>NC_136069.1:1521739545-1522356848 GCF_964261635.1 Lissotriton helveticus
AATGCCAGAAACCGGTAATGGGAAGCTTGATTCCGGTCCAGGGAAGACATGGCTTGGCAGTTCGGGCTGGACTGTTCCCATGAGCACAGGGTCAGACTGATTTGCATATGGCCATGTCTGAACTGGGGTGGCGGAGTGAGCTAAAGAACGGTGATGGATTAAACCCAGATCAGTTGACTGGGGGTGAGTGTTTGTATTGCCAACGCTCCGTCCATCATCACCTTTGGGTTTTCTTTGTTCACCCTAAGTTGGCAGGCTATGCTCAGACGTGAGTTCCTTGCTCACTTTGCCACTGGAGTCAAGCAAGCCCGGCTGAAGACGGCTGTAAAGCCAGAAACTGGTCCTGGGAAGCTTGATTCCGGTCCAGGGAAGACATGGCTTGGCAGTTCGGGCTGGACTGTTCCCATGAGGCACAGGGTCAGACTGATTTGCATATGGCCATGTCTGAACTGGGGTGGCGGAGTGAGCTAAAGAACGGTGATGTATTAAACCCAGATCAGTTGACTGGGGGTGAGTGTTTGTATTGTCAACGCTCCGTCTATCATCACCTTTGGTTTTTCTTTGTTCGCCCTAAGTTGGCAGGGTATGCTCAGACGTGAGTCCCTTCCTCACTTTGCCACTGGAGTCAAGCAAGCCCAACTGAAGACGGCTGTAATGCCAGAAACCGGTCCTGGGAAGCTTGATTCCGGTCCAGGGAAGACATGGCTTGGCAGTTCGGGCTGGACTGTTCCCATGAGCACAGGGTCAAACTGATTTGCATATAGCCATGTCTGAACTGGGGTGGCGGAGTGAGCAAAAGAACGGTGATGGATTAAACCCAGATCAGTTGACTGGGGGTGAGTGTTTGTATTGTCAACGCTCCGTCCATCATCACCTTTGGTTTTTCTTTGTTCGCCCTAAGTTGGCAGGGTATGCTCAGACGTGAGTCCCTTCCTCACTTTGCCACTGGAGTCAAGCAAGCCCAGCGGAAGACGGCTGTAATGCCAGAAACCGGTCCTGGGAAGCTTGATTCCGGTCCAGGGAAGACATGGCTTGGCAGTTCGGGCTGGACTGTTCCCATGAGCACAGGGTCAGACTGATTTGCATATGGCCATGTCTGAACTGGGGTGGCGGAGTGAGCTAAAGAATGGTGATGGATTAAACCCAGATCAGTTGACTGGGGGTGAGTGTTTGTATTGTCAACGCTCCGTCTATCATCACCTTTGTTTTTTCTTTGTTCGCCCTAAGTTGGCAGGGTATGCTCAGACGTGAGTCCCTTCCTCACTTTGCCACTGGAGTCAAGCAAGCCCAACTGAAGACGGCTGTAATGCCAGAAACCGGTCCTGGGAAGCTTGATTCCGGTCCAGGGAAGCCATGGCTTGGCAGTTCGGGCTGGACTGTTCCCATGAGCACAGGGTCAGACTGATTTGCATATGGCCATGTCTGAACTGGGGTGGCGGAGTGAGCAAAAGAACGGTGATGGATTAAACCCAGATCAGTTGACTGGGGGTGAGTGTTTGTATTGTCAACGCTCCGTCCATCATCACCTTTGGTTTTTCTTTGTTCGCCCTAAGTTGGCAGGGTATGCTCAGACGTGAGTCCCTTCCTCACTTTGCCACTGGAGTCAAGCAAGCCCAGCTGAAGACGGCTGTAATGCCAGAAACCGGTCCTGGGAAGCTTGATTCCGGTCCAGGGAAGACATGGCTTGGCAGTTCGGGCTGGACTGTTCCCATGAGCACAGGGTCAGACTGATTTGCATATGGCCATGTCTGAACTGGGGTGGCGGAGTGAGCTAAAGAATGGTGATGGATTAAACCCAGATCAGTTGACTGGGGGTGAGTGTTTGTATTGTCAACGCTCCGTCCATCATCACCTTTGGTTTTTCTTTGTTCACCTTAAGTTGGCAGGGTATGCTCAGACGTGAGTCCCTTCCTCACTTTGCCACTGGAGTCAAGCAAGCCCCGCTGAAGACGGCTGTAATGCCAGAAACCGGTCCTGGGAAGCTTGATTCCGGTCCAGGGAAGACATGGCTTGGCAGTTCGGGCTGGACTGTTCCCATGAGCACAGGGTCAGACTGATTTGCATATGGCCATGTCTGAACTGGGGTGGCGGAGTGAGCTAAAGAATGGTGATGGATTAAACCCAGATCAGTTGACTGGGGGTGAGTGTTTGTATTGTCAACGCTCCGTCCATCATCACCTTTGGTTTTTCTTTGTTCACCCTAAGTTGGCAGGGTATGCTCAGACGTGAGTCCCTTGCTCACTTTGCCACTGGAGTCAAGCAAGCCCGGCTGAAGACGGCTGTAAAGCCAGAAACTGGTCCTGGGAAGCTTGATTCCGGTCCAGGGAAGACATGGCTTGGCAGTTCGGGCTGGACTGTTCCCATGAGGCACAGGGTCAGACTGATTTGCATATGGCCATGTCTGAACTGGGGTGGCGGAGTGAGCTAAAGAACGGTGATGTATTAAACCCAGATCAGTTGACTGGGGGTGAGTGTTTGTATTGTCAACGCTCCGTCTATCATCACCTTTGGTTTTTCTTTGTTCGCCCTAAGTTGGCAGGGTATGCTCAGACGTGAGTCCCTTCCTCACTTTGCCACTGGAGTCAAGCAAGCCCAACTGAAGACGGCTGTAATGCCAGAAACCGGTCCTGGGAAGCTTGATTCCGGTCCAGGGAAGACATGGCTTGGCAGTTCGGGCTGGACTGTTCCCATGAGCACAGGGTCAAACTGATTTGCATATACCCATGTCTGAACTGGGGTGGCGGAGTGAGCAAAAGAACGGTGATGGATTAAACCCAGATCAGTTGACTGGGGGTGAGTGTTTGTATTGTCAACGCTCCGTCCATCATCACCTTTGGTTTTTCTTTGTTCGCCCTAAGTTGGCAGGGTATGCTCAGACGTGAGTCCCTTGCTCATTTTGCCACTGGAGTCAAGCAAGCCCGTCTGAACACGGCTGTAATGCCAGAATCCGGTCCTGGTAAGCTTGATTCCGGTCCAGGGAAGACATGGCTTGGCAGTTCGGGCTGGACTGTTCGCATGAGGCACACGGTCAGACTGATTTGCATATGGCCATGTCTGAACTGGGGTGGCGGAGTGAGCAAAAGAACGGTGATGGATTAAACCCAGATCAGTTGACTGAGGGTGAGTGTTTGTATTGTCAACGCTCCGTCCATCATCACCTTTGTTTTTTCTTTGTTCACCCTAAGTTGGCAGGGTATGCTCAGACGTGAGTCCCTTGCTCACTTTGCCACTGGAGTCAAGCAAGCCCGGCTGAAGACGGCTGTAATGCCAGAAACTGGTCCTGGGAAGCTTGATTCCGGTCCAGGGAAGACATGGCTTGGCAGTTCGGGCTGGACTGTTCCCATGAGGCACAGGGTCAGACTGATTTGCATATGGCCATGTCTGAACTGGGGTGGCGGAGTGAGCTAAAGAACGGTGATGGATTAAACCCAGATCAGTTGACTGAGGGTGAGTGTTTGTATTGTCAACGCTCCGTCCATCATCACCTTTGGTTTTTCTTTGTTCGCCCTAAGTTGGCAGGGTATGCTCTGACGTGAGTCCCTTGCTCACTTTGCCACTGGAGTCAAGCAAGCCCGTCTGAACACGGCTGTAATGCCAGAATCCGGTCCTGGTAAGCTTGATTCCGGTCCAGGGAAGACATGGCTTGGCAGTTCAGGCTGGACTGTTCGCATGAGGCACAGGGTCAGACTGATTTGCATATGGCCATGTCTGAACTGGGGTGGCGGAGTGAGCAAAAGAACGGTGATGGATTAAACCCAGATCAGTTGACTGGGGGTGAGTGTTTGTATTGTCAACGCTCCGTCCATCATCACCTTTGGTTTTTCTTTGTTCGCCCTAAGTTGGCAGGGTATGCTCAGACGTGAGTCCCTTGCTCACTTTGCCACTGGAGTCAAGCAAACCCGGCTGAAGATGGCTGTAATGCCAGAAACCGGTCCTGGGAAGCTTGATTCCGGTCCAGGGAAGACATGGCTTGGCAGTTCGGGCAGGACTGTTCCCATGAGGCACAGGGTCATACTGATTTGTATATGGCCATGTCTGAACTGGGGTGGTGGAGTGAGCTAAAGAACGGTGATGGATTAAACCCAGATCAGTTGACTGGGGGTGAGTGTTTGTATTGTCAACGCTCCGTCCATCATCACCTTTGGTTTTTCTTTGTTTGCCCTAAGTTGGCAGGGTATGCTCAGACGTGAGTCCCTTGCTCACTTTGCCACTGGAGTCAAGCAAGCCCGGCTGAAGACGGCTGTAATGCCCGAAACCGGTCCTGGGAAGCTTGATTCCGGTCCAGGGAAGACATGGCTTGGCAGCTCGGGCTGGACTGTTCCCACGAGGCACAGGGTCAGACTGATTTGCATATGGCCATGTCTGAACTGGGGTGGCGGAGTGAGCTAAAGAACGGTGATGGATTAAACCCAGATCAGTTGACTGGGGGTGAGTGTTTGTATTGTCAACGCTCCATCTATCATCACCTTTGTTTTTTCTTTGTTCGCCCTAAGTTGGCAGGGTATGCTCAGACGTGAGTCCCTTCCTCACTTTGCCACTGGAGTCAAGCAAGCCCGGCTGAAGTCGGCTGTAATGCCCGAAACCGGTCCTGGGAAGCTTGATTCCGGTCCAGGGAAGACATGGCTTGGCAGCTCGGGCTGGACTGTTCCCACGAGGCACAGGGTCAGACTGATTTGCATATGGCCATGTCTGAACTGGGGTGGCGGAGTGAGCTAAAGAACGGTGATGGATTAAACCCAGATCAGTTGACTGGGGGTGAGTGTTTGTATTGTCAACGCTCCGTCTATCATCACCTTTGTTTTTTCTTTGTTCGCCCTAAGTTGGCAGGGTATGCTCAGACGTGAGTCCCTTCCTCACTTTGCCACTGGAGTCAAGCAAGCCCAGCTGAAGACGGCTGTAATGCCAGAAACCGGTAATGGGAAGCTTGATTCCGGTCCAGGGAAGACATGGCTTGGCAGTTCGGGCTGGACTGTTCCCATGAGCACAGGGTCAGACTGATTTGCATATGGCCATGTCTGAACTGGGGTGGCGGAGTGAGCTAAAGAACGGTGATGGATTAAACCCAGATCAGTTGACTGGGGGTGAGTGTTTGTATTGCCAACGCTCCGTCCATCATCACCTTTGGGTTTTCTTTGTTCACCCTAAGTTGGCAGGCTATGCTCAGACGTGAGTTCCTTGCTCACTTTGCCACTGGAGTCAAGCAAGCCCGGCTGAAGACGGCTGTAAAGCCAGAAACTGGTCCTGGGAAGCTTGATTCCGGTCCAGGGAAGACATGGCTTGGCAGTTCGGGCTGGACTGTTCCCATGAGGCACAGGGTCAGACTGATTTGCATATGGCCATGTCTGAACTGGGGTGGCGGAGTGAGCTAAAGAACGGTGATGGATTAAACCCAGATCAGTTGACTGGGGGTGAGTGTTTGTATTGTCAACGCTCCGTCTATCATCACCTTTGGTTTTTCTTTGTTCGCCCTAAGTTGGCAGGGTATGCTCAGACGTGAGTCCCTTGCTCACTTTGCCACTGGAGTCAAGCAAGCCCGTCTGAACACGGCTGTAATGCCAGAATCCGGTCCTGGTAAGCTTGATTCCGGTCCAGGGAAGACATGGCTTGGCAGTTCGGGCTGGACTGTTCACATGAGGCACAGGGTCAGACTGATTTGCATATGGCCATGTCTGAACTGGGGTGGCGGAGTGAGCAAAAGAACGGTGATGGATTAAACCCAGATCAGTTGACTGGGGGTGAGTGTTTGTATTGTCAACGCTCCGTCCATCATCACCTTTGGTTTTTCTTTGTTCGCCCTAAGTTGGCAGGGTATGCTCAGACGTGAGTCCCTTGCTCACTTTGCCACTGTAGTCAAGCAAACCCGGCTGAAGATGGCTGTAATGCCAGAAACCGGTCCTGGGAAGCTTGATTCCGGTCCAGGGAAGACATGGCTTGGCAGTTCGGGCAGGACTGTTCCCATGAGGCACAGGGTCAGACTGATTTGTATATGGCCATGTCTGAACTGGGGTGGTGGAGTGAGCTAAAGAACGGTGATGGATTAAACCCAGATCAGTTGACTGGGGGTGAGTGTTTGTATTGTCAACGCTCCGTCCATCATCACCTTTGGTTTTTCTTTGTTCGCCCCAAGTTGTCAGGGTATGCTCAGACGTGAGTCCCTTGCTCACTTTGCCACTGAAGTCAAGCAAGCCCGGCTGAAGACGGCTGTAATGCCAGAAACCGGTCCTGGGAAGCTTGATTCCAGTCCAGGGAAGACATGGCTTGGCAGTTCGGGCTGGACTGTTCCTGTGAGGCACAGGGTCAGACTGATTTGCATATGGCCATGTCTGAACTGGGGTGGCGGAGTGAGCTAAAGAACGGTGATGGATTAAACCCAGATCAGTTGACTGGGGGTGAGTGTTTGTATTGTCAACGCTCCGTCCATCATCACCTTTGGTTTTTCTTTGTTTGCCCTAAGTTGGCAGGGTATGCTCAGACGTGAGTCCCTTGCTCACTTTGCCACTGGAGTCAAGCAAGCCCGGCTGAAGACGGCTGTAATGCCCGAAACCGGTCCTGGGAAGCTTGCTTCCGGTCCAGGGAAGACATGGCTTGGCAGCTCGGGCTGGACTGTTCCCACGAGGCACAGGGTCAGACTAATTTGCATATGGCCATGTCTGAACTGGGGTGGCGGAGTGAGCTAAAGAACGGTGATGGATTAAACCCAGATCAGTTGACTGGGGGTGAGTGTTTGTATTGTCAACGCTCCGTCTATCATCACCTTTGTTTTTTCTTTGTACGCCCTAAGTTGGCAGGGTATGCTCAGACGTGAGTCCCTTCCTCACTTTGCCACTGGAGTCAAGCAAGCCCAACTGAAGACGGCTGTAATGCCAGAAACCGGTCCTGGGAAGCTTGATTCCGGTCCAGGGAAGACATGGCTTGGCAGTTCGGGCTGGACTGTTCCCATGAGCACAGGGTCAGACTGATTTGCATATGGCCATGTCTGAACTGGGGTGGCGGAGTGAGCAAAAGAACGGTGATGGATTAAACCCAGATCAGTTGACTGGGGGTGAGTGTTTGTATTGTCAACGCTCCGTCCATCATCACCTTTGGTTTTTCTTTGTTCGCCCTAAGTTGGCAGGGTATGCTCAGACGTGAGTCCCTTGCTCACTTTGCCACTGGAGTCAAGCAAGCCCGGCTGAAGACGGCTGTAAAGCCAGAAACTGGTCCTGGGAAGCTTGATTCCGGTCCAGGGAAGACATGGGGCAGTTCGGGCTGGACTGTTCCCATGAGGCACAGGGTCAGACTGATTTGCATATGGCCATGTCTGAACTGGGGTGGCGGAGTGAGCTAAAGAACGGTGATGGATTAAACCCAGATCAGTTGACTGGGGGTGAGTGTTTGTATTGTCAACGCTCCGTCTATCATCACCTTTGGTTTTTCTTTGTTCGCCCTAAGATGGCAGGGTATGCTCAGACGTGAGTCCCTTCCTCACTTTGCCACTGCAGTCAAGCAAGCCCAACTGAAGACGGCTGTAATGCCAGAAACCGGTCCTGGGAAGCTTGATTCCGGTCCAGGGAAGACATGGCTTGGCAGTTCGGGCTGGACTGTTCCCATGAGCACAGGGTCAAACTGATTTGCATATGGCCATGTCTGAACTGGGGTGGCGGAGTGAGCAAAAGAACGGTGATGGATTAAACCCAGATCAGTTGACTGGGGGTGAGTGTTTGTATTGTCAACGCTCCGTCCATCATCACCTTTGGTTTTTCTTTGTTCGCCCTAAGTTGGCAGGGTATGCTCAGACGTGAGTCCCTTCCTCACTTTGCCACTGGAGTCAAGCAAGCCCAGCTGAAGACGGCTGTAATGCCAGAAACCGGTCCTGGGAAGCTTGATTCCGGTCCAGGGAAGACATGCCTTGGCAGTTCGGGCTGGACTGTTCCCATGAGCACAGGGTCAGACTGATTTGCATATGGCCATGTCTGAACTGGGGTGGCGGAGTGAGCTAAAGAACGGTGATGGATTAAACCCAGATCAGTTGACTGGGGGTGAGTGTTTGTATTGTCAACGCTCCGTCCATCATCACCTTTGGTTTTTCTTTGTTTGCCCTAAGTTGGCAGGGTATGCTCAGACGTGAGTCCCTTGCTCACTTTGCCACTGGAGTCAAGCAAGCCCGGCTGAAGACGGCTGTAATGCCCGAAACCGGTCCTGGGAAGCTTGATTCCGGTCCAGGGAAGACATGGCTTGGCAGCTCGGGCTGGACTGTTCCCATGAGGCACAGGGTCAGACTGATTTGCATATGGGCATGTCTGAACTGGGGTGGCGGAGTGATCTAAAGAACGGTGATGGATTAAACCCAGATCAGTTGACTGGGGGTGAGTTTTTGTATTGTCAACGCTCCGTCTATCATCACCTTTGGTTTTTCTTTGTTCGCCCTAAGTTGGCAGGGTATGCTCAGACGTGAGTCCCTTCCTCACTTTGCCACTGGAGTCAAGCAAGCCCAGCTGAAGACGGCTGTAATGCCAGAAACCGGTCCTGGGAAGCTTGATTCCGGTCCAGGGAAGACATGGCTTGGCAGTTCATGCTGGACTGTTCCCATGAGGCACAGGGTCAGACTGATTTGCATATGGCCATGTCTGAACTGGGGTGGCGGAGTGAGCTAAAGAACGGTGATGGATTAAACCCAGATCAGTTGACTGGGGGTGAGTGTTTGTATTGTCAACGCTCCGTCCATCATCACCTTTGGTTTTTCTTTGTTCGCCCTAAGTTGGTAGGGTATGCTCAGACGTGAGTCCCTTGCTCACTTTGCCACTGGAGTCAAGCAAGCCCGGCTGAAGACGGCTGTAATGCCCGAAACCGGTCCTGGGAAGCTTGATTCCGGTCCAGGGAAGACATGGCTTGGCAGCTCGGGCTGGACTGTTCCCATGAGGCACAGGGTCAGACTGATTTGCATATGGCCATGTCTGAACTGGGGTGGCGGAGTGAGCTAAAGAACGGTGATGGATTAAACCCAGATCAGTTGACTGGAGGTGAGTGTATGTATTGTCAACGCTCCGTCTATCATCACCTTTGGTTTTTCTTTGTTCGCCCTAAGTTGGCAGGGTATGCTCAGACGTGAGTCCCTTCCTCACTTTGCCACTGGAGTCAAGCAAGCCCATCTGAAGACGGCTGTAATGCCAGAAACCGGTCCAGGGAAGACATGACTTGGCAGTTCGGGCTGGACTGTTCCCATGAGCACAGGGTCAGACTGATTTGCATATGGCCATGTCTGAACTGGGGTGGCGGAGTGAGCTAAAGAATGGTGATGGATTAAACCCAGATCAGTTGACTGGGGGTGAGTGTTTGTATTGTCAACGCTCCGTCCATTATCACCTTTGGTTTTTCTTTGTTCGCCCTAAGTTGGTAGGGTATGCTCAGACGTGAGTCCCTTGCTCACTTTGCCACTGGAGTCAAGCAAGCCCGGCTGAAGACGGCTGTGATGCAAGAAACCGGTCCTGGGAAGCTTGATTCCGGTCCAGGGAAGACATGGCTTGGCAGTTCGGGCTGGACTGTTCCCATGAGGCACAGGGGCAGACTGATTTGCATATGGCCATATCTGAACTGGGGTGGCGGAGTGAGCTAAAGAGCGGTGATGGATTAAACCCAGATCAGTTGACTGGGGGTGAGTGTTTGTATTTCCAACGCTCCGTCCATCATCACCTTTGGTTTTTCGTTGATTTCGGTCCATCTGAGATTAGCAAATTGAATTGACACTCATTTATTGTTTTATGGTTTTTACTATAATGTACAAATCAAAGAAACAGACTTACAATTATATCTTCTATCTTAGCGACATTGACATTTACTCTAAAATGTTGATGTACCTAATGAAATACATATAGTTTGTGGTAAAATTGGCCATAACCATATAAGTCGTTGTTATGAAACAAAACACTTTTCCAAAGCACTAAAGCACAGCATTAATCAGAATTGGAATTCGGATTCAGAAGTAGTGTGACGAATTGTGGGTGAGCCAGGTTTGATCGAGGACAAAGCAATACAAGACCGTGACCTATTGAACCAGCACATGCAACCTCTTTGCCATGGAAGGGTGGCAGCAAAATATTACTTGATTCAGAGTGAGCAAAATTATTTTACCGGCTCTTAGGTGACCTTGTGAGGATAACCCCTGGTTCTTAGATAGTTCATGGGGGCACATGCATCAAAGGTAGGAATTGCGAGACCTTAATAGCGATTATTAAGGAATTGCTATTAAGGACTCGCAATTACCTATGCATGTAAAAAAAATTGCAATTCCTACATATTCCTTAATAGCGAATCGCAATTTTTAAGGAATGGCTTCCCATTCATTCCTAAGGGCCTAAAGGCCCATAGGAATGAATTGGATTGCATTCGCAATTTGCGAGTACCAAATAGGTACTCGCAAATTGCACATGCAAATTCAAGGGTGCAAGGGGGTCAAAAGGCCACCATGATGCACCCCCAAAAAAGGTCAGTACGCACATGTGGTGCACACACATGCCCTAAGGGAAAATATATGCACCACAATGCACTTTGAAAAATGCATTTTTTTGCATTTTTCAAAGGAATTGCAAATTAACCTCAACTTAAAGTTGAAGGTAATTTGCAATTCCAAATTTGGAAAGCGCAATTTGCGAATGCATAATGCATCTCATTTAGGGAATCGTAATTTGCGATTCCATAACTGCATTCGCAAACAAGGTAATTGCAAAATTTGCGATGACCTATTTTGCGAATTGCTTTTGGGTTGATGCATTACAAATGGCAAAATACCGGTCGCAAAGGGACCGATTTGAGACCGGTATTTTGCTTGATGCATGTGGCCCATAATCTCAAAGGACCTCATTCACAACTGTAAAGGATTTGGAAAATCCTCAGATAGATTGATAAATATCTACTGCCAGTGAGAAAATACACAGCATTGCTGCCACGTTTCCCCATGTCATTCATGATACCATATTTATAATATTAAAAGTGAAACTACAAGTCCCAGAACTTGATATGCGCCCTCTTGGCATCTGGGCCAGAGAGAGAATTTACTCCACAACAGGGATAGATGGCGGATTCTCTTAAGATTTAGCACTTCCTGCATAAAATGGATTTACCATTACGACTCAACTCTAAAGCAGACCCTATCATTCACGGTCATCCTCTGAGAGCTGCAAACTGAAGAGTCAGTAGCTAATACCGAGTAACATTTCTTTCACCAATGGTATACTGTGTTTCTAAATCTGTTGTTTGGATATGTACAATGTGAGTAACTTCCTAGCAGCAGCGTCAGCCTTCTTCTCATTCTTGCACCACAGTGGGTTAAGAACCTGATCTGCTGTTCTCATCATTTCTTCTTCTCAGTAGCACAATGATCACCAGATTGGCATTTGATGTCATCAATTAGTAATGCAATGACTGCAAGAGCAATCCATTTTCATCGATCAATGAGATCATGGCTCAAAAGGCAAATAATGTTTGAAGGATGAGTAGGACCTTTTTATTTCAGATTTAAAAAACATAGACCAGGTCCAATGCGAGGCATCAGTGCAGTAAACACAGTCATTAACAACATAGTTTGTAGATAACATGTACACATATATAGACATATATATATATATATATATTCACTGAAAAAAACAAAAGTTACAGGGACGTTATAGTTAGGCTCAAATTTCACTTATACAAAATTGGTGAAATTCAGCAGGTATCGTTAGCAGAGGTAACTATAACTTATGCACCCGCAATGCACTGCTTGTGACCTCACGTATTACATCACTTAGGACATGGTCAGTGATATCACTTGTGTCATCATCCAGCAAATGTAACCCTGCACTCGTTCAGGCGGGCCCTCAAAACCTGGCTCTTCGACAGACCAGAGCGGCCTTTCCCTCCCCCCAGCCCCTTGAGACCCTCACGGGTGAGTAGCGTGCTTTACCAACCACTGATTGATTGATTGATTGATTGATTAAGTGTTTTCTAAATGTTTATGAGTGTAAAACATATATACTAAGGTACTACAAAAGTTAAATGTTCCTACTTTGTATACTAGTAATGAGTGATACGATTTCCAACATATATTATGTTAGTGACTATGTGTATCCGTGTGTGATTTGATGTGTGAGTGACTAGGTATGTGAATGGTTGTGTGAGTGGTTGTATGGGTGTGTGAGTAGCTGTATGGGTGACTAAGTAGATGTGTGAGTATATGTATGGGTGAGTGAGGTGCTGTGTAAGTGGCTTCATGGGCAGCTGTGGGTGTCTGAGTGAGTGACTGTATGGATGAGTGACTAGGTGTGTAAGTGGCTGCATGAGTGAGTGAATGGGTGTGGGAGTGGGTGTATTGAAAGTGGCTGTACGGGTAAGTGAGAAGATGTGTGAGTGCATGTGTGAATGGGTATGAAAGTGGTTGTGTGGATTTGTAACCCCCACCTACCAGGTACTAGAAATTACTAATGATATGGGGTGGCCGTGCACCCCCCGGGCCCTGGGGACCACTATATCTCCAGGGCTACAAATTAAAATGATATAGAGGTGTTGCATGGAAAAGGGGGGCAGCACAGCCTGCCCTCCCAGGTCATATGGCCCCAAGGACCACCACCTTCTCGGGGCATTTCTAGTAGCTCCCTGTGTGCAATAGTAATGCCAGTTCACACAGGAGGCCGGGGGCAGGCTGGGACCGACGGGCCTTGAGGCTCCCCATGGTCTCATAGCACACTGGGTGCCCTGGGTAGGCTCCATGGCACCCAGGGAAACATGGTTGGGCCCTGGCGAATGGGTTCCTGGAGCTGAGATCAGCACAGGGTGGGTCCCCCTCCTCCATTGAAATTATGGCTGCCCCCTCCCCCTGGCATTTTGACTGTGGTGTCCATTTTGTTTCCTTCATAATTCTTTCATACTTTACTGTTTGCCTTTTCACTCTGCTTGTGTCATCTATTTTAGTTGACCTCCTGACATGGCTAAGCAATGTACATGCTGGGGGTTTGTAGCTGCCGTAACACCTCATCTTAGATGTTATCTGTTGACTGTTTACTGCTGCCATAAGCATTCCTGCTCCCCCTCCCTTTTGCTGACCCAGTGGTTATCCATCTGCCCTTGTTTGCTGATAGCTATTTGTAAACTCGTTCCTTCCTTTTCTGTCCACATGCTTACATTGCAGAAAAATAGTATATAAAGACAACCATCTGTGAGTTCAGGGTACCTCCTCCTGCAACACTTGAGAGTGTTGCGTGGATGTGGTCCCACTCATGAGTGAATAATAAACTTGATTGGTTTTACTTCAGCTCCATTGCCAATCTCTATTTTGTTGGTCTTTGAACCCATGGACGAAAGGGTGACCCTGCACCAGTGTGCTCACTTTTGGATACATTTCCACACCCCATTTTATAAGGAGCAAAAAAAAAAGGTAAAAATGGCAATGCAGCTCCCTGTGTGCAAGAGCAATAGTTTTATATCTTTCCCTACCCTCATGTCTACGGGCAGGGAAAGAAATTAAACCTCTGCTTCGAGCGGGTGAGAGCACTTTGACAGCTCCTGCCTGCTGGAACAAGTTAGTTTGCTTTTGCTTGGTGGAGCTGTCAGCTCCCACCAAGCAAAAGCAAACAGCTGTGTCCCGAGGGAGGGCACCCCGGAACATAGCAGGAGCCGGCCATGGGAGGTGGCAGTCCCAGAGCCATTAATAGCTTCAGGAGGGCCCCCCTCCATCTCTGTGAGTGGGCCGGCTCCGGGGAGGTGATTGCCCTCGGGCTGTATATGGCCCTGGTGGGGGGCCGTGCGATCCCCCCTTTAATGTTTATTTTAGCCCTGGGGAAGTGGTAGTCCTTGGGGTTCTGCGTGACCCCCCTATATCATTTTAATATGTAGCCCCGGGAGGTGGTGGTCCACAGGGTCCGGGGGGTCCTCGACGCTCCCCCGCATACCAAATATTAAAATCAGCCCAAGGAGGTTGTGGTCCCTGGGGCATTTTCAAGCCCTTGGAGTGAAGCCCTGTGAGCCCCCCCCCAATATTTTATTATGAACTGCATGCCCCCAGGACCTGGCCCACACAGGGGCTACAATTAAAGCAAAGTCAGGGGACCTCTGTTTTTATTCTGAGTTCATGGCAATGTTCACAAATATTTTGTGAAATCACAGTGAATTAAAAAGAAATGCTTTTTGCCCTGCCATGGTCCCTCTGGATCCCCATGACAAAGGTTTGGAGATCAGGGTATTCCTCCCCTGCCCCCATTTCTTTTATTTCACCTTTTTTTGGGACTCAGCTGGAGCCGAGTCCCAAGATGACTGCTAACACTTCCTGATTAAAGTGTTGGCAGCCAATCAGAGCTGTCAGATCGCTGCATGACCTCGCTATTATCCGGGAAGGCTTCACAATTGTAGAAATACAAATTTGGATTTCCTTTAGTTTCTCACAAACTACTGAACAGATTTACACCAAATAACTGAAAGCTTGATCTGCATAATCAAATCTACCTTTCTGCCAAATTCGGTGCAATACTGTCCAGTGGTTCGGGCTGTAGTCATATCCAAAGCTTCTATAGGATGTAAATTGGGAAACACACTTTTTTTAACCCCCTCCTTTTTCTCACCCACCGCTTGACAAATCACAGCGCAACAATTTTGTGAAGAATCATCAAATCGTGCCAAAGATATAGGCCATCGAAAAACGCTTGTCCTATGGAAACAGTGTCCTATCTATCACTATCTACTGACGACCGCTATATATAAATGCTATTTATTATCATTGTTGAGTGGCCATGCATGAGGCAATGATTTGAGTGGGTCAAAATGTTTCTCCCCTCCATCAACAATGGAAATATATGCATATTACACTGTACATGTCCGCATATGCAGTTTATTTAATGGAATTCTCATGGTTATTTGTTTTATTAAAAAAGATGTAGCCAAAACCAGGATGCAATGGGGTAAGAAAAATCACATTGTAGAGGCCTCATGACTTTTAGGAGCCTTGTTTCCCGATGTCATTGAAATATAAATTTGGGAAACAGTAAAAAGTGTTTTTCTTGCAAATGTTGCTGTACTGTGGCAATAACATGGAATTTGACCTTTGCACTGTAGTACTAAATGTGTGAATCTGCATTTAATAATAAAATTGCTCTAAATAATGCAATAAAATGTAAATGGGGCACATTTATGTTCCCTGCCATGGTATATATGTGTGAGTGTGTATATATATATATATATATATATATATATATATATATACAACTCCAATTCCGAAATTCTTAGCATACAAGAGGACTCCAATTTTATATGTGCTTTTTATTTCTGTATTGTTGCCATGTCCATGGCGCATTTCGGCCGCTAAGAGCGGCCTTGATTACATGCACGCTGCATCATCATTCCACTTTTTTTTATACATCTTAAGCACCTAGTGATTATTACTCATCAATAAAGACTATGGACATAAAGGAAAGACTATACATCCCTAATAAATTAAAAATCATCATGAATTCAAAGCATACATACACTAAAAACATTGTTTCAGAAAAATCTTATCGCCCAGTGCAAAATCAAAGCATGAATTTTTCAATATTTTAACCATATGTAAACTTCAGTTTCCAAATTAATGATATGCATAGTCAAAATCGATGTAATCTGTTTTTTTTTCCTCATATTGCAAATATGTAGATAGGAAGGTGTTTAGGAGTTTGACGTTTTTTTTTTTTACGAGATCTATGCCTTCACTGCCCCATGATGTTTATCGAGGATCCAAGGGGAGTTTCCTACAATGCTCAGTTATGACCAGTTAATTTACTCCTGTTTACCTTTATCATACTAGTTATCAAAACAGGAAACGGACACTAGTTACACCTTATGACCATTGGCATAAGGAATAAAGGTCAGAGTAGCCTCAAAAAACTCTAAGTACTGGTTGGAAAAAGGTGCGGTATATCTGATTCATCCGCCCCACATTAGAGTTGTGGCAGTTATCATAGGCTACTCCGAAGTAGTGAATTTGCCAGCCTCACCCGAGGCGCCTCTGGTCTAGGGTGCAGTGTCCAGAGAATTCAAGTGAAAAAACTCAAGTGAAAAAAGGGGAGTGTAAAGGAAACTGTGCAAAAAAGGAAAAAATTGTTAAAAGTGGCAAACGACCCAGTGGTTCTTTAATGAGGGTTATTTTTACCACGTTAAAAAATTTGGTGATACGATTTTTAGACCGAGTAATTGGGTCTAATAGTATAATTAATAAGGTACGTCGACATGTTTCAGCTCCTTGGGCCTGGAGGGGTCTATGGAGCTTTCGTCAGGACTAACAAACATCAAATAAATTGTACTTACACAATTTGTGTAGTGGTATTTCACATATAGGTACTCTTATTTTGGTTATATAGTTCGGATATTCTCCTTCATAATCTGCAATGAGACGAGATAATGTACACAGATTGCACACACACACACACCTTTCTTATCTTCTTAAAACATATCATTATTATGATCTTGTCTGGTTAAGTGACATTTTCCTTTTACCAAAACATCTTCACTTTTTATAGGGCAATACAAATGGAGAGTGGCAATGCTAATATTGTTAGAGGTTAAAAGATACTGGTCTACGGCGCTAGTTTAAAATTCATTTACAAATGTACAGAATTTAATGGCCTGTAGATCTCATATTACACAAAACTATCCACAAATGTACAGGGATCAGAAGCCTGTAGTACTCATGTTGTTTACATAAACGCTAGGACGCGCTGAGCTTTTTGTAGTATGCCGCATTATCAATTCTAACCGGGTATTATAGTGCAGTCAAAAAGAAAAATTGCAGTGCTATTGATTCCTCAGTCGCTCAAAAGTCGTATTTTTATGAGATTACATAAATCTGAGCGTTTTTTGCAAGTATTTTCCGGCGTTTGTTAAAGCGGGAGGAAGGGAGGTGCTGGCAAACACTTTAAACTGTGCAACAATAAACGGAAATAAGCAACGGTCGTTTTTCGCCTACCTGAAACCAAGAGCACTCCTACTTCACCAGGGTCTCGCTTGCAGTATCAAGCACAGAGCTGTTTGTAAAGGAGATTCCATTAGGCTAATGATAGACATTCATCTTACCGGAATTACAGGAGCTCAGGGGTGCCGGCGCCATTACCCGCGTGTATGGAGGATTCCTGCCTTGTGCTGGCTCTGCCCCCGGGGTGTGGCTTAGGATGTGAGCCCTGATCTTTAAAGGGCCATGGGCAGCCGTAAAAACGTGTCGATTTTTTTTTTTTTTTTCTTTTTTCAACAGCGTCTAGTTAATCATGCAACTTTATTTGTCCATCTCAGGCATTTAGGCTGAGGGGAGTATACTTGTGGGCTCAGTTAGCGTTGTGAATATGAGTTAGGGCAGATATGAGACAGGCACCAAAGGTATATGAAGTTATGCATAGTCTTTTTTGGTTCATAAGGATACAAGGTTACACACAGTTATTACCATGAAAATCAGTTAGCAAATCGGTGCCAAGGGATGGCATCGTTCAACCCCTGTTCGCATGTTTTAAGGCGGTCCACCCACCTTTGTTCTTTTTCGAACAACCTGCGTTCACAGTTATTGTTTTTTTCGGCAAGCATTTCGAGTACTGTCCAGTGGAGCTCTTCGCAGGAGTGGCCTATCTCTACAAAGTGGGCACAAAGTTTGGTGGTGTTTTTCTTCAGCCTGATGTTACTTTTATGCTCACCAATCCTGAGCTTAATTTTGCGACAAGTCATCCCGATGTATTTCTTGTTGCATGGGCAACTGACCATGTAGATGACGTGTGTGGAGTTGCAATTCGTATGCTGATGCTGTGTCCATACCAGTGTGTCCGTCAGCTGTAATGTTTTTGATGCCGTAGTGGTTTTACAGGCTACACAGGAGCCACAGGGGTAATTGCCAGTCACAGGGTTCATGGTCACATCCCTCGTGGTTAGTTGTTGTTGTTTCCTCACTGGGCGAGTATGGACCAAAACGTCCTTGATGTTCTTTGTTCTGCGATTTGCAAATCTAGGCTTAGGCCAGTTGAAGACTCCAGTATTCAGGATATGCCAGTTTTTTTTGATCATTTTGTTTACCTCATATGTTGATGGGCAAAAGGTGGTAACACAGGTAGTCAGATCTTGTATTTGTGTCTTGGGATAACTTTGTAAGAGGCACTCCCTGGGTTGATTGCTTGCTCTTTTTTTACAGTACTTCACTGTTTTGGCGTTGTAGTTCCTTTGTAGCAGCTTCTGACTTAGATCTTGTGCTTGAGTCAGGTAATCTTCATTCTTGCTGCAGTTACGCTTCAGCCTCAGAAACTGGCTGAAGGGAAGATTGTCCCTTAAAGGCTTGGGGTGGTAACTCTGATATGAAAGCAGACTGTTCTTAGCAGTGGGTTTTGTGTAAGTTTTTGTCTGGAGGGTGCTGTTTTCCACAAAAATTGTAAGGTCCAAAAAGTCTAAGCTGTTGTTGCTTGAGGAGTGGGTGAATTTCAGCCAGGGGTCAAGATGGTTAAGCCAGTGTATGAATTGTTCCAAATCGTCTGTGGTGTCCCAAATCAGGATCACGTCATCTATATATCTCTTCCAGTAAAGGATACTGGAAGAGAAGGTGTTCGCTGCGTTGTGGATGAACTGGCGCTCGAAATTGCTCACATACAGCCCCGCTACCGACGGGGCGAAGGCACTGCCCATCGATGTGCCGTGTGTTTGGAGATAGAGGTCTTGCTCATAAGCAAAAAAGTTCTCTTTCAAAGCTAGTTTGCAGCACTCGAGGATGAAATGTCTCGGGGTATTATATTGCCACTCTTCAGAGTAAAGGATATCTTCCAAAACTTGCAGTGTGTCATCTTGCGGCAAACTTGTGAACAATGATTCCACATCCAAGCCCACTAGGAGCATTGTTTCTGGATCAAATGCTTTGGCTTGGATCTGTACCAACAGGTCTCGGGTATCCTTTAAATAAGAGGGCGTTCGCTGTACTAGAGGTTTTAAAAATTCGTCCGCAAATTTTGAAAGCGGCTCAAGGACTGACCCTATTCCAGACACTATAGGTCTCCCCGGAGGAGGGGACCTATTCTTGTGAGTTTTCGGAAGGGAGTAGAAGTAGGGGATTTTTGGTTCTGGGGTGATCAAGTAATCAGCTTCTTTTTTGGTTACCCATCTCTTGGTCTCTGCTTCATGGACCATAATCGATATTGTATTTTGCAATCTTTGTGTTGGATCAGTACTGAGTTTTCTGTAGAATCTTGTATCTGACAGGAGGGTAAGGCATTGATCATTATAGCCGTCTTTACTTAAGATTACAATGCCCCCCCCCTTGTCGGCAGGTTTTACCACTATTGACTCATTCTGTCTCAAAGAGTCAAGGGCTGCACGCTCCTTTTTGGAGAGGTTTTGAAAGGTTTTTTTGTCTTTATCAAGTTGGTCCACTCCTTTCATTAGGGATTGTTCAAAAGTGTGGAATTCTGGAGGGACACTGGCATGTGGTGGATTAAAAGTTGATTTTCTACGTAATGCAGTGTCACCTTCGATTTGGGTGTTGGTAGTATTGTGAAAGAATGCTTTCAGCTTGAGTATCCTACAGAATTCTGCTAGCTCACTTTTCAGTTTGAAAGTATCCAGTCGAGGTGTTGGCACAAAACTTAGGCCTTTATTCAGGATTTCTATTTGGTCTTCATTCAATTGTAACTCAGAGAGATTCGCTATGAGGGATTGGTCTTGCTTGTTGATGGTTGGGTTGCTGCCATGCTTCGGGTCTGGACGTTTCTCTGTTGATCCTGCCACCTTAACGACTTTTTTCGGCCTCTTGGTTGGTTTTGGCCCCTGGATAAAAAAGGTGGCTTTGTTGGTGCATGTTAGAGTTTGCTGCCATTTGTTGTTCTCCCAGCTGGGGCATTTGTTGTATGCCATGATTGAAAGGGTCCATCCACCCTCCTCCATATTGTGGTACAAACGGCGGATAGAAAGGCATATTAAAGCCTGGATAAAAAGGTCTCTGCCATCTGTTTCCCCTTCTCGGCCGTTGATTCCTATAGTTATTGCGTCCTCTTTTGGGGGTGTAGTCATCCGTACTTGTGACAGAGTTGTTTGAAGAATTATTCCCAGTTGATTCGTGATCAGAGCCAGTATCTGGTATAGTATATTCATCAGATGTGTATGGGTGCATTTTTTCTTGGCTGAATTTCTTCAGGTCTTTGCCAAGTTTCTGCAATTTGCTCTGCATAATGAATTCCCGGGTTTCATCCATTTCTTTATTTATTTCTTCCAATCTCTTCTTAAGGATAGCGGGATTGATACCTCTCTTTAATTCGTTTTCACATTCTTCAATCTCCTTTAATAGGGCATCCGATAATCTTCTTGCCGTCTTGACAATTAGGATAAGGTAATCTAGGGTACATTTCCATGAAATGGACGACCAGTCTTTTCTGAAAGCTAGATCATGCAGAAAAATCCTAGGTGCATTGTTGACCCATAGTCCTCTTGGTGCTGTCTTAAACCTTCGGTACTCCGTCATTATGATTCCATGGATGGAAGTGCGGATCTGTTCTCTTTTTTTGTCTGTCAGATTGTCCCAATCGTTGGTTTGTGCTAGGACTTCTGTGAGTTCTGTATTCTGTAACAGAGGTTGCGCTGCCAGTATCTCATCAATATCTTTAGCATCAAAACTCAAACCAGGATTGCCTTCCATTGCTTCTTTGGATATTGAGAAATATATAAATTGTAATCCCGCAGCTGTGCGCTGCTTATACACTAATTAATCAGAAGGAGGGATAAGGGATCGGAATCTCCGTTTCATTCCCCAAGGTTAGTTACTAGTTATCAAAACAGGAAACGGACACTAGTTACACCTTATGACCATTGGCATAAGGAATAAAGGTCAGAGTAGCCTAAAAAAACTCTAAGTAATGGTTGGAAAAAGGTGCGGTATATCTGATTCATCCGCCCCACATTAGAGTTGTGGCAGTTATCATAGGCTACTCCGAAGTAGTGAATTTGCCAGCCTCACCCGAGGCGCCTCTGGTCTAGGGTGCAGTGTCCAGAGAATTCAAGTGAAAAAACTCAAGTGAAAAAAGGGGAGTGTAAAGGAAACTGTGCAAAAAAGGAAAAAATTGTTAAAAGTGGCAAACGACCCAGTGGTTCTTTAATGAGGGTTATTTTTACCACGTTAAAAAATTTGGTGATACGATTTTTAGACCGAGTAATTGGGTTTAATAGTATAATTAATAAGGTACGTCGACATGTTTCAGCTCCTTGGGCCTGGAGGGGTCTATGGAGCTTTCGTCAGGACTAACAAACATCAAATAAATTGTACTTACACAATTTGTGTAGTGGTATTTCACATATAGGTACTCTTATTTTGGTTATATAGTTCGGATATTCTCCTTCATAATCTGCAATGAGACGAGATAATGTACACAGATTGCACACACACACACACCTTTCTTATCTTCTTAAAACATATCATTATTATGATCTTGTCTGGTTAAGTGACATTTTCCTTTTACCAAAACATCTTCACTTTTTATAGGGCAATACAAATGGAGAGTGGCAATGCTAATATTGTTAGAGGTTAAAAGATACTGGTCTACGGCGCTAGTTTAAATTTCATTTACAAATGTACAGAATTTAATGGCCTGTAGATCTCATATTACACAAAACTATCCACAAATGTACAGGCTTCTGATCCCTGTACATTTGTGGATAGTTTTGTGTAATATGCCCTATAAAAAGTGAAGATGTTTTGGTAAAAGGAAAATGTCACTTAACCAGACAAGATCATAATAATGATATGTTTTAAGAAGATAAGAAAGGTGTGTGTGTGTGTGCAATCTGTGTACATTATCTCGAATCAACTGGGAATAATTCTTCAAACAACTCTGTCACAAGTACGGATGACTACACCCCCAAAAGAGGACGCAATAACTATAGGAATCAACGGCCGAGAAGGGGAAACAGATGACAGAGACCTTTTTATCCAGGCTTTAATATGCCTTTCTATCCGCCGTTTGTACCACAATATGGAGGAGGGTGGATGGACCCTTTCAATCATGGCATACAATAAATGCCCCAGCTGGGAGAACAACAAATGGCAGCAAACTCTAACATGCACCAACAAAAGCCACCTTTTTTATCCAGGGGCCAAAACCAACCAAGAGGCCGAAAAAAGTCGTTAAGGTGGCAGGATCAACAGAGAAACGTCCAGACCCGAAGCATGGCAGCAACCCAACCATCAACAAGCAAGACCAATCCCTCATAGTGAATCTCTCTGAGTTACAATTGAATGAAGACCAAATAGAAATCCTGAATAAAGGCCTAAGTTTTGTGCCAACACCTCGACTGGATACTTTCAAACTGAAAAGTGAGCTAGCAGAATTCTGTAGGACACTCAAGCTGAAAGCATTCTTTCACAATACTACCAACAGCCAAATCGAAGGTGACACTGCATTATGTAGAAAATCAACTTTTAATCCACCACATGCCAGTGTCCCTCCAGAATTCCACACTTTTGAGCAATCCCTAATGAAAGGAGTGGACCAACTTGATAAAGACAAAAAAACCTTTCAAAACCTCTCCAAAAAGGAGCGTGCAGCCCTTGACTCTTTGAGACAGAATGAGTCAATAGTGGTAAAACCTGCCGACAAGGGGGGGGGGGGGGGGGGGGGCATTGTAATCTTAAGTAAAGACGGCTATAATGATCAATGCCTTACCCTCCTGTCAGATACAAGATTCTACAGAAAACTCAGTACTGATCCAACACAAAGATTGCAAAATACAATATTGATTATGGTCCATGAAGCAGAGACCAAGAGATGGGTAACCAAAAAAGAAGCTGATTACTTGATCACCCAAGAACCAAAAATCCCCTACTTCTACTCCCTTCCGAAAACTCACAAGAATAGGTCCCCTCCTCCGGGGAGACCTATAGTGTCTGGAATAGGGTCAGTCCTTGAGCCGCTTTCAAAATTTGCGGACGAATTTTTAAAACCTCTAGTACAGCGAACGCCCTCTTATTTAAAGGATACCCGAGACCTGTTGGTACAGATCCAAGCCAAAGCATTTGATCCAGAAACAATGCTCCTAGTGGGCTTGGATGTGGAATCATTGTTCACAAGTTTGCCGCAAGATGACACACTGCAAGTTTTGGAAGATATCCTTTACTCTGAAGAGTGGCAATATAATACCCCGAGACATTTCATCCTCGAGTGCTGCAAACTAGCTTTGAAAGAGAACTTTTTTGCTTATGAGCAAGACCTCTATCTCCAAACACACGGCACATCGATGGGCAGTGCCTTCGCCCCGTCGGTAGCGGGGCTGTATGTGAGCAATTTCGAGCGCCAGTTCATCCACAACGCAGCGAACACCTTCTCTTCCAGTATCCTTTACTGGAAGAGATATATAGATGACGTGATCCTGATTTGGGACACCACAGACGATTTGGAACAATTCATACACTGGCTTAACCATCTTGACCCCTGGCTGAAATTCACCCACTCCTCAAGCAACAACAGCTTAGACTTTTTGGACCTTACAATTTTTGTGGAAAACAGCACCCTCCAGACAAAAACTTACACAAAACCCACTGCTAAGAACAGTCTGCTTTCATATCAGAGTTACCACCCCAAGCCTTTAAGGGACAATCTTCCCTTCAGCCAGTTTCTGAGGCTGAAGCGTAACTGCAGCAAGAATGAAGATTACCTGACTCAAGCACAAGATCTAAGTCAGAAGCTGCTACAAAGGAACTACAACGCCAAAACAGTGAAGTACTGTAAAAAAAGAGCAAGCAATCAACCCAAGGAGTGCCTCTTACAAAGTTATCCCAAGACACAAATACAAGATCTGACTACCTGTGTTACCACCTTTTGCCCATCAACATATGAGGTAAACAAAATGATCAAAAAAAACTGGCATATCCTGAATACTGGAGTCTTCAACTGGCCTAAGCCTAGATTTGCAAATCGCAGAACAAAGAACATCAAGGACGTTTTGGTCCATACTCGCCCAGTGAGGAAACAACAACAACTAACCACGAGGGATGTGACCATGAACCCTGTGACTGGCCATTACCCCTGTGGCTCCTGTGTAGCCTGTAAAACCACTACGGCATCAAAAACATTACAGCTGACGGACACACTGGTATGGACACAGCGTCAGCATACGAATTGCAACTCCACACACGTCATCTACATGGTCAGTTGCCCATGCAACAAGAAATACATCGGGATGACTTGTCGCAAAATTAAGCTCAGGATTGGTGAGCATAAAAGTAACATCAGGCTGAAGAAAAACACCACCAAACTTTGTGCCCACTTTGTAGAGATAGGCCACTCCTGCGAAGAGCTCCACTGGACAGTACTCGAAATGCTTGCCGAAAAAAACAATAACTGTGAACGCAGGTTGTTCGAAAAAGAACAAAGGTGGGTGGACCGCCTTAAAACATGCGAACAGGGGTTGAACGATGCCATCCCTTGGCACCGATTTGCTAACTGATTTTCATGGTAATAACTGTGTGTAACCTTGTATCCTTATGAACCAAAAAAGACTATGCATAACTTCATATACCTTTGGTGCCTGTCTCATATCTGCCCTAACTCATATTCACAACGCTAACTGAGCCCACAAGTATACTCCCCTCAGCCTAAATGCCTGAGATGGACAAATAAAGTTGCATGATTAACTAGACGCTGTTGAAAAAAAAAAAAAAATCGACACGTTTTTACGGCTGCCCATGGCCCTTTAAAGATCAGGGCTCACAACCTAAGCCACACCCCGGGGGCAGAGCCAGCACAAGGCAGGAATCCTCCATACACGCGGGTAATGGCGCCGGCACCCCTGAGCTCCTGTAATTCCGGTAAGATGAATGTCTATCATTAGCCTAATGGAATCTCCTTTACAAACAGCTCTGTGCTTGATACTGCAAGCGAGACCCTGGTGAAGTAGGAGTGCTCTTGGTTTCAGGTAGGCGAAAAACGACCGTTGCTTATTTCCGTTTATTGTTGCACAGTTTAAAGTGTTTGCCAGCACCTCCCTTCCTCCCGCTTTAACAAACGCCGGAAAATACTTGCAAAAAACGCTCAGATTTATGTAATCTCATAAAAATACGACTTTTGAGCGACTGAGGAATCAATAGCACTGCAATTTTTCTTTTTGACTGCACTATAATACCCGGTTAGAATTGATAATGCGGCATACTACAAAAAGCTCAGCGCGTCCTAGCGTTTATGTAAACAACATGAGTACTACAGGCTTCTGATCCCTGTACATTTGTGGATAGTTTTGTGTAATATGAGATCTACAGGCCATTAAATTCTGTACATTTGTAAATGAATTTTAAACTAGCGCCGTAGACCAGTATCTTTTAACCTCTAACAATATTAGCATTGCCACTCTCCATTTGTATTGCCCTATAAAAAGTGAAGATGTTTTGGTAAAAGGAAAATGTCACTTAACCAGACAAGATCATAATAATGATATGTTTTAAGAAGATAAGAAAGGTGTGTGTGTGTGTGCAATCTGTGTACATTATCTCGTCTCATTGCAGATTATGAAGGAGAATATCCGAACTATATAACCAAAATAAGAGTACCTATATGTGAAATACCACTACACAAATTGTGTAAGTACAATTTATTTGATGTTTGTTAGTCCTGACGAAAGCTCCATAGACCCCTCCAGGCCCAAGGAGCTGAAACATGTCGACGTACCTTATTAATTATACTATTAGACCCAATTACTCGGTCTAAAAATCGTATCACCAAATTTTTTAACGTGGTAAAAATAACCCTCATTAAAGAACCACTGGGTCGTTTGCCACTTTTAACAATTTTTTCCTTTTTTGCACAGTTTCCTTTACACTCCCCTTTTTTCACTTGAGTTTTTTCACTTGAATTCTCTGGACACTGCACCCTAGACCAGAGGCGCCTCGGGTGAGGCTGGCAAATTCACTACTTCGGAGTAGCCTATGATAACTGCCACAACTCTAATGTGGGGCGGATGAATCAGATATACCGCACCTTTTTCCAACCATTACTTAGAGTTTTTTGAGGCTACTCTGACCTTTATTCCTTATGCCAATGGTCATAAGGTGTAACTAGTGTCCGTTTCCTGTTTTGATAACTAGTAACTAACCTTGGGGAATGAAACGGAGATTCCGATCCCTTATCCCTCCTTCTGATTAATTAGTACCTTTATCATACCCAATAATTCCGTTGTTCCTGGCAAGAGCTAGCCTATAAGGCCACTCGGCAGAGTTCAGATCCTGCCTGGAATTATTGTCTCCGCTTTAATCATTGGAATCTCAAAAAAAGAAAAAAAAAAAGAAAAGTTTTAGGATGTCATCTAGAAGTGATATAGTTTTCCCAAATCTCCCAGTATAGCGATCTTTTGGAGAGTTTCCCTATTCTTTCTAGTCTGCACGTTTTTATTACAGAATTTAGCCAGTTTTCATGGGTTGGTGTTACCGGTTTTAGCCAATTAATACAAATTTCTCTTCGTGCTAACAAAATCAGAACAAATATTAAACTTTCTTGGTGTTTACTTAGCCGTATCGTGCCTGGTTGAGTATTAGAAAGGATCACAAAAATAATTAAAGTCGTACTTACAGTTATAGGTGATTCCAATACCGCTGTTATTGACTTACCAATCTCTTGCCAGAAAGGCGCGAGTGCTGGACAGCAATAGAACATGTGGATATCATTCACTTTCTCTTCTCCGCACTTACTGCATGATTTTACCGACGCGCCTTTAAATTTTGACAATCTTTTTGGGGTCCAGTATGCTCTATGAATAGTGAAAAGATGGTTTCTCTTTAGAGCTGCCGGCCTTACACATGACCAGCATTTTTCTACTGATTTTTTCCAGATTAGATTAAAGTCCATGAGTTCGTTTGGTAAGTCTTTTCTCCATAATTTTTCCGGTATTGTTAGATCCTCTTCTCCAGATTCAATTAAAGCCCAATACCATTTCGAGACTTCCTTTTTTATTGGGGATTCTTTTATCATTTCTTCTTCAAAATTGCCCATGTCTTTTGCCCCTTTTGGGATGGTGTTAGCCCAGCTGCTCAGTTGATAATATTTGAACTTTGATACTTTTCCTCCTGTAATTGTATGCAGGTGTTCCCAAGATATTAAAACATTTTCAACCAGAAGTTGTCCCCATTTTCCAATTCCTGATTGTCTAAGTGGTCTGGACAATGAATCTTTCAAACATTCCGGCGTGCCAGGAGAGTCCCATATTGGGGCCATATTGCTATAGTATGGTATCTTTATTACATTTCTTATCTGGCTCCAAAGTTTACCAGCGTTATTTAAGATCTTCAGTTTTACTTTTTGGAATATTTTTGGATGGCCAAATTTGAAGAGGAAATGGTCTTCTCCTTTCGTTAAATGTTGTAGAAAATTTGGGTAAGCGTTTCCCTTAGCATGACTCTATAGTTTTTAAATTGAAAAGATCTGTAGTACTCATGTACATTAGGGCTAGCTATTCCACCTTGTTCCTTTCTTCTCCTGAGTTTATTCCATGATATTCTTGTACTTTTTGCTGACCAGATAAAACTAGATATTTCTCCTTGTATTTTTTTAGGGCTTCTTTTTTAAACTCTAACGGAATGGTGTTGAAGAGATATGTGAATTTTGGGATGATTGTCATTTTTATTGCATTAGATTTGCCCAGAAAGCTTAACGGTAAACCTGACCAAGTTTTGAGAAGTCTTCTCATTTCTTTAGCCACCAAATTTAGGTTTAGTTGTGGAATTTTTTCCAACTCTTTTGTTATAGTTATTCCTAAATATTTTATTTTGTCCTTTGTGAAAGGTGAAATTGGGTTAGTGTTCCAGCTCATTGCCTCTGTCTTACTGTTGTTAATCAAATATCCTGAAACCTTACCAAAGCTGTTCATTGTATCCTCAATTGCTGGTTGTGAGAGGTTGTAATTGTCGGTGAACACCATCAGATCGTCTGCGTATAATGCCACTTTCTTTTACCAGTTTTGATATTTATAGGGTGTTATGAGTGGATGATTTCTGATGGAACAGGCCAGGGGTTCTATATATAAGTTAAAAAGCAACGGAGACAAGGGGCAACCTTGCCTAGTACCCCTCTGAATCTCGATGTTACCGGTGAGATTCCCATTCACTGCTATTCTCGCTCTTGGATTCGTGTAAATTTCTTTCACCATATGGCCAAAATTTCTTCCTAAGTTATTTTTTCCTATAATGTTGTTTAGAAAAGCCCAATTAACTGCTGCATCGTACGTAATGATTGTAAGGGGTAGTTTTTCACAGATAGCAACATCGATTGCTGCCACTAGCTCGTGTGTAATTTCCTGAATTTGTCTGCCCTTTATGAACCCCTTCTGATCCAGGTTGATCAATTTCGGCATTACTTTCGATAGTCTTTTAGCTATTATATTCATGAACAGTTTGTAATCGCAATTAAGTAATGATATCGGTCTATAAGACTCACATAGCTTTGGATTTTTTCCTGGTTTTAATATAATACTAATAGTTGCGTCGTTCCATGAATCGGGTATCTTTTCGTGATCCATATAGGTCTTATTCATTACTTCTGCTAGATGTTCGATTAGCTGTTCTTTTAATGCAATGTAAAATTCATTAGGAAGGGCATCAGGTCCCGCGGCCATTGATTCAAAGGTTATTGTCATCCTACTGGATAAACCATTGGCTCCATAGAATATGAATTTAAACTAATGTTTAAAGAAACTTTTTAAATGTATAACCATTGTGTACTTACTATGTGTTGGTCATCAAATTTTAGCCCCTAGTGGGCTTACAAACTCATTAACTAATGTTCTCTTGAGACTGATGTATAGAATCATATAACATTGTTATGTTTAAACAGATCATATCTAATTCATAAATGCCATATCCATAATTCAAAACATATTGTTATATTGATAGGCAAATGTCCGCACTGTAACAATTTAACCTTAAGTGCTAAATATATAAAGTGCTTCCATATAATGTACTTGTGCTGAACAAAATTAAATAGAAATAGAACAGCAGCTGTGTCTATATTTTCTGAATTCATTCCGTACTTAGTTACCTAACTGTTCTCCCCTTTCCCCCTAGTAATTAACCATAATTACTTGGCATAGACTGATATTGAGTATAAAACCTGTACAACTAATTATATTTTTTTTTATAAAAAAATATTAACAAACACTTTATTATTATAACAAATTGTACAAATCCTCGCTAATGTTAAGGCCTTTTGGGTATTGGAATCAATTTCTAATATGTAGGGTTCTAGCTGTCATAGTAGTTTCTTCCGATTGCCACCTCTTCTCAAACTAGGGACGTCATCAATAACATAATACTTCAAATGACTTAAATTGTTATTGTGAAATTGTTTAAAGTGACGAGCCACCGGGTATTTAGGATCAGAGTAAACAATAGCTCCCAAGTGTTGTAATATTCTCAAATGCACCTGTAGCTTGGTATTTCCCACATACCTAAGCCCAGAGGTGCATTCCAACACATAAACAGCATTCTCTGTTCTACATGTATACAATCTTTCTATTTCCACATTGGGTAGTGTCAGTCCCAAACCAGCAAGCCCTACATGTACTGCATTTGGAAAACCCCTTCCTAGCCGACAATCAGTTAGTTTTAGTAATCACTTCAGGGCTTCTTCTGACAAGTGCGTCCTTAATCGAAAATGCACGACAGAACGTTATGACAGGTTGCTTCGATAAAATGGGTCCTAATGTAGAATCAGTGAGTATTATTGGCCATTGCTATTTTTACAATAGATCTAATAGCTCTCTCCTGTTTGCTGTAGGTCGTAATCAGCCTAACTGCTAACTTGTTAATTTCACTGGCATTTGTGGGATCCTGTTTTTGCTCAGCCAACTCCATCGCCCCACATAATATCGATCGATTCTCTAGATTTCTCATTTGCCGGGACAATTGCTCGATCAATTGTTTTCTACTTATATATGTTATATATGTTATGTTATGTATGTTACATCCATATATAATGCGCTCGAATACTCATGAGTGTCCTGGCGCAATGCCAGAGGGATAATGAGGGAGATTATCAAGCAAAGAAGTGAGCCTTCAATTTCCTTTTGAACACAGCTGGATCCTGGATAGACCGCAAGGCAAGTGGAAGGGCATTCCAGGCCGCGCTGGCCTTCACAGCAAGAGAGCTGCCCCCTAACCTCTGATACTTGAAACGAGGGACCTGGGCAAAGCGAAGGGACATGGATCGAAGAGCTCGCGAAGGGACATAGAAAGAAAAGCGTCTCTGCAGATAGAGGGGGCCACACCCGTGGAAAGCACGATGGGCCAGAACCAATGATTTAAATTTGACTCTGTCCACCACAGGGAGCCAGTGAAGAGAATGCAACTGATGGTGCGTGCTGTTCCTTGCCGAAATGCCCAATAGCAGTATGCCGCCGTATTCTGAACCATCTGTATTCACAGAAAAAAACAAATGTTACAGAGACATTAATGTTAGTCAGTGAGGCCCCCCACATGAAAATAAAAAATCCCCGGGAGGTGGTGAAACCCGGGTCAGGGGGGTCCTCGAGTTTCCTCCATTACATGAGCCCTCGGGAGGTGGTGGTCCCTGCGGCTGTGGGGGAGGCCATAGGGCCTCCCCTCACACTTTTTTTTAAATAATTAGCCTTGGGGAGGTAGTGGTCCCCAGGGATGCGGGGAGCCCCCCTCTTTCATTATGTTTGACCCGGGGCACAGGGTGTCGCATAGGCACCCCCTAAATTACCATGTAAACTGCCCAAGGGCAGTTTATATGACAGACCGTGCGTCATTTTTTGCGGAGTCCGCACTTCATTTGAAAACAAACGTTCAGCGGGAGTTACGGATCCAACGTGACTTCTGCTGAAAATGTTCCAAAAAGTGCTTTTTGGACCCTGTTGGGGTCCCTGCCTAGAGGCCCAGGGGGTCATGATGTTTCTACTCTGTGCCCTTTTTTTTTTTTACCTTTTTTCTTGTCACTCGGTTCAACCAAGTCACAAGATGGCTGCCAGTACTTCCTGGTTTGAAGTGTTTTCTCAGCTAATTAGATCTCTGGCATGAGATCAGGAGGGGTCGTGGATCCACCTTGACCCTTTATGTACAACTGGAAATTTCTTTAAATTTCTCAGGAAGTATGAACGGATATACACCATTTAGCAAAAAGGGCGCTTTCATGCCACCCGTGCAAGATTCTAGCCCATTTTGGTAAAATAACTTCTGCAATTGGCGACAACTTAAGAGTATCAAAAAAGTGTCCCAACCAAATGAACACTGGTTGTTTTGACCATCATTGCACGCTAGTCAACCCAAATCTTATGAAAGCCCTGCAGTCTATACCTAGAAATAGGAGGAGTTTAAAACGTTAGGGGTTAAGCACTGGGTGGGAGGAAAAAACAAACTAGCCCAAACAAGAGACACTGTATTGTTTTGGAAAAAAAATAATATGCCATTCCTTAAGAATATTTCAGTACCTATCATTGAGGGGCTTGCCCCTCAAGCAGATTGGATCAATCATTTTGGCGGGATCTTAAATCACAACAATTAAGGTTTAGAGTCACCCACAGCTAGTATATATATATATTCATCAGGGACATCACATCTAAAACCAATTAGCACTGAAGAAGTAAATACTGCAACAGAAAAGATTGCTAAAGCGAAGGCACCAGTTTATGATAGAGTCCTTTCGCATTTAAGTTCACACTCTGGGCACCTATCTTGACTCAAGTATGTAACGCTGAAGCCTAAGTCTGCTTCCATGCAACCTGGACTGAGAGCATAAAAGTCCCAATCTTCAAAAAGGTGGTTAGAGGGGACATAAGGTGTTACCGCCCAGTATCCTTTCTGGACTCATCAGGCAAACTAATGGGAAGATTTATCTTGAAGAGGTTGAAAACCAGGGCAACAGGCAATCAGTGTTTACTGATTCGCAGTATGGTTCAGGAGGGATACTGGCACGGTGGCAAAGTGTATATTAATCTGAACCTCCTTATCAGTAAATATACCATAGCCAAGCAAGGTGATATACATCTTTGTTTTGCAGACTTGAGTAGTGCCTTCGATTTTGTAAATATACCAAGTTGTGGCCGACTTTAGCAAAAATGGGCGCCATCCATAGACATTACCTCACACTTGTCACAGCTGTATGACCCCTTGACTGCCTTAGTATGGTACAGAACAAACCAGTACTTGTACATCAAGTTGCAGGGTCACAAGAGGCATCAGACAAGGATGCGTTCTTGCCCCTTTTTTGTTTTCACTTTACATTTACTGGGTGGACAAGATATTGCAACAGATGAATGCCAATGCCCCGAGAGTTGGCAAGCAAGCAACCCCTGTCCTCCTCTACGCAGACGATGCAGTGCTGCTATCTTGAACTGCACCTGATAGATAACTTTGTCGCTTATATGGAGGAGAAAGATTTGAAACTAAATTTAATGAAAAACTTTATAATGGTATGCAGTAAAGGAAAACCAAAAAAGAAAACCCATTATATTATAGGTCATGAGTTAGAAGAAATACAAAACTTCACATAATTGGGTATACACTTCTCACACAGTTGACAATGTGGCCCCCAGCGGAGAAGTGCGGAATTGAAATTTATAAGGTCATCTGAAGCCCTTTTTCGATTTGCCACAAAAATTGGTAATAAACCCATTAAAGAAATCTTGCAATAATGCAAACACAAATACTGATCAGGTGCTACTACTGGGGCGCTCTTGTGAGGCATGGCAAACAGTACAATTCTACAGATGCAGCAAAACTTATTTTTGTGTAGACTCCTGGCAGGTCCACGCTCAACATCGACCTGCATTGGTCACAATGTATTAGATGTATCCTATCTCCTATCTAGAAGAGGCAATTCAGATAAGTCTGATCACTATTTGGCATGGTATATGGAGTAAAACAGATACCAAGTTCACCAAGGAATTTATAAAAGACTGCCTATCACTTGACTACAGTGACAATATTCTCTGGCTGGCATATGTGAATTACTTATTAAAGGAGATGGATGAATAACATTAGTATAGTGGACCGAAAAGTTTTCTGCAGTGTAGCAAAAAGGAATTGAAAGTGGTCTTCATGGGGAAAAAGGATGGCAAAAGGGAAAATAGAGAGATATGTAAAACTACAGTTTGTAGATATCCCCCAGGATATGTGCAACAAGGCATCCAAAGATATTTGATAGGTGTGCCAAATGTGTAGATTTTATGTCACTAGTTTACAGTTTGGCATTTTGCACTTTATGGTGGCTGTGGAAGTAAGTCTTCTCCAAGAAGTAGTCTCAGACTTGATGAGTAGGTTAAAGGTAGTTTATTCTGGAACAAGATGATATTGAGACCCCATCCAGCAGAGAGCTAAGGACAACTGACATAAGCTTCAAACAGCACTAGGCAACCAGCATTCTAGGCAACTAGCATTCTAGAGGCAGAGGCTGTCAGAGGGAGATGCTAAGAACACCACATCACCTCCCCCTTCACAAATCAACAACCTATAAAAATAAGCTTTTGCAAACGATAAAACAAATAAGAAACATAAGAAAACTAAAGTGCATGAAATTCATCATGAAACACAATCTTGTAACGATAGGGGAACTCGCCTCTTGCGAAGTGGTGTAGAACCCCTTACTTCAGCATCAGACTCCGGAACCACCTCACGTATGGGAGTCCCACGAGTTGCATCAATAGAAGGCACAGGACGAAACTTTGCAACCCTGCTTAGCTTCCAAATCTTGTGATCACTAGTCTTTATGACATTCTTAAACACTTTAATAACCTGAAATGACTTACTAAACTTGGAAATACCTCCAGTTTTCCTTGAAGACTTAATTTTGACCCAGTCTCCAATATTGACAACAGTACTCTTGACAACCTTTCTTATATCATACTGAACCTTCCGTTCATCCATTATACCTTTCTCCCTTCTCTCCAGCCAGCTGTGCTGCTCACATTGTCACACACCAAGGACCTCTTGTCAAACAAGGAAGAGGGAACAGTTTCAGTACTCGCCATTCTTCCTTTGAACAGACGAAAAGGAGCCACACCAGTAGATGAATGGGGAATAAACCGATACTCCCTGACCTTCTTTCTTAATGCCACCTCCCAATTCTCACCACAGGATCTTGCCTCTTGCATTGCAATGCCCATATGCGATGTATGAGCATTTCTGACTAGCTTATCCCTGAACGTAAATGGCGGGGCAAGCTGACATTCACGCAAGAGAAGTTCATCCACTACAGCCAAATCTTATTTTACATGCCAAAAACCTTTGAGCACATCACTACAGTCCTTCTTCTCACTCCAAACACTTTTTACCATGGTAATGACCGTTTGTAAAACATCATCACCCACAAGGCATTCCTTCCATTCACTTTCTGTTATTATACGCTCACTGATCAAACAAACATTCACTTCTTCTTCAATGTATTCCTCTCCAAACCATTCTACATCCTTAACTGTGTCATCATTAACCGAACCAAGTCTAGAAAGACAATCAGCGAAAACATTATTTGCACCTGGTAAGTATGATAACTCAAACTCAAATTCTTGGAAGGCTACTACCCATTTGCGAATGCGATGGGAAACAAAATCAATACCCTTCTTTGTAAAAACCTCTTTAAGAGGTTTGTGGTCAGACAAAACCCTAAACTCCTTTCCCCATAGATATTTCCTTAACATGCGTGTTGCCCAAAACATACCAAGAGCCTCTTTTTCCACAACTGAATAATCACATTCAGCACCTCTCAAAGGTCTGGAGATAAACAACACTGTTCTCTCTTCCCCATCAATCTTCTGCAACAAAACAGCTCCTAGTCCCGTCGCACTTGCATCTGTCATGAGATAAGAGGTCTTGGCAGGATCGAAGCTACTGAGACACGAAGTATTATTAAGATAATTTTTTATGCAAACAACCTCCTCCTCACAACACTTAGACCACACAAATTCACACCCTTTCTTCAAAAGAGACCTCAACGATAGCATCTTCCCAGTAAAGTTGGGTACAAATTTGGGATAAAACCCTGCCATTCCTAGAAATTTGACTAACTCATCTTTAGTCGAGGGTGAGCGTAGATTAAGAATGGAATTAACCAGAGCAGCTTTTGGAAGTGTGAGACCCGCATCTTGTAATAAGTTCAAGACAGACCTCAACCTTGCATCATGTTGACAAAGATCAGCCCCAAAATTGAGTACGCCATCCTGATATACTTTGACCCCTGAAGACCTCCCAGTATGTTCTCCATCACTCTTTGAAAGACGGAGGCCGCTGAAATGAGGCCAAATGGCATCCTTAAAAACTTAAAAATTTCAAAGTTAGTGACAAAAGTTGTGAGATCTTGAGAAGAAGAGTGAAGTTTAACCTGGTGGTACACCAAGGTTAAATCCGATGAAGAAAAATGTCTTGCCCCTTCAAGAGAGCACAACATCTCAGTGATGTTGGGTAACTGATAGTTATCTATGATCACTGCTCTGTTGAGCTCTCTGAGGTCAACACAAACCCTGGCCGCTCCATTGGCTTTGCGAGCCATCACAACCGAAGAGACCCACTCAGTTGCTTCAACTTCATGAATAGTTCCCTTCTTCAAAGGTTTATCCAGTTCACATTTCATACTTTTCCTTACCAAGAGAGGCACATTTCGCACCTTTGCAACTTTCGGTACAACATTTTTCTTTAGAAGAATGCGATGAACATATTTTGTTAAGCAGCCTAGATCACTTCCAAAGACAGCGGGAAAGGCTTTGATCTAATCATGATTTGAATCATCAACCACACTGACAGGTGGCACCTCTTTCAAACAGACTGATGGCTTTTTGTTAGGATCAAGATAGACATGAAGATCCCTCTGATGAAACCAACTAATAAGTGAATCACCTTTCATGGAAACATACATTTTCCCAGGAATGATTTTTCCTTTGAAATCAATAGTTCCCCAAAAGTAACCTAATAAGTCAATCGTAACACCACCATACCCTTTGGGTCTGATGTCAGGTTTTGAAAGAGTCACTTTGCCAAGCAAGCTTTTCTCATAAAATGTCTTTGGTTCCTACGTAATCTTGGCACCAGAGTCAAACAGCATATTAACAGGCGCATCATTGACTAGTACAAGTTCATATGGACCATCAGATGAATCCCCTGAAATTTGGGAAACAACAATTTCTTCTACATCTTCTACAAAGAAATCCACCTCACTTTCTTTTTAATCTTCCCAGATCTGCAACACTTGGAAACATGACCTCTCTTGTTACAAATTTTGCATATAGACTTCTAACCTGGGCAGTCTTTGAAAATAACAACTTCATATATAATCGGGTTGCACACCAAACTTTTTGAAGAAATATGTGTAAATTAAGTCATTATCCCATGCAAGTCGGAACAACGTTTTTCATCGAGTATGTTTATAACGAGTCGACGGGAGTCGGATGAACATTGAAATAACACAAAAGAATTTTGGACACCTTATGATTTTATTTATTATGTCTATAAGTCTGTAAACAGTTTGGAAAAGAAAATACGATGTATGTGTTGCGATCTGTATAAATACGACACACCTATTAAATATCCGGTAATAAATTTGAGTAAGCAGTTGGAACTGCATTATGGGACGAGGAGTGTTGTAGAAAGGTTAGTTCATTCTCAAAGGACCAGGTGTGAGATTATCACGTGATATGAAGGGGAGGGGCAAAGAGTCTGTTTAAATCGAGGTGGGGTAAACACCCAGTAAAACTTTCGGTGCGTGAAGTGAGGAAAACGAGTTTGTCATAGCAGGGACGAGTGGGTTCTAAAGAAAGGGGAGGTTGTTTTTCCGCATGGTTATAGATTACAGAGGGTTGAACTTGTGAGATCAAGAAGGAAGGAAGCGGGCGGAATAGAGCACGAAGGAAATAAAAATAGGGAGGTAAACGAGGGTTGTAATGCAAGGTGAAGAAAATGGATGACATTGGTATATGATGAACTGGGAGGATTACTTTCTATGATCAATGAGCACGTGAGGCGGCTGAGCAAGAGGTTTAAAACGTGGATGAGAAAGTTCGAGCTAGGAGTTCATGATTGATTGTAATGGAGACATGCATATAGAGAGTATTGTTACAGTTTAGTGAACATTAGTGCCCTTTTTTAAGAAAATTGCACTTATTTAGACTGAGGTTTTAAGGCGTCCATATTTAGGAGATTGAGCATTATTAGTATACTTATAGAACACATTAAAATTGCGTAATTTTTAGATTGTAATGTATATCTCATTGTCAATTTCAGTTATCCCTGATGAAGGGCCCGAGAGGCTTGAAATGCATTGGATGTTAATAAAACTGCTTTTAGATGGAAATTGCCTTTGTACGTGTTTATGGAGAAGAGGTTCGGATGGCCCACGTAAACATGAGAAACCCAGGAAATTGCAGTCAGTTGCATGTGGATTTTAAAAGATAACAGAGAAAGAGCGTATGAAACATGGAACTGAAAGAGTGAACAAGAGTTAAAAGCTAAAAGTAAAGGAACATTTGCAAAAAGCAACACTGGCTGTGCAACTGTTTTTGGGTTTAAAAATATAACCCCATCAAGATGCAGTCTTTGAAATTAGCCATGTGGCCAGAATCACCACACCTAAAACACTTTCCTTGAAAAGCCTTTTAAATGGTTGTCTTTTGAGTTAAAGTATTTTTGGATCTAACAGCTTTGTCTGCTGACTTATCCCCCACCACGTTCACATTCGAACTCTCTTACTTTTCATTAGAGGAGTCTTTCTTTATGGCATCAACACAAACCTTTGAATGTTCATGACTCTTAGCTATTGTTATGACTTCCTGAAGAGTAGGATTGTCTTTTTGCCATAAAGCATCCCTAGTCTTGTCTTGAACACAACCCAACATGAACTGATCCCTCAACCGTTCTTCCAGGGCGGAACCAAAATTACAAGTTGAGGCTAATTTCGGTAATATAGTTATATATTGTTGGACAGACTCTTCTTCTCTCTGCATTCGCCTTCCAAAATGATAACGTTCAAGAACAGTACTTATTTTTGGAAGAAAGTGTAAGTCCAGTTTTTTTACACAGATCTCATACTCATTGAGTGAAGCAGTCACTATCAGAGAGTTCAGGGAGTTGTTCAAATACTTCCTGGCCTTCAGAGCCTAAACAGTGCATGAGAAGCGATGTTTTGGTCTCCGCACTCAAAGAAGTCCTACAGACCCGGGCATAACGAATAAAAACCTTTTTCCATTTCTGCCAAGAGAGAGGAGGATCACCTGGAGAGGTAAAAAAATGGAGGTGCAGTGACATTCTGCATCCTGTAAGCAAAAGAAACTTAACAGAAGTAATGAATGAATACGCATTTGTAATGTGTATGGCTACCCTAGGGCATCCCAGCGCAACAGACTCAGTAGCGTGATGGTGTCGTGTTACTGGAACACCTTCTTAAGATGTCTGCCAAAGATGACCTGCAAAATGACCGCTGCGTTCCAGCGCTGCGTTCCAGCAACACTTAAAAGGCAGTGAGGTTGCCTCTGAGCATGCGCAGTGAGAAGAAATGCGTTGGGAAGTAAAAGCTTTTAAATAAAGTTATTTGAATGATTGCAGTCACGAAACATCTCCCCCGGAAGTTTACGCCGAGAGACAGGATCAAAAACACGGAAGACAGTATGTGGAAAGATCCTACCGTCTCACTCTGCGTTTGTTTCCTCGTACACGGTGTGTGCTCTTGGCGTCCTTCTTGTATATGTACATCACAAGGACCCACAAACGAGCTGAAACACTGGAGATGGAAGATGCTGATTCGAGGTGATCCCATGAAGGCAGTAAACAGTAAGTAGAGTTTTGCTTTTTAAGAAAACAGTTGGCTGTTGGGGTCTCAGATGCTATGCCCCCGTGGGTTCAAATCCCATCCTCGTTGCCCAAATGTGAGAGTAAGTCTTCTCCAAGGAGTAGTCTCAGACGTGATGAGTAGGTTAAAGGTAGTTTATTCTGGAACAAGATGATATTGAGACCCTATCCAGAAGAGAGCTGAGGACAACTGACATAAGCTTCAAACAGCAGTAGGCAACCAGCATTCCAGGCAATTAGCATTATAGAAGCTGAGGCTGTCAGAGAGAGATGCAAAGTACACCACAGTGGCCTTCCCCAAAATGGGGGCCTGGGCTGAAAAATTACCCAAATGCCCATGCGATGGGAAAACCACACAATCTACATTGCCTTTTATCTTATTCTGTAAGTTCTATAATGATATAAGGAAACATTATTTTTGCCTTTAAAATGTGTTTACCATCAGGATGATCTAGATGCTTTTAACTTTCTGTGTAAACTGGACGATGCTGGTCAATGTCACATAGTTTCCTTATACATTTTGTCTGCTATTAAGAGAAGGAAACCCTATTCATAGCTAGAATGCATAATATATGAGGCTGAATAATGAAGACTTTTTCACCCTGACAATACATCTATGTTTTTTACCCTGTCACTTACACGATCTTCTATATTCTCTTTTTTCTAAATGCATTTACTTTTATAGTCTATCTTTAACTCTTGTGATTTTGTACCTTCGACAAGATCATTATATGAAGTTGGCAAAATGATGGTGCTGGAATAAGTTTTTATATTCATTTTTATTTCTGCAATTTTTTGCACACGTGATTGTTGTACATGAAGTGTCTTTTATGCATCCCAGGCTGATAATGTCTCTTGTTTCATCCATCATGACATGATGTTGATCTATAAATTCATATTGTGACAATGTTCACTCATGTGATCTGTGTACATGAGATAGTTTTGCACTACCTACATTCTATGCAAATACTGAACCTTAAAATACTTATTTTTAATTTGATTGTGATATGAAGCCAACAAGGTGAAGGTATTGGAAAATAATTTATTACATTGCTTTTATCTTTGCGATTCTTTGCACATGCTATTGTACTGTAATTTATGTTTTATATGCACATCATATAAATAATGCACTGCTTTTTATCGATTAAGATACAATGCTGATCTATAAATTCATATAGTGACAATGTTTTGTGACAAATGTATAGTATTTTTATTCTGTTTTTATTCTTGTATGGATTCTTGTTAATCTGAATCAATATTTATGATGATGATGACTGCAGTGTTCCATCTACACAATAGTTGACAGAAAGCAAAAAAGTGAATGCCAGTTAAAAAAATAAATGCCCTACTATAGTCAGCTTTTATCTATAGCAAATTCTTGACACTCCACCAAACCTACATTGAGAAATGAAGTTGATATGAGCTGAAAAGTAGGTACTGTAAATCGTTTTTCCCTTTCTAGTGAGAGTTTACTCTGTATCACACTGTTTGCAGACAGTTGAATACTCATGCAAAATGCACCAGAGAGTATTACAAACATCTACTAAGAAAAGTGTACCATCTATACAACAGTTGTCAAAAAACACCATTTGCTAAACATAGCCACAATATGAAGGTGCTAAAGTACATACTACTTACCCTTCACATTGTGGTGAAAACTTTGCAGATAGGTCATCTAACCAACAAAACCAGTAGACGTGCATATCTTAATTCCTAGTATACACAGTGTTCTATTTTAGGTACAAATTATCTTGCTGACAAGATTCTCTCCGATAACTCGAAGCAGCTTACCAAAGTTAATATCTACTATGTAGAATCTTTCTACTGTAGGAAACCTTTTCTTTAGAACCACAAAACTTGTCTGAAGCATAATTAACACAAGTAAACTGTCACCTGCGCACAGAGTTACTCTTTAATAAATACAATTATAACATGTTCAATACCTCTACACAGCTATGGTGCATTAGAAATGCATTCATTTTGTAAACACTTACAGGTATTAGCTGAATCCAAGCTGTACAAAGTTAGGTCAAAAAGTAATATGGCAGCTACCTGTCATTATATAAACTATAAAACAAACTAGCACACTCATTGGATGACATTATTAATTATGTTATTTGAGATGTCATCAGTGATGCCATAAATGATTTTATAGAGCATGTCAAAAGTAACGTTGTATGTGAGTTCATGAGCAGTGCATGTCTGGGCAAGAGTTATAGTTAGTGCCATTAACTATTACTGGTGAATGTCTTTGTTTTTTTGGTTCAAAATGTTAATATTGTCACTGATAAATTCACCTAACTATAACATTACTTTAACCTTTGTTTTTTCAGTGAATTTCTAAGGTTTAAAAAAACAACATATATTTTTATCACACCTTACCAAGACATTACTTTAACTTTTTTCCCGTGAATTTCTAGTTTAAAAAATATATATTTTATTTAAGTATATGTATGGTAGAATAACTGAATAATATATCCTGTGTGTAGACATTATTCTGAAAGGGAATTGCTTTCGTATTGTAACCTAACAGGACAGGGTGCACACTTTGCATTATGTTTGAGTATAAAAAAAGAGTAACATGACAATATTTGTGATGAGTTTGTCTATCTCCTCAGTTCTTCTGCCTCTTATATAGAGAAATTTTACCAGCAAGTTCATTAATATTGTAATAGTATACTTTTCATAGCCTTTGTACGTGTTTTCACATTATAGTCATAATTATAATTAGGGCTCCCGGTTTTCAGTTTAAACAGACGGAAAACAATGTTTCCTTTGTCTGTATTTATATGTAAAAACGGCAAAATACTAGCAAATTTTGTCGGGCTGCCTGCTCGAATCCAGAGTTATCTCGCCACGCCCCTGGGAGGTCGAAGGGGGAGGGAGGGAGCAAACAAACTCCACACACCAAACATGCACTCCAGGGTCCTCTCTGCCACCTCTGCCATAACGCCTGTACCACTATTACAGCTGAGCAACCCCTGTGCCACAGCTACACTAACAACATCCCCACCCGCTATACCAACTACACCGTCAGTGCTGTCTGGCCGGCTCGTCGTCTCACCTTCTGCGTGGTGGGCCCCGTGGCCCGATCTGCTCAGAGCTTTCTACCTCTAGGGGCCCTCCTTAGGGCACATGTCTAAACTCCGGCGCTCAGGGCAGCCCGGCCTGTTTTTCATCTCTCGGGCCTGCCCAGCTCCTGCGATGTCTCTCCACTGGGCAAGGGGCCGACCACACGTCCTGGGGCGGGGCGCCTAGCGGGTTTCTCTCAGGCCCCATTCAGCCTGCTTCCTCCATCATTATCGGCCATAATCGATGTTAGAGGCAGCATAGGCCGGCCAGGATCAGTCGGACGACCGCTGGTGGTGCAGGCGCAGAGTCTGGTATGTTCCGGCCTCTCAGTTGCATTGTGTGGGAATGTCATCCTCATGAAGTGGGTCGAAATGGAAAGAGCGAGAAGGGTCTCCAGTTCGTCAGAGCATGTCTATTTGATTTACAAAGGTAGTGTGCTATACATGGAGAACTTAGCTGAGGGGAAAAGGTGTTTACATATGGTTTAGAAATGTTGGAATTTTGCCTTTTTACTGTACTCCCCAAATGCGCAACAAGCATTGGGTTCAAAGGGCTTCAGCCCCACCCACCTTCGTGTGTGTCAGCCTGGCGGAGACAGCTTCCCAGGCTCACACACAGCCGTACCCGAGTACTTCACAGGTCTTTAAAAGACCATTTACTTGGTAACGAGGCTTTGCTTTTTTCTTTCCCCCCTTCTTAGAACCCCTGAATCTTCACTGTGCCAATTGCTGGAACAATCAGCACCACCCCGCGGAATTTTTATTAGCCCCTCCTGAAATTTTATTCTAGTTGCGCCTCTGGTACTCCCCACGGGATGCATTAATGTTTTGACTGCTGAGTTGATTTTATAGGTATTGTCTATATTGGTATCGAAAGAAATTGGAAAATAAATATGTTAATAAAAGAGAACACTGGTACCATTATACATCAACATTATACAAATTTTCTTGGGCACAGTATTTCCCCATTCTATCATTTTCATTGGCCTCGGTTGCTCATGGTCAGCACCCTAGTTCCAGACCACACGAAATCCTCTGCATGCCCATTCATCCCTGTGACCTCTTACTTACCCTGCAGTCTAACAGCAATTTGAACTGTTGCCTTACTTTAATCTTTCATGGGCCCCCTGACAGAGCCAGCTCTGTTCTGGAGTCTTGCCCTAATGAACTTGAATATGTCTTTAAAAGAGTGCTTAACTACAGTTTTCATGTAATTTCTTTTTAATATGGAACCAGCATGTGTTTCAGCTTTTTGTGCCCTCTTTTGCCAGGTCATTAGAGCGCACAGGAACACTCCTTCAAATTCTAAATGTGTTTACATCGATTATTCTGGGAGAGTGAGGTGTGTTTTCAATATTTTTGTAACACAGCAGCATTTATTTATATATATTACTGAAAATAATCATACATTGTCAATTTAAATAAATGTGGAAAAATACTAGCTGTAGTGTCGTCCTTTGCTTGTGGCAAAAAATACAGAAAAAATGCCCCAAAAATAAATATGGATAAATACAGACGGAAATGGCAAAAAAATAAATACCATTAAACCGGGAGCCCTAATTATAATTCAGATAGAGTATTACATTTGTTGTATATTGTATAGTATTAAGTTTAATTATATAAATCTATTTTTTATGTGTGATTACTCACTAGAGTTCTATATTTTGCTTAAATCTAGTGTTTAGCGTTCTTTATCATGTTCCCAGTTATTTTTTAATGTAAATCTGTAAAAAGAGAGCCATTAAAATATGTTGGTAATATTCATTTTCTTTTTTTTTAAATAGATGGTGACTCTCGCGAGACGCTCCCAGGAGTCGAACACACAATCCCCTGCATGAACACCTAGGGAGATGTACTTCCTGGTTGACACTCACGTACTTTTGGAATTAGGTAATTCTTAACATAGTAACATATTACAGAAGTTGAATATATTAGTCAAATTGATTATGATTTGTTCCATTGAATATATAAAGCAAAATTATTTTTACAATCTCGCAAGACACTCACGGGTATCTCGCGAGACATCCGGGAGAGGAACTACACCCTAAGGAAGGATTGTGATTGGTTCATATGGATGTCTTTATTTAGAAGAAGAAGATTCCACTCTTTTTGTTTTATTTCACTAGTGAATTTTGGTGAGAGTAGACATATTTGACTTTCCCTTCTTTCCTGTTTGCCTCTGTTCAGAATGATGTCTTCATCAGATTCAGGGCCTTCTGCACCAGCTCAGCCATCTTAGCCATCCAAAAAATCCTTGGTGTGGCAATTCTTTGAAGTGAGGCAAGTTGCCAAGAAAGTTTCTGCAAAGTACGTTACCTGTAAACTTTGTAGTAAAGAGTTCAGCCAGGGAAGCAGAAATAAACAATATAGCATGAGTACCACAGGGATGTGGAGACACCCGAGGCCAATGCATCCGTAAAGGCTTGCCTGCGCAGAGTTGGGTCGTGCTGCCGAGCTAGACAACTTTACAGTGGCTTCAACATCATTTGCTCCAGGGGATACTGTGCCTGCGTAGGTTGTATTTTTTTAATTCATTTAATCCACAGTATCAAAACATCTGGGTAGGTTCTAAGTGCACAAGCAGATACTTTTTTTCATTAGAGACAAGCAGGTCTGTCCAGGAGAAGCTTATCCAAGAGCTCAAGTGCCCCCCTAGTCAGTAGTTTATTTTTAACAGATTTTGTAAGTTTTTCACCTTTTATTTTTAAGGGGATGCTGTTGGTGTTCGTTTAACACTTCAAGGTTAGGTTTTTGTCATGCACTTAAAAAATATATATATATATCAAAACAATACAAAAAAATTTGGAAAACACAAAAAAAGTTATAGCTGTTGAAAACTGCTAAGAAAAACAGCTCTTTTCAGAGCTACCCTATAGTTTCATGATCTATCTTGTTTGTACTATGTTTCACTTTTTTCCCTTCTCCAAGGCTCTCATGAGAGCAAGGAAGGCAATCCCTTGTGTGCAGTCAGAGGGGGTAGTGTTTCCTAGTTTACTCTAGTGAGCCTCTCGTAAGAGCTTACTTTTTATAAATGGAATTTGGATTTACACAGAATATATCCTGGTGTAGTATGTATGATTTTTATACACCAGAATAGTAACAATGTGTTTAGTTTAATGAAATGCAATCTATTACATAGTTGGAGGGGAAAATTAATTACTTAGATTTATGAAAAAACACTGTTTTATCTGCAAACATTGGGACATAGCACGCAATGATACTCATTTATTTGTTGTACGCTAATTTATTATTATTAGAAAATGTTTGATCGCTGCTAGTTTTATGATCCCACAAGAGACTTGTGAGATTGTAAACCTTTTTTAGAGCAAAAAATAACTCTTTTCTTTATTACAGTACTTATGCCTTATATTCCTCACTTGTAGGGTGTTGAGCGAAAGTAGACTCTCAAATGAGAGCTTTTCACAGTATAACAACAGTGCACAGTAAGGTGTAAGGAGGCACTGGGATCGCATTGACTCCACTCAACAGCCTAACAACTAAGTATAGTAGACTATGGGGAGAGACTGGTATCTCCAGTGAGACCTTGCATAAAAGTAACCAGTATGTAGAGTAGGGTGTAAAGAGACTCTGCCTCTCCACACACACCTTTCCCCAGACTCAGCAGTATGCATAGTAGGGTAGGGAAGGTACACACCTCACATGTATGACCTTAGTATTCCACAGTAAGTATAGCAAGTACAGGTGTCTCCACTGAGACCGCTCCCCAGGAAAATGACTATATATGTTAGGGTGTGGGAATGAATTTGTCTGTCCAGTTACAGCTCTCCCAGGATGACAGACATATACAACAGTGTGTAGGGAAACATTCTCCGCTCCACTAACACTTGCCTTCAGAATAACATGCTATGCAGTACGGTGTTGGCAAGGAGTGGCCTCTCTGTTGACACCTCTCCATAGGCCAACAGGGATATGCAGTGGTGGCTAGGAAGGGAGTGACCTGTCCACTCACACTGCTTACCAGGGTGATAGGTGTCTGTAGTAGGGTATGAGAAAAATGTATCTTTCTTCTCATACTGCTTCTCATGCTGACAGGTATGCATAGTAGACTGTGGGGAGGAAGTGCCCTGTGTGCTAACACATCTCTCCTGCATGATAGGTCTTCCTAGTACAGTGTGGGTAGAGACTGGCCCTTTCACTGTGACCTGTGTCTTGGATGATGGGTGTGCAAATTAGGCTGTCACAGCTCTCCCCACAATGACAGATGTACAAGTAAGGTGTGGGAATGAAATTACCTCTATGCTGAGAATTTTGTCTTGCATTCCAACTATAGAGACTATGATGTTTAAACACACTGCCCTGTCAGCCGAGACATCTCTCCAGAGTAATATATGTACAAAGTAAACGGTGGGTAGTAGGGTATAGAAATGGAGTATCCTCTCTGCTCAGTACTATGTCTTGGCTGAATGGTGTGGATAGTGGATTGTGAGGACACTCACCTCCCTCTCAGACATCTCTCCATGGGGACAATGAGGCATAGTAGGGTCTTCACAGGGACCTTGAGAGACCTCGCAAAATTATATCTGCGCCCTGATGAAGGAAGATTTCATTGGCATTTTTCCGAAACGCGCGTCGGCGCTTTTCCTGGTTGCTGTTTGAATGTGATTGTGTGGATTGGTATGGGTATGATTTTGGTTTGACTGTAAGAGTGAGTGAATTGTGTGCTAATTTTTATTGTCCCGTTTTGTCCTAATGCTGCTGCTATAACCTTTTTGTATGTGTGTTTTATGATAACTTCAAACAAAATTATGATAAAGGAATGCATTATGTTCTAATCTTCTTGAACTAAAATAATTGTTTATGTTAATAAAAAGAAATATTTTTGATATTATTCAGGTGTTCTTTGGGCTTTTCCTGTATATTTTGGAATTATTCCTTTTTTTACTATTGGGAACCCCCCTTCCATGTTTCTTGACATTTATCTCGCCCTGGCGGGTTGTTCCCCTCGTAGTGGTTCTTAGATTTCAGGGCCCCTCTTCTGTTTCTTGCATCTTCTCAGGGACAGACTACTCCGCTAAAACTTCTCTCCAGTCACAAGCATATATGGTAACATGTACAAAAGAAATGCCCTCTCCACAATCACATCTCCACCAGCTGATAGCAGTGCGTAAAGGAGGCACTGGTCTCTGTGCCAAAACCTTTCTCTTTTATGGGGATGTCTGTATACTACAGTGAGTATAAGGACGGATTTCTATAGTGATACCTCACAGTTGGATGAGAAGTCACCATACTTGAGTATTCAAATAATTGTCTTCTCCTTCAACAATTCTCTGTAGCATAAACGATATGCATACCATATAGATATATATATATGCAGCAGCACTTCTGCACTCTCTGAAGATGGAACTATCAGTTTTAGTCAACTTTACCATACTGTAACAAAATTCAAATCTATAACATCTATTAAACAAACAAATCAGTAGTAACTTTAAACTTTTTTATTACAAATAAACAATTTAACAACATTGCTTTTCACATGCTTTCACATCTTTCAACCTGGATATACTGTGCCTACTCAGGTACTCACTGCTGAACAAGACAATACTCCGGTTTATCTTAGCAAAGCTCATTTTTGCTGTTCACATAAGCAGATAATTATTTCCTCGGAGGTGAGTGGACCTACATAGCACAAGCTTGTGCATGGTCACAAATGTCCCCTTATGCAGTACAAACATTATCACTTCTCAAACTAATTCTTTGTTTCTCACTTTCCACTGAGTAATTCTTTCCTGTTTTTTCAAAAGTGCATAAAACTTGTTTTCTTGTTCACAACTTCTATTTTCCATTTTGCTCCTATAAAAAGAAAAAATAACCCAAAGTCAATCTTCACTATATTCTGTAACGGTTTCTACATCTTTTACTCAAAATCACGTTTATATCTAGTGCACCACTAACTAGTTATTCCTTTATCAAGAAAACTTCCACACCCTCACCCAGTGCATTCTTTTCACAAACAAATTATAATATGCCATCAAACCTGATTTCATAAAAGTTTATAAAGTAACACCTTCCTCTAGAGACACATTTGCTAACACTGAGCACAGTGTTTCACTCTAGAGATAGTAATATCACCACTCAAACATCTCATAGGACTAAAGTGTATGTACAGTGAGGTTCATAAAAACACTAGGGCTTGTATTAACACAGTCAGTATTCTTTGTATTATGGAAACACTAAAAAATATAGAATTTCCCTCATTGACCATAGCACTTCACTGAAGAAATTTATCACAATCCATTTTCAAGTACACTTTTGACAGCCAAAGAACAGTACATTCTACATTTCATTTTCTCAAAACATTTCTTTTTATTTCATTTTTGTTGGAAACTTTTTTGTTTATATATTTATTTCATGCATTATCTGTATCAAAAGATATTTCTTTTCTCATTTTGCCATATTCCATCATAAATATAATATGTACATAGATAACAGGAATTTCCTTATCAGAAATACATGACTTAGATTGAATAAACAATAAAAAACAAACACAGTCTACAATAAACACATGCCCCTGGATACAAAACAATCACTCAGCAAACATACCATCCATCCATACTCTCATCAAATCCATTCACTCTATATCTGTACATGGACGAGTTATATGTGACAAAGAAAAATCTCTGCCCAGAGTTAAATCTCAAAGGATGACATGAGATTCCGCACAAGGTCGATGCGCGTTTCGGTGGCAAAACCACCTTCTTCAGGACCTTTCCAGATATACGTTTGCACTGCACAGGGACTCGTACACACAACGGACCAGGTTCTAAATTTTCAAGAAGGCAAAACAGCATTAAAAACGTAGGAATCCAATTGTCAAAGAGGATCCTTTGCAAGAAACCAACTGTTGTTAAGGTTCATTTTGTGTTCTAGTGCCTCCGAGGGATGAATGATGTGGAATTGAGGGGGCTTGGTAATGCTTCCGGTCACACTTTATTTAAAAAAAAGGTTTTTTATGAGAGTCATCATTTTCCCATAATTGGTCACCGTCTTCTAAGGACACGACTTGATGCCTTCAAACCGCGCTAGTCTCAGTGATTCTCTTAACCGTCGTGTCAGCCACCCTCAGGACATGTACAAAGAACACTGCCTCCTTTACTTACAATTATATAGAGTTGGAACATTTCATTTTTCAACACAATCTGCATACTTGCTAACATCTCTCTACATTCTAATTCCTACCTCTCCAAAGCTATATTAAGAGCTCTACTACTCCCCAGACTGCTTTTCACTCTGTAAACACACTGTAGAATAGGTTTACCTACATTAGTACACTTACTGACACTTCACAACAAAGCTTATCATATACATTATTAAATACCTGAACTTGAGGTGCTTTCTTAAATGCAGATGAAGACCCCAATCTCTTTCAGCTCCACATAAATTCACTTCTGCTGAGCACAACTCAAACAGACTTCTTTCTCCTCCAAACCACCAAGGACAAACTGAGCTATCTCTGGTTCTGTACCCAATCACATCACAGCATTTATTCAACCATGTAATAAGAATGGTAACTATTGGTTGACCCTTGGGACTTTTTTCTTTTTACTTCTCACCATACGATCTTCCGAAACTCTAGTGGGATCATAAAACACTTCATGACAGGCCGAAAAAATGTCCATGCAGGTTTCTCGAGATACCCGCAGGATCAAATGAGCTTCATGCAGCAAGCTTCACTCCCTGAAGCTTGCATTCTACTCTTGCAAGACTCTGACGAGATCACAACAGTATCGCAGGGAAATAGTAGAATATATGCTAGGAACTACCTCTCCAATGAGAACTATCTCTTGCATAATGAGTGAGCATAAAAGGGTGTAAGGAGGGACTGCCCTCTTCTTTCAAACCTCTCTCTCGTATGGCAGGTATGAATAATAGAGTGTTTGTAGGGACTGGCCTCTCATTTGGGACTTCTCTCACAGATGACAGGTGTGCATAGTAGGGTGTAGGAAGAGACTGGCCTCTCCGTTCAGACCTCGCTGTCAGATGATGGGTGTGCATAGTAGTGTGTGTGGATGGAATAACCTTTCCTTTCAGATCTGCTCTTAAATGATAGGTGTGCATAGTAGGGTGTGGGGAGTGGCTGGCCTCTCATTTCAGAGTCCTCTCTCAGTTGATGGGTGTGTGTGTGAAGTAGGGTTTGAAGAGGGACTGGCCTGCCTGCTCAGACCTCTCTCTTGGATGACGGATGTGTGTAATATTGTGTGGGGAGGGACTGGGTTCTCCTTTCAGACCTTTGTCTCAGGTGATGGGTGTGTGTAGTATGGTATATAGAGGGACTGGCCTCTCTTATGAGACCACTTTGTAATGATGGGTGTACGTAGTAGGGTATGGGGAGGGACTGGGCTTTCCTTTCAGACCTCTCTCTCAGGTGACATGTGTGCGTAGTTAGTAGGGTGTGGAGAGGGACTGGCCTGTCTGTTCAGACCTCTCACTTGGATGGCGGTTGTGTGTAGTAGGGTGTGGGGAGGGAGAAGCCTCTCCTTTCAGACCCTCCTCTAAGGTGACAGGTGTGCATAGCAAGGTGCAGAGAGGGACTGGCCTGTCCACTCAGACCTCTCTTGGATGATGGATGTACGTAGTAGGGTGCGGGAAGGACTAGCCTCTCCTTTCAAACCCCTCTCTCAAAGAATGGATCTGGATGGCAGGGTATATGGAGGGACTGGCCTCTTTGCTGAGACCTCTCTCTGCAATGATGGGAGTGTGTAGCAGGGCGTGGAGAGGGACTACCCTCTACTGTCATACCTAGCTCTAAGATGACGGATGTGTGTAGTAGGTTGTGTTGAGGGACGGGCCTCTCTGCTGAAACCTCTCTCTGTAAGATGGGTGTGCATAGTAGGGTGTGGAGAGAGACTGGCCATTCCCTTCACCCCTCTCTCTCAGGTGACAGGTGTGTGTAGTAGAGTGTTTGGATAAGCCTTAACTCTACTTATAACTCTTCCCAAGCCATTAGGCATAAATAGTAGTCTCCAGTAAGACTCCTTCCCACAGTAACAAGTGTGCATAGCAGTGTATTTAAATATTCCCTACTCCTTCCTACTTTTCACGATCCTGCAAGAGTCTTGCAAGATCTTAACTTTTTTTTTTTAAATAAGAATGAACTATTTACTCATCACACTACTTATCTGTGACACAATTCCTCTCAAATCCAAGCACCACAAAATGGATTTCTACTAATAGAGTATATTGAGAACTCATCTACTCCTTTTACTATTCATTATCCCGCGAGAGTCCCTTGAGATCATAACATTTGGTTAAAAACCATACACATTTATTATCTTCACAGTAGTTATACCTTAGATACCTCCTCTCGATATCAAGGGGACAGCATGCCTTTCTGCTGCCGCCTTATATAGCGTTTTTACTTCATTTCCCCAGCACCTCTGATTTTTCACAGTAAACTGTGATGGTGGCCATTTCATTTCTAACATTCCAACAGCCAACAAAATAGAGCGCTCGCTCTCATGGGAGCCTCCTGCGAGAGTATGAAGGCTCATGGGAAAAACGGGTCTCTCGACTAATCACAGTGCTCCATTTTTTATTTTGCGCTCTCGCGGGAAGCTCACAGGATTCTCGCAAGCCCAACTGCCAAAGTATACAATTATTATCATCCTCAATTTCTGAAAAACTACAGAACAGATTTACACCAATTCACAAACAGGCCCAATCTGCGGACCAAGATCTAGCATCATACCAAATTTGGTGTAATTATGTTCACCAGTTTTTGCTGTAACCCTGCCTAAAGAAGTCTATGGAAACCCCCACTTTTTTGTCAGCCCCGCTTGACAGATCACCCCAAAACTTTCCAGGAAGGAGCTGAGGTTGATGAACGTTTGTTTTGCAAGGTTTCATGAACATTCGTCAAACTATATCTAATGCCGACTGCTGCTTGATAATATATATATATATATATATATGTCACACACAAACAGGAAACCCTTTGAAGATACGTGCCACACGAAGGTAAATCAGCTCTTCTTTATTGTGGTAGCCTGCCGGCAGGAACTACTGAGGGACAGCTTTTCGGAATAGAATGCCAGACGCGTTTCAGGTTAAGACCTTTCTTCAGTGGCATGTGGTTATGAGAGGCTGCAAGCGCAAGTAGAACTGCACAGTTTATAATTTCCAGCACCTGTCCTTGTGGGCGTGGTCATTCGCATGGCCTTGTGGGTGATGTAGTGCAATTCATGGTATTACCCAAGTGGGTTCGCTGCTCGAAGTCTCTGAGTGAACTGATAAATCTTGCATTGTCCAAAATAGTGCCTGCCCAGCTTTAAGACTGCCAAAATGTAGCTTGCGAGTTGGCTCCTTCCCTGCAAAAGGCTCCAGCTCTCCTTCGTTCACAAATGCTACAGCACCCGCGTGGTGCCGCAGCTGACCCGCAACAGCGGTGGGCTTCTCTTCGCGACCGGGTACAGCCGCCTTTAATGTCACACACAAACAGGAAACCCTTTGAAGATACGTGCCACACAAAGGTAAATCAGCTCTTCTTTATTGTGGTAGCCTGCCGGCAGGAACTACTGAGGGACAGCTTTTCGGAATAGAATGCCAGACGCGTTTCAGGTTAAGACCTTTCTTTAGTGGCATGTGGTTATGAGAGGCTGCAAGCGCAAGTAGAACTGCACAGTTTATAATTTCCAGCACCTGTCCTTGTGGGCGTGGTCATTCGCATGGCCTTGTGGGTGATGTAGTGCAATTCATGGTATTACCCCAGTGGGTTCGCTGCTCGAAGTCTCTGAGTGAACTGATAAATCTTGCATTGTCCAAAATAGTGCCTGCCCAGCTTTAAGACTGCCAAAATGTAGCTTGCGAGTTGGCTCCTTCCCTGCAAAAGGCTCCAGCTCTCCTTCGTTCACAAATGCTACAGCACCCGCGTGGTGCCGCAGCTGACCCGCAACAGCGGTGGGCTTCTCTTCGCGACCAGGTACAGCCGCCTTTAATGTCACACACAAACAGGAAACCCTTTGAAGATACGTGCCACACGAAGGTAAATCAGCTCTTCTTTATTGTGGTAGCCTGCCGGCAGGAACTACTGAGGGACAGCTTTTCGGAATAGAATGCCAGACGCGTTTCAGGTTAAGACCTTTCTTCAGTGGCATGTGGTTATGAGAGGCTGCAAGCGCAAGTAGAACTGCACAGTTTATAATTTCCAGCACCTGTCCTTGTGGGCGTGGTCATTCGCATGGCCTTGTGGGTGATGTAGTGCAATTCATGGTATTACCCCAGTGGGTTCGCTGCTCGAAGACTCTGAGTGAACTGATAAATCTTGCATTGTCCAAAATAGTGCCTGCCCAGCCGCAGCCCACCGCTGTTGCGGGTCAGCTGCGGCACCACGCGGGTGCTGTAGCATTTGTGAACGAAGGAGAGCTGGAGCCTTTTGCAGGGAAGGAGCCAACTCGCAAGCTACATTTTGGCAGTCTTAAAGCTGGGCAGGCACTATTTTGGACAATGCAAGATTTATCAGTTCACTCAGAGACTTCGAGCAGCGAACCCACTGGGGTAATACCATGAATTGCACTACATCACCCACAAGGCCATGCGAATGACCACGCCCACAAGGACAGGTGCTGGAAATTATAAACTGTGCAGTTCTACTTGCGCTTGCAGCCTCTCATAACCACATGCCACTGAAGAATGGCATTCTATTCCGAAAAGCTGTCCCTCAGTAATTCCTGCCGGCAGGCTACCACAATAAAGAAGAGCTGATTTACCTTCGTGTGGCACGTATCTTCAAAGGGTTTCCTGTTTGTGTGTTATATATATATATATATATATATATATATCCAAAACAATCCAGCAATTTGAAAATAGGTTCACACTGGTGCCGCGGCCTCTGTAAATAAACGCTTGTATTCAGCTTTGCAACGGGTGCCCAACGCGTATCGCTGTTACACTCACAGCTTGTTCACGGTGTTGGAATACATATATATATATATATATATATATATATATATATATATATATATATATATATATATATATTATCAAACTCATCTTCACTTCTCCTGCTTCAAGAACAAACGAGCGTGGTCCCAGGTATCTTATGCATATTTTTATTCAGCCAAGTCCGCCATTACGTGTTTCGGGTGATCCCGCCCTTGATTACATGACAACTCATCGGCAATTTTGCTCGCTTTTTAAAGTGCAGGTGCAATTGGCATTTTCATGGACATAGAGGAAACCCTTCTAAATTTGGTATGTCAAATGGCCATTAATACTGTACATAAACGTGCGAGCATGACCACTAAAAACCTATGCCCTTTCAAAATTAAAAAGGCATAATTGTACATATCTATATATAATATACAATAATAGCATAAATGCATAAACCATTTCAGTTCTTCACTATGTCCAACCAGTGAAACCTTATACAGTGCTTAACGAAATCAGTGCAATATAATTCATAGTGAATCCCATAAAAGAAAAACAAAAACACTCCACAGTTCCTGGTTCCAGTAAAGTGACCTCCTTGAAGTTAAACTCTTTGATGGGCTCCATTTGCCTATCAAAAGATCCAACAATTATCCGTTCAAAGCAGCGCACTTAGATGACACCACCTCTGCTATGAGCGGAAATAGTTGTGCAAATTACATCAATTTCTAAAGTGCAAACATATCAAGGACAGCAATATATATATATATATATATATATATATATATATATATATATATATATATATATATATAGTTGAGCAAATGCGCACCTGCGCTACCAACAGGCACTCGCAACGCTTCTGGCCATCCGGCTTGAATGCCTCTCATGTGCCCTGGAGCTATCGTTTCTCCTTTCTATTCCTCATGCGCCCCACGCGTTTCGAGGCTTGCCGCCTCTTCTTCATAGGGCTTCTTTCAATAAAACAGGCAATGCTCTCATCTTTCTGTTACCAACTTTATTTCATTGGAAGGGAAGGGAAGCGTTGCGAGTGCCTGTTGGTAGCGCAGGTGCGCATTTTCTCAACCATATTTCTATGGCTGCCCCTGGCCGTGCAGCAGAGCACCATCACCGGCTGCAGTGAAACTCACACACAGCGCGGAGAAGCCAACGCGTTGCACTTTGCAAGGCTGTTAGGGTGCAACGTTTCTGAAGATAATACTTGCCCTGGGATTCGGAAGTTCTCCCCCTACTCAAGGGAATAAAGACAATGGCGTAATGATTCATCAAACAGGCGACCTACTTAAGGTAAACACTGGTACTCCCATCCTGGACTACGATAACCATCATCCTTGGTGGCAAATAGACGATCAAGCCACGCCCACTAAGGGTGGCTCCCTTCCAATGAAATAAAGTTGGTAACAGAAAGATGAGAGCATTGACTGTTTTATTGAAAGAAGCCCCATGAAGAAGAGGCGGCAAGCCTCGAAACTCGTCGGGCGCATGAGGAATAGAAAGGAGAAACGAGAGCTCCAGGGCACATGAGAGGCATTCAAGCCGGATGGCCAGAAGCGTTTCGAGTGCCTGTTGGTAGCGAAGGTGCGCATTTGCTCAACCATATTTCTACGGCTGCCCCTGGCCGTGCAGCAGAGCACCATCACCGGCTGCAGTGAAACTCACACACAGCGCGGAGAAGCCAACGCGTTGCACTTTGCAAGGCTGTTAGGATGCAACGTTTCTGAAGATAATACTTGCCCTGGGATTCGGAAGTTCTCCCCCTACTCAAGGGAATAAAGACAATGGCGTAATGATTCATCAAACAGGCGACCTACTTAAGGTAAACACTGGTACTCCCATCCTGGACTACGATAACCATCATCCTTAGTGGCAAATAGACGATCAAGCCACGCCAGCTGAGGGCGGTTCCCTTCCAATGAAATAAAGTTGGTAACAGAAAGATGGGAGCATTGCTTGCTTTATTGAAAGAAGCCCCATGAAGAAGAGGCGGCAAGCCTCGAAACGCGTCGGCGCATGAGGAATAGAAAGGAGAAACGAGAGCTCCAGGGCACATGAGAGGCATTCAAGCCGGATGGCCAGAAGCGTTGCGAGTGCCTGTTGGTAGCGCAGGTACGCATTTGCTCAACCATATTTCTACGGCTGCCCCTGGCCGTGCAGCAGAGCACCATCACCGGCTGCAGTGAAACTCACACACAGCGCGGAGAAGCCAACGCGTTGCACTTTGCAAGGCTGTTAGGGTGCAACGTTTCTGAAGATAATACTTGCCCTGGGATTCGGAAGTTCTCCCCCTACTCAAGGGAATAAAGACAATGGTGTAATGATTCATCAAACAGGCGACCTACTTAAGGTAAACACTGGTACTCCCATCCTGGACTACGATAACCATCATCCTTGGTGGCAAATAGACGATCAAGCCACGCCCACTAAGGGTGGCTCCCTTCCAATGAAATAAAGTTGGTAACAGAAAGATGAGAGCATTGCCTGTTTTATTGAAAGAAGCCCCATGAAGAAGAGGCGGCAAGCCTCGAAACGCGTCGGGCGCATGAGGAATAGAAAGGAGAAACGAGAGCTCCAGTGCACATGAGAGGCATTCAAGCCGGATGGCCAGAAGCGTTGCGAGTACCTGTTGGTAGCGCAGGTGCGCATTTGCTCAACCATATTTCTACGGCTGCCCCTGGCCGTGCAGCAGAGCACCATCCCCGGCTGCAGTGAAACTCACACACAGCGCGGAGAAGCCAACGCGTTGCACTTTGCAAGGCTGTTAGGGTGCAACGTTTCTGAAGATAATACTTGCCCTGGGATTCGGAAGTTCTCCCCCTACTCAAGGGAATAAAGACAATGGCGTAATGATTCATCAAACAGGCGACCTACTTAAGGTAAACACTGGTACTCCCATTCTGGACTACGATAACCATCATCCTTGGTGGCAAATAGACGATCAAGCCACGCCCACTGAGGGCGGTTCCCTTCCAATGAAATAAAGTTGGTAACAGAAAGATGAGAGCATTGCTTGCTTTATTGAAAGAAGCCCCATGAAGAAGAGGCGGCAAGCCTCGAAACGCGTTGGGCGCATGAGGAATAGAAAGGAGAAACGAGAGCTCCAGGGCACATGAGAGGCATTCAAGCCGGATGGCCAGAAGCGTTGCGAGTGCCTGTTGGTAGCGCAGGTGCGCATTTGCTCAACCATATTTCTACGGCTGCCCCTGGACGTGCAGCAGAGCACCATCACCGGCTGCAGTGAAACTCACACACAGCGCGGAGAAGCTAACGCATTGCACTTTGCAAGGCTGTTAGGATGCAACGTTTCTGAAGATAATACTTGCCCTGGGATTCGGAAGTTCTCCCCCTACTCAAGGGAATAAAGACAATGGCGTAATGATTCATCAAACAGGCGACCTACTTAAGGTAAACACTGGTACTCCCATTCTGGACTACGATAACCATCATCCTTGGTGGCAAATAGACGATCAAGCCACGCCCACTGAGGGCGGTTCCCTTCCAATGAAATAAAGTTGGTAACAGAAAGATGAGAGCATTGCCTGTTTTATTGAAAGAAGCCCCATGAAGAAGAGGCGGCAGGCCTCGAAACGCGTCGGGCGCATGAGGAATAGAAAGGAGAAACGAGAGCTCCAGGGCACATGAGAGGCATTCAAGCCGGATGGCCAGAAGCGTTGCGAGTGCCTGTTGGTAGCACAGGTGCGCATTTTCTCAACCATATTTCTACGGCTGCACCTGGCCGTGCAGTAGAGCACCATCACGGGCTGCAGTGAAACTCACACACAGCGCGGAGAAGCCAACGCATTGAACTTTGCAAGGCTGTTAGGGTGCAACGTTTCTGAAGATAATACTTGCCCTGGGATTCGGAAGTTCTCCCCCTACTCAAGGGAATAAAGACAATGACGTAATGATTCATCAAACAGGCGACCTACTTAAGGTAAACACTGGTACTCCCATCCTGGACTACGATAACCATCATTCTTGGTGGCAAAAAGACGATCAAGCCACGCCCACTGAGGGCGGTTCCCTTCCAATGAAATAAAGTTGGTAACAGAAAGATGAGAGCATTGCCTGTTTTATTGAAAGAAGCCCCATTAAGAAGAGGCGGCAAGCCTCGAAACGCGTCGGGCGATGAGGAATAGAAAGGAGAAACGAGAGCTCAAGGGCACATGAGCGGCATTCAAGCCGGATGGCCAGAAGCGTTGCGAGTGCCTGTTGGTAGCGCAGGTGCGCATTTGCTCAACTATATATATATATATATATATATATATATATATATATATATATATATATATATATATATATCCAAAACACAACAGGTAAGCCCCAAGGAGTGCAAGCCAGCCGGAAGATCATAGTTCAAACAGGTATAATGAAGACTCGCCAGCAGACACAGAAATGGCTCCCTTCAACATTTAATCAGTAAGCCAAACCGTTTCGGGAATCCTTCTTTCCCTTCTTCAATGGCAGTAAATGACAAGTGAAAACAGCAATGTCCGTGCATTTTTTAATTTAACCTTGCTTCCATCAGTGGGCGTGGCCGTGACTGTTAATCACAGGTTTTCTGGTTAATGTAGTGCGCACAATAATTCCCCAGTGGGTTTGCTGCTCAACTTGTACTAATTAAAACAAAACTCTTTCCCAAGTGGGTTGTGTCGGGAACTGTCACTCTGTCCGCCCTGCTTTGTAGTCTTCAAGGATGAACACCAGGCTGACACCGTCCTGCAAGGCGCCAACCCCCTTCCTCCCGTGATAGCAGCGCTGGTGTGCGCTAGCCAGGGCCCGCCTCATCAGCAGTGGGCTGCACTCCGCGGCTGGGGATCTATATATATATATATATATATATATATATATATATATATGTCCAAAACCTCCTTCCAAAAAAAGAGCAGGGGCCACACGAGGGGAAAACCTTATGGAAGCACTTTATTTGTGTTTTGGTGAATGCATTTTGGCATAACCTTTGCCTTCTTCAGCGCCCAAGCGTCCAGGGATATAAGCAGCCAAGTAATGGTGAATTCTGCCTCCTGCTTGTTGAAATAACGTATCCGCTCCGCCCCCTGATGATTGCCTGCTCACCTGTGTAGTATCACGGGAATGGAGGTGAACTACACAGCCCAGAATCCTGTGTTGCGGCTCCAGGTAGGTGATGCAAGGGGGTGAAATTAAAACCAAATGGTAGTGCGGGGATGTAGGAGGCGATGCGTGCAATTAAAATATTCCTGCTTGTAAGTCCAAACAAAGTCCCTCCTCAGGCCCCCTCACCGCTTCAGCCCCTGAAACCAGGAATTCTTGTGGCGGGGGCTATCGTGACAGTGCACAGTGCCCAACATGAGGTTAGTAAGCTGCCACGGCTGTAGCAGAGCCAGTAAGGTCCGTGCCCAAAGCGAAGGGGGGCCTCCATAACGCGTCTCTGGCTGACGCGATAAAATGTCCAAAACCTCCTTCCAAAAAAAGAGCAGGGGCTTTATATATATATATATGAACAAGGGCTCTTGTAGCCGAAAAGCGTTGTTTGTAGGCTGTGGTGAAATAAAGAACTACTTTGCCTGAAGAGATGTGGGGTCCGAGTCTCCTTCGCCGCCGGCGCTGCGGGTTGGAAGTAGTTGAAGTTGTACGCTGAATATATATATATATATATATATATATATATATATATATATGCAAAAAAGAAGCAGAGAACTCTAGGCAGTTATCAAGTTTAGGTGGAAAGACGCTCCTGTATAGAGCACCCTCAACACCAGCGATACTCTAGATTTGCTCACCTCAAATACCTTTTCTATCAAAGTCTTTAAGCATAGGATTAGCACAGTGCCATCCACGCCGAGATAGAAAGGGACAAAGTATTTTGCCATTTCTACAGCAAAGTCTTTAAGCATAGGACTAGCACAGTGCCATCCGCCATGGCTCGTATTTCTGGGAAAGAGGAGGGGAAAAGGGGGACAGCGGAGTCAATTATTTTTTTACAAAATAGGCAGGGGATAACTAAGACAAAAAGATAAAACTTACCTGCTGCCCTCCAGCATTGTGTCTTGCTCTTCCACTCCTCTCCGCCGCTGCAGGCAGGCACAGGCTCCCACCCTGCCCTGAGGCCAATCCTGAAGCTGCTCTTACATGAGAGCAGCTTCAGGATTAGCCTGAGTGCAGATGATGTGCATCCAAGACAGATTGGGAGTCTGTGCCTTCTCTTTCCAGCCCCAGCAATGCAACTGGGGTTGGGGAGGGGTCACTGCGCATGTATTTTATGGCCGGTCGGCCAAAAAACACATGCGCAGTGTAGGTAGAGCCCACCACTCCTCCTCCAGCCTATCATAACCCTAGCCCTGCCCCAAGCCCTGGCACAAGCTAAATAAAATGATAATAGAACAGGTTTTAAACCCGTTTTATTATCATTTTATTTTTATATTTTAAAGTTCTGGCAGGGGGGGCGACGCTCCTCCGCCATAGCAGAGAAACCCCCTCAGGCAGCCACCAAAAAAACAAAGGTTACAGGGATGTTATACTTAGGGTCAGATTTTACACACATAAAGAAATTCAGCAGTTATAATTACCTAAACTAACTATAACATATTCCCCCGCGATGCACTGGCTATGACCTAACATATTACATCACTCATGAAATGGTCAGTGACACCGCAGATGGCATCTCAAATGACATTACTAATAATATAATCCAGTGAGTGTAAGTGTTTTGCAAAGGTTTCTGAGACTTAAAGATATATACTAAGCTACTGCATAAGTTAAATTACTATTCTTTCTGTACTACCAATGAGTGATACTATTTCTAACATACGTAATCTGATCTATAATCCTGTTTTTAAAGCGGGTGTACTAGCTATCTCTAAACTAGCCTCTACACTGACACATGTCCCCCCTGCAGATGTTTGTGTATGGTTGTGCTTTGCGACAGTCTAAGCTGTTTGGTGATACTTCACTCCACAGTGATGGCTGAGTATAGTTCTGTTTTATGACATACTGACCAGTTACCTTGGACCTCTCTCAATTGTGATGAATGGCTGGAGTAGTAGATTCTAATAAATGCATCTGTTCACTAAGGCCTTTCTCTAGGGTGATGGCTGAGTGATGTAGACATTTACAACAGACTTACCTCTCTGCTCATACCTTTTGCTAGGATAAAGACTTATTTTACTAGTGGTTTGTTGCAAAGTGGCCTGTCCGCTAATACCTCCTTACTGGTTGTATGTTGTAGTGGTGTGTGTAAATCTGACATTTGCACTAAAACCTCATTACAGGTTCATGAAATATGTTGTGGTTTGCAATAGACCAGCATATATGTTTTACTTTGTTCTTTAGTGTTTACAGTAGTGGCTTAGAAAACACAGGACTTTCCGCTGAGAACTGTCTCTTACATGATAAGTAAGTGTAGAAGTTGATATGGTTCTAGTGAGCTCTATGCTGTTCTTCTCTCTCTCACTTGTGTCTTCTTCTTACTTTAAAAAAATGTAAATTTTATGTTACGACGTGTATTGAAATTTACTTTGCTGGTTGCTATCATCAGTATGTCATTTGAGCTGTCATCTGTGATTTTGTCAGGGATGTCACTGATCATGTCACGTATTTCAGTGAGGTCATAAAAAGTGCATTCCGGGGTAAGTTATTGTTGGTTTAGGTAACTATAACTGCTAAATTTCTATGGTATTGTGTGTAAAATCTGAACCTAACTATAACGTCCCTGTAACCTTTGTTTTTTCAGTAAATTTCTAAGGTTTTTTAAATTCTATTTCCTAATTATAATGTCCCTGTACTATTTGGCTTTCTAGTGCATTCCACCTGTTTTACTACAATTTTACTTTGAAGTTCAATTTATTTATATAAATTTTTACAAGTATATAAATACATTTTATGAACACATTTATTATTACACAATTTAAAACAAACAATTAACAAATTAACATAACTTATTAAACTTTTTACAAATGCAAAACACAAAGAGCCTCACTTAGGAAGCCATTACGCCGTTGTTGCGTCATTTTTTGTGATGCTGCAGTGGTGTAAAAAATGCACCACACAGGGTCATATTGCCAAAGTGACACATTTAGGCAGATATGTCACGTTTTAAATCCATGCGCTACATTATACCTGCAACAGGTGTAATGTATGCAGGGTGAGTATTCTGACAATGAAAAGCCTCGTAGAAGTGGTGCTGTACAATCTATTAGATTTTACTGTGCCACTTCTACAGTGTCACTGTGTTAAATCCTTTCACCTGAAGGGGTGACGCAGTCCTTTTTAGGTCGAGCCTAGCGCAGCGCGCATGCGCTGCTCTATGGGAGGCTTCTTGTGAGCACTCCACACTGTTCCTAAACTTCTCCGTGGGAGTTATATTCTATTGGCCTTTGCGTGTTGCTTTCAGTAATGCAAATGGCCAAAGACCACAGCATGTCCCGCCTTTCTTCCAAAAGTTAACTCCCACGGCCTAAGGCTCTCGGGAGCGAGCAGCGGCGCGCTGTATTCCTCATCGTGGATCAGGTTCATGTGGCACTGCTTTCACTTTTGCGTGCATCGGCAGCCAGGATGCCAGCTGCATTCATTACTGTCCTCGCGCACACACCACTCTTTTCGAGCTGGCATTCTGGCTGTTTCTTCCAAATCCACTGCCCTTTGGAATAATCCACCAGGCACTTCAGAAATATGGCCCTGCATATGTCCTTGAGGAAAGCATTAAACGCATTTCTCTTCTAAAGTCGTTGCGGAAGGCTCATTCCATTGCTTTGAGCCCATGGGTAATTAACGCTATGCGGATCCGTCTTGGTACTGATGAGCCTTGAGCACTCCTGCTCCGGCCAGATAGAGGCAGCGAACAATTAATCATTCCATTATTTTTCCACCAGAATTCCCCCCTTTCTGGGGATTCACACAGAGTATGCTAATCGTTACCAGCCCCACTTCCCCGTTTTCACATTACCAGCCCCACTTCCGCGTTCTCACATTTTACCGTGTCTCTCGAGGGACCTGGGAAGCCACCTGGTGTACAACTCGCACACACTGAAATATTGATTCTATTGCACAATTTCTATCTCCTGATGCATATATTTGCTCTCTTGCTCACACATATCGGATTCTGTTTCTGCGCCAAGAGCAGTCTATTATCTCCCCCTTCCCCTTCCCCAATCAAAAGCTCTTAATAATTGTGAGACATCACTTTTTTACTAGTGCGCGTTTCTGCTGGTTTAGTGCTCCGTTGGGTTCTGTTTTGTCGAATGATGACATCGTCTAAGTGCCTTGAAGCAGAAGAATGACCCTGTTACTGCAGAGGGTTCGAAATTAATTAAGAGGCACAGGTGTTCAAGAAATCTGACAAAAAATGCTGTAGGCCTTGTCCGCCGTCTATGTGGTTCCCACCTCATTTAGACGTGCGGAGCGTCCTTATTTCGATGCTGGCGCCCGAGAAACAGTTCACACCGCAGGGCACAAATCACCGTAGCATCAGGGGCCACTCAGCCGTTCATCCATACGAGGTCAACAATGTCTGCTTTTTTCAGCGCCAGGATACTGTTCACGCTAAGGCTGAGTTTACAAATGCACATATTAGTTTACTCTGTGTCTGCTTGACCTTGTTAGGACAAGTAAATCGATGCAATGTTTTGCACAACTTCATGCCAGACAACCACCCACGTGATATACTTAAATAACCCAGTCATAAGGTTTCTTTTGTGAGTGTAGACACTACTTAAAAGGAGGTCCCACTCACGAGTGTGCACAATCGTCTTGTAATCCAAAACTCAGTTATATGTGCACACAACAGTCCAGGGGAGTGCTGGGCAAATTCGTGCACAAAGTCCCCTTACATTGGCGCCATCTTTGTGTGGAGATAGTGCTTGGAGGCAAGGTTTCACTAAAGATTGTGCACTATCCTCCTGGTGAGGTATCTTTAGTGAGTGTTCACAATAGTGGTGAAACCTTGCTCATGCATGCAGAGAGTACACATGCGGTCTCAGTAAGAAGGGCACACAACAGTCCAGGTGAAGTCTCACTAGTGACTGCACACAATGCAGCAGAGAAGGCAGTCAGTGCAAACTATATTCAAGGTAATCTCACTAAAGTGCACAAGCAGTACGGAAGGTAAGATCCTACTAGTGACTGCATATAATACTGTGAGTGAGATCTCTCCAATGAATACACACATCACCCTAGAATTTTTTTTAGTTATGTGTGCACACAATGCAGCAAAGAAGGCCTCACTACTCAGTGCAAACAATATTCAAGATAATCTCACTAACGTGCACAAGCAGTATTGAAGGTGAGGTCCTAACAGTGTAATGTTGGAGTGGGTGGGCATGTTATTGGGGATAATGTGCTGCATGGCTAAAAACGTATAAGTCTCAAAGGCAAGACCTATTGGCTATGCCTATGCTTGTTTACATAGGGCTTGCCCCATGTGAAATGATACATTGCTGGAGTTGCGTCTGTTTCCACACACACTCCAGCAATGCTCCATTTTTACCCCAACAAATATGTCAGGATTCCTGATGTATCTGTAAATCCTTGCAACATGGAGCGCCATACAGTAAATATGGCGAATTTATGGTGTCGTAAGGATGGCGCACTGAAAAGTGTTGCATCGCTGTTTCACCATAGCGATGCGACAATTTTCATAAATAAGGCCCAAGTCTATCTCTGTTTTCTATTCATTTTATGGATTCACAAATTCGCAGCTATGCCACCAAAAATCTGGCCACCCTTCTACATTGAAAACCATATCCTAAATCCAGTGGGTCTCAATCTGTGCGCCACTGCACCCCAGTGCGCCATAAAAACTAGCCTGGGCGCCGCGCACCAAGCGCACAGTATGGTAACTACTGGTGCCTTTGAAGAAGCCTTCAGTGTACAGCAGTGCACTCTTGATCTGTGTTTTTGTGAGGTAAGATTTCTAGGAAGCTTCAGAGATTAAATAACATAAACACAAACCATTAAATAACACTTGCGCCTTCCTGACTTTCTGTCCCGATGTCACATGCTCCTATGTATACATGTGCATGTGTTCCTCGCTAGAGAAACAGATGTGTAGTTAGACAGCCGCTTCCACACAGCATGCTGAATGTTCGAGATACCTATTTTTAGACCACCGACCCTTCCATAGTGAGCACAGCTGCAAAGAGCAGTGTTGGTCCCATGAATAAATATAAACTGTTTAAATATCTTTTGCGTTGTCTTAGAAATACATTCTGCCAAAATCTGGGCCGTACGTAAACCTGTCTCTCTAAAAATTCGACCTGCATTTAATTGTTGAAATCAGCCTAATTCTCTTTTTGACAGTTTAAGTCGAATCGCTACATATTTGCATTTAGGTGCCTGATACAGGGCTTAGGTGCAAGGAGAAATTTTATTTCTATGGACATTTTGGTAGTCTGTTTTGGAATCTGCTTTTGTAAAGTTTGTTGCTGCTGCTAGTCCTACTGTCTGTTTTCACATACTACTCTGCAAAGCAGCAGAAGTGACTTTTATAATTGTGGCTAGATCATCCAATGTCCTCAAAGCATGAAAAGATGGTGGCAAGGGCGTGGCTAGTTTATAGGTAATATTGTCTTTCCCAGCTGCGGTTCTAATATCAGTCCCCGTGCTGGGAGTCTTACTAGTACCCAAAAAAGACACACTGGTAGAGTCTGGACATTCATAATTATTTGTAGGACTTGTATGGCACCTCCACTTGGATCCCTTTTGTGTTTGCCACCACTCCATTCAATGCTCCACAATTTCACATGCCTCATCATGCCACCTACACCAGCACACTAATACAGCCAAGATGCCACATTCCCTTCATCTATGCAAACAATGCAGTTTGTTGCACAGTGCAATATATGTTAGTAACAGAGCACCACGCACACATGTACGCATACATGTGAAGTCTGGTGTAACAGCAATAGTTCTTCAAAACCCATTTGTGAGTGAAATGACTGCACTCAAGTACTACCTAAAAGGTCTTACTATGATTTGTCACAAACATCATAGCCTACTATCGACACACTTTCACACCATCATGCCTTTAACTCCACGCAACATAATTTAAACATCAACACATGAAAGTCCATACTTTGTCAAACATGACTTTGAACAACCCACTATGCAACAGCACAGGACACATACCATGCAGTTTCTCCCAAATGTTTGCAGTAGAGAAAGTCACAAGACCTGGCTCTCACATTGCCTAAAACCACGTTGCTGTGATATGCGCCTCGTGATGCCAATCATAACCTGCAGCAGGTGACCTCCAAACATAAATAATAAATACTGACTTCACTCATTAATGCACTCCTACCCTATCACTAAAAGTAAACAAGCTGAGATTACGCAAAATAAATTGACTGACTGCGGACACCCAGAGCCATTTAAAAGTTTGGAACCCAAGCTTTGCGCTGCTATCAATCAGTAAGCAAATATCTCACCAGGGGCCATATGTATCAAGCTAATTTGTGATCGCAAACACTGGGAATTGCAAAAAAAAACAGCATTTGCGATCGCAAAACAGGGTGTTCCAATGTATGAAAGTGACCCGCCATGCAAAAACGCCAATCGCAACATTAGCGAATAGCAATTTTGTGAGTCTGTGAATTTGCGATAAATCTGCGATTTCACTATCTGCGGCATGCTATTAGCGACATTCGCAAATAACCTAATCGCAAATAGCGAAATCGCAAAGCGATGTTGTAACGACAGGGTAATTTTATTCTATTTTTAGACTGGTGGTGACTATAATCCACTACCATCTCAGTCCTAGTTGCATTTGCGTTTATTTGTAGGGCTTACCTATGTGCTTTGACAGGGTTTAGTGCCTTTTATCACTTCTGTGGGCCTACAGGCCCGAAAGCTAGAGAGAAGCCATTTTGTGCTTCTGCCTCGACTGTCCGAGGCGCTTGAAGGGTAAAGGTAATGTTTAGAGCTTAGCCTGTTTTCTGCTAGTAAGAAACCGGTGAAGACTCTTCGGTTCTAGACGCAATACACAGGTGGCCACTGTGGAAGGCGGAGGGAGCCGGGAATGGGTACAGGAATTTGGTGAGAGTCGGCCTGATACCGGAATTTTCCATGGAGAAAGAGAGCTCTATATTATCAAAGAGCGAGCAGTGAGATGAGAGAAAGTAACGTGTGGAGCAGACAGGAGAAGTTGGTCCGAAGGCTGGTGCCGAGAGACTGATGCCATCAGCTGAGTAAAATCCTGAGACAAGGAAGGAAGGTGATCAAGGGTCCTGTAGTGATATCATACGGGAGTGGCAGAGACTGAGTCCAGAAGAGGGTTCGAGTATTTCGGAACCATGGCAGCGTAGACGAGGCGTAGCGGTGCAGCCCTGTATTCGTGAGCCATAGAGGGAGAGCAGAGTCCCGAGCATATTGAAGACAAAAGCAAGAGCGAGAGAGGGATCAGCTCCGCTGCTGAGAAAGAAAGACGCACGTCTAAGGAGAGGCGTTCTGAGTTAGTGTAGAATACATCTAATCACTTATTTTGCCCCTTTTAGGTTATAGGTAGCTACTAAGCTAAATCATGTTTGTTTGGCTCATTCTGTCATGCTTCATTTTATAATAATGATTCAATGTTAAATATCTTTGAATGTTGTTTTTATGATGAGATTGACCTTTCCTTTTAACCAGGTGCTGACATACAGAAGGATGTGATATGCCCTTCTGAAAAGGTAACTGAGATGGGGGGAGAGTGTGAACTTCATTTGGAAAATAACTTATAAAGATGAACCTCCATTAGTGTAGATCGTCCGGTGACGTTAAAGATATCGTCGGGTGACGTTAAAGATAAAAGTCGGGAGACTATAAAGAATCGTCGGGTGACGTTAAAGATATAGTCGGGTGACGTTAAAGACATCGTCGGGTGACGTTAAAGATATCGTCGGGTGACGTTAAAGATAAAAGTCGGGAGACTATAAAGAATCGTCGTGTGACGTTAAAGAGATCGTCGGGAGACGCTGAAGAATATAAGATGAGGTAATTATAGGGTAAGATATGGAATCCATTAGATGTTAGTGGTATGTTTGATTGTATAGGCTTGTAAATAGCTTCTTTTCACCTTCTCAGGTGAGTCTTCTAGATATCTTGTAAATAGTGCCCTGAGAAGAGTGTGGTTACGTGACGACTGGGTCAGCTACGGTTGGTAGTCTGTTAGATCTGGGAGTACAGTCGTTACATTTGGCGTCACGAACCGTTTTCGATTGTTGGGTGCTGGTATGCCTTCGTGATTTCGTATGGGGATCAGTGGGTTCTCGCCGTGAGTGATTTTGTATATATTTCTTTGATTGTAAAGTTTTTCTTGTATTATATTGTTTTTCTTTGTTTTTCTTTGTGTGATAAGATTCTAAAATGTTTTCGAGAAAATCGAAACACACTTTTCAGTTACCTTTGGAAATTCCTGGTTGGGAGGCGACTGCTTATGAAGCGCTTGCTCATGAATGGGCTAATTCTACTGGTCTGAGTGAGAACTGGAATTCATGCTTGGAGGCTGCTGAGCCAGCTCAGGTAGTTGCGTGCTTGCAGAAGGTTCCAGTTGCGAAAGGTGATCAGCTTCCCATATTGGGACATAGAGGTTGGATTTTATTGAACGCGTACAGGCTTGTACACGAGAAATGTTCTCAATTGCAACGTGAGAATAAAACTTTGAAAAATCAGTTGGTTCAAGTTCAAAATGATGTTACTCGTTTACGTTGTCAGAATAAATTGCTTGCTGACAAGTTAGAGACGTATCAAGCAGTAGCCGAAAGGGCTGCGGTGCATATTGCAAAATACAAATATAGACACAGACGTGGAAGGGTTAATACCAGGAAAGTGCGTATGGTTATTGCAAAGGAAGGGCTCGATTGGAACCCTGACGAATGGGATGGTGACATTTGGAATTCATCAGATTCATTTTCTTCGGCTGAAGAGAATGTTACGCGTGCGCCTTCTAGCCCGAGACTTGCCTCTGAATCTAGAGACTGTACTGAGGTTTCTGCTCAGCCTATTTATCGACGTAAACTACAAGGTAATCCTAATGCTCCCCAGGGTATTCCGCTTGATAGCTTGGAAGATTTTACTCAACAAGAAATTAATGACATTTTGGAAAGGTTCCGGCAAAAGTCAGGTGAATCCTTGCTTACTTGGATGGTCCGTATTTTTGATTTGGGTGCTTTAGGGATCATATTAGATCAAGGTGATGCTGTGAAGTTTTGTACTTTGTGTTCTGATCCTACTGTTCAAGAACGTTTTCGTTCTTATAATACTAACAATCAGGTTAGTCTACTGCAGTTGGCAGTGGACGGATGTAATCACAAAAACCCTACTGAATCTGATTGGCCTATTGATGACAATCCGTGGTATACTTTGAGAGATGCTTCTCAGCGATTGAAAGAGGAAGTTATGAAGACAGCGATCTTTTTGGGTTCGGCGCATAGATTGATGGATGGTGCGGTCAATGCCTCTGTGAGGAACAGAATCATTCGTACTGCTCCCGCTGCTTACAAACAAGTGATGATGACTTTGTTGATTAATCAGACTGGTAATGCTTTGTCTGCGGTGATTGAGGCTGTGCGTGAACTAGGTGAGTTGGGTGAATGGATTAAACCTGAACGACAGTCCCGACCGGAAGGTCGCACTAATGATTACAAGTTCACTAGACGTGACATGTTCCTAGCTTTGATTAAAGATGGTGTGAAAGGTGATGACATTCATGATATGCCTAATAATGTGTTATTGGCAATGTTCCGTAAGCGTGGTTTGGACAAGAAGGAAAGAGCTAGAAAAGTCCATAAACAGGACTATGATCTTAATCCCTCTGATGACAGTGGGGATGATGATTTGCCGCATCGAGTGAAAGGCAGAGAGAGTGGGAGAGAGAGAGAGTGGGATAGGACACGAGATGAATCGACTCATTCTAGAAGAGAGCAAGGAAGAGATAGAGAGGAGAGAAGAGCCCATTCTGAACGTAGAGATAGAGGAGAGAGAGATCAATCCCTTGAGGTGAAGTTGAGAGATAAACGATCACGATCCCTTGAACGGAGATCACAATATTTTTCAAATGACAAAAATCCTTTTCATGAAGAGCGAGAGTATGAACGAGAGGTGACATTACCTAAACGATATGAGAGTCTTTATCCTGACTTGACTTGGGCGACAGACCACAGTAAACGAGACTAGGAAGTAGGTCAAGCTCCAGTACAAAATTGGGCTGTGACGTGGGGGACCCGGATGAGGGGCCCCCTGGTATGCCTATTAATGTTTCTACCCTTTTTGTCCAGCATACAGAGGCATGGAATACTCCTGATGACATACGAAGACGGCCCGACGCGGAGAACCGACAAGCTTACCCCTTTAAGGGGGCGGATCTGGAATGGCGGCACGCCCTCCCCAAAGAGGTAAAACCCATCCCAGAATCGATCCAGGTGTGCGAGACACCCGGAGGCGGAGTAGGAGACTGGTGGCGTGAGTGGAGAGACAGCGGAGCGGAGTGGACGGAAGAGGAAGGCGATCGGAGGACGGAGGAAGGACTGAGAACCGAGGACGAGGAGGAAGGAGAGCGTAGTACGGAAGCGGAGGAAGTGGAGGAACATCGGAGGACATACGAGGGAATACCAGCGCGACCTCGGAGGAGGACGGGGAGAGAAGCAGAGGCGGAGCGGAGCTACGAGGACACTCCAGGAGAGAAGGCGTCGACAGGACCGGAGGACGAAGCTGAGGGCGGCTACCGCTATAAGCCAGGAGGCTCTGTGGAACGCGCATCGCCCAGCCACACTAACACGGAAGTGTGGCTCGACCAGGTACGGTCCAAGTTCACAGGGTGGGCAGGCATCAGGCGAGGGAAGCCCCCTTAAATACTCGAAACCCCCTCTGCACACCCTTGTTGTTGTTTTCTGAGCACAAGGGGTCACGTCACTGAGCAGGGGTATTGGCGGGCACGTGTGTTTTCCTCACCCCCTTTCCCCTACAAGAAGTGTCTTACCGAACTCTTGTACTGAGACGGATTTTCTTTTCTTTATCCTATACCGGCACAACGAGGACATCGAGACGGCGGGGAAAAGGCCTACAACTCCCAGGAGACCTTGGGATCGACGCTCCGGAGGGGGAAGAACCACGACGGAGGCGGCAGAACAACCCCTACCATTTTACCGTGTGCCTGTACAGAAACGCAGACTTTATAAAATAATAAAACCTGCACTACCCCGACAACCTGTGTGTGCGAATCTGTTTGAGACCCCCCCTGAAGTCCCACATGGGCTCACAAAGATTATAGGCCTTATGTAGATATTGACATTTATTGGAGACATCGAAACATACAGAGGGCCCGAGCATTAGTGGATACTGGAGCGGAGGCCACTCTAATTTCTGGAAATCCCAAAAAGTTTAAACGACAAGGCTATACGATTACTGGATTAGGTGGTAAAGAAACCCCTGCAGTACAAACCAAACTTGAATTGAGAATTGGTAGAAACCCCCGAAAAGAGTATCATGTATTGGTGGTACCTCTTGATGAATATATAATTGGAATTGATATTTTAAAAGGTATGACATTGTATTTAGATGACGGATGTTATAAATTTTGACATAAGTATTATATATCAACAAAATCTGTGAGAGTCGGACATTTAAAAATACCTCCGATTAAAATTCCCCAAGCTTCAAAGGTGGTTTCCATGAAACAGTATCGTATCCCCGGTGGGCACGATGAGATAAGTGCTACCATTCAAGACTTAATGGATGCAGGAGTGGTAATTCCTATTACATCGGCTTGGAACAATCTTGTTTGGCCGGTGCGTAAAAGTGATAATTCTTGGCGTATGACTGTTGATTATCGAGAATTAAACAAACATACACCTTGTTTGACTGTGGCAGTTCCTGATGTTATTACCTTAATTGAAAGAATTCAGAAACATTCAGGAACATGGTATGCAACCATTGATATTGCTAATGCTTTCTTTTCTATTCCAATTGCCCCCGAATGTCAAGAACAATTCAGTTTTACATGAAATGACCGTCAAATGACGTTTAGAAGTCTTCCCCAGGGCTATGTACATAGTCCGACGATCTGTCACCGAATAGTGGCAGAGCATTTAGATGAGGTGATTGTGAATCCAAATATTCAAGTGTGTCATTACATAGATGATATACTAATTCAAGGTGAGACACAAGATCAGGTACGAACACAGTTAGAACAAATTGTTGCACATTTACAAAGCAAAGGCTGGGAGATTAATCCTGATAAATTACAGGGTCCTGCACAGCATGTGAAGTTCCTAGGTATTCATTGGCATGAAGGGAATCGAGAAGTAATTCCACAAGTGAAACAGAAAATTGCAGAATTTGCAGTTCCTAAAAACAGAAAAGAAGCCCAAAGATTTATTGGTTTATTTGGCTTTTGGCGCCAACATATTCCACATTTGAGTCAGATTCTTGCCCCTTTGTACAAAGTTACACGTAAAAAGAATGCATTTGAATGGAACAGAGCACAGCAAGATGTGTTTGATTTGGCGAAAGAAGCAATTCAACATGCTTTAGATCTGTGGCCAGTGCGTGATGGTGATGTGGATCTGAATGTATCTGTACAAGATATGTATGCAAATTGGAGTTTGTGGCAAAAGCAAGGTATAACTAGAGTACCCTTAGGTTTTTGGACTAAAAAGTTACCTGAGGCTGGTGAGCGTTATACACCTTTTGAGAAACAGCTGCTTGCATGCTATTGGGCTTTAGTGGATATTGAGCAGTTAACGGTAATCAACCTTTATCCCGCATTTTTTCCCAGCATACTTTCAGGCCGCATACTATTAATCCGCAATGTCATTCATCCCGCATACCATCATCCCGCATTTTTTTACAACGCATGTGCTTTTATCACGCATGCCTTTACAACGAAATACGTTGTAAAGGCATGTATGGTAAATGTATTTGCGTTGTAAACGATGACGATGTCGAGAGAGGTAAGGGGGTTTGGGTTAATTTTTAAGGGTGGGGGTCGTGCTGGGGTAGTGATTGTGTAGTGTAGTGCTGTGTTAGTGTAGTGTTGAGTTGTGGTGGTTGTTTAGTGTAGGGTCCTGCTGGGGAAAGTGTAATAGGGGTTAGGGTAGTGTTGTAGTGTTTGTGTAGTTTAGGGTCATGCTGGGGGTAGTGTTTTAGGGTTTAGGGTAGTGTTGTAGTGTTTGCGTAGTGTTGGGTCATGCTGGGGTAGTGTTTTAGGGTTTAGGGTAGTGTTGTAGTGTTTGCGAAGTGTAAGGTCATGCTGGGGGTAGTGTTTTAGGGTAGTGTTGTAGTGTTTGAGTAGTGTAGGGTCATGCTGGGGTAGTGTTTTAGGGTTTAGGGTAGTGTTGTAGTGTTTGCGTAGTGTAGGGTCATGCTGGGGGTAGTGTTTTAGGGTTTAGGGTAGTGTTGTAGTGTTTGCGTAGTGTAGGGTCATGCTGGTGGTAGTGTTTTAGGGTTTAGGGTAGTGTTGTAGTGTTTGCGTAGTGTGGGGTCATGCTGGTGGTAGTGTTTTAGGGTTTAGGGTAGTGTTGTAGTGTTTGCGTAGTGTAGGGTCATGCTGGAGGTAGTATTTTAGGGTTTAGGGTTGTGTTGTAGTGTTTGCGTAGTGTAGGGTCATGCTGGGGGTAGTGTTTTAGGGTTTAGGGTAGTGTTGTAGTCTTTGCGTAGTGTAGGGTCATGCTGGGGGTAGTGTTTTAGGGTTTAGGGTAGTGTTGTAGTGTTTGCGTAGTGTAGGGTCATGCTGGGGGTAGTGTTGTAGGGTTTAGGGTAGTGTTGTAGTGTTTGCGTAGTGTAGGATCATGCTGGGGGTAGTGTTTTAGGGTTTAGGGTAGTGTTGTAGTGTTTGCGTAGTGTAGGGTCATGCTGGGGTGTAGTGTTTTAGGGTTTTGAGTAGTGTTGTAGTGTAGGGTCATGCAGGGGTAGTGTTTTAGGGTTTAGGGTAGTGCTGTAGTGTTTGTGTAGTGTAGGGTCATGCAGGGGTGTAGTGGTTTAGGGTTTAGGGTAGTGTTGTAGTGTTTGTGTATTGTAGGGTCATGCTGGGGTGTAGTGGTTTAGGGTTTGGGTAGTGTTGTAGTGTAGGGTCATGCTGGGGTAGTGTTTTAGGGTTTAGGGGGTGTAGTGGTTTAGTGTAGTATTGTAGTGTTTGTGTAGGGTCATGCTGGGGGTAGCGTATTAAGGTACTGTTGTAGTGTTTGTGTAGGGTAGTAAAGTGCTTTATGGTAATGTTGGGGGGTCGTGCTGGGTATTACATTAGAGTGTAGGGTAGGGTAGGGTAGTGTACTTTTACTTACCTTTACAACTTTTACAACGAGTATACCTTTAACATGCATGCCTTTACGTTGTAAAGGCATGCCTGCTAAAGGCATATTTGTTCTAAAGATTTTCGTTATTTTAATTTGCGGCCTAATAGTATATGCGGGATTATTTTTGCGGACTGATGGTATGCGGACTGATGGTATGCGGGATTACGTCATATATTCCAAGTTAACATTAGGACATGATGTGATTTTGAGACCAGAAATTCCTATTATGCAGTGGGTTTTGAGTTCGCCGAAAACTCTAGAATTGGTCATGCTCAGGAGGTGAGCATCATAAAGTGGAAGTGGTATATACAAGACCGGGCTCGTGTGGGCCCAAAAGGAGTTGCAATGTTGCATGAGAAGGTGGCGCAGGCGCCAATGGAAGAGAGAGAGAAAGAATTCTCCGTACCTATAGTACAGGAGTCTCCTGTTAAATGGGGTAGGCCGTTCGATGATCTGTCCGTGGAGGATAGAAAACATGTATGGTTTACGGATGGTTCAGCCAGGTACATAGGAGAAAAGAGACATTGGAAAGCAGTTTCGTATAATCCCACTACCCAGAAATTGTTGAGCACTACTGGTGAAGGACAAAGCAGTCAATTTGCAGAGCTGTATGCTGTGTAGCAAGTTTTGAAACAAGAATTGCCAGGGACCTGTCATATTTTCACTGATTCATGGTCGACTGCGAATGGATTGGTTGTCTGGTTGCCTACATGGCAGTCCCATAATTGGAAAGTCCATACTAAAAATATTTGGGGAAAAGAATTATGGCAAGAAATTTGTGAATTACTCCCTGAAAGTAATGTGACAGTTTTTCATGTTGATGCCCATATGCGCATCACTTCTCTTGAGAAGTTATTTAATAACATTGCAGATGAGAAATCTAAAATTTCTGAGGCAATGGTGGACGAACAAAATTCTGATTTGGCGGGATTGGCGAAATGGGCCCACCAAAAAGCAGGACATTTTGGAGAGAAAATTACTAGCAGGTGGGCTACTGATAGAGGCATTTATATTCCCCTTGATTTGATTAAAACAGCAATACTTCAATGCCCTATATGTCAACATTCCCGACACAGAGAGGTTCCTGGAATAATTAAAGGCCATTTGCATCGAGGCAAATCGCCTGCACAAATTTGGCAGATCGACTATATTGGTCCTCTGCCTATGAGTAAAAATTGTCAGCATGTTTGTACTGTTGTTGATACTTACAGCGGTTTTTTAATCGCTTTTCCATGTAAGAGAGCTACTCAAATAAATACAATGAAGACACTGGATTTGATTATATTGCATTATGGTACTCCACTTCAGGTGCAATCTGACAATGCATCACATTTTAAAGGAAGACTTGTACAAAATTATTGTGCCGAGCACAATATTGATTGGGTATTTCATATTCCATATTACCCACAGGCCGCAGGCCTGATTGAACGCATGAATGGGTTGTTAAAAGATCAGTTACGCAAATTGTCGGATGGTACCTTAAAGAACTGAAGAGATCATTTATCTGATGCTTTATTGATTTTGAATAACAGACCTTACCTGTATGCAAATTCTCCTTTGATGCGTTTATTTCCCCCTGTTGTAGATGCACAACCAAATTCAATCAAAAGTACAATTTTGTATTGGGAAATCACTCCCGGAGCTTTGGCTCCACGCAGAGCTACCCCTGGATCTGCAGGTTTAGACCTGCATTCTTTAAAGACAATTGTTCTGAAAGTTGGTAGAATCGTTATTATAGAGACAGGAATAGGTGTTCAAATACCAGCAGAATATTTCGGATTGATTGCCCCAAGATCTGGTTTAGCTTTAAAAGGCATCCAGGTGCTTGGTGGTGTAATTGACAGTGACTATCAAGGAGAGATCAAAGTCATCCTGTTAAATAGTGGCGATTCTGATATAACGATTCAAAAAACTGATCAAATTGCTCAATTGGTCATTATGCCTGTTTTCAGTGGTGTGATTCAAAAGGGCACTGCTCCAACTCTGTTAACAATGCGTGGAACCGGTGGATTTGGTTCAACTGATAATCCTGGAGCCAGAGTGTGGGTACAGTCGCCAAATAATCCCCCTGAACAGGCCGAAATTATAACAACAGGATATGACAACACAGTGTTAGTAATGAGACCAGCAGGAAAGCTGGGATGTAGTCCCGGCTGATAAATGTTACTTGCGAGAATGAGTAATGCCTGTTCTTTGAATTGCAGTTCATTGCCTGGATTGCTGCTGCCGGATGTGTCGTCGTTGGACTCCCTTTGGTCTGCTGCGCCGAGAGTCAAGAGAGCGCCCTGGACCGGATTAATCATATGGACAAAGAACATCGTTCCATTGCTTCGTGGGACATTACTACTAACTTTTGGATGCATTTGGCACCACCCTAATAAATTCAACACATTTTTGCTTAGCATCTATGAGGTCTGTAAAAGATCTCCTTACAACGTGCCTTGTGACTGTCCCAGTTTCGACAGCTTTCCTTCTACACTTTTTCAATGTATCTGAAGTTCACCCTGAATTTATTCATTCGGATTTTTCGGCATATGATTATTATGTTTCATGTACTGTTCTGGATGCACTAGAACCCCTACTAACTTTTCCAATTTCGACTTATAATATCACAGACAGTGAAGTTTGCTACAGTATGACTTGTGATCGTAGATATATAGGCAAATGTGCCCAACTCCGATTAGAACATTCCAATTCACTTTCTGCTCATGAGAGAATTTTATGTGTCACTAGGACTCCTGCTGCGTGCACTTCAGTTTCTAATCATATGTACTGCAAACGTCTTATAATGACTGCGAGCCATTATCATCATGTGTTATTACCGTCCGGATGGCTCTTTTCACGTGGCAATGTATCCTGGTCCTATATTCCTGCAAATATTTCTGGAGGTCCATGTGCTTTACCGCGATTAAGCATTTTAATGTTTTCCCCTGAGAAAGCTGCATCATCCCGCATAGTGCGTGATGCACCACCACTTTCCAGTGATTGTGATTCTTCTTTAAAACTGTTTTCTAAATCCGAATATCTTAGTTTAGCTACTTCTATTATTGGTGTTCCTGCACTATCAGTATATAATGCTAAAACTGTAGGCAAACTTGCTTGCTGGATGGTGAAATCCCTAAACAGCACCTCCATTATTTTGACTGACTTATTATTGGACGCTCAAGGTGAGCGCCGTGCTATTTTACAGAATAGAGCCGCAATAGATTACTTACTACTAAAACATGACTATAGCTGTTCAGATTTTGAGGGCCTATGTTGCTTCAATCTATCCGATCATTCTAAGTCTACCAGGTCCCATCTTAATAAATTACACGAGCTAACACAAGAAGTGAGGGAACATTTAGATGTAGGGTGGTTTGATTGGCTTTTTAATTGGTTACCAGATTTACATTCTTTACGCCAGGTGTTAGGTGGAAGTTTCTTGGCAGTTAGTTTTTTGATTATCATTTGTTGCTGTATCCAGTATATACCATCCTTTTTCCATATGTTTCTTCCACGAGTTATAACTAGATCTTTTAGTTTTGTTTCCTATTATTCTTCTAATGATATACGTCCTGTTTGAGTTCCCCTTTCTATTTTTGATTTTTGACTTTCGATGTTAGTACATTTAGTCAGGAGTGGAATGTAACGACAGGGTAATTTTATTCTATTTTTAGACTGGTGGTGACTATAATCCACTACCATCTCAGTCCTAGTTGCATTTGAATTCATTTGTAGGGCTTACCTGTGTCCTTTGACAGGGTTTAGTGCCTTTTATCACTTCTGTGGGCCTACCGGCCCGAAAGCTAGAGAGAAGCCATTTTGTGCTTCTGCCTCGACTGTCGGAGTCGCTTGCAGGGTAAAGGTAATGTTTAGAGCTTAGCCTGTTTTCTGCTAGTAAGAAACCGGTCAAGACTGACCCTTATCGAAGGAATGTATTTGTCTCTTCGGTTCTAGACGCAATACACAGGTGGCCACTGTGGAAGGCGGAGGGAGCCGGGGATGGGTACAGGAATTTGGTGGTAGTCGGCCTGATACCGGAATTTTCCATAGAGAAAGAGAGCTCTATATTATCAAAGAGCAAGCAGTGAGATGAGAGAAAGTAACGTGTGGAGCAGACAGGAGAAGTTGGTCCAAACGCTGGTGCCGAGAGACTGATACCATCAGCTGAGTAAAATCCTGAGACAAGGAAGGAAGGTGATCAAGGGTCCTGTAGTGATATCATACGGGAGTGGCAGAGACTGAGTCCAGAAGAGGGTTTGAGTATTTCAGAACCATGGCAGCGTAGACGAGGCGTAGCGGTGCAGACCTGTATTCGTGAGCCATAGAGGGAGAACAGAGTCCCGAGCATATTGAAGACAAAAGCAAGAGCGAGAGAGGGATCAGCTCCGCTGCTGAGATGGAAAGACGCACGTCTAAGGTGAGGCATTCTGAGTTAGTGTAGAATACATCTAATCACTTATTTTGACCCTTTTAGGTTATAGGTAGCTACTAAGCTAAATCATGTTTGTTTGGCTCATTCTGTCATGCTTCATTTTATAATAAAGATTCAATGTTAAATATCTTTGAATGTTGTTTTTATGAATGAGATTGGCCTTTCCTTTTAACCAGGTGCTGACATACAGAAGGATGGGATATGCCCTTCTGAAAAGGTAACTGAGATGGGGGGAGAGTGTGAACTTCATTTGGAAAATAACTTATAAAGATGAACCTCCATTAGTGTAGATCGTCGGGTGACGTTAAAGATATCGTCGGGTGACGTTAAAGATAAAAGTCGGGAGACTATAAAGAATCGTTGGGTGACGTTAAAGAGATCGTCGGGAGACGCTGAAGAATATAAGATGAGGTAATTATAGGATAAGATATGGAATCCATTAGATGTTAGTGGTATGTTTGATTCTATAGGCTTGTAAATAGCTTCTTTTCACCTTCTCAGGTGAGTCTTCTAGATATCTTGATATCTTGTAAATAGTGCCCTGAGAAGAGTGTGGTTACGTGACGACTGGGTCAGCTACGGTTGGTAGTCTGCTAGATCTGGGAGTACAGTCGTTACAGATGTATGTAAAAATTGCAAATTGCGATTATGTGAATTTCGCAATTTTGCACATCGCAATTACCACCAACTCTGAGCAGGTGGTAACCAGGTGCAGCCTATTTAAACAGGACCACAATGCTACAGGGGGATACCCAATGGCTGTGCTGTATGTGATGGCCAGGAGGCTGCGAATCAGAGCTGCTGCACAGAGAAGGAGACGCCAGGAAAGGACCTTCAGAGCACGCATCACTCTGTTCCAGCAGACCGAGGAGGAGATCCATGTGAAGTATAGGCTGGACGCAGACAGCATCATGGACTTAATAGAGGATCTCAAACCCACACTAGAACACCCCACACGCAGGGCACACACCATTCCCACCCATGTACAGGTCCTGTGCTCACTGCACTTACTGGCAGCAGGGAGTTTTCAGGGGGTGATAGCTGCAGCAGGAGGTTTCTCCCAGAGTGACCTGTCATGCTTCTTTCACGCATTCCTGGATGCAATGGTACAGAGGCTGCATCACCACATCCAATTCCCCAGCACACAACAGGCACTAGATCAGACCAAACTGTACTTCTACCAGATAGCCCAATTCCCCCACGTAATTGGCTGCATAGATGGGACCCCTGTCGCACTCTCACCCCATCACAGAATGAGTATGTGTTCAGGAACCGCAAATCTTATTATTCTCTTAACATACAGGTAGTGTGCAATGCCAAATATGTCATCATTGATATTATTGCTAAGTACCCGGGCAGCACACACAACTCATTAATTTTTTGCCACAGTGGAATACACCAACGACTCACAGATAGCGAGTTTGGTGAGGGCTACCTGTTAGGTAAATGCACGGCTTCCATTCACACAATCAGTAAAGGTCTGAAGTGGTAGGACTGTGTTTAACCTAATTCTTGTCACCCTGCAGGTGACAGTGCGTATGCTGTACATGACTTCATCCTGACTCCGTACCTGAATCCAGCCACTGCAGGGGAGCAGAGGTATAACAGCGCTTACAGAGCCACACGCTGTACCTTTGAGAGAACATCTGGAATCCTCAAGAGCAGTTTACGCTGCAACCAGTAAAAGCTGTCATTTACTTGTTTTGTTGTATCCACTAGCATCACCCCGTTAATGGGACAGCTTTGAATGCCTTCTTAAATATATTGCTGTAGTGTATTCTCTAGCTCTGTGGAGAGCATCCCCCTTGCATACCATTTCGAAATCATTCTCCTACTTTGTTATACTACTTGCGTATTCCGTGATCATGACTGGTAAATAGTTCTCTAGGTTGTTGATACGCCTCCTTACAATAGTTCTCTTTGGTTTGCAACACTAAATTTCCTCCCTTATTTGAGGGCTTAATCACAATTGAGTCGTCTGCTTCAAGATTCTTGAGGGCCTGTCTTTGTGCATAAGTGATGTTAAACGTATTCTTCAATTTGTCCTTCTCCTCCCGTAGCCTGAGAAGATCTTGAATTACTCTATCTGCGAAGATGTCAATTGCATCCATTGGTGTTTGCAGATACAACTGTCCCAAAATCCATCACAGTACACAAAGCAACAATACCGAAGCCCGACTCTATGAAAAACGGATGTTTATTCAGTAATCCAGTGGCAACATGTCATTGTCCTGCTGCGTTTCGGCTGACCTTCAACCTTGTTCACAGGTGAGTCAAATACCTGGCCAATGTTCACTTTTTATAATCCTGTCAACACGTGACTGCCAAACGCTCCTACGATTCCCAAAATGCACTGGTGATGAAATACCATAATTTGGAAGACTGCAGTATCAAAGTGTGTCGCTATAATAGCTTCTAAATCAGTCGTTCAAGTAAATTCTAAATTCCAGTGCACAGTGTCAATAAATCAAAAGACACTTGTCATTAACCTCTTCCGTGCTGCTGTCGGCCATTGGCCGACGGCGGCACTACCTCCCCAGTGCTGCCGTCGGCCAATGGCCGACGCGGCCCTGTCCGTTTTGCTGAAGTGCGCACTTCCGCAAACTTGCGGCCGCCGTAAACGGGTTAAAAAACATTTCCTTTTTCTTTTGCCGTACTTACTCAATTGACTTCTTCGCCTGTCTCCCTTTCTCTCACCTCCATGCCGAAATACAAGGAAAATCCATGGTGTCCCAAGATGGAAGAGCGGGCCTGCTCCCTAATTTCAATAATTCTCAGCAACAGTATCCATGTTGATGGGAGCCTCCACCCTGCAGGGCGGCTTCGGTTAAGGGCATGGAGCGTCCCAAAATCCATCACAGTATCAAAGGAACAACAGGTCAGTGTTCACGTTTTATAATCCTATCAACACGTGACTGGCAAATGCTCCTACGATTCCCAAAATGCACTGGTGATGAAATAGCATTATTTGGTAGATTGCAGTATCAAAGTGCGTCGCTATAATAGCTTCTAAATCAGTCTTTCAAGTAAATTCTAAATTTCAGTGCAGTGTCAATAAATCAAAAGTCATGTGTCTTTAAAAAACTTTTCCTTTTTCTTTTGCTGTACTTATATTTGCCGTATATATATATATATTCACTAAAAAAACCATAGGTTTGACACCAGTTATAGTCAGCTGGAAATTTTACTCGCATAAAACCAATGAAATTCCCACGTTATAGTTAGTTGGACTCACTATAACTTGCGCGTGCAATGCACTGCTGATGACGTCACATATTACATCACTCATGACATGGTCAGTGACATCACTCATGACATCACTGATGACACCATCCAGTGAATGTGTCTCTTTTTTTAAAATAAATATGTGTTATATATGTATATATAAAAGTTGATGGTAGAATAAATGTTTAAATAAGTGTTTACATGGATGGTTTTTTTTAATTGATTGGTTAACTGGTTTATTAAGTGTATCTTAGTGAATACATATATTAGAGAATAATGTTTAAATATTTAAATATATGTATTAGTGTTTCACTTTGTGTATAAGTGCCTACATGGGTTGGTGAGTTGCTACATGTGTATGTATATGGGTTATTAGATGTTTTTTTTAATATCAGTATGAGTGTTTGTATGGTTTGGTGGGGGTATTACTTAGCACATAGATGCATGAATGACTGACTCTCTCTTTGTATGTGTTTTGAAGACAGCATATGTGCAGGACTGTATGGGTGGATGAGTGTGTATATGTGTGTGTTAGTGAGTGAATGACTGTCTCACTAGTGTGTTTATCAGTAACTACATATGTTTTAATCTAGTATATGTGAAGATTGATCTATATAAGTGAGTATATGTGAGAGTGAGGAATTGTAAGAGTTCCTGTTTAAATTAGTATGTGTTTCTATAAGTGATTGTTTAAGAGAGCAAGTATGTGTAAGTTTCTTTAGAAGTAAAGTGGTAGTGTGTGTGTAGCTGTATATGCAAATAAATGGATGTTCAATAGTTTATTTGCATGTGTGAGTATGTGTGAGAGTATCTTTAGGATGACTGTCGGTGTGTAAGAGGATGTATAGGTGTATCACTTCATATGAAGAGTGATTATATGTATGAGTGACTATATAGAACTGTTGGTGAATGAGTGCATGAGTATATAGATGGTGGAATAATTGAATTGGTTGTTGTAACTGGTATGGCTATCTCCATTTTTTTGAAAATGTTAGTTTTTATTTTTGAATATGTGTTTCAAGGGTTACATTTCAGTGAAAGGAGGTCTGTCACTCTGTCACAAGGATGGTGTCATCAGTGATGTCATGAGTGATGTCACTGAGGGGGCGTGGCTTGGACTCCGCCGAGCATGGTCGCCTGAGCCCCGAGCTCCGGGCCGATCTCGGTATTTATCCTGTCCGAGACCTTCCCCGGCGGCGCCACTGACCCGGCGTGGTTCCTGGAAGACACGGGGCGCCTCGGCGGCGGCTGGGCATAAGGAGGGATCCGCAGCAGCCTTGAAATCGGCGGCTACAAAGGAGCCCAGTCAGCGGCGGTCGGCCATCTTGCCGAGGGCCCACTGCTGGCCTCGGATCCCCGGCCCCGATTACTGAGGTGCCGCCTAGGTGTGCGGAGGGCGGTGCGGCCCGGGAGACGGCCCTCTGGCGGGGGCAGACGCGGGCACCCAGCGGTAGTGCCCGCGTAATTGCAGTGTCAACTGGACGGCGGCCAAGAGCGGAGGGCCCCGGCGAGGAAGGGTTGTGGCGTCATCGCGCCCTGCGGCGATGTGGAGTGCTCCCGGAGGGGGACATCGGCTACGGCGGACCCGGCGGGGCTGACGCTGTGTGGTGTGCCTCTACTTTGTGGCCGGCTGTCTGGCACGCCGGTGCCGCGGGTCCCAACCTAGGAGCGGAGCCGCTTTGATGACAGGAGCGGTGAGCGGCGCTCGGCCTACTGGGGACACTGTCGTTGTGCTGGAGGACTAGAGGCCAGCGCTCGAGGATTGCCCAAGATCGAGCTGAAGGGGGCACTGCCCCTGGCCCGGTGCGGACGCGGGTGGTGGCGCTTTGGTGTCTGCACCAGGGGACCCGAACTTAAGAGGGCCTCTGGACGTCCTGCAACAACAGGGTTAGCCCCCTGACACGGACTTCCTGCCGCGGTCCCCAATGTGCACGGGTGTGAGGACTGGGGTCGCATTGGAGCTCCCCTAGGTGTGGGGTCTGCCGACTGGATTTCCCGGCGCTCATCGGGGGCCGGGGCGGCTTAACACTGGTGGACCTGGCCAGCGGACGTGGGGCCTAGCGAGTGGAGCCCCCTTTTGGAGCAACGAGCACCTGTGGGCCTGCAGCACCGCCATGAGATAGCTTGCAGACGCAGTCCTGGTTCCTTGCTCGGCCGGACCCGTGGGCCGGCGGTTCCCATCGCAGCCCGGGGCCCACCACGTGACAGACTCCTGGCGTCTGGCGTAACTGCGAGACCCGGTGGTGCACCATGGGGAAGCCACGGAAGGGAGCGGGCACGGCGCCAATGGATCAGGCTGAGGACTCCCCTGAGGCCCACGGGCAACATCCGGCGGACGGCCAGACAACAGGGCTGCAACAGCAACAGATGGACCAGATCCTCAAAGCCATAGGGGACACGAGAGAAGCGCTGCGCCAGGACATTGCGCAGGTCTCCACGGGCCTCGGCCTCTTGAAGGCGGACCACGACAAGCTCGCTGACCGAGTCAAATCTACGGAGCTGGCGCTGGAGACGCTAGAACCGGCCCGGAAAGCGGCGGACGCCACATTGGAGGACCTAGCGCGCAGGGTGCAGCAACTGGAAAGGAGAGCGGCTGATGCAGAAGGGCGCAACAGGCGCAATAACATCCGAGTGGTGGGTCTGCCCGAAAATGTTGAAGGGGGCGACATGGTCTCGTATCTGGAAACCTGGCTGTGGGATGTGGTGGTCCCTGAGGGCCTGACGCACTTCTACACATTGGAGAGAGCTCACAGGGTCCCGGCCCGGCCTCCAGCCCCGGGCCGTCCTCCGCGGCCAGTGATAGCCCGGCTGCTACATTTCAGAGACCGGGACATTATCCTGTGGCAAGCTAGGTCGGCGGGCCCATACAAGGTGGACAACACATCGGTGTCTCTTTTCTCCGACTACTCCCAGGAGGTCCAGCGCTGCCGCTTCTCCTTCATCGCTGTCAAGAGGGCCCTCCGCGACGAAGGGGTGCAGTACTCTCTACTGTTCCTGGCGCGCCTGAAGGTGCTGGTGGATGGAGTGGCGACGTTCTGCGACACACCGGACGACGCTTGGCAGTGGTTGGAACGGTACCGAGCGGGCAAGGATGGCACGGGTACCTGGGCGGAGGCTACAGAGGACCGACAGAAGCCGCGTAGGAGCAGGTGCAACCGGAGGCGAGAGCAGAACAGGCGGTCCCCATCGGCGTCGCAGACGGAACTGGAGAGGCAGGCTGCCCTGCAGGCGGTGCCGATCATCTCTGGAGTGGCGACGGAGGCCCCATTGATGGACTCGGGCTCCCGATTGGGCTCTGATGAGGCGGAACTAGGAGGTTCGGATGGGGGCTCGGAGAAGGACCATGGGGAGCTGCCTCAGGTCACCCCACAGACGGCTGATGGACTAATGGACGAATGATATTCAGGAGGCTGAACGAAGGACAGTAAGGGGGTATGCTCAGCCTGTGGGGATGACATTACCGGGGATGATGGGGGCCTGCTATTTGGGGCGCTGGGACTGACGCTTTCCCCTGCTTTGCCGGGGTATTGCCGGAGCGCACGGGGGCCCTAGTGAACTGTGACTTCAATTGGGCGGGGGTGCTGCTGGGGGGGGTGGGGGGGAGGCCATATATTAGTCGGGATCGGCCTGTCACGGTGTGGTGGGTCTCTTGCTGTCCGGCCTGGCTGGTGTGGAGTCACCCCCTCTATCTCACATTACTTGTGAGTCTCTGGTAGTTCCCAGAGTTTCCCTCGTAGACGGGGGTAAGGTTTGGATGGGTAACAACTATTTGGCGCCTGTTATGGGGGTGGGTGGGTTGGGGGCTGGCTGGGGTTGTTACATGTTGCGGGGGTTTGTCAGTGTGCCGCTGGGGTTGTCAGGGACTGGACTCCGCTATAGGCCTATAGATGGCGGCTAGATTGGAACTGAAATGTGTTACCTGGAATGTGCGGGGGCTCAACTCCATGAGGAAGAGATATAAGGTGCATGCTTACCTGGTGCGCAGGGGGGTTCAGGTAGCTTTTCTTCAGGAAACGCACTTAACTCTGGCAGAGGGGCAATCACTGCAGCGGCGATGGAGGGGGCAACTCTTTTATACTACCTATTCCGCTCATGCTAGAGGGGGCGTTGATTTGGGTGCGAGCAGGTGTCCCCTTCCAGCCCATGACGATGAGGGTGCATTCAGATGGGAGGTTTGTGGCGGTACTAGGGCGTCTGGACGGTCGAGACGTTATGCTTTGCAGTGTTTATGTCCCAAACTTTGATCAGGCCGCGTTCTTCTCTGCGCTATCGAGGAGGTTGGCGTCTATGCTGGTGGGCACGGTGTTTATGGGGGGGGGGACTTTAATTCGGTGGTAGATGTGGAGATTGATCGTTCTCATCCCCCGTTGGCTCAATCGGTGGTGCGCAGGGTGGCCAAGGGTCGGAGGGATTGGCAAGAGAAGTGGGGACTCTTGGACGCCTGGCAGACGCATCACCCCGTTGACAGGGACTACTCGTTTTATTCCGCCCCTCATGAGCTCCACGTGCGCCTTGACACTGTTCTTTGTACGCCTGGGGCCCAGGAACTCACGCGCAGCAGCGAATACCTGGCGAGAACCATCTCGGATCACAACCCTTGCTTACTTACAGTCCTCTGGTCCAGACAGCGGCAGCCGATCTCCACGTGGCGGCTAAACCCACTGGTGTTGGAAGACCCGATGTTTCACACAGAGGTGCAGGGGTGCATTGAGCGTTACTTTCTGGAGAACACGGGCTCCGCGACTACCAGGGCGATCGAGTGGGACGCCTTTAAGGTGGTGGTACGAGGCCCGTGCCTCTCGTCCTCGGTGGGGGTACGTGGGACACTGCTGGCTGATGTAGAGCGAGAGGAGGCCTCCTTGCGGCGGGTGGAGAGGGCTAGCCACGCGGAGGGGGGCAATAGGGAGGAAGCGCTGGCGGCTCAGGAGCGGGTAGCCACCCAAGTGGAGAGGCTTCGCTGCCATGATTACCGGGAGTACATGGTCCGGGCCCACGCCGAGAGGGACCGGGTTGGTTCGCTCTTGGCGTGGTTGGCCAACCCCCAATCTAGGGGTGCAACGATACTGTCGCTGACCACGCCTGCTCGGTAGAAAGAGGCACCCGACAGGGTTGCTCTTTATCCCCGCTCCTCTTCACTTTGGCGATTGAGCCACTGGCAGCACGGGCTCGACAGGGACAGTCTTATGAGGGGGTGCTACTGTGCGGCGTTCTGCACTATATTTCCTTATATGCCGACGACCTCCTGATGTACTTGGCTGATGTGGACACCTCGAGTTTGGTGCATTGTCAGGGCTACGGGTTAACTGGTCCAAGACCTGTTTATTCCCCTTGACCCCCCGCTGTACCCAGCCTGCGGAGCTCGAGGGTTTACGCTGGGAATCGGAATGTCTACCGTACCTCGGGGTCTACATTTATCACACCCACTCGCTCCTGTATGAGGGGAATGTGGGCAGAGCGATGAGAGGCGTTAGAGGTAGTGTGGGGTTTTGGCGCACTCTTCCGTTGTCTGTGGCCGGGCGAATAGCGCTACTGAAGATGGTGGTCCTCCCGCTCTTGCTTTATTTTTTCGCACACTACCGGTGTGGCTTCTGCTCTCTTTCTTCCGGATGCTGCGGTCGATGGTGATAGGGTTTATCTGGGGCTCTGGCAGGAGACGTGTAGCTTTGAACACTCTGCTTAGGTCACGGGAGGAAGTAGGCCTAGCGGTACCGGATTTTGAATGGTATTATCTGGCGGCGCAGCTACAGTGGCTCACGCAGACTGTGGCGCGGGAGTTTCGGGGCCCAGGCGGCCCACTGGGCAGGATTATACAGCGACATGTCCTGTCCTTCATAGTGCTCCAGCAGGGGCTTCGGCTGGATCAGCTGACTTTGGAGGAGCGCACCCTTCGCCAATGCTGGCTTCGCAGCCAGAAGCGGGCGGGATTTCATACTCCTTATGCACCGGAGATCCCCTTGGGCATGTGTACTGCCCTCCCGCATGGCGGGGATTGGTCGGCACTGGCCACTTGGGAGGACCGTGGGGTCCACATGATAGGGGACTTATATAGGGATGGTGCTTTGATGTCGTTTCACGACCTGCAAGAGGCCTTCGATCTGCCGAGGGGTGACTTTTTGCTCCATGCGGCTCTAGTGTCTGGGATTCGGAAACGCTGGAAGATGGGCCTGGCGGAACCCCCCACGTCGTTGGGCTGCCAGTACGTTATGATGGCCGCTGGCACCTTCAAGGCTGTCATCTGTCTGTACAGGAGACTGGCGCTGGATGGACCGCCCCCCCAGATAGGTTGCGGGAGTGCTGGGAGGGAGACCTCGGCCGGCAGATACCAGAGACGACCTGGCCCCAGCTCGTGCGTAGGGCCTGGAAAGGCACGCGCAATGTTCGGTTTCAACTGGTCCAATACTTCACACTACATAGGGCGTATTGGACGCCGGACAAAATCCAACGGGTCTTTGGAGGGGCGCATTCGGTGTGTCCTCGCTGTAATACGGAGGGTGCTGACTTTGGGCATATGTTCTGGTCATGCGCGGGGCTTGGCACGTATTGGGCTGATGTTATGTTTTGCTTGAATGAGGTTACAGGACGTCAAATTGACACGGACATGGGGGCTTGCCTCTTACTCTGGTTTCCACACACCCCAGCTACAAAGATTACCAGTAAATTTTTCGACTTGGCGTTAATCCTGGCCAAGAGGGAGCTCACGCTGCATTGGAAATCTAGGGGGGGCCCCAGCTTCCTGAGATGGTGGGGGTGTTTCCAGCAATGGGCGACTAGTGAAGGGACTCTTAGATTACAATTAGCCAGGCCCGCCGCTAATGATAAAGCGCTAGATGCGGCCAGGGCGTGGATTGCGCTGGTGGTGGACCTACAATCGCTGTCAGAAGCCGCTGGGGATGGTGAGGACGAAGCGCCGGCGAGTCAGGAGGGGAGGACAGGGGCGGAGAGTATGGGGACTTTGGCTGGGGATGTGGCATGCTAGGCCTGCGTACCCTGCAGCAGGTGAGGATTTGGATGCTTATGTCAAGAGATGTGGAGGATGGACTGGGTAACTTGCACTGCTATGGGCAACATCTGGATGTCCACCCAGCTGGGGAGCCAGGATTAGGAAGCCCAAGGAGGAGTCACACGCTATTCCATGTAGATTTATGATGCACTGTGGAAGAAACAGTAGAGGGTACACTGACAAGGGGGGGTGGGGGTAGGGAGGGCAGGGGGTGAGGGTTGGTTAGGGCATAGTTAATGTGGGGTATTATGGAAGCTGCATTGATGAGCACCATGGCGCTGGAGATACACATGGTGCGTGATTGTAAGTTGTTTGCACAAAATGAATAAAATTCTGTTTAAAAAAAAAATGAGTGATGTCACTGACCATGTCATGAGTGATGTAATATGCGACGTCATCAGCAGTGCATTGCACGCGCAAGTTATAGTGAGTCCAACTAACTATAACGTGGGAATTTCAATGGTTTTATGCGAGTAAAATTTCCATCTGACTGTAACTGGTGTGAAACCTATGTTTTTTTCAGTGAATTTAATAGGTTTTTTAAATGCTAATTCCTAACTATAACTGGTGTGAAACCTATGGTTTTTTCAGTGATTTTCATAGGTTTTTTAAAGGCTAATACCTAACTATAACTGGTGTGAAACCTATGGTTTTTTCAGTGAATTTCATAGGTTTTGTAAATGCTAATTCCTAACTATATATAGGGCCTCAAACCTATGAAATGTAATATTTTTTATAATGAATCCTATATTGTATATTTACATAATACTATTTTTATTTTATTTTTTGCCGTGCAGCGCTCCCGGGGCGCGTACCGGGGAGCGCCCCGGTCAGCGCAATTTTGCGGCGCATACCGGGGAGCGTCCCGTTTCCGCTATTGCTGCGAACGAAAACATCATTGTGACGTATCGCGTAGCCGCGTCCGCGTGATACGCACGGCGTAAGCGTACCCGAAAGCACTCGAGCGCATACGATCGCGCAACGTAAGCATCCGACGCGCTTACGCGACGCGCCCCGGGGTCACGTAGCGTAAGCGCGTCGGGTCAAGTGACCTGAAAATAACACTTTTGATTGGTGCAGGACAGTTTTGGTTTCCAAATGATGAAAGCCCGGGTCACGTGACCTGAAAATAACACTTTTCATTGGTCCAGGACATTTTTTTTTCCAAATGATGAAAGCCCCCACCTTTTTTCCTTATTCTGAGTTTGTCCTTTGACTGAGGAAGACCTGTTTGGAAATCTGTGACTAATATTTTGTACTTTAAAATGGCTACAATAGCAGCAGCAGCTGGAGCATCTGCACCACCACCACCACCACCACCACCAAGAGGACCACCACAACATCACATTGGTGGTCAAGAAGAAGAAGAGGAAGAGGAGGAGGAGGAGGGGAGTAGGACATTCCTGCCAGAAGACAATACCCCATATAGGCCAAAGCAGCACATTGTATGGGAGTTTTTTTCCATCCCTGAGGGCAAGAAGAAAGTGAATGCGCCAAAGGTGACTTGCAAAATCTGTGGTTCTGAACTTTCAAGAGGGAACCCTAATAAGAAATATTCATTTGGCAATAACACCATGATTCGGCACATGCAGCGCAAGCATCCCAACAACTATGCTGCGGCAGAGGTTAGAGAACTGGCCAGTAACCCTCCCCAATCTTCACCCAGCACCTCCAAAAGAAAGCAACCCACTCCATCGGGACCAGAGACAAGGGAGATGGTCCCAAACATACAACCACAGTTTGATGAATTCAAGATCACTTGTATTTTTTGTGGTAAGACCATCACCTATGGTGAACAGAGCATAATGCTCATCAACCGTGCTGGTGACAACCACAATTGCCCCAAAAAACCATAATTTTTTCCTTATTTTTTTTTTGCTCCAGTTGAGCCGTTTACTATTCCCTGTTTTTTGTTTCTCCCCATAAAAATAACCAAAAAATATATAAAATAGTTCATAAAATCCAAAAAAAGTACAAAATGTTCAAAAAAACATTAAAAAAAATATAAAACAACAAAAAGAAAAAAAAAACAGTTCTTTTTAGAACTACCTCCAATTTATAAAAAAAAGGCTAAATTTTAAAAAAAATCTGTCATTCTTTTTTCCCCATGATACGCTCCCCGGTGCGCGTACCGGGCGCTCCCCCCGCGCAAATCGAGAAAAAAAGTAATTTTATTTTTGTCCCGCGGGGCCCTTTTATAGCCCCCACATCAAACCTAGGGGTTCAGGGGGAGTCTACTCTGCCCCCTTATGGTCATTTCCCCCTTTGTTTTTGCCACCTCTTGTGTCTCGATCCTACCGAGACACAAGATGGCGGCCGCTCCGGACTGTTTGGAATGTTTACAGACACCCGAGAGCCAATCAGCTTTCCGGTCGTGAACTCGCGTAGCGCGCTGGTACGCGCCCCGGTGCGCGTACCGGGGCGCGCTTATAGATATATATATTTTTTTGAACCTAAATTACTCAAAATCCTCTGGAGCACATATCTTGAGACATAGCAAAGGCACATCGGGCTACCAGTCCCTACAATTTTGCCAAGTTTCGTGGGAATCCATTCAGCCGTTCGGGCTAAAAGTGAGTCCAACCGCCCTATGGAAATTAACATTAGAAAAACACGTTTTGGGACCCCCTTTTATCTCGGCCCCCGCTTGACAAATCCCCCCCAAACTTTCAGGGAAGGAGCAGAGCGGAGCGGGCCATCTTCTTTGAGAAATTCGCGAAGATTCGTCCACCGGCGCCAAAGTTATTCCCAATATAATGTTGCAGATTTCCAGTAGGTATATATATATATATATATATATATATATATATATATATATATATATATATATATATATATATATATATTCCCACGTTATAGTTAGTTGGACTCACTATAACTTGCACGTCTGCAATGCACTGCTGATGACGTCACATATTACATCACTCATGACAGTGTTTTTTAAAAAAAAATTGATTGGTTAACTGGCTTATTAAGTGTATCTTAGTGAATACATATATTAACGAGTAATGTTTAAATATTTAAATTTATGCATGAGTGATGTAATATGTGACGTCATCGGCAGTGCATTGCAGATGTGCAAGTTATAGTGAGTCCAACTAACTATAACGTGGGAATTTCAATGGTTTTATGTGAGTAAAATTTCCAGCTAACTATAACTGGTGTGAAACCTATGGTTTTTTCAGTGAATGTCAAAGGTTTTTTAAATGCTAATTCCTAACTATAACTGGTGTGTAACCTATGGTTTTTTCAGTGAATATATATATATATAAAATTTCTATGGCAAAATGAAACCCCTCATTTTGTTCCTTTTCAAATTAAATGTATTAAGTGTTACCACTTTATTCCAATCAAGATGACTTCAGGTGTGCCATACATTCTGTCATTGGGCTATAGTTGGGCTACATCGGGCTGATATTTGGGCTACATTTGGGCTCTTTTGTCTCTGGTGGCCATCTTGGGAGACTGCATATCAGAATTTTTTTAATGAAATATAAGAGGATTTGAGAAGTCACTCAAAATGTGCAAATTAAATGTTTTAAGTGTTAACACTTTATTCCAATCAAGATGACTTCAGGTGTGCCATACTTTTGTCATAAGTAAGACTGTTAGCGCTCTAGTTGTTCTTTAGAACACTCTGGGACTTTCTGTCATTGGGTTATAGTTGGGCTACATCTGGCTGATATTTGGGCTACATTTTTTTTGTCTCTGGTGGCCATCTTTGGGCTACATTGGGCTACATTGGGCTACATTTGGGCTCTAACATATATATAGCCCAATGTAGCCCAATATATATTTTTCAAAGTTAATTTTCTAAAAACCACTGGAGCATATATCTTGAGACATAGCAAAGGCACATCGGGGTACCACACTCTGGGACATTCTGTCATTGGGCTATAGTTGGGCTACATCTGGCTGATATTTGGGCTACATTTGGGCTCTTTTGTCTCTGGTGGCCATCTTGGGAGACTGCATATCAGAATTTTTTTAATGAAATATAAGAGGATTTGAGAAGTCACTCAAAATGTGCCCTAATTTTTCTTTCTTCAGCACTAATCATAATTTCTATGGCAAAATGAACCCCCTCATTTTGTTCCTTTGCAAATTTAATGTTTTAAGTGTTACCACTTTATTCCAATCAAGATGACTTCAGGTGTGCCATACTTTTGTCATAAGTAAGACTGTTAGCGCTCTAGTTGTTCTTTAGAACACTCTGGGACATTCTGTCATTGGGCTATAGTTGGGCTACATCTGGCTGATATTTGGGCTACATTTGGTTTTTTTGTCTCTGGTGGCCATCTTTGGGCTACATTGGGCTACATTGGGCTACATTTGGGCTCTAACATATATATAGCCCAATGTAGCCCAATATATATTTTTTCAAAGTTAATTTTCGTAAAAACCACTGGAGCATATATCTTGAGACATAGCAAAGGCACATCGAGGTACCAGTCCCTACAATTTTGCCAAGTTTGGTGGAAATCCATTCAGCCGTTCGGGCTAAAAGTGAGTCCAACCGCCCTATGGAAATTAACATGGGAAGAACACGTTTTGGGACCCCCCTTTTATCTCGGCCCCTGCTTGACGGATCCCCCGAAACTTTCAGGGAAGGGGCGGAGCGCAGCGAGGCAAAGTTAAGGAAAGTTACAGGCAGATCCCTCATTCGGCGCCAAAGTTATTCCCAATAGAATGTTGCAGATTTCCTATGGAAAACGATCCTAACTATAACTACCTACTGGCGACTGCCAGTAGGTAATATATATATATATATTCCTGTAGGGATCGAAACGCGTCATGCTGGCAATGTGGTGTAAGGGAGCACAATACATTTTGTTGCACCTACCTGTGGTCCGTCCTCCGTCCTTGAAGCGCTGCGAGGAGAGAAGGCGCAAGGAGTTTGCTTGATAGATATATACAGTGCCGGTCCTAGGCCTTCTGAGGCCCTGGGCGAAAGGGAAGATGTGAGGTCCCTCTAAGTGACATCACAGAAAGTAACTTCGCAAATTAATTGGTGAGAATGTACGGCAAATCACCAACATACTCAAGCATCACGTGGCACACACTGTCATCTTTTTCCTCACACACCTAAAGCTACAAGCAAAGAGGTGTATTTATGACATTAGTGGCCTTGAGACACGTGCTTAGCACTCATCATGTTCCACAGTCAACTCTTACTCTACTTCATCTGCAAAGGATACACTATTCGAAACATCCAGTTGGTATATCATGCTAATCTATACATCATGACCTACTCTACATACTTCTGGGGTTTAGGACATGAGACAACCAACCATCCTGGGCAAGAGTCAGATTTAGGCCATACACGTTGCAGCATCGATTAGGCCACTTAGGAGCTGACAGTGATATTTCATTTGCCAAAACAAAACCAGCCTATATAGTCTGATTTACAAAGGATATTCGCAGAACAGCTGAGTAGCTGAATCCCACAGTGTCTACTTAGCACAGCACACTCTGCACATTGTCATGTGGGAATTGAGATTTCTGTACCAGCACTCAGTCATAAAACAGAGAAAAATAAATACCAATGCAGTGACCTCTTTTCCTATGCAGCAAAAATAGCCTAAAAAACCTAATATCCTGTATTATGTAATTTTCTGTAATAATGTACAGCTCCTTTCAGAAAAGCTTCCCCTTGCATTAATGAAAAAGAAATACATTTTGAAGAACAGATTGCTGGTTCCCGCTGCAAACATGTCAGTGTAGTGTAGCTGAAAATCCAAAATAATCCGAAACAGTGCCTTAAAGGCCTCTAAAGTACATAACACAGACAAGCAAATAAAGCCTCATTTCTCCCGGTAGTGCTGGCGATGCCAGTCAGCATTTGTTGAAAGACATGGATAAGCTTCAACTAGAATTAAAGACAAAGGCTCGTTGGCAGAAAAAATGCATAAACTGGCACTGAATTTAAAGACACCGACAAGAGGACAGCAAGACACTTTACTCAACCACGAAAGCTTCCAGTTTAGTATTCCAGTAGCCTTAAAGATGAAGTAGTGTCAAAACCTGCCATTTGTGGTAAATAACCCATTTTCTTATGAAGCACAGTGTAGTGGCAAATAGTGCTTACAGGTGTGCCGAATATACAATTAAAAAGCTGAAATAAAAGACAATATTTAAAAACACATGGTGCTCAGATGCACCCAGTATGGTAGAGAAAGGGCTATTTGCACTCTACATAAAACACTACTAACAAGCATTCACTTGCAGAAAATGCATCATGCATCCTAAGGGAATATATAAATGTGCGTGTGAATTATGAAACTATCAGCCACTTCCTCCCCATCAAACAAAAAATGATTGACACCGTTAGATAAAAAACGAAAGTACAATCAACAGCTGCAATCTTTCCAATTTCTTTTTTGAGCTTCAGCTTACCTGATATTGACTCAACGCAGGTCAAAATTAGGTTCCCTCGCTCCTAAAACATGCCCACCACGCTGCCCTAAATCTAATGTGTAATGTGTGCTGTTCCCAAGGTGGTTCTGCATATTTATATAGCTAAATGAATAATTAAAACAGACCCTCCCACTGAACACCTGTGTCCCAAAAGCATTCCACTCCAGAGCACCTTCACAATATTTGATATTCTGCTCAGTTCCATTTTGAAGTGCAGCATGGCTCACAAATACCAGTTTATTTCTCAGCTGTGCATCGTAGTTGATTGAGAAGACAACAGCCTCCTTGGCTATCAGAGCTGAGTATGATAATTCACAAAACCACAGCAGATTTTGCCCGGCAGAGCAGAGTGCGAGTCTCAAACTAAAATCTAGGGGACATTTGGCAAAGAGTCTGGGGTGGGGGTTGGTGGAGGGCGATATGGGCAGATGGGAGGGTCAAAGGAAAGGACATTGAGGGCGACCACCCCCCTCTAGGTCATTGCAACACTCTTTTACTGTCCTGGATGTTTTTTGTGTGATAGCCTTATGCATTCTGGGTATTGTAGTACTAGTCTCGTTTTGTTACCAATACACTAATTAGACTCACACACAAAAAACAATGGCCAGGGCTGGAGGGAGTGACCGTAACGAGTGACAGTGCCCCTATCGAGTGAGGGAGTTACCCTATCTTAGAGTCACCAAAGTGGTATTATATCTGACTTTGAACGCTGGTATTTGGTGATGATGGTGGATTGGCACCCCAGGAGTTGAGTCAAATGTGTGGGGTGACTCTGAAGTGGCTGAACTCGTGCACCTCAGTATCTGAAGGTAAACACCTTTGCTCAAAATATGACATTCACGACCAGGCTGTGATTAGAACAAGCAAGCAATACTATTCAGATCAGATGTATTCATGTGGTTTACGTTGAAGTGAAGAAATAGTCCCTTTTGTATACTTTGGTGAGCCATGCTTACCATCGGGAGTGATATAGACAAGTGGATCTATGCTACAGATGTGATTTTGTAGTGTGAACGAGTTTTGGCTGCTGACGAAGTTTTGTGAAGATTCCCATTTTCACCTTTCATGAATCCTGGTAATTACCCAGTTTACTTTCACCTGTGCAAACGTTTTCTATGTGTGTTACCACGAAGTGAGACGATTTTCACTGGAACTGAACCACTGGTTAAATGTGTGTGGCCTTTTTACTCTGCAAGTTTACTTTTCCAGAGTTTTCCTAAGTGGTATTGTGCAAAAGAAGAAGAACACTGAACACGACTATATATCCTCATAGAACTTCCACGTCAAAGACTTTGCAGTTTTAGGGGGGTGGGCAGAAGGCCCTACCCCCGGGATTTTTGGGTGGGTGGTAGGCTTTGCGGGCAAGTGGCAGCCCTGATTGGTTGGGGGGCTCTTGGTTTTGACTACCTAACTACATGTCAAAGGTTTTGAGTAGTTAGGGCCAAAATATCGGCCATCGGGTGCCATTTTAGTTTTGCAGGCACCTTCGGCTGACAGAGATAGTAAGAAATAAGTTTTTTCAAGATGTTTAGGGTTCCTGTTTTGCCATGTCTTTGCTCATAAACGAAGAGGTCCACAAAGCACTGATAATTTTGAAATGTGCTGACGGTGTCTTGTCTGAAACTGAAACATTTTAATATAATAATATAATATATACGATTGAAGCAGGTGACGCAGGTCTCTTACCTTAACGTACAGAACTCAACAATGCGACGACCGACTCCTGCCTGCAGCATCCCTGCCCACGCGACCCGCCCGATCCGAGTAGTGACTGACTGCTGCCTCACATATGGCTTGTGCGCATGCTGAGTGCGTCACACTGAGCGGGGGCTGGCCATAAAATCATGTCCAGGGCCGTCATTGGTAGCGCTTTCGCGCGCTACCAGATTGACGGCCCTAGGACCCACTGTCACCCGCATCATGGCAAGGCAGGCGTCACGTCATCACCACTAAGGCACCACCACCACCACTAAGCTAGGTGGTGGGGTGCGTGCAGGCGTCACGGTCAGGTTTGCGTGCGTGCGAGATAGTGTTCAGTTCCTGCCTTACTTACTATTACTTACTTACTGCCTGCGGCCCGGCCCGGCCCCTGCGCGAGGCGAGCGCTGTGCGCAGGCTTTTCCCCATGATTATCAGTTTTATTCCCGCAACTGCGGGGCCGGCGGCGTGGCCCCCCTGAGCGCGAGGCCCTGGGCAGCTGCCCATACCGCCCATGGCTAGGACCGGCCCTGGATATATATATATATATATTCACTTAAAAAACCATAGGTTTCATGCCTTATATAGTTAGGAATTAGCATTTTAAAAACCTTGTAAATTCACTTAAAAAACCATAGGTTTCAGGCCTTATATAGTTAGGAATTAGCATTTAAAAAACCATTGAAATTGCTCCTATATAGTTAGTTGTACTAACTATATTTCGCGCACCCGCAATCCACTGCTGATGATGTCACATATTACATCATTCATGACATGGTCAGTGACATCACTGATGACATCACTGATGACATCTTAAATGACATCACTGATGACATCACTGATGACATCTCATTTGACATCACTGATGACATCACTGATGACATCATCCAGTGACTGTGTGTTTCAGTAAAGTTTAAATATGTTTTACATATTGAAGAATGAGTGGATGTATAAGTGTCTGGTTGAAGGATTTAGTAGGTGTGTGACTGACTGTATGAGTGAGTGATTAAATGTGTCTTACTAAATGCATGGGTTAGTGACTAAACTGTCTGAATGTGTGCATCAGTATGTCTGTTGTTGTGTAAGCTGCTGCATGTGTTGATCAGTAGCTATATGAGTGGCTATATGGGTTATTGATTGGTTGCCCAAGTATTTGATTGGGAGACCGAGTGTGTGTGTGGGTGGCAGGAGGTGTGTGACTCTGTGCATAGATGTGTGAGCAGTTGATTCACTAGGTGTATGAGTTCAAGAGTGCATGTGGAAACAGCTATATGGGCGGTTGACTGTGTGCATGGGTGTGTTGGTGAGTGAATGGATATCTCAGTGCTACATGTGCAAGTAAGTACATATGTAAAACACAGTGCATGTGAGAGTTGGCATTTATAAATGACTATACATGAGAGCCAGTGAATGTGCGAGTGGCTATATGGATCATTGTGTACTTGTATCAGTGATTGTATAAGAGAGTAAGTATGTGTTAGTATATGTTTGAATAAGTAAGGTGTTGTGTGTATAACTGTATAGTTGAGGCAATGGAAGTGTGATTGATTCTTTGCATGACTGACTAGGTGTGTGAGTAACTCCATGGATGAGTGGCAGTGTGTGAGTGTCTGTATAGGTGTATGAGTGCATATGATAGTGTTGTATTGATGAGTGACTGTATGTATGAGTGATTCTATGGGTGAATGAGTGAATGTGTGTGTAGACCTAGGAATCAGTGAGTGTGTATGTAGTAACTGGTATTGGTGTGTCAATGGTTTCAAGAATGATAGTCTGTATTTAACACTGGGTGTATCAAAGGTTATATTGGAGTGTGAGGAGGTGCACCGTATTATCACATGAATGATATCATCAGTGATGTGATCAGTGATGTCAAATGAGATGTCATCAGTGATGTCATCAGTGATGTCATTTGAGATGTCATCAGTGATGTCATCAGTGATGTCACTGACCATGTCATGAATGATGTAATATGTGATATCATCAGCAGTGGATTGTGGGTGCGCGAAATATAGTTAGTGCAACTAACTATATAGGAGCAATTTCAATGTTTTTTTTAATGCTAATTCCTAACTATATAAGGCCTGAAACCTATGGTTTTTTAAGTGAATTTGCAAGGTTTTTAAAATGCTAATTCCTAACTATATAAGGCATGAAACCTATGGTTTTTAAGTGAATTTGCAAGGTTTTTTAAATGCTAATTCCTAACTATATAAGTCCTGAAACCATTGGTTTTTTAAGTGAATTTGCAAGGTCTTTTAAATGCTAATTCCTAACTATATAAGGCTTAAACCTATGGTGTTTTCAGTGAATTCGCAAGGTTTTTTAAATGCTAATTTCTAACTATATCAGGCGTGAAACCTATATTTTTTTTCAATAAATTTCAAAGGTTTTGTAAATGCTAATTCTATTAGCGGATAACGTTTATATATGTTATTATCCTTCTGGGACCACCTCAGCAGCCATCTTGTTTCTCAGGAGAAGTGAGGCACAAGAGAGCACAAAACAAGAGTGGAAAACGTGACAAGGGGGCAGGGTTGAGACCCCCTGACCCCCTAGCCCTTCTCAGGGGGTCCCAGAAGGACCACCAAGTGAAAATAATTTTTGTATTTTTTTTTAAATCGCGGTGTACGCGCACAGTACGCGTACCCTACGCGTACGGTGCGCGTACCCCGCGTTTTTTATTTTTTTTTATTATTTTTTTTTGCCCTTGGGGGTCCTTTTGGGACCCCCTGAGAAGGGCTAGAGGGTTGGGGGGTCTCTACCCTGCCCCCTTTTCGTGTTTTCCACTCTTGTTTTGGGCTCTCTTGTGCCTCAGTTCTCCTGAAAAACAAGATGGTGGCCAACACTTCCTGGTTTGGACAGTTTGGAATGTTGACAGTCGACTTCCAGCTAATCAGAAACTCGCTCGCGAATGTAAGGGTACGGGCACGTACGTGTACGGTACGCGTACCGTACGCGTACGGTGCGCGTACGGTGAGCGCATATAGATATATAATTTGATCAAATTCAATTTTCTCAACAACTACTGGAGGGATTTTCACCAAATATAGAAAAGGCACTACTGCATACCTGTCCCTACCATTTTGCCAAGTTTGGTGTAATTCCGTTCAGCCGTTCGGGCTGGAGCCGTGTCTAAAGGTCCCATAGAAAATGCCATTTGAAAATGTTCAAATTCAATTTTCTCAAGAACTACTGGAGGGATTTTCACAAAACATAGCAAAGGCGCATCTGCATACCAGGCCCTACCATTTTGCCAAGTTTGGTGTAATTCCATTCAGCCGTTCGGGCTGTAGCCGTGTCTAAAGGTCCCTATGGAAATTAACATTGGGAAAACACGTTTTGGGACCCCCCTTTCGGCCCCCGCTTGACGAATCCCCCCGAAACTTTCAGGGAAGGAGCAGAGCGGAGCTGGCCAAAATTCTGGAAAATTACACACAGATTCCTCAATCGGCGCCAAAGTTATTCCAAATAGAATGTTGAGCGCGTATATATATATATATAATTTGCTCAAATTCATTTTCTCAACTACTGGAGGGATTTTCACCAAATATAGAAAAGGCACTACTGCATACCTGTCCCTACCATTTTGCCAAGTTTGGTGTCATTCCGTTCAGCCGTTCGGGCTGTAGCTGTGTCTAAAGGTCCCATAGAAAATGCCATTTGAAAATTTTCAAATTCAATTTTCTCAAGAACTACTGGAGGGATTTACACCAAACATACAAAAGGCACTGCTGCATACCAGTCCCTACCATTTTGCCAAATCTGGTATAATTCCGTTCAGCCGTTCGAGCTGTAGCCTTGTCAGAATGTCCCTATGGAAATTAACATGGAGAAAACACGTTTTGGGACCCCCCTTTTTTCTCGGCCCCCGCTTGACGAATCCCCCCGAATGTTTCAGGGAAGGAGCGGAGCGCAGCGAGGCAAATTTAAGGGAAATTACAGGCAGATCCCTCAATCGGCACCAAAGTTATTCCCAATAGAATGTTCGGAATTTCCTATGGTAACTAGGTCCTAACTATATATACCTACTGGTGACCGCCAGTAGGTAATATATCAAAGCTCCAAGGTTCCCACCAGTTGGAGACGCACCCTGACAACCACCGAAGCAACCTTCAGGAGTTAAAAGCCGGATCGGCGAGCGGATCCAGTTTACAGCATGCCGGATGTGCGCGTGGAGGCCCATTGGTGGGCTTGAATCAGACAGCGGTACATAACTGAGGCACTCACTACAAGACCCACAAACCAACGCGGACTCATTTGAGTTGCCCATTGGAGGGCTCATATTTTTAAGTGGGAGGTGTGGCCTCTATGCCAAAATGACTGTCGCGCCGCTGAAGAGTGCAATGAGCACGAAACGCGTCCGGCGTGAATCGACAGGCATGCTGTAAACTGGATCCGCTCGCCGATCCGGCTTTTACCTCCTGAAGGTTGCTTCAGTGGATGTCAGGGTGCGTCTCCAACTGGTGGGAACCTTGGAGCTTTGATATATATATATATATATATATATATATATATATATATATATATATATATATATGTATATATATTACCTACTGGCGGTCGCCAGTAGGTATATATAGTTAGGATTTTTTCTCTATGGGATTTTTGAAAATTCTATGTCTAATAACTTTGGCGTTTGTGGACGGAATTGGCTGAAATTTTCAGGAAAATGGAACATTTTGTTTCTGAGCAGCCCCTGAAAATTTGGGGGGGTTTCGTCAAGGGGGGGCCGAGAAAAAAGGGGGGTCCCAAAACATTGAGTTTCCCATAGGGCGGTTGGCCTCACTTTTAGCCCGAACGGCTGAATGGATTTGCACGAAACTTGGCAAAATTGTAGGGACTGGTAGCCCGATGTGCCTTTTGTAGGTCTCAATATATGTGCTACAGTGGATTTTGAGAAATTAACGTTTAAAAAAAGATATATATCTGTAACAGCGGACCGGGCAGCGCTCCAGTACGCGTACTTTTCGCGCAACGGAGCTTTGTGAAGCGAAGCTGATTGGTTCTCCGGCGTCTGTAAACATTCCAAACAGTCCGTAGCGGCCGCCATCTTGTCTCTCGGTAGGATCGAGAGACAAGAGGAGGCCAAAGCGAAGGGGTAAATGACCATAAGGGGGCATAGTAGATCCTCGCTGACCCCCTAGGTTTGATGTGGAGGTTTTAAAAGGGCCCCGCGGGGCAAAAAAAAAAAATAATAATAATAATCGAACGGCTGAATGGATTTGCACGAAACTTGGTAAAAAATTAGGGACTGGTAGCCCGATGTGCCTTTGCTAGGTCTCAATATATGTGCTCCAGTGGATTTTGAGAAATTAACGTTCAAAAAAAGATATATATCTGTAACAGCGCTCCGCTTCGCGTAACGGAGGTTTGCGAAGCTGATTGGTCATTCTGTCACTGGGCTATAGTTGGGCTACATCTGGCTGATATTTGGGCTACATTTGGTTTTTTTGTCTCTGGCGGCCATCTTTGGGCTACATTGGGCTACATTGGGCTTCATTGGGCTTCATTGGGCTACATTGGGCTACATTTGGGCTCCGACATATATATAGGCCAATGTAGCCCAATATATATTTTTCAAAGTTAATTTTCGTAAAAACCACTGGAGCATATATCTTGAGACATAGCAAAGGCACATCGGGCTACCAGTCCCTACAATTTTGCCAAGTTTCGTGGAAATCCATTCAGCCGTTCGAGCTAAAAGTGAGTCCAACCGCCCTATGGAAATGAAGGAAATGAATGGGTAATTTGTAATTAGCAAATAGCTCATCGCAAACTAGGAATGGTAAAGAATCGCTATTTATTCCTTAAAGTTCGCTATTTAGGAAATGCAAAAAACTTTGATGATACATATGGCGGTTCATCTCTAACAAGATAAGAAGCATAGGGATAGATTTATGATGACTGGCGCATCACCAGGGATGTGTTAGTCATTCTGTGCCGCTGTTCCGTCACCTATGGTGTGCTGCATTTACAATGCGACGCATCATGGGGCAAAAACAGCACAGATGCGTGATGTATCTGTGCCGTAAAGGTGGCGCATTGCTGGAGTTGTATCGCAAGTGTGATGAAGCTCCAGCAAGGGTCGGGGTGCCCCTGTCGCAGGGTTTCTGTTCTCACACAGAACTGTGGACAGAGGATTGGAACCTCGGCGAATTAGGGTGCCCCAAAACTCACCTTAGTAATCAAAAACCCCTTAGCAAGCTAGGTACAGTGTCACATTGGATATAACAAACTCTTAATGTTTAGACAATCCAGAATATGAACTTATAGTACCTCAGGATACGTGGAACTCATGAACAGTCGGTCGTTATATATTTCTTAGAAACCAGAACATGGAGTTAAGAAGAACACATGTGTATTTGAAATGTTTATTTACTAATGCCGTCTTCTCAGGCGTAGTATCTTAGATAATACAAGTACACATATTATCAGTAGCAAAATTACCAGCATAGTTACTAGTACATAAAAAGCGAATGGTGACAGTATGTTAACATGCTGTAAATGAATAAGAGTTAGCAACACTTATAAGCAGCCACGGGCCGTGGAGGGAGTTACGGTGGGGCAGGGAGGCGGGGAGGGGCAGGGTGGAGAGGGCTCCACCCTGCCCCTCCCCCTCCCCGCCTCCCTGCCCCACCGTAACTCCCTCCACGGCCCGCGGCTGCTTATATCTCACCCTCCCTAATACACATATTATATTATTTGCTAAGAAGGTCTGTTTGTGTTGGTTTAGGGCGTGCCCATACTTTAGTGTCTTAGATTTGAAGGAATCACATCAGCATACACCAGCTCTCTCTTCATGTGAACCGCATCAACTGTTGTGTATGTGTGTTCGGCAAAGCAATATAAAACCCGCCTCATGCCCAGAATTGGCAGAAGCTGCACTTATGTTATGAGTATGAAGTCGTGGAGATCAGACCTCATAACAATTCTGTATTGTGTTGTTCTTGAAACTTCAGCACTCGCTGTACAGATATAGTTTAACAAGCAAAGCAGATAGTAGAGCAATAACATATTATTCTTATGTAAACCACGATGAACTACTAGGTTGAAAGCTAAAGCAACAACTAAGTGTCGTGTGCAGAAGTTGCAAAAAAGGAAAAATGGCGTTTAAACAGGTAATGAGCCCATGCTAACTTAACACGGTGTAAAGATATCCAGGACCTAGATGACACCTCCCCATGATCCGGAAACGAACTGAATAAGATAATAGAAGTGCCATCTCATGAGAGCAGATTGCAACTTTATATGTGGACGGTCCGCAAGGTAAAACATTAAAAACTAGGAAAATTTAATGCTAAAGAAAAATAAAACAGCCAAGTACTTTATCGAGTCTTAAGGCAATAGGCAAGCTAAATAATAAAAACTTGACAAATAACTCAATGAATTGTCAATGAAATGCTAGTACTCAGCATATCAAACATGAAAAAGGTCTATGACATAACTGTGTATGCAAAATAAGCTGCAACAGCCTCCAATAGGAAGTCACCGTCTTCATCCGAAAAGAGTTCAGCCATCCAATTTAAAAGCGGAAAAGAACATACGTGCTCTCCCAGCACCGGATCCTCTATCACCATCAGAGGACAGCTCGGTGGGTTTTCAAGAAAGCTCTGTTCCAAGAAAGACTGTGTTGCCGCCAGTAAATTCCAGGGACCAATTAGTCCATGCATCAATGCCACAGCCATAATCCTTTCGACAGGACAAACCAACTCGTGAGTAATGATAGGAGCCATCAGCTGATTAAAGTCGACGTCAGGAGAAACCGGTCCGCAGAGACACAAATCAATGGCCCAATCGAAATCACAGGTCAGGCAGTGAAATACAGGCTGGACACAGGTGAAGTAGGAGAATCGAAAAGATAATCCATATGCCGTGCTTAATATCGCCAACGGCATTGTGCCATAATATTCTAGCATGCGATTGCGGAACAGTGTCAGCAGCTGCAGGGCGGGAGCTTGCACAGGAGGGACATCCATATTTAAAAATGTAAAAAAGCACAAGAGCGTCCGCTGGTAATGCAAGTAAAAATGGGAATCCACGAAGCACAGTGGAGAAAATAGAATGAAAGAAAGCAGGGATGACTCCAAAGATTTTCTCAAATGAAGTCACGAGACCACTGGTAACAACTTTAAAAAAGTGCGCCAGGGCCTTTGTGGAGGACGCGTTAAAGATAGTCCGAACCATCTTGCTGAAATGCAAAGGCGAATCAGTATTGAAAAGGGTCTGCACCTCTGTACGGGTGTTCGCTATGTGAAGCACGAAAGTTTCACGGGCCGAACTCAAGGCCACCTCTCTCTGAGACAAAAGAGCTCTTATTCTTGCCATGCCGTTGAAATCTGCTCCCAAGGTTGGTATTTGTGGCCAGATTGAAAACTCCCTATGTTCATGTGTGGGAGGAAATAGAACATTTCTGCAGCAAATAAGCCGTTCACTTACTGTTACGATAAAAGGAATACTTTTAATTAACCCAGAACAATCTTCATTATTGAGCATCAAATAACTACCATTTTCCAACAACTTGAACGTGGGGATGATAGCAGGAACTGGCGTGCCTTGCAACACGCAAGCCATATTTGGTCGGTGTTTGTTGCATGAACCGTGTAACTGTATGTGCCTACACATTAGTGAATGATCTGGCGTCTCAGTGCATTCCTCTCCATTCAGATAAACTTCTTGATCATCTTTGAAACATCTGTATGTGTATGGAAGCGACCAGACCTCATGAAGAAAAGCACTACCTAAAGGTTCATAACGACCTATTGGTATATATTTCATACAATTTGAAAACTTATATAAAGCAAAAGGCAGCGTTATTAAACCGTGGATAAGGCACGTTGCCAAAAAACCCGCAATCCTCTGCTGATGATGTCACTGAGCATGTCATGAATGATGTAATATGTGACATCATCAGCAGTGGATTACGGGTAATAGTATCTCTAGTTTACTCCCCTATAGCTGTCTTTCTTTTAACATAAGTGTCTGTTTCCTTCCCTTACACTTACTGTTCTTTTTTTTTTAAAAAAATTTTGGTTCACTTCCGGTTCGCGTACCGGCGAGCGAACTGGGAAGCGAACTACGAGAAATAGAGGTTGGCACAGTTCAAAATATTGTACCAATTTTTTAATAACGGGGAGGTAGTTCTGAAAAGAACTTTTTTTTTTATTGTTTTTGTTGTTTTATATTTTTTTTATTATTTTTCTGAACATTTTTTTACTTTTTTTGAATTTTTCTGAACAGTTTTATATTTTTGGGGGGTTTTCTTGGAGGGGGCAATGAAAACGATTCATTGTAAAGGGCTCAACAGGAGCAACAAAACAAAAAAAAAGTATTTATTATTTGGGGCGTTTCGTACAAACTTGCATATGATAGTCAATAGCTCTGTTGATCAGAGTGATGCTTCTTTCTCCGTAGCAAATGAATCCACTGCAATGTACGCAGACTTGTTTTACTTCATGAAATCTCGTTTGTATATTTGGCACCATCTCCCTGCCCTCTGGTCCCGTTACTTCCGGTACAACAGATCTTCTGGCCATAATAGGGAGATTATCTAGGTCGTTACGAAACTGTGCAGCACTGTAGTTGTTAGGATGCCACCTAGTCATATGGCGATGCATTGTGTAGTTTCCGAAACTGTATTTTTTGTCGGTCCCTCTGGACAGTCTATCTTGACATATAAGGCAAGTTACGTATCTTGCATTTACTTTTTTCTGACCTTTGGGAATTTTAAAAAATTGCCAAATGAAGTTTTCTTTCCGGTGAGACGTCCTGGGCTCCTCAGGCAAAAAGTGCCTCTCTTCGTGCTCGTCGTCCTGTTCTTCTTCTTCCTCTTCTTGCTGAATTATAATGCGGCTGATTCGGCAGTGCGTTTGGTTGGGGCGACATGCGCCTCATTCCCTTCATTTGAATTATAACTTGAGCAGGTGGTCCACTCTTCCTTGGATGTGGTGGAGGTGGTGGGGAAGCACCAGCTGAAGCTACTAAAGAAGCCATTGCTCACTGGTAACAAAGGGTCTTTCTCTCACAAAGATGAAAGTCAGAGTGAGGAAAGAAGGAGGGGTTTTCATCATTTGGGAAAAACAATAGTTCTCAACCAATGAAAAGTGTTCATTTTAGATTATATGACCTAGTCTTACATCATTAGGAAACCAAAAGTGAAATGAACCAATGAAAAGTGTTATTACCAAGTCACATGACCTGCTGTGTTTACGTTAAGCGCTTTGCAGGGCCTCCTGGTTTGCTTCCAGAAACCTGTGCTTTGCGACTCGGTAAGCGTACCAGTTCGCTAACGTAGCACGTCATATGACGTATCACGCGATGCATCAGTGATGTCACTGACCATGTCATGAATGATGTAATATGTGACATCATCAGCAGTGGATTGCGGGTGCGCGATATATAGTTAGTGCAACTAACTATATATGGAATTTCAATGGTTTTGTGTGAGTAAAATAAGGTTTTCTAAATGCTAATTCCTAACTATATATGGTCTATAACCTATGGTTTTTTCAGTGAATTTTCAAGGTTTTGTAAATGCTAATTCCTAACTATATATGGTCTATAACCTATGGTTTTTTCAGTGAATATATATATATATATATATATATATATATATATATATATATTCCTTGACTCTCTTCCACCAACCGCTGCTCCATTTCACCACGGGTGCCTCTTACCACACGGTGGAGTGCGTATTACTATCCACAACACTCGGTCCCTATCCTCGGACCGTTTTCCAATAAAGGGCACTCAAGCTGTTTTGCGCAGTTCACATGCCATATTTATTCATAGCATTTGCAGTTTTCAAAGGGGTTTAACAAACACGTTTCGGCGTTTCCGCCTCCGTCAGTGTAAACCTACTTTACATTCAGTGTGCATTAAATAAAGTTTCATTGTGAGATTCAGTCACGTGCATTAAAGGAAATAAAAAACGGCACAATCTATACAATGCATTCATTGTAGCGGCCATCTTTCAATGGTCAAAATAACACTTCGTAAGTATCAGTGTCTTCATCTATTGTCTATTATTTATACATCATACATCTGTGACATTTGTCATACTGAGACTATATTCCATTATACTATTCTTTCTTACCCAAAGATTAGTGGGGAGATTAGGTCTGGACATAGCACAGAGAGGTTGGGACGCAGAGATGCACCATTTAGGGCGGATCCTTTTATGCCTCCCCCTGCGGGCTAGAGAGGTCCCTGGGGACCTCTGGGTCATGAGGCTCTGCTGGAAGAGGGCCCTACGACACCAGAAAGGTGGTTTGGCGTACTCACCTGAGATCCCGATATGGCTCTGCATGGAGCTTCCCCATGGAGGAATTGGCAGCGGCTACATGAGTGGGAAGAGTTCGGGATCTCCACCCTCGGGGATCTATACGAAGACGGGGCACTCTTACCATCCCAAGACCTGGTGGACAGGCATTAACTGCCAGCGCAGGACTTTCTCTTACACGCGGCCTTGGCGGCTGCGGTTCGCAAACACTGGAAGGGTGGACTGGAGGAGCAGCGTGCTTTCCCCCCCTGCCAATATGTAGTCACCTCTGCAGGCAGGATTAAGGCGGTCACGTGCCTGTACCGCAGATTAACACAGGGCTTGAGGACCCCGCTGGAGAGATTGCGCGCCAAGTGGGAAACAGACCTGGGAATCCCCATCGAACCTAAGCCATGGGAAATGTTGATGGAAAGAGCGTGAAAATGCTCCCGGAACGCCAGGTTCCAACTCATCCAATTCTATGTATTCCATCGAGCGTACCTCACTCCTTCCAAACTCAATGAGTTCTTCGACTCCCATGCCGCCTGTCCACGATGCAGACTGGAGGATGCAGGTTACATACACATGCTCTGGGATTGCCCTATGCTCCGGGACTACTGGGGAGGAATCTTGACCAAACTGACTGAGGTAACAGAGAGGGACCTGCAAAGTACCCCGGCTGTATGCCTGCTGCACTGGTTCCCCCACACTGCCCGCAACAAAACAACCAGCAGGTTTTTGGATCTGGGGCTGGTCCTGGCCAAGCGCAAGATCACCAGTCATTGGAAAGCGCCTGCTGGCCCTAATGCGGGGCGTTGGCTCAGAGAATTCCTTAAGTGGGCGGACTATGAGGGGACGCTCTAACTCCAACTAGCTCGAAGATCTGACAATGACAAGCTGTGGGACACAGCCAGAGCCTGGGTAGCACTGACAGACCTACTTAAGGACCCGACTGATGACGAGGACGGATTTCCCTGAACTTCCCTACCATGTAGATTGTGCAGGACCCAGGGTATGGGCAGTGCAATGACCAAGTAGACGGGCGGTGAGGTCTTGTGATCGGGCGTTTTCCCTCGGAGGACGCTTAGGCCACTGACACAGGACTCCATTGGAGAGGGTGGAATACATTGTGGGCGGCACACGTAGTGCTGGAGAAGCGGCATGTCTGAGGGGTGAGGGGAGGGGGAGGGGAGGGGGAGGGGTGGGGAAGGGTCGGGTGTGAGTATGTTGAGTGGAGGGGGGAGAGAGAGTTGGATGTTCGGTTACTTGGTCTATTGAAAGGCAAGGAAACTATGTCTACCATGCTTGAGGATTAAACGGCTGGTGCCCTGAGGAAATGTGCTGCTAGGTGGCGACGATGTGACACCTGTCACCAAAACGGCTGGGCACTGCACACTGAGATTACCGGAAGTGCAACTGACTCGCAGAAGGGTGACGCAATATTCTATTATGTCTGCATAGTCACATAGGACATAAATCGAGCAACATGCCTCTGGGGATACTCTGAAAATGATGTATGTTTTTTACTGCTTGAAACCTCGATAAAATCTGTTTTAAAAAAAAATTACATTATACTATTCTTTTGCAATTATCATTTTGTTATTCTGATTTCATAACTTTTACTACCTTGTTGGCCTAAGTTTGTTGTGCCATTAGTTAACATTCTGCCCGTACTGATGTTGCCCTGAATGGGCGGATGTTATTTTGGGTAGAGTGTAACATTATTAAAATTCGGACTTGGGTAAGGGAGTTCAGCTGGAGGGATGAACAGAAAAGGTATTGATAAGGCAATGTTATTGATAATACTGGAGTCTACCCTATGTGTGCCCACATCTCTTCTTCATTATTGAGGCCACCTGGGGTCTTAGTCTGAAGCATTATGATAAACCTAGACTCTAGGGTCCTGAGTTTTTTTACCCAGTCTCCCCCTCGTTCTGTTTTTACCAGTTGATCTAGGACAAAGAAAGTGAGTAAATTACTGTTGCTTTTATGCATTTGTTCGAAGTGACGAGCAACAGGATAGCTCTGATCCCTTGTAGTGATTGCTCTCATATGCTCCAAGACTCTCAATTTCGTTTGTTTCGTAGTGCTCCCCACATACTTTTTCCCACATGGGCACATCAAGCAGTACACAGTGAACTCCGAATTGCAATTTAGCTATTTTTCCTAGTATTTGGTAGTCTTTGACTTTATGTGAATTCTTGCATGCTTTGCATTTCGTGCATGGATAGAATCCTACAACTGGTGGCTTCTTTTTCTTTTTGCATTCATAATGGCTATTGACCAAATGATCTTTAAGAGAGTTTCCTTTCCTATACGTCACTAGTGGGTAATCTGATAGTTCTTTTCCCACAACATTGTCTGATTTAAGAATGTTCCAATTTTTCTTAAGGATTTGAAACATCTCTGGAGATTTCTCTGAGAAGTTGGTAATTAATCTCAGTTTCGAATCTCCACTCTTTGGTTTGTCAATTAATAATTCATTGCATTGCTTTTGGCCTCAGCTTGATCTAAAACCCCATTACAATATCCCCTTTTGTTTGAACCTTTCTCTTGATTCACTTCTTGCTTTTTCATACTCCATATTTGTGGAGCAGTTCCGCTTCATTCGAAGGAACTCTCCCAGTGGGATATTGTTAACCACACTTCGTGGATGGCAGCTCCCGGCATGCAGGATGGTATTTCCCGCCGTGGGTTTTCGATATAGGGCAGTTTGGATAGTAATGTCTTCCACATAGACTCTTAGGTCCAGATAGAAGACTTCTTTCTTACTGATGTTGCTAGTAAAGCTGAGGTTTAGCTGATTTACATTCAAGCATTTGATATACTCTTCTGCCTCATCCTGTGGTCCCCGCCACAAGATGAACAAATCATCAATGTAGCGGGTCAACAGCGTAATTTTGTTCATCCATTTCTCATTGGTTCCCGCCCAGGCCACATGGTTCTCCCACCAGCCCAAGAATAGATTTGCGTAGCTGGGGGCGAAGCGCGTGCCCATCGCGGTACCCCGGAGCTGCAGATAGAGCTGACCTGCAAACAAAAAAATATTATGTTGCAAACAAAACTCCGTCAATTCCACCAACATACGGTTGTGGGTCCTATATTTTAGGGCTCTTTTCTCCAGAAAAAATGTCATAGCTCTGAGTCCATCCTCGTGTTTAATCGAGGTATAGAGACTTGAGATGTCCAATGTTATCAAAATCATGTCATCCTCCCATCTCACTCCTTGGATAATCCGTAAGAAGTCTTTAGTGTCTCTCAAGTAGGAACTTAGGTCCTTCACTAGTGGGGAAATAAAATTGCCAATATAGGTTGAAGTGTTCTCTAGTAGGCTGTTCTTTGCCGACACAATCGGCCGTCCTGGTGGCCAGATTTTGCTTTCGTGCACTTTAGGCAAGTGATAGAACGTTGCCAGTTGAGGATGCTCGCATTTTAAATTTTGCCAATGTTTCTGGTCCAGAATACCCTCATCTCTCCATTTCATGATGAGGCTATTTAAATTTGAAATGCTCTCCATATATTTATCTCTCTTAATGACAACATAGTGGTCCTTTCTCCCCAATTGTGAAAGTGCCTCATCCTCATATTGTTGGCGGTTCAAAATCACAACGTTTCCCCCTTGTCACTTGGCTTGATTATTATATTTTCATCTTCCTTGACTCTTTTGATTATTTCCCATTCGTCTCTTTTTAAATTCCTTTTTTCACCATTGAATTTCTTTTTTTGTAGATTTTTCATTTCCTCAATCATCACTTCTTGGAAGGTGTCTATTGCGTCGTGTGGGCTTCTAGGAATGAATTTGGACTTGAAGGTCATTAGGCTCTTACAGCCTTGCTGTTGGATTCCTGTTTCCTCCAACATCTGTGTTGGTTGTTCTTCCCAATTCTTTGTGACATTCAATTCATCTGTCAATATGTGTGCTGCGGCGATGGCTCCCAGATCCATCTATGTCAAGGGATCAAATATGCTTTCCTCTTCTGGTACTTCTAGTGTGTTCTTTTTCGGATGTAAGGTATGAATTTTCATCAATTTCGCTTTCCTTATGAACTTGTACAGGTCAATGCGAGTTTGTGTATAGTTGAAAGCTGGTGTTGGACAGAAGGTCAGTCCTAATTGCAATACTTGTCGTTCCTTGTCCGATAGCTCCCTATCTGACAGATTCACTATTGTTTTATGAATGACTGTTGATTCATTCAGTAGCCTCGGCCCCCCCGTTTGCTCCGGGTTACCATTGGGGTTGAACGCCCCATTCCGACTTTTCCTGCCCCTCCTCCTTTTTCTCTTGCCACTTCTGGATTCTATCCATGCATGAAATGCAAAGCATGCAAGAATTCACATAAAGTCAAAGACTACCAAATACCAGGAAAAATAGGCAGAACAGTGATACCCAAATTGCTAAATTGCAATTCGGAGTTCACTGTGTACTGCTTGATGTGCCCATGTGGGAAAAAGTATGTGGGGAGCACTACGAAACAAACGAAATTGAGAGTCTTGGAGCATATGAGAGCAATCACTACAAGGGACCAGAGCTATCCTGTTGCTCGTCACTTCGGACTAATGCATAAAAGCAACAGTAATTTACTTACTTTCTTTGTCCTAGATCAACTGGTAAAAACAGAACGAGGGGGAGACTGGGTCAAAAAACTCAGAACCCTAGAGTCTAGGTTTATCATAATGCTTCAGACTAAGACCCCAGGTGGCTTAAATAATGAAGAAGAGATGTGGACACACATAGGATAGACTCCGGTATTATCAATAACATTGCCTTATCAATACCTTTTCTGTTCATCCCTCCAGCTGAACTCCCTTACCCAAGTCCGAATTTTAATAATGTTACACTCTACCCAAAATAACACAGCCCATTCAGGGCAACATCAGTACAGGCAGAATGTTAACTAATGGCACAACAAACTTAGGCCAACAAGGTAGTAAAAGTTATGAAATCAGAATAACAAAATGATAATTGCAAAAGAATTGTATAATGTAATATAGTCTCAGTATGACAAATGTCACAGATGTATGATGTATAAATAGTAGACAGTAGATGAAGACACTGATACTTACAAAGTGTTTTTTTGACCATTGAAAGATGTCCGCCACAATGAATGAATTGTATAGATTGTGCCGTTTTTTATTTCCTTTAATCCACGTGACTGAATGTCACAATGAAACTTTATTTAATGCACACTGAATGTAAAGTAGGCTTACACTAACGAAGGCGGAAACGCCGAAACGCGTTTGTTAAACCCCTTTGAAAACTGCAAATGCTATGAATAAATATGGCATGTGAACTGCGCAAAACAGCTTCAGTGCTCTTTATTGGAAAACAGTCCGAGGATAGGGACCGAGTGTTGTGGATATATATATATATAACAACCACGACGAGTATTGGAGGAAGACGCGCTAGCAGCTGGTCGGATAGGTGAGCTGAGAGCGGGTGTCGTCCAATTACAACGGTGGTGTCATTCCGGGATTTCCAGGTAACGAGTGCAAGGCGTAAGGCAGTTAGAAGACCGACATTGGCGTTTGTCATCGGTGAACAATATCGAAACCCTCGCGTAATCACCATGTCAGCGAGTTTGGAGAGAGAGCGTGAAGACGCGGCAGAAGCGCTGTTTAACAATGTACAGAAAAACGCTTCGAATGCTACCGCAGCTGTCAGTCAGCCTAACAGTGCACAACTTAATGCAAAGCAGTTACTAAAGACCCTCGAAAAAAAGACCAAGTCGGAAATTACGAAGTGGTGGGAGCACAAATCGCTCACCAAATACGTAGAGGCAGGCAGGATTCCACGTGGCCTGCGAATCATGCTGGCGCCTAGTTTTGAAGACCCCAACCCGGCAATGCTGAAGAAGTGGGGCGAGTTGAATCTGGATGCTTCAATGAACCTGGTGAAAGTTCTCATAGAATATGCTGTGATAGACCGGGGAAAATTACTGGAGGAGATTAAAAGTCTGAATGACCTATTGGACGCTATCACCGATCCTGACACTAAATCGTTGGTAACGACATCACGCAAGGAAATAAGTGAACGGCTCCATAAACATGAGGAGCGCATTAAAGTGAGAAAAATTCACAAATTTGCGAGGGATCTGAATGACTATACAACTGGCCAAATATATACATTTTCCCGCAAGTTTGATAAAGCGAGGCAATCTAAACTGACCAAGAAAACTGTCAGGGTCGACGGCGCAGCAAGTGCCAACCCAGTGGTTGAACAGAGTGAGAACTCTGATGTAGAATCGCTCTCTCTGGCCAGCACGTCGAGCACCTCGCTTTCAGAGCTCAGCAATGCAGAAGGAGGCAATATGGGTAGAATCCTCAACCTTGCGGAAGAGATTGATTTTTTAGTGGAGGACCGGTTGCAAACATTGCGACCCAGAGTGCGAAAGAATCACAATTCAAAAGGCGCAATGCAAAACGTCACGCAAGACGAAAAAAACGAAAAGCCTCAGCAGCAGCCACAAAAAAAGAAGAGGCAATGGTACAACAAAAGGAAATAATAAGGGACTGTACCATTACGAACCTCACCAGCGTGGTTCTATCAGCGGCTGAAGAACAACTTTTAGCCCTGGGATTAAACTTTTGTCCTGAGAGTTCTTTTAACTACACTAACCCCAGAGCGGATGTTTTTAAGTTCATTCGCAAATTGAAACTCAAGAAATTCTTTTCTTCAAAACCGGCAATTAAAGACAAAGAAAAGACTGCCAAACGAACGATGAAAACTGCTGGCAATGCAACAGCGCCAGCAGCACGAGATGCCAGATTGCTTCTGACCCTGTGTGACCTGGGGGAATCCGGGAATTTAACTACAAAGGATGATGTTGCTCCATTTACGCAACGCGAACTTTACAACGTGGACATCTGCCAGAAAGGAGCTGGTGACAGCCCGTTCAAACCGGTAAGCACGTTTTTGCCTGTAATGCCAAAAGATGCGGTAGACATTTACCATGAATGTGTCATAGAAGATCTTAAAAAATTAAACCGCACAGTGCAGGCTCAAACTTACAAAAACAATGCCAAAGTAAATCAATATAACATATTAATGAAAAAACTAAGTCAGAATCAAGAAGTGGTGATCAACAAATCTGATAAAGGTGGAAATATTGTGTTATGGAATAAGGAAGAATACATTGTAGAAGCCATGAGACAATTAAATGACACCTCTTGTTATGATAGATCAAATGGAATGGCATACAAGCGAGCAAAGGATGATGTAAAAAAGATGCTGATGTCATACAAAAGAAACAATTTGATCTCACAAACTGAGTTTGATTTTTTACATGTTGAACATCCAGTGATACCCATTTTATATCTGATTCCTAAAATACACAAACAGAAAGTTCCAACACCTGGCCGACCTATCATTGCGGCCATCAACAGTGTAGGAGAAAACATTTCTAGTTATATTGATTTTTTTCTACAAGACATTGTAAAAAACTTACCGAGTTATATCAAGGACACAGGGGATTTTTTGAAGAAACTGTCCTCCATTATGTGGCAAGAGAATTGGTGTCTACTTACTCTAGACATAGAGTTGTTGTATACGTCAATAGATCATTCTAAAGGTCTAGAAGCAATCAGACATTATCTAGGTCTACGATCATGTGAATACTATGCTCACAACAAAATGTTATGTGAATTAATACATTGGTGCTTGCATAACAATTATTTCATGTTTGCTAAAAGCATATGGAGACAAGTCCGAGGTGTGGCGATGGGATCATGCTTCTCCCCCAGCTACGCGTGTCTCCACGTGGGCTGATGGGAGGAGCGCGGCCTCATTGCCACACCGGGATTTCAACATGTGCGATACTGGAAACGGTTTATAGATGATGTTTTCTGCATATGGGAAGGGGATGAGGCTAGTGCTCAGGTTTTTGTTGATGCACTTAACAATAATCAAGAAAATCTTTTCTTCACCTCCAATATCAGTAAGGTACAAGCAGATTTTTTAGATGTTCATCTAATCATTGAAAATAATGCTGTGACCACCTCTCTTTTCCGTAAACCGACAGCTGGAAACAGCATATTACATGCCAGTAGCAACCATCCGCAACATGTGATTAATAATGTCCCATATGGAGAATTGGTGCGGGTCAAGCGAATAAGTAGTACCCCTGAAATATTTGAACGAGAAGCTCGAAACACTCTCGATAGACTCAAAGCCAGAGGGTACAGTGATAAGGTTTTGAATAATGCTCTGAGAAGAAGCCGAGAAAAATCCAGGGAATCATTACTTAGACCTGAGGCACCAAAACCCACAACTGAGAATAATACTCCTCGCTTGATTCTGACCTATAGCATACAGGAAAGACAAATTAGGTCTATTGTTAGAAAACATTGGCCCATTTTGATGACAGATGGTTTTTATAGTGAGTTATTACAAGTTACTCCAACGATAACCTATAAAAAATCATACAGCATGCACAACAGTCTAGTGAAAACCAGCCCAGAGTCAGGTAGTGGCAGTACCTGGCTCAAATACAAAGGCTTTTTCAAATGCTCCACATGTAGGGCGTGCAAGTTCGGTGTGAACACTACTCACTACAGCACGCCGTTTTGTCCCATCAGTAAGACTATTCGGGGTAATTTTAATTGTCACAGTGAGTTTGCAATATACGTCCTGACATGCACCTGTGGTCTGCGTTATGTGGGCAGCACCAAGTTACAGGTGCATGTCAGGATCTTGCAACACTTACGTGCAATAGTAAACAATGATAACACATACCCAGTAGCACGCCACTTCAAATCAACCCATAACAATGATTTGTCACAGTTGACATATTTTGTTATAGATGTGGTGGCTCCTCTTAGTCGGGGAGGTGACAGAGAGGGACTCTTAAGGAAAAAAGAAACAGAGTACATAGTGGAGCTGGATAGTAAATATCCTAATGGGCTGAATACAACTGAAGACTTACATCATTTGTTATAATTATTCACATTATTTGTGTTGTGTTACGTAGTATACAGGAAATGTTTTTATATAAAAAACATGAAATAAATCCTTATGTGGATTTTTGTTCTTTTTGTTTTTTAAGGGTCTTTCGGATTCAAAAACATTTTATGAAATACAGGCACATTAACTGCATCAAGTTGCACCTATTGGGAACTAGCTGTGAAATTACATCTTTCAAGACAATGAAATTGATAATGAACGGATAAAATTGTAAAACTCTCATCCAACAATCATGTACAATTTAGAGAATAGTCACTTTTTTGTTATTTACTAAACACAAAGGTGTTTTTTATACTTTTTTGTTTTTTTAACCATCTAATATCACTCAGTATGTGTTGTCACTTAGGGTTTCAGTATGGGCTTTAGGGGAACTGTTAAATATATTTAATCCACGAAATTTTTGTTCTCGTATATCCATCCTATAGACCAATTTCAATAATAATTTAGAATTCTTTTTTGGCATAAAAGTCACAAAATTTAGATGTATATATCTGTAGATGTTGTATATAGATGTATAGGGATGCATCATATGTAAATATATGTATATAGGAAATATATATATATTTTTCTATGTGTATATATATGGTTTTAACAATCTATATTATTGTTTTTTGGTATGGTTTATAGGAGGTGACAATATAATCTTTGTATGAATTTATAGACAAAGAGTGATATATGAGACTAATTTGGATTTTTTGCATTCATGCAGTTATATTTGTTTTCCTTGCCCTTCTAGTTTAATGATGGTGGGTGCGGTGATCAATAACATAGAAAAGTATTTTGTCTATGTCTATGCACCACGTGATTCACTTAGGAGGTGGAGCACTGCAAAGGGAAAAAAATGTATTTAAATGTGTGCTGACCAGGTGTATGGTGTGTGATCAAGAGCACTAGTTGCTCGAAACGCGTCGCCTGAGAGGTGAATAAAATCTACCTTACTGCAGCCTGGGGTCCGTGTCTTCTGTTGCAGGAGTTTTGCGGTATTGAAGACTTGGTTTTCATATATATATATATATATATATATATATATATATATATATATATATATATTCTCACATCAACAAAGTTACCCTTGTGAAGACGCCACACACTTAGGGGAGCTTGAACCTTTCGTTTATTAAGGATCGCTGGTAAGTCGCAAGTGCTTCCTCACACCAAAAAAGCCTGACGCGTTTCGAACGGCATTCGTTCTTTTTCGAAGGCTCCATTGTCCAGTCACCTGCATGCTTGGTTGATTAAGTATCCGCAAAGCAGCAATGTCCCCGCCCCAAGGGGCGTCAGCACTGCTAGTGCCGCTGGTACTCGTAGTTTCTCCAGTGAGTGCTGCAGGAAAGGCAATGCAAAGTATTACCCATGTGGGTTAGGGATGAGGAGACACGGAGCAGCTTCTTGCTTTTACAAGTCCTTAACACCGGAACTCCCCTGCTCCAATTGCAGTAACCCCAGTGAGTCACCGCTGGATCCGCCGTGGCAGTGGGGCGTCTTCGCGACCGGGCTGGCCGCAAAAAATTCTCACATCAACAAAGTTACCCTTGTGAAGACGCCACACACTTAGGGGAGCTTGAACCTTTCGTTTATTAAGGATCGCTGGTAAGTCGCAAGTGCTTCCTCACACCAAGAAAGCCTGACGCGTTTCGAACGGCATTCGTTCTTTTTCGAAGGCTCCATTGTCCAGTCACCTGCATGCTTGGTTGATTAAGTATCCGCAAAGCAGCAATGTCCCCGCCCCAAGGGGCGTCAGCACTGCTAGTGCCGCTGGTACTCGTAGTTTCTCCAGTGAGTGCTGCAGGAAAGGCAATGCAAAGTATTACCCATGTGGGTTAGGGATGAGGAGACACGGAGCAGCTTCTTGCTTTTACAAGTCCTTAACACCGGAACTCCCCTGCTCCAATTGCAGTAACCCCAGTGAGTCACCGCTGGATCCGCCGTGGCAGTGGGGCGTCTTCGCGACCGGGCTGGCCGCAAAAAATTCTCACATCAACAAAGTTACCCTTGTGAAGACGCCACACACTTAGGGGAGCTTGAACCTTTCGTTTATTAAGGATCGCTGGTAAGTCGCAAGTGCTTCCTCACACCAAGAAAGCCTGACGCGTTTCGAACGGCATTCGTTCTTTTTCGAAGGCTCCATTGTCCAGTCACCTGCATGCTTGGTTGATTAAGTATCCGCAAAGCAGCAATGTCCCCGCCCCAAGGGGCGTCAGCACTGCTAGTGCCGCTGGTACTCGTAGTTTCTCCAGTGAGTGCTGCAGGAAAGGCAATGCAAAGTATTACCCATGTGGGTTAGGGATGAGGAGACACGGAGCAGCTTCTTGCTTTTACCAGTCCTTAACACCGGAACTCCCCTGCTCCAATTGCAGTAACCCCAGTGAGTCACCGCTGGATCCGCCGTGGCAGTGGGGCGTCTTCGCGACCGGGCTGGCCGCAAAAAATTCTCACATCAACAAAGTTACCCTTGTGAAGACGCCACACACTTAGGGGAGCTTGAACCTTTCGTTTATTAAGGATCGCTGGTAAGTCGCAAGTGCTTCCTCACACCAAGAAAGCCTGACGCGTTTCGAACGGCATTCGTTCTTTTTCGAAGGCTCCATTGTCCAGTCACCTGCATGCTTGGTTGATTAAGTATCCGCAAAGCAGCAATGTCCCCGCCCCAAGGGGCGTCAGCACTGCTAGTGCCGCTGGTACTCGTAGTTTCTCCAGTGAGTGCTGCAGGAAAGGCAATGCAAAGTATTACCCATGTGGGTTAGGGATGAGGAGAGACGGAGCAGCTTCTTGCTTTTACAAGTCCTTAACACCGGAACTCCCCTGCTCCAATTGCAGTAACCCCAGTGAGTCACCGCTGGATCCGCCGTGGCAGTGGGGCGTCTTCGCGACCGGGCTGGCCGCAAAAAATTCTCACATCAACAAAGTTACCCTTGTGAAGACGCCACACACTTAGGGGAGCTTGAACCTTTCGTTTATTAAGGATCGCTGGTAAGTCGCAAGTGCTTCCTCACACCAAGAAAGCCTGACGCGTTTCGAACGGCATTCGTTCTTTTTCGAAGGCTCCATTGTCCAGTCACCTGCATGCTTGGTTGATTAAGTATCCGCAAAGCAGCAATGTCCCCGCCCCAAGGGGCGTCAGCACTGCTAGTGCCGCTGGTACTCGTAGTTTCTCCAGTGAGTGCTGCAGGAAAGGCAATGCAAAGTATTACCCATGTGGGTTAGGGATGAGGAGACACGGAGCAGCTTCTTGCTTTTACAAGTCCTTAACACCGGAACTCCCCTGCTCCAATTGCAGTAACCCCAGTGAGTCACCGCTGGATCCGCCGTGGCAGTGGGGCGTCTTCGCGACCGGGCTGGCCGCAAAAAATTCTCACATCAACAAAGTTACCCTTGTGAAGACGCCACACACTTAGGGGAGCTTGAACCTTTCGTTTATTAAGGATCGCTGGTAAGTCGCAAGTGCTTCCTCACACCAAGAAAGCCTGACGCGTTTCGAACGGCATTCGTTCTTTTTCGAAGGCTCCATTGTCCAGTCACCTGCATGCTTGGTTGATTAAGTATCCGCAAAGCAGCAATGTCCCCGCCCCAAGGGGCGTCAGCACTGCTAGTGCCGCTGGTACTCGTAGTTTCTCCAGTGAGTGCTGCAGGAAAGGCAATGCAAAGTATTACCCATGTGGGTTAGGGATGAGGAGACACGGAGCAGCTTCTTGCTTTTACAAGTCCTTAACACCGGAACTCCCCTGCTCCAATTGCAGTAACCCCAGTGAGTCACCGCTGGATCCGCCGTGGCAGTGGGGCGTCTTCGCGACCGGGCTGGCCGCAAAAAATTCTCACATCAACAAAGTTACCCTTGTGAAGACGCCACACACTTAGGGGAGCTTGAACCTTTCGTTTATTAAGGATCGCTGGTAAGTCGCAAGTGCTTCCTCACACCAAGAAAGCCTGACGCGTTTCGAACGGCATTCGTTCTTTTTCGAAGGCTCCATTGTCCAGTCACCTGCATGCTTGGTTGATTAAGTATCCGCAAAGCAGCAATGTCCCCGCCCCAAGGGGCGTCAGCACTGCTAGTGCCGCTGGTACTCGTAGTTTCTCCAGTGAGTGCTGCAGGAAAGGCAATGCAAAGTATTACCCATGTGGGTTAGGGATGAGGAGACACGGAGCAGCTTCTTGCTTTTACAAGTCCTTAACACCGGAACTCCCCTGCTCCAATTGCAGTAACCCCAGTGAGTCACCGCTGGATCCGCCGTGGCAGTGGGGCGTCTTCGCGACCGGGCTGGCCGCAAAAAATTCTCACATCAACAAAGTTACCCTTGTGAAGACGCCACACACTTAGGGGAGCTTGAACCTTTCGTTTATTAAGGATCGCTGGTAAGTCGCAAGTGCTTCCTCACACCAAGAAAGCCTGTCGCGTTTCGAACGGCATTCGTTCTTTTTCGAAGGCTCCATTGTCCAGTCACCTGCATGCTTGGTTGATTAAGTATCCGCAAAGCAGCAATGTCCCCGCCCCAAGGGGCGTCAGCACTTGCGACTTACCAGCGATCCTTAATAAACGAAAGGTTCAAGCTCCCCTAAGTGTGTGGCGTCTTCACAAGGGTAACTTTGTTGATGTGAGAATATATATATATATATATATATATATATATATATATATATATATATATATATAGTCCGTTTTTCTAATTCAAAGCCAGATGACTGAATTAAAAGGCGGCACACCAAGGAACTGCACAACAAGTTTCTTGTGCACCAAAACGTTTAGGGACAACGCGTTTCGGCGTTTTGCTTTTGTCAAGTCGATTTCCTTACTTCTACCATCCATAGAAATAGATACAATTGCTCATAGACATAAAAAAACCATACCGCTATTGTCAATGGATACAGTATATACCCGATCACGTCACCATTTCATTAGTTGTGAAACATGGTAATTATACTTTCACTGAATTCCCTTGAAATCATGTGCAATAATTCATTTTATACATTTCAGAAAAACCATGATTTATAACTCTGTGTTCGGGTCAACTGTTATGGACTCTTGAAGCAAACCCGCGCATGCGCAGTTCACTCCTTGCTTTCGATTTTTCTGACTTCGGCTTTTTATGCGATTCAATATTATTGAGCTTTATTCTGCTATTATGCACACAATATGTTTTGATGCACAATAAACTTGTTGTGCAGTTCCTTGCTGTGCCGTCCAGTGAAAAACAACATTCCCAGGCAGTGTGGAACATAGGCAATGTAAGACAAGGAGTTCACGAAAAGGTTATATTAAAAAAACTTTAGATCTTAATGACTACGACAATAATTAAAAACAAAAGCAATAATTTTCAATGGTACATTTGAAAATCATTATATGTTGAACAATAAAAGAAAGTGAATGATGGTAGTTCTTTGGTGTGCCGCCTTTTAATTCAGTCATCTGGCTTTGAATTGGAAAACCTGACGATAAGAAAAGTGGCTGCTGCTGCCACTGGCAGGCGCCAACGTCGCAAGGAGGGGAACCGCTCTAGCAGCGATTCGCTGGATATATATATATATATATATATATATATATATATATATATATATATATATATATATATATATATATATACACATACATATATATATTACCATTAGTTCCCATGAGGGGTTGTTTTATTGTCCTGCCGCTATTGTTTTCTATGTAAGTGTGTTGTAGTACTCGTGAGTGGCTATGTGTGGTTCTTGACTTTCTCCAAGGATTGACTGGAGTTCATTTACAGCTATTTTGACACCTTGAGGGCTGTACTAACTTTAGAAGTTTAGTCTCTGAATAGCAATGGTCTTTCTCTTTTGCAGATGTGTGTTTGTATTAGTATGTCTTTTCTTAAACACTTCGTTAGATTTCCCTAAACTCTTATGAATTAGTAGTAAGTATTCCCCATTGTCCAGCCCCTCCTCTTTATCCCTCCTATGTTTACTACTGTCACATATACCTATGTTTGCTGTGATCTTTGCCCCAGGGACAGGGATCGAAACACAATGAAGATAGGAAAGGTGGATGCATGTGGGTTCGTGACTAGCATTTGATAGTACATGAGTACTAGTACTGTAGTACTGTTTTACATACTACAGCATGCAGTGTTTGAATAGGCCCCCTAGCATTCAAGAATTCTGTAACTATAACAACTCTTTTCAGAGTCTTGTGGCTCCATGGGACATGCAGTCCTTCCTGTCTTCACTCATGTGTTCAGTGTAAAGTCGCAATTCACACATAGGTAGCATCTTTCTAGACTGTGGACACACTGTGTATGGGAGAAGTGGGGTGCAGGTGTGGCGCAGCAGGCAGAGCGGCTGGCTCCAGAATGAGGAGTCCGTGGTGTGATCCCCGGCACCAGCGGCAGCTCAGCTCAGCATCATGTGACTTTAGGCAATAGCTCATTTAACCTCCCTGACGGCCCCCAGCGCCTGGATACCCCTAGGGATGATAAATCGCACTTTACAAATCTGGACTTCTTATTATTATTATTTGTGCACCCTGACATCCTCTTCTGTTCCTGAAGACGCATATGTTCAATCGATTCGGAGTGATGTGTCTTAATGAAACTACACATGCAAAGGTAAGCATGTCCTGCATATTATGGCGGCTCCTTTGAGATATAATTTTGTGAATATCTTTGCATTATGGATCTGATACATCAAAAGAGATATCAATGGCAATGGGTAATGATTCTTCATTAAGATTCAGCTGAGGACTCTTTAATCTGTCCATGTTCTTAATTCACCCCCTTTCTCCGGAATACAAAATAATGGAGGATGTGAGGGTGATTGTGAGTTCCTTATGAACCTTTTAGCCAGATGCTCATCAAAATTCTGTTTTATATATTCTTTTTCTGCGCATAAACTTGACCACGTGGTATTGGTGCACCAGTTTCCACTTTTCCTTTCATTTTATCAAAGACATGCCTGAGCCCTGGAAAATAAGAGAATAGAGAGGGCTATTGCCATCAATGGACTTGCTAATGTCATAAAACATCCATTTAGGATCTCATTAAGAAAGACACTCCTGACACTTTCTCTTTTTCCGAAGAACAGAAAATGTGTTTGTGTCAAGGTCTGGACACTCAAGTCTGTTGAGTACTACCTTTATAGATTGGCAAAGGAAAGATCAACTGATTCCAGTATCCACCATGCACAGAATAATATAAGTGAAAGGTGTTATGTGTCTCTTTTACAGGTCACAGATACAGGAAAACTCACAAAAGGGGAAAAACCTTTTTGGCAATTTTTTATGAAGATGGAGGTAGCACTGGAGAAATGAACAAGGCACCAAATTCCTCCTAATATCAGGAAGAACAAAAGAGCCAGGCTATGCCAAGAGAAGATTGCAGAAGGAAAATTATCCAACCAGCCTGAAGCAAAAATCAGGGACAAAAATAGTATGAAGGGGTGAAAATAGCGACGGAAAATCAGGGAACAAATTTCATTGTGCTACAACTACCTCTCAGAAATCCTCCATTATATGTACTTAAAACAGGAACTGCAACATCTTGGACCCGGCGACTCAAACATCCTGCAATGGACAGACCACCATCATGGAAAGTAGTATGTAAATGATTTATTTCTGCCCCCTACCCTGGAGATTATGGTATTCATTCAGATATGAAGAAAAGTCTCTTTTGCGCTCTATGTTCCACTTATTTTGATAGATAGGAAAAGTTTGGATATCATTCTTCTTCTTACTGGAATAAAGTGCACCATGAGGGGAAATAAATCCAGTTAACTGCTTGCCCATTTGGGTAACCTCTGCATTTCTGCCATTATCGCTGTTCTTATAACACTGCCATCAGGTTCCGTAGCTGCCAGCTAGTCTGAAATTAACAATGCTTTCTATGCATATTATAAAGAGATCTATTGTGCCCCGATCACAACTTTGGATATCACCATTAACATCTTCATTGCTTCAATTCTGTCACCCAGCCCCTTCAACTGAGGAATGAAGACAGGCCCTGGAACTACCACTTACACAGCAAGAGACTAAAAAGGTGTAGCGGTTATCAGGGGTACTAGATCCGGAAAGGGACAAACTGCGATGGTCAGACGATGTGTTAACCGCAACTCGCCACTGGAGGGAGCCTGGCGGTTGCAGAACTACAATCCCCAGAAGCCCCGCAGCCAAGGAAGCGGAAGTGTGGTGTCAACAAAAGCCTTCCGAGGTAACGGCTCGGGGCTTGTCAATCAGGACCGTGAGTGAGGCCGGGACGGAGCCTTGCTTGTTTCTTGGAGTGGATTTTGGTGCTTAGTTGGCCTTGAGCAGAAGGATCTGCTTTTCTGCACTTCGCGTAGACTGCCGTTTGTTTTCCAGATACGCGAGCCCCCGCATTGATAAGACGGGTGGCCTCGCGTTGTGTTGAGTGACGTTTGTGAGACCCGCGCAGGAGCGCGTTGTCGTCTCCGTCACTGTGTGCCTTCATTTGGACCTTTTGTGTATCCTGGCGTGCCGGTACCGGTACGTGCAAGTCCACGAGACTCCTTGCTGATTTTGTTTTTTCTTTGTTTTCATTCCTTGCTGATTTTGCCTACGTTGGGGAACCCTTGCTGTATATTGCATTCACCAACTATCTGGCTACCGCCGAGGAGGCTAGTTACTTTGTCCAGGATATCTGCTGTTCGTGGTTTGCTTCATTGAAGGGTTACAGGAGCTCCTGTCCACCACAACAGTTAGTACTTGCTCTTCGAGTTATGTTATATTACTTTCCTGACTGTAAAGTGCTGGGCTTCTAATTGTTTGTTCTTGTTCTTCCCTCACCTGCAGTATACCATCGCGGGTTCTAAGAGACCGGCGAGGGAGTGGGTGGACGGCATACTACATCCCTTCAGAAGCCCCTCTGGACAACCTCTTGTTATTTTATCCACTTCCCTTTTCCCCGGGGGGCATACATACATAGTTGTGTTTTCCTTACACTGTGTGTTGTGCGTCCTGGAGAGGAGGGGGGATATTCATCTATCCATCGTTCCTGCTGACATCTCTCAGAGGTTAGTGGTATATCACCATTGACGTCGTGACAGATTGACAAGCCCACGAACGTTTTCAGCCTGAGCAATGGATACGAATACTGTGTTGACTTCCCTGTTGGAGAGTTTGTCTGCTCTCCAGCAGGAGGTACACGCCACACGACAGGAGAACCATGACCTTAGAAACGAAGTAGGTTCTCTGAGACGAGAGGTGGCTGGCATCGCTCGGAAGGGGAGGAGTTACATCAGAGAGGGAACACTCCCCCCCCCAACACAAAACCCGGATGGGGCGTCTGTGGGGGGTGGATTCTTTGCTACGCAACCCACTACTCCCTCTCCTTCAGGTTCCGTTCCCACAGGCCATGTCATCCAAAACCCTGGTATACCTTTAGCACCTCCTGAACGATTCTATGGGGACACCAAGAAGTTTGAAACATTTCTGAATCAATGTAGACTCCATTTCCTCTGTAAACCAACTGTTTTCATGGACGATGCCTCCAAAACCTCATTCATAATGTCATACATGGGGGCAACGCTGCCAGTTGGACTATTCCGTTGATGGAAAGGAATGACCCAGTGCTACACAACTTCCAGGATTTTTGTAGTGAGATGAGGAAGCTGTTTGATAGGAAAACACACATGCTGTCCCTAGACCGTGAATTAATGACTCTTCGTCAAGGATCACAGGATTTGTTGACTTATATCACCACCTTCAATCGGCTCATAGTGGAAACGGAATGGCCTCCTGAGAAACGTACCTCTCTGTTTTATCAAGGATTACGAGGGGAATTGAAAGATGTGCTCTCCCAAGTTGTGCAATTACCCAAGACATGCGATGAAATGATAGACCTTGCTGTTCAGCTTGACCACAGAGTGCAAGACCGAAAAGGCGACAAAAACAGAGGGGAAATACGTCTTACTTTCCTAAAGCTCGCCCTCCTCCGGAGGACTACACCAAACCTGGGATGGGAGTGGAACCCATGCAAATTGGAGGGGTCAGGGGTCCTTTGACTCCCGAGGAAAGAGAGAAAAGACGCCTACAAAAGCTGTATCACTATTGTGGGAAAAGCGGCCATTTCATCAGAGAATGCCGAGCACGCGGAAAAACGTCAAACCCTGGTATGGGTCCCCGAAAACAAGTTGCTGTAACACAGGAGTCGGAAAACTGAAGAGCCCAAGTATGGACGGGGTCCCCGTCTTGGGTTCGGTGGAAGAGGAAAAGATCCCATTATATCTTGCTAACACCATGCAACCTTCAGTGGCTCATATGAACATTACAGTTGCATTAAAAACAACAGAGGATAAGTCGTTTACAGTGTCTGCCTTATTGGATTCAGGGGCCACAGGGAATTTCATTGATCAACAGTATGCCAGGAGAATGAGCATTCCCTATGAGAAGAAAAAGGTCCCTGAAATGGTGAAAGCCGTGGATGGAAAGGCACTGACCTCAGGACCAGTCCGATATCATACAATACCCCTTGCAATGTATGTAGGTACGAACCATCAGGAGCTCATCCAATTTGATATCATTGACGCTCCCCAGTTTCGCCTGATCCTTGGCATGCCCTGGTTAACCTTACATGATCCAGTGGTGAAATGGGCTGCACGTTCTGTGTCTTTAACATCCCAGTACTGTCAAGAACATTGCTGCCCCCTCGAGGTGTCCAATGAAACCAATGAAACACAGGCAACTCTTCTCGCCCAGGGATGTATAGATGGAAGGTACTGTTGCGCTACCACTCTTCCAGGAGAGTACGCGAATTACCAAGATGTCTTTGACAAAAGGCAGACCCCCCAGGATATAGCGGCATGGATTAGCAAATTTAGCGGCACAAAAATGGAAATTTAGCGGCACAAAAATGGAAATTTAGCGGCAATTTTGCGGCATTTTATTTGGCCCTGGACCTTGATAAAGCGGCCTCCAGTGACCCCATTTGTCACCCGTCCTTCCTTACACTCTTTCTGCCTCCCATTTCTCCCTCTCTTAGTTGTGTTTTGCCGCTTTTAGCTCCTCTATCTTCCTTCCTGTTACACTCTTTCCACTGTCCCATTCAGCTTTCTGTTTCTCATGCCCCTTCCTTTCTGTGCCTCATTCACTCATCCTCTCTCACACACACACACATCTTTCTCTCCTTATCGATATCTCTCTCATCAGCCCAGTCTCTTATCCCCTGTCCCTCTCTCTTTCCATCTTCGGATCTCTCTAGCACCCTGCCTCTCTAGTTCTCTCTTGTCTCCCTCTCTCCCTTCCTCGCCCTCTCTTCTCTCTCTAACTCTCATACTTTCGTTCTTCCAGACACTGTCTTTCTTCCCCTTCCTCTCTCGCCCTCTTTCTCGCGCATTCACCCTCCCTCTTTCTCTCCTGCTCACTCCTCTCTACTTTTCTCCACCTTTCAGTTTCATTCGCCCAGTTTCTCTCACCCCATACTACCCTTTCCTTCTTTCCCACCTCTATGACTTCTTTGCTCACCCCCCCCTCTCTTTCACCCCTTCTTTCTCGTCTCACCTGCCCCATACCCTCAGTTTTCATTCTTGCTCCTCCTCTTTACCTTTGCGCTCCACCTTTCACCTTCATCCTCCCAGTTTCTCTCACCCCTACCCTTTCCTTCTTTCTCCATCTCTGTGACCTCTTTTACTCACTCCCCCTTGGACCCCTTCTTTCTCTTCTCACCTGCCCCATACCCTCAGTTTTCATTCTGGCTCACCCTCTTTACCTAGCGCTCCACCTTTCACCTTCATCCTCCCAGTTTCTCTCACCCCTACCCTTTCCTTCTTTCTCCATCTCTCTGACCTCTTTTACTCACTTCCCCTCTCTTTCACCCCTTCTTTCTCGTCTCACCTGCCCCATACCCTCAGTTTTCATTCTTGCTCCTCCTCTTTACCTTTGCGCTCCACCTTTCACCTTCATCCTCCCAGTTTCTCTCACCCCTACCCTTTCCTTCTTTCTCCATCTCTGTGACCTCTTTTACTCACTCTCCCTTGGACCCCTTCTTTCTCTTCTCACCTGCCCCATACCCTCAGTTTTCATTCTGGCTCACCCTCTTTACCTAGCGCTCCACCTTTCACCTTCATCCTCCCAGTTTCTCTCACCCCTACCCTTTCCTTCTTTCTCCATCTCTCTGACCTCTTTTACTCACTTCCCCTCTCTTTCACCCCTTCTTTCTCGTCTCACCTGCCCCATACCCTCAGTTTTCATTCTTGCCCCCCTCTTTACCTTTGCGCTCCACCTTTCACCTTTATCCTCCCATTTTCTTTTACCCCTTCCCTTTCCTTCTAAACGCCCCACTCTCCCTTGCTTTCACCCCTTTCCTCACACATGTGCCCCCAGCCACTCCTCCTTTCTTTCACCCCTTTCTTCTCCTCACACGTACCTCCAACCCCTCTTTCTCTCTCCCTCCGGTCTGTGATCCTCCGTGCAGGAAGCCGACTGTCTGATGAAAGCTTGCACCACCGCAATCCCATGACACCTGCCAGAGCCGAGGATAACAGGCGGGGGCGTGAAAAACTAAGCCTCATTAACAAGTGAAAGGTCTTTAAATGACCTGTGAAGTACTCGGGTGCGGCTGGCAGTTTTGAACTGCCAGCCGCACCCGAGTACTTCACAGGTCATTTAAAGACCTTTCACTTGTTAATGAGGCTTAGTCTGACTCTCTGTGTGTGTCCCGGGAAGCTGCTGACACACACGAGTGGGGGGGGGGGGGGCGCGCACAGCCAGGCATTCTTTGTTTTGCTGTCTCACTTGTTAATATCGCGGCCAATATGGTTTTTATCGCGGCCATCGCGGTAATCTGCCGATTTCGCGATTTTTTGGTGAATCGCGAAATCGCGATAAACTGGAGGGTCTGAAAAGGAAAGCAACTCAGTTACCACCTCACAGACCTTATGATTGCCGGATTGATCTTGTTCCAGGGGCGGACATCCCCTGCAGTCGAGTGTATGCCCTTACTGAGCCTGAAACGCGTTACTTGAAGACATATTTGGAGGAAAACCTTGCTTCGGGGTTTATTCGTCATTCCACCTCTCCGGCATCTTCTCCACTCTTCTTCATATCGAAGAAAGACTGCGACGAACTCCGCACGTGTATAGACTACAGGTCTATAAATAAAGTGACCATCAAGAACAGATACCCGTTGCCCCTCATACCCGTACTCTTGGACCAGCTTCGTGGGGCGCAGGTGTTCACCAAATTGGATCTTCGTGGGGCCTATCACTTGGTACGAGTGAAGCCAGGCGATGAATGGAAAACTGCCTTTCGTACCAAGTTCGGTTTATACGAGTACCAAGTGATGCCTTTTGGGTTATGCAACGCTCCTGCCGCTTTCCAGTACTTCATGGATGAAGTTTTAAGAGGACTATTGGAAACAATATGCATCGTGTATATCGATGATATCTTGGTCTATTCTCGTAACATCTCAGAACACATCTGCCATGTTAAAACGGTTCTGGATCGTCTTCGGGTCCATTCCCTGTTCGCCAAGTTGGACAAGTGCCTCTTCCATGTCAGCGAGGTGGCCTTTTTGGGATATGTCATTAACGCCCAGGGGTTCCAAATGGACATGAGCAAAGTGGAAGCGATTACACAGTGGGCAGCCCCGACACATGTCAAATCTGTACAGAGTTTCCTTAGGTTTGCTAACTACTACAGACGATTCATCAAAGACTTTTCTCGCATTATCACTCCAATTTCCAGGCTGCTGAGAAAGAATGTACCTTTTGAGTGGACGCCTGAAGCAGACCAGGCATTCGAAACGCTAAAAAGGCGTTTCACTCAAGCTCCTATCCTGCGGCATCCAGATCCCAAGCTGCCATTTGTGGTGGAAACGGACGCCTCACAGTATGCATTGGGTGGGGTGTTGTCACAGCGACATCCAGATACGGGGCAACTACATCCAGTGGCCTTCTATTCCTGAAAACTTACACCATGGAAGGTGAACTATTCTATCACAGACAAAGAACTGCTGGCTATCAAGCGGGCCTGTGAGGAATGGAGGCATCACTTGTTGGGGGCCCTGCATACCGTCGAGATGTATACGGATCATCGGAATCTGTTGTTTCTGAAAACTGCAAGAGCACTGACACCAAGGCAACTAAGGTGGTCGCTCTTTTTCTCGGACTATGATTTTATCATTAAATACAGACCTGGACCCCAGAATGGTAAGGCAGACGCTCTCTCCCGAAGGGTCGACCTCACAGGACCCCCTCTCGATGACGATACAGCACCTCCTACCATCCTTTCTCCCTCGGCTTTTCCAGAAACGACGCTGGCTTTTGTGATTTCAAACGACTTCCTGGAAGACGTCAAAGTCGCGGTGTCTGGGATTGATGGCGCTTCATGGATTCAAGAAGAACCAGTACACAGAAGCACCAAGGATGATCTGTTGTACCATTACCATGCTTTATATATTCCATCGAGCACGCTCCAGGAACAGATCATGCAGTGGTGTCATGATTCTACGTTGGGAGGCCATCTGGGAGAATATAAGACCATCGCCAGTATAGAACGGTCCTTTTGGTGGCCTTCGCTGTGAAAAGACGTCAAAGACTATGTACAGAAATGTGCTGTTTGTGCTCAGAGTAAATCCAGTCATTCCAAACCTGTGGGGTTGCTATGTCCCATTTTGATCCCTCCTTCACCGTGGCATACAGTATCGATGGATTTTATAGTGGAATTGCCCCCTTGTGAGACCTATACCACGATCCTAGTTTTGATTGATAATTTGACAAAAATGGGTCATTTCATTCCTCTGAAAAAACTACCTACCTCTTCCGAATTGGCCTTGGTGTTTCTCCAGCATGTAGTAAGAGCTCATGGTATACCTAGAGTCCTGATCACTGATAGAGGATCCCAATTCACTTCTCGCTTCTGGAAAGCTCTCTGTCAGGCATTACATATTGAGGCTCGGTTGTCGACCAGTTTTCATCCCCAGACTGATGGTAAAACCGAGCGGCTTAACCAGTCCCTGGAACAATACTTACGTTGCTTCACACTGCAGAACTCAGATGACTGGTTCCCTTTGGTATGGATGGCGGAGTTCGCCTATAATAACGCTGAACATTCCACGTTAGGGTGCTCCCCTTTCTTTTGTTTATATGGGTTCCATCCTGATATGCTCCCCTTCGAGTGGCCAGTCACCTCCTCTCACCCTTCCATTCAGGAGCATCATGCTCACCTTCGGGCGGTCTTAATTGATGCCCGAAGCCAATTGGCTCTGTCTCAGGCGGCCCAAAAGCGTTATGCTGATCGGAGGCGGGTCCCCGAACCCGAGTATAAGGTTGGGGATAAGGTTTGGTTGTCAACTAAGAACCTGCGTCTGAAAGGGAGAGGGAAGTTGGCGCCTAAGTTTATTGGGCCCTATGGCATTGAGGGGGTGGTCAACCCTGTGGCGGTCCGTTTGTCTCTCCCCCGTTCTTGGCGTATCCACCCAGTGTTTCATGTGTCTCTCCTTCGTCCCTGTCGGGTGGGTATGCGTCTTCCCTCGCGTCCTGGTCCCATTGAGGTGGATGGTGATGAGGAGTACGAGGTGGAGGAGATCCTTGATTCCCGTTTGAACCGTGGGAGGTTGCAGTACCTTGTGGCATGGAAAGGGTATGGGGTGGAGGATAGGACCTGGGAGCCTTCCGCCAATGTGCATAGTCCCTTGTTGGTGGAACGGTTTCATGCAGCGAATCCTGGCAGGCCTGGTCGACCGCCGGGACGTCGGTCCTCGAGAGGGGGCTCTGTAGCGGTTATCAGGGGTACTAGATCCGGAAAGGGACAAACTGCGATGGTCAGACGATGTGTTAACCGCAACTCGCCACTGGAGGGAGCCTGGCGGTTGCAGAACTACAATCCCCAGAAGCCCCGCAGCCAAGGAAGCGGAAGTGTGGTGTCAACAAAAGCCTTCCGAGGTAACGGCTCGGGGCTTGTCAATCAGGACCGTGAGTGAGGCCGGGACGGAGCCTTGCTTGTTTCTTGGAGTGGATTTTGGTGCTTAGTTGGCCTTGAGCAGAAGGATCTGCTTTTCTGCACTTCGCGTAGACTGCCGTTTGTTTTCCAGATACGCGAGCCCCCGCATTGATAAGACGGGTGGCCTCGCGTTGTGTTGAGTGACGTTTGTGAGACCCGCGCAGGAGCGCGTTGTCGTCTCCGTCACTGTGTGCCTTCATTTGGACCTTTTGTGTATCCTGGCGTGCCGGTACCGGTACGTGCAAGTCCACGAGACTCCTTGCTGATTTTGTTTTTTCTTTGTTTTCATTCCTTGCTGATTTTGCCTACGTTGGGGAACCCTTGCTGTATATTGCATTCACCAACTATCCGGCTACCGCCGAGGAGGCTAGTTACTTTGTCCAGGATATCTGCTGTTCGTGGTTTGCTTCATTGAAGGGTTACAGGCGCTCCTGTCCACCACAACAGTTAGTACTTGCTCTTCGAGTTATGTTATATTACTTTCCTGACTGTAAAGTGCTGGGCTTCTAATTGTTTGTTCTTCCCTCACCTGCAGTATACCATCGCGGGTTCTAAGAGACCGGCGAGGGAGTGGGTGGACGGCATACTACATCCCTTCAGAAGCCCCTCTGGACAACCTTTTGTTATTTTATCCACTTCCCTTTTCCCCGGGGGGCATACATACATAGTTGTGTTTTCCTTACACTGTGTGTTGTGCGTCCTGGAGAGGAGGGGGGATATTCATCTATCCATCGTTCCTGCTGACATCTCTCAGAGGTTAGTGGTATATCACCATTGACGTCGTGACAAAAGGCTCTTCAGGGTTTCCCACGCAACAAGACTCCTGTCTGAGACGGCATTACGACTGAGTTTTATTCAACTTTATCCCCGCAGATAGTACCTACATTATTGGTACTTTATGAACCAGCCTTTAAAATGGTTGCCCGTCCTCCAACTATGAATGAAGCAAATATTTCCACAATGCTGAAATCCCATAAAGATCCTACAGATATGGCTTCCTGTCTATCTTGAATACAGATTACAAGATTTTAGATAAATTGCTAGCCACTCGTTTATTACCCATACTTCCACATTTAAAACATGAAGACCAGGTTGGAGTTATTCCTTGGCGCAATACTGTTGAACAAATCTGCAGAGATCTCTGGTCTCTGTGTAAATTTCACACATCATATATTTTCCCTTTAAGGTCAGGCTTTAATCACTCTTCTCTCTGCAATTAGATCCCAGGTAAAAACATAAATCGGTATCATTTTGATACCTGGTGATCAATGTCTACCACTCACCTGAAGACCTACGGGATGGTAATTTGAGCAGAGCAGTACGAGCTTTTTGAGGACAATTGACTGTATAGCCCACTATTCCCCTGGTGGTTAAGGGTCCAATTGTTCTGATTAAACTGTCGGTACTACCCCGACTGTTATATTACTTTACTAATCTGTCATTACTTATACCATGTTCATTTTTTGAGACATTGATAAGTTGCTTGGTAGTTTAATTTGGGGAGGTGATGCAGTACGGTGGCTCTATCTACCTTTAAATTATCGGTGGAGGCAGGCATCTAGGCCTTCCGGAATTTTAACAATATTATCTTGCTGCACAGCTACAATGGGTTTCTCAATGGCTGATGGGTCGATCTCATCCCCAAACGTGGGTCTATCTATCTATCTAAACACAGTGATGTCTCACTGTACTTGTCGTTATTTTCCACCAGATATCCTCAGTTGCGCCATCTCACATTATTTGGCATAGCACTATCGTGTTTTAATCGTACCTGAGTGATCGCCAACCCAGTTTTGCCCTATGTCCGGGCAGTTCCTCAGCTAGAACTTTCCACACAGATTGGGTGGCTTCACCCTGGTCAGGCTCACTCCTGTAGTGATTTGGGTCTGTCCACAGTAAGGGATTAGTTTGTCAGTGGTGAATTATTAGATTTTCCAACACTTAGGGTTATAATATTCCCCCTGGTGATTTTCTCACCTATGAGCACAAAAAATGAATACTCCAAAACCTATTTAAAATTCAGGTATAAGAACCGATCACACATTATGTGATTCAGATATTTTACAACATGGGGGATAGAAGTAAATGGATTTATCGAGATTTTGTACAGCTTACGGATGGGGCTAGAACATCCCTTCGACTCTTGTGGGAGACGGACTTGGTCAGGTCATTTCATGATGCCGAATGGCTTCAAATTCTGATATATCCACATGTGGTCTTCTAAAATGCCCACTTTGAGTATTCAATTTAATATCTTGATTTGAGCTTATCTGACCCCTAAATGCATTAACAGAATATTACCCCTGGGAGACATAAAGTACCCCTGTTGTCAACTATCGGGTGTTGACCTTCTACACATGCTCTGGTCTAGCCAATTCCTCTTGGCATACTGGATTAAGATTGTAGAAATGTTAAACTTATCCAACTAAAATTGCTACACAGAGCTTATTATGCCTCCACAGCTTTGGTCAGGATGGGATTCCTGTCCTCCCCGGTTTGTCCCCGGAACTGAGGTGGGGTGGGTACTTTACTGCATCAATGGTGGGAATGCCAGGTCCTCCAGCACTATTGGATTGCGATTGTGTCCCATGTCCCAGATATGCCAAAAACCAATAGACCCCACCCCAAGGTTATGTCTCTTAAATATCTGGGATGTTACAGATCTGAATTGGTCCGAACAAACTTGGGTCTCTCTTGGCTGTATGGTAGCAAAGAGGAATGTTGCGAGGACCTGAAGGGAGGAGCCGTGCCCCCTAGAATGGAATGGGCAGCGGATATGGACTGGTGCATGCAGGCTGAGAGGGTGGTGTATGAAGGGAGGGGTTGCCCAGGCAAATGGACGAGAGTATGGGGCCCATGGAACGAGTACAGAGGACTCCTATGCACCCCGTTTGCAGATGGTGCCCCCTATAATGCAGATGGAGAGTCCCTTTAGATGACGCGGACTGAGTAATGCCTTTATGTCGTTGCTATTGTTTCCTGTATTTAATTTTTTTTATCACATCTCTGCAGCTTTTTGCTCTTTGTAATGTATCCTTCTGGACGATTGCTTTATTGTTTGTTGTTGTTTATGTTGTTGTTTTTTGTGATTTTGTCTTTTGGTACTATAATAAAAATAATTTTTTTTAAAAAAGACTGTAGAAATGTTAATTCGATCGACAGGTTGCATTTTGGCAAACTCCTTGGATGTGGTTTTATTTATTGGGTTTGTTTTATCACCCTAAACTAGAGAAGGCCTCCACCAAATTTGTAGATCTTACGTTACTTCTGGCTAAACAGAACATCACTATCCACTGAAAAACCCCAGGCACCCCTTTCATGCTTACATGGATCTCAGTCCTGCTTCCTTAGGTTGAATCTGAAAGTGTTCTTCTGCACAAAGAAGAAAGTGCTGGATTGCGGCAGCACTTTATAGGCCATCTCCTGTGACATTTTGGTGGAAAAGTTCAAAACCCATAGCAAAAATTACTATCTTCCTCCATGATTTCACTCTCTATGATTCCCTAATTTTTTATTGTGCTTCTGACTTTTGATAATTTATCCATAGGTTACCATGTGATTGTCATAATATTATTTGCTCATGTTGGAGCTCCTGACAATATCCCATTGAAATACCAGTCAAAGGTTTGCCCTGGAGATATATTACCTACTGGCCGTCGCCAGTAGGTAATTATAGTTAGAACCTAGTTTCCATAAGAAAAGCATTTTTTGATTTGCTAATAACTTTGGCGTCATTTGACAAATCTTCGCGAAATTCTCCAAAAAAAAGGGTCTATCCAGGTCAGCTCTTATCCTGAAACTTTGGGGGTGATTCCTCAAGCGGGGGCTGAGAAAAAAGGGGGTCCTAAAAAGTATTTTCTCTATGTTCATTTCCGTAGGAAACTTTAGCCAAGGCTACAGCCCCAACTGCTGAATGGAATTACACCAAATTTGCCAAAAAGGTAGCGCTTGGTTCAGAAAGCGACCATTTTTAAAATGGTGTAAATCGTTCAGTAGCTGCTGAGAAATTCAAAAAATAAAAGTCAAAAAATCAATTTTCCATAGGAAACTTTATCCAAGGCTACAGCCCGAAATGCTAAACGGAATTACACCAATATTGTCAAAAAGGTAGTTCTGGGTTAAGAAAGCGACCTTTTTCAAAATGGTGCAAATCCGTTCAGTAGTTGCTGAGAAAATAAAAAAATAAAAATAGCAATATCTAGGGCCGCGGTGGGTTCACGAATCCTCCAGACCACGTGCTTCATTCTAATTGGCTGCCAACACTCCAAACCAGGAAGTGTTGGCAGCCATCTTGTGACTGAACCGAGTCACAAGAAAACAGTAAAAGAAAGTGTAAAATGAAGAAAAGAGGACAGGGTAGAAACACCCTGACACTCTAGGCCTGCTCAGGGGGTCCCACAAGGACCCACCCAATTTTTATTTTTTTTTAAACGTACAACTGCGGGGTGGGTGCACGAATCCGGATGAACAAAATAAAAAAATTAAGCGGGGCTCCCCCACTTAATTTAAAATGAGCCCCCAGGTGGGTCAGGTCCCGGGGGCAATCGTATAATTATACCGACGCCTCCTCGGGACTATGTAAATTAGGTGTGGGAGGGCACATGGCACTCCCGCAGCCCCGGGGACAACCACCACCCCAGGGCTTTGAAAATAGAGGGAGGGGGGCCGCTTGGCCCCCATCCTGAAGCACTTGATGACCCTGGGGAACGTCACGGCCCAGGGCCGGGTCCTGCAATGTCCCGGGATGTCCAGCCCCGGAACATTGCTGTTTGCTATGACAGGGCAGGAGCATTGCTTCTACCCTGTGATAGCAAACCCTGGTTTGCTTCGTTTAAGCGAGAGAAGGAAAACCTCCTCTTGCTTAAATAAGCGAAATGAGAATTGCTTTTGGGCAAGGGAAGCTGCATGTTAGCAGCTCCTGTTGCCCATAAGGAATGCCGGCTCCCGCAGGAGGCGGGGAGCCGGTGGGACCGTGGGGGCATTGGGGCTCCCCCCAAGGTCCCCAAAAGAGAGGCCAGGCCCCGGCGGATGGGGTCTCCGGGGTCAGAAGTGGCCTCCCCTCCCCTTTAAAAAAAAAAGAAAATATGTAGATGTGAGCATGCCTCGGGGGATGGGGTCCCAAGGCAAATGTAAATTAATGAAAGTGAATGATTTTTATTTTATTTTTTTCAAAAAAGTTTGGAGTTGCGACCCTAGAGCGGCCCCCTAGTGTGAACACAAAGGGAGCGCGGCCCCCTAGTGTGTATATGAAGGGTGCGCGGCTCTCAGCATGGCCCCCTAGAGTGAACGCGCTGGGTGCGCGGCTCTCAGTGCGGCACTCGAGTACTTCTCAGGTCTTTAAAAAACTGAGGGGCATATTCTCAAGGACACTTCGCCAAGTTAAAGGCACTTTATCGCAGCCAAAATGGTGCAAACAGCCCATATCATCAGTTTACCAGCGATAGCAGCCTTAAAAAACATTATTACGGATGTCCCCGGCAAATATCGCTAATGAGATGCAGAGTAGGCGTTACCATGCAAAAAGCAGTGAACACACCACTTTGCAACTTTCTCAACCACCAGCAAGGTCGTGAAGAGAATACAAAACAGGCGATAAGGTGCGTTAGCACCAGGAAGTTTACACCTGCTCTGACCTGGTGTAAAGTCGGACTACAACCTGCAACATGAAGCGGAGCCCAGCCCACAGCCACACCTGAACGACAACAGATGCAATGGAGCCAACGATTGTACAGCTCGGACACCCAACAGTGCCCCGACACCCCCCGCCACCACCCCCTTGTCTGCCATCCGCCCTGACCCCCTCCCCCCGACAAACAAATGTGACCGCAACCTTCCGAAATCGGGAACATAACAAATCGGCTGATGTCGCACAATTATAACAAAGAAGATGCATGTGAGGTTGGAAAAATTAGAATCACGGTCATCTATGGATTTAAATATAAAACATTTTATTTAAACAAAATAAAAGTAGGTACAGCCATGGCGTATCATCCATCAACAATCTGGGAATCATTGCTTGCAAGACAAAAAGCAAGATAAGATTGTGCGTCATGCACCCATTAAAGGAGAGAGAGAAAGAGAGAAAGAGTGAGAGAGAGAGGTAGAGAGAGAGAAAGAAAGAAAGAGGGAGAGGAAGACAGAGAAAGAGAGAAAAAGTGTGAAAGAGGGGAAGAGAGAGAGAAAGAGTGAGAGATAGAGGAAGAGAGAGAGAAAGAGTGTGAGAGAGAGAAAGGAAGAGAGGGAGAGTGAGTGCTGATACTGTGGACAAAACCTTCACAGCTCACCTTTCCGCCACTGGTGTGCCTCCAACCACGTGCTGGAACATAATTCAGCCCTCAAGCTCACTCATCTGAAACATAGTATAGAATCAGTAAGGGTAGAGTACATACAACTGCACACGCCTTTATTGCTGTCCTGCCCCTGCGCAACCAGGCTGCTGCACCCCATCCACTCCCACCGCCCAGAGGTGTCTGCTCACCCCTGAGCACCCAGGCTGCCGCACCCCATCCACTCCTACTGCCCAGAGGTGTCTGCCCGCCCCTGAGCACCCAGGGTGCTGCACCCCATCCACTCCCACCGCCCAGAGGTGACTGCCCGCCGCTGCGCAAACAAGCCTCTCTACTCACCTTCCGCCCCGGGCGTGTGTCCAAGAGGGCCCACCACGTGCCGAAGCAACCTCCTCAGCTGTCGCTGGATTCCACGGCACAGACCCCCAGTGCATCCTGCTGCAGCACGCCGAGGAGTCATGTTTGTACAGCCAGCTGCCTCTGGCGTACACGCGGTCCAGCCGAGCTCACAATTCAAATCGGGTCTTAATTGCCAGGATGGTGTATCAAGGTCACACATCATCGCAGGCTGCACACCCGCTCAGCTCTGGTGGCACTAACTCAGTGGAAATCAAGTCATCGCCACGTGGTGGGAGGCCTGTGTCGGGCAAAGTGCCTCGGTTTCCACCAACTCTGTGTACTTCAAGTCATGGGAGAGAATGGAAATGGCCTCCAGCACGTGCGCCCGGCCCTTTTTTTTGGCAGGGTCACATGTTCTTTGCTGCATGGGTGTGGGTGTAAACCAGCCGTGAGGGAGTGGCTGTGCCATGCTGACAACTAGACCTGTGATCAGCAGATCACTACAGACTTGGGACATGTAGCGTTGTCGTTCCTCTCTGTAATAGTAAGAGGAGTGGGCTGGCCTGGCATATGCCAGTCCTGCGTGAGGCTATGAACAATGACTCCGGAGCTCTGGGAGTGGTTCCGTCCTAGGCTGTATGAGGAATCAACTGATGCGGGTGTCTCAGTTGGAGTGTTGCCCCCACCCGGGCCACAAGCGCCAAAGTGTCACCCTGTGACCCAAGTCCCACAACATGGCCAACATGGAAGGTAGGGGGAATCACTGACCCTACATTCATCTATACTTCCACACATGAAAGATCGTGGACATGACATATCTGTGTGGATATGAATGTTTATTGCACATTCAGTTGAGTGTTGCAGCTGTAGTAATACAGGGCCATGCAAAGCCCAAAGTTCAGTTTTTGGCACATGGAGGGCATCCAATTTGAGCCAAGCTTATGCTCTGGGGTTAGGCTCCGCCAACATGTGTACTTATCCAATCACTCCGCCAATCCCCAAGCACTTATAAATGTATTATACACTCTCCTTGCAGAATTCTAATGATCCAGTCTCCACCTATGTACTTATACAATGACCCAGACAAAGTTACATAACCAAAGTCTTCCCCACTGCCAGAGGTAACATGGTTGTGTGCGCTGTCCACACCAAAATGTAATGTGGTAGGGCCCAGGGGCAGCATCTTTCATATATAATGAATACACGGACACAGTTAGATAGATAGTGGAACTGGGTATGGGCACGTGCACGTGCGCTCTTCCCCTTTTTTATTACCAGGGTCACATGTCCAGTGACGCCTGTGCTGGATGCGTGTGGGGTGAGTGTAAGCCAGCCCTCAGGGAATGGTTAGTGCTGGCAACAAGTACAACAGTAATTATCAGATCACACACAGAAATTCAATCATAAAGGGTCTATGACTTGTGCTGCACTAAGGTAAGGGCACCAGATGTGAAATAATGCACAAAAGATTCCATCGTAAAGGGTCCATGACTTGTGGTGCACTCGGGTAGGGGCAGCAGATCTGAAATCCTACACAAAAGATTCTATCATAAAGGGTCCATGAGATGTGGTGCACTGAGGTAGGGGCATCAGAAGCATTCAGCGTATGCACAGCCAGCGATGATGTGTGGTCCAGGAGGGCCGCACTAGTTGCAATGTCTGTTGCCTACTGGACTACGTCATCCGCAATCGTGACTCAATCTGAATTGTGAGCCCTGCTGTCCGCAATGTAGATCGAAGGCGGTAGTCAGCATAGACATCGAAGAATGCTTTTTGTCACTTCCCCTCAGCGCGTGCGCAGCTGGCAATGATGCGTGGTCGGGCGGGCCGCAATGGTAGCAATGTCTGTTGCCTACTGGACTGGGTCATCTGCAATCGCAACTCGATCTGAATTGTGAGCCCTGCTGTCCGCAGTGTACATTGAAGGCAGTAGTCTGTACAGATATAACTCTGCGGTGCTGTGCCGCTGGGTTCGCAGGGGGCCTGTGTCTAGGAGGCCGGCGGTCATGGCTGCGGCCTCGTGGCAGGGTGAGGGCTGCCGCTCTGGCAGACGCGTTGGCCTTCCCAGAAGTGAACCACACCCAGAGCCCCGGCCTATTTATTCACACTCCTACGCTGAAGTGGCGTATGTTGGACCAGCCCACTCTGCTTCCGCTTACAGGGGGGGAACGACACAGCTATGACCGAGATCTTCTCCACTGCCTGAGGTAACATGGTTGCGTCCACTGTCCACAACACTACAAGCACCAGCAGTAAATGTACACACGGAGAGGTCTGTGCTCTGCACAGTGAGGTCTGTCCAGCACATCACCGCTACACTTGGCATTGGGCGCATTGTTATTAATGGGTGACTTGCGGCCTTCACACATACTTTGTTGCCACATCTCCGAATATTCAGCTATTGTGTGGCTGAGGAGCCATGCCGTTTTGGGAAGGTCCGATGTCCTGTTCTGCGCTGCCTCTGTGGTAGTAGGGGGAGTGGTCCAGGAGGGAGGTCCTGGTGGTGGTGGAGGTGGGTGTTGTGGCCTTTTTGGGTGTCGGAGCTGCATGATCAGTAGCTCTATGACATGTGTTGGTCTTCAGATGTTGTTCTGGGCTGGGCTCCGTTTCATGCTGTAGGTAGTCGTCCTGCATTACACCAGTAAAAGGCAGATGTTAAATTCTTACTGCTAACGCGGCTTTTCGCCTGTTTTAGGATCGCATCGCAGATTTGGCTGGTCATTGAAAATATCGGGAAATTGTGTTTTCGTGTTATTTTTGCACGGGAACGCCTACTCTGCATATCATTAGCGTTCGTTGTCGCTCTCATTTGTGGCGATGTTTTTTGCAGACGCTATCACTGGAAAACTAGCGATATTGGCAGTTTTCACCAGGTTAAGAATGGGATGATTTGCTACTGCCAGAGACTAGGGTTTTAGTAAATAGGAGATGAAGGCGCTCTGCAAATTCACGTAGGTAAATTTAATATAAGCTATTTGGTTACGTTGCTAACAGGAAAGGGGCAACCCTACTAACCCCTTACTTTGTGGCGGAAAAACCAACCACACACAACATTAGCAACAGTCCTGTGATCACGTACAGAGTAAAACTAAACAGTGTAGAGGTAATTACAACAACACTTAGAACAAAAATTCCACGTTGATTTCTTGGGTTCTTTAATATGTCAAATCACAACAAACTACCAGCCGACACGTGTTACGTCAGAGAAACAGTGTACTCTGACTCTTCAGGGCTGAAGGTAAAAACAACGGAATGAAGAATCCCTGCACCAGTGATAATTCCAACCCGGTCGGGTTTCCGAAAAAAGGTCATGTATGTAGACCGATTTTAATAGAGTAACAGAGGCTGTAAGTAGATGCTCTGGATTGAGTAAGCAGGATGGCGGTGATACTTCCAAACCGGCACCCACACTGGAGAGGTTGAGTAGGTTAATTGGTGCTGGTTACTCCTGTATGTATACCAAAGCTCAGCCGTCAATAAACTCTTAAAAGGGAACAATTCTTCCAACTGTAGGAATACGTTGAAGGACACCAATACAATCAAAGCTGGTCCATGGGGACATGTGTAAGAGCATCTACTTACAGCCTCTGTTACTCTATTAAAATTGGTCTCCATACACAACCTTATTTCGGAAACCCGACCAGGTTGGAATTATCTCCTGGTGCAGGGATTCTTCATTCCATCGTTTTTACCTTGAGCCCTGAAGAGTCGGAGTACACTGTTTCTCTGACGAAACACGTGTTGGCTGGTTGTTTGTTGTGATTTGACATATTAAAGAACCCAAGAAATCAACGTGGAATTTTTGTTCTAAGTGTTGTTGTAATTTCCTCTACACTGTTTAGTTTTACTCTGTATGTGGGCACGGGACTGTTGCTAATGAGAATGGGATGATAATTTAAAATTACTGAAAAAAACAAAGGTTTAATGAACATTATAATTAGAAATTAGCATTTAAAAAACCTTTGATATTCACAAAAAAAATAGGTTTCAGGGACGTTATAGTTAGAAATTAGCATTTAAAAAACCTTAGAAATTCACTGAAAAAAACATAGGTTTCGGGTATGTTATAGTTAGTTGGACATTTCACTTGTACAAAACCAGAGAAATTCCGCTGTTAAAGTTAGTAGAGCTAACTATAACTCGCGCCCCTGCAATGCACTGCTGATGACGTCACTTATTACATCACTCATGATATGGTCAGTGACATCACTGATGACATCTCAAATGACATCACTGATGACATCATCCATGTGATAATTGTATGCACCTCCTTACACCCTAATGTAAGCTTTGATACACCCACTCTAAAATACAGACTACCATTTCTGAAACCATAAACAAACCAATAGCAATTACTACATACCCACTGACTGATTCTTAGGTATACACACATCCATTCATTTACCCATACAGTCACTCATACATGCAGTAACTCATCAATACAGCACTATCATATGCACTCATACACCTATACAGACGCGTACACACTGCCACTCATCCATAGAGTTATTCACACACCTAGCCAGTCATGTAAAGAATTAAGATACAAGAGGCGAGGATGCTCGAAAGTGGTCCGAGTGTGGTTTTAATACATTGATGGAGAGAGCATGGAACGCTACTGTTCCTTCTAAACACAGGTGGTCCCAGGCAAGCTCTTGTTATTGTCCTCTGATGCCAGCATGAATGTAACTGTTGAAAGGTTCAAGAATGCATTATCTGTTATGTTATGTTACAGGGTTTTATATAGTGCTCGATCACCAGCCAGGTTTCTTGGCGCTGGCTGCAGCCCCTGTTTTACGTCTGCCTGATTATTCAGAGCCTTTTACATTACATTGCTGTGAAAGAAAGCTCTTGAGTGTCAGAGTGTTAATGTGCGACCATTGTGATTGGAAAAACCTATTGCTTATTTTTCTGCCGCTCTTGATGCTGTAGCAGCGGGGCTACCTCCATGTTTGCAGGGTGTGGCAGCCGCTGCCCACCACTTTGAAATGTATAATAAGAAATTGTAAGGCTCACCACTTCCTGTTGCTGCGCCTGTTAGTACTTTATAATTTTCTGCAAACACACACTTTTCAATGTCCAAGTTGTCAAGGTATGACAGAGGTCCCTTTCTTGTGTGCCTCCCTCATTATACTACTAAGTTGCAGTGTTATATCTTGCCTCATTGTGCCACACCTCTCACAACACAGAATCACAATTGTATCTTCACCACTGCCCAAGTTACTACCTTGTATTGACATCCACTGGTGAACCTTTGAATAATTGCGAGAATGTGTTTTATGTTGATGGATCTTTCCTGAGACGCAATGATGGGACATTGGAGGCGGGATATGAAACACAAAATAGTAGTCGATGTTTACCTCAAGCGCACTCTTCTCAGGTCATTGAACCCGCTGCTGTCCCTGGTGCTTGAACTTTAGCTAAACAGAAGAGCGTCACTCTCTTTATTGACTCCAAATATTTTTAGGGTGTGGCCTCTCTTTGAGCTCTTCTGGATGCAGTGAAGCTTCCTTTGTAAAATGCTCTTTTAATGGCAGAAGAGAGTGCCCTCACCCCTTATAAGCGGTCTGGGGAGACCCTCAAAGGCCCAGCCCAAGCGCATTTGGTGAAGCATCCATGAATCTTGGCACAAGTGTGATACGAGCCCTTAGGGACTGACTAAGACATGCCCAGGTAGATAATGTTAATGTTAATGAGACTTATTGAGTGCACAAATATTTATTTATTTATTTTAGAGGTTTTATATAGCGCTGGCTGGACGCAGGGGTATCAGAGCGCTTTACATTTTTGAGACAAGAAGGTCAATAAGACAGGGAACATACATAGCACCAGTGTATATATACAACATATAAGTCTCCGCCTGACAGATTTCAAAATGATAAATATGGGAAATAAGCACACCAAAATGTGGAAGAAGTGATAATCAAAAATATCATAAGGCACAAATTGAAAAGAGAGCCGGAAAAATTGCAGAGTCAGGATAGGGAGGTTAGTGGTCAGTTAGGTTGGTAAGGAAGAGAGAGGGCGGGACAGAAGTGGGTGGGGTTGGAGGGGATGAGGGCTGAGGGTGGACAAGGGAAGGGGGGGTGCAAGGAAGAGTGAAGGTGGTAAACAGGGATGGGGAAGTGACAAGGAGGAAGGGCGAGTAAGGCTGATAAAGAGAGGGCGGATGCATCTAGGGTCGGACAGATGTGGCCGGTGGAGGAGAACAGATAGGGATTAGGGTCCCCAGTATTTATTGAGGAGGTGTCTTGGCGCTATCGACTGCAGCATTCCCCACAGGAAATCAGTTCTGGAAAAGCCATGTTTTTAACTTTTTTCTAAAAATAGTGAGGAGGCAGCTTCTCTGAGCTCGACTGGTAGCGTGCTCCACAGTTTTGCGGTACCGTAAAAAAGTCTTCGGCCGCCCCCAACCTGTGGTGCGTATTCTTGGTACTTTCGTCAGTCTTGCGCCTGAGGACCGCAACTGTCTGGACGGTTGGTACCAGACAAATAGATTTTTAAGAGATAAAGGTCCTGTGTTGTTCAGAGCTTTAAATGCTAAGCAGAGAGCCTTAAACTCAATTTGCTTACCCACTGGAAGCCAGTGGAGTCGGCGAATTTTCTTGGAGATTGAGTTATATTTTGGGATAAAAAGCAGCTTCATGGGAACAGACAGAAAGAAAGGGGAGGTGCTGCTCCACTCCAGGTTTTTAATTTGGATTCGGCGATTTGCAATCTTGTATATTCCATGATAAAATAGGAGAGCAAGTCCGAGAATTTAAAGGTAAAAACGTGGACTGGAGCAGCCCATCACTCATGGACCTGGGAAATGGGGCAGCTATCGCTTCCTGGCTTCATTATTATGCTGCTTGCCCCTCGCAGCTGGGTTTAGGAGGTGTCTCAAGGGCAAAGGCACACAAAATGTCCAGCCTTGTCATTCCTTTCAACAAATCATTGTTTTCTGAGCGCATGTCGAGCTGGTTGGATGGGACAAAATGAAGACTACAAATCCCACAATGCACTGAATTGCTCATTGATAGCCCTTGGCTGGGAACAAGGTGCATCTTGGTAAGCCTCCTCGCATTTTTACGCATCTCTCATTTCGCCCAATGCAACAGAAATAGTGCATTAAAACCTTTGCAAAATTCCTAAAAATATTAATTTGCCCACAATTCCGTGCTTATATAATGGTAGTGTTTCCACAGAGGGAGCTGTTATCTAAGAGGAAATATATCTGAATATTTCCAGGAATGCGTAAAGAGCAGGCGCTGACTCCTACGGGACGGGGTCCGCCCTGCGCTAAGTCCCACGGGACGGGGTCCGCCCTGCGCAAGGCTCCCCAGGGACGCAGCCCTGCGCGTGTTTGTGTCTTTAAGAGTCTCTCGCTCGCTCCGGCCTCCCCGGGCTGGCTGTGGGTGTGGTGTGTGAGGAGCCCGTGCCTGGGAAACAGAGGAGCCGTTTCCTGCTTCCAGCGGCAGCTGGGGGCTGAAAGTGCCAGACAAGAGGAGACAGTATTCGGCAGCGCTGTCAGAGGCCAGCGCTGCGCGTAAAAATACAACCCAAGGGAGACACCCCCCGGGAGGGCTCGGTGCAGCGCTGGACTGTCTGCAGGGCGCGGCGCACGGAGGGGCCAGGGTGGCTGGATCTGACAGCAGCGGTGCCGGCTGCATCCAGGGACCGCAGGAGGGTGCTGTGTGGAGCCGAATTGGGTGGATTGCAGGACGGACACTAAACGGAAGGAAGGACCCCTTTTTGTGACCCCCGAAGCCTCGTCGGATGCCTGTGGATTGCTAAGGGGAGACGCACGCACCACGGAGCCTGCACCATGAGCGGAGGGGAGGTGATCTGCTCGGGGTGGCTGCGAAAGTCCCCGCCGGAGAAAAAGTTGCGGAGATATGTAAGTAGTGCTGGTGGCGCGTGGCTTCTGCAGGCGGTGGGGACACCGGTCAGTGGGGGACTGAGTGTTCATCTGGCTTTCAGAGAGGGGTCGGTGGCGGGGAGGTGCTGGTGGTCTGCTCGGTCGGATGCCGAGGGCTGGTCTGTGGCGCTTTGGCGGACTCGTGGGGAGCGTCCCCTGGATCTGGTGGTCAGGTGTCTGTCCTTGGGGGGGGGCGCTGCCCCCAGTGTGCAGGGGTTTGTGTTGGTGAAGCGCTCTCTCTGCTGATGGTCTGTAACAAGGAACACAACGGAGGAGGCGGCGGTGTGCACCTGCCACCTGCCAGCCAGGTGCACAGCTCCGGGGAAAGTAAACAAGGGGCCGGCGTGTGCGGCGGCGCTGACAGTGCGCGCAGCCCTCAGTGTGTGCGCAGCTGACAGTGCGCGCAACCCTCAGTGTGTGCAGCTGACGGTGTGCGCGCAGCCCTCAGTGTGACAATGAGTGCGCAGCCCTCAGTGTGTGTGTGCAGCTGACAGTGCGCGCAGCCCTCAGTGTGTCAGCTGACTGCGCGCAGCCCACAGTGTGTGACATTGAGTGCGCAGCCCTCAGTGTGTCTGTCTGCAGCTGACTGCGCGCAGCCCTCAGTTTGACCATGAGTGCGCAGCCCTCAGTGTGACAATGAGTGCGCAGCCCTCAGTGTGTGTGCATCTGACGGTTCGCGCAGCCCTCAGTGTTTAACAGTGATTGTGTGCGCAGCTCCCGGTGCGCGCAGCTATGTGTGCAGTCTACAGTGCACCAAACGCAGCCATCAGTGTGTGACAAAGACTGTGTGCGCAACCCTCGGTGAGTACAGCTGACATTTCGCGCAGCACTATGTGCGCAGCTGACAGTGCGCTTAGCCCTCCGTGCATACAGCTGACGGTCCGCGTGTTTGGCAATGACAGCAAGAGCAGCCTTTGTGCGCAAATTACAGTGCGCGTAGCCCTTGGTGTGTGCAGCTTACAGTGCGCGCAGCACTTGGTGAGTGGAGCTAACATTGCGCGCAGCCCTATGTGAGCAGCTGCCAGCGCGCGCGGCCCCTCGCAGTGTGTACGACTGGCAGCAGGTGCAGCTTCGGTTGTGCAGAGTTGATATCCCGCACACCCCACAACATGTTCAAGTGCAGTGCCGTGCATGCATCCATCAGTGTGGTGAGTAAGGGGGGCATGCAACCCTCGGCGTGCAATGAATACAATACAGCTGTCAGTCTGCAGGGCCGGTTCTGCAGACGCCCCTCGGTGTATGGCATTGTCAGTGCACTAACTGTGCATGAAACTCTAGATGCTCTACTGAAGTGCACACATCTCCCCTGCTTTACAGCTGATAGGTCCTCAGTCTGTCACGCTAGTCGTTCACAGCCCTCAGCGAGCACTACTGCCAGTGCACACAGCCCTCAATATGCACCACTGCCAGTGCACACAGCCCTCAATATGCACAACGGACAGTGCATACAGCCCTCAATATGCACAACTGACAGTGCATACAGCCCTCAATATGCACCACTGCCAGTGCACACAGCCCTCAATATGCACCACTGCCAGTGCACACAGCCCTCAATATGCACCACTGCCAGTGCACACAGCCCTCAATATGCACAACGGACAGTGCATACAGCCCTCAATATGCACAACTGACAGTGCATACAGCCCTCAATATGCACCACTGCCAGTGCACACAGCCCTCAATATGCATAACTGACAGTGCACACAGCTCTCAATATGCACAACAGACAGTGCATACAGCCCTCAATATGCACCACTGCCAGTGCACAGCCCTCAATATGCATAACTGACAGTGCACACAGCCCTCAATATGCATAACTGACAGTGCACACAGCTCTCAATATGCACAACTGACAGTGCATACAGCCCTCAATATGCACCACTGCCAGTGCACACAGCCCTCAATATGCATAACTGACAGTGCACACAGCTCTCAATATGCACAACTGACAGTGCATACAGCCCTCAATATGCACCACTGCCAGTGCACACAGCTCTCAATATGCACAACTGACAGGGCATACAGCCCTCAATATGCACAACTGACAGTGCACACAGCTCTCAATATGCACAACTGACAGTGCACACAGCTCTCAATATGCACCACTGCCAGTGCACACAGCCCTCAATATGCATAACTGACAGTGCACACAGCTCTCAATATGCACAACTGACAGTGCATACAGCCCTCAATATGCACAACTGCCATTGCATACAGCCCTCAATATGCACAACTGAAATTGCACACAGCTCTCAATATGCACCACTGCTAGTGTACACAGCCCTCAATATGCACAACTGTAAGTGCACACAAGCCCTCAATATGCACAACTGCCAGTGCACACAGCCCTCAATATGCACAAATGAAATTGCACACAACTCTCAATATGCACCACTGCTAGTGTACACAGCCCTCAATATGCACAACTGACAGTGCACACAGCCCTCAATATGCACAACTGACAGTGCACACAGCCCTCAATATGCACAACTGATACGGCATGCAGCTGTCATTGTACAACTTGGAATGTAGGCCTCGCTTTGTTGCACTGATAGTGTTCGCAGCCCGCAGTGTCTTGCGCTGATAGTGTTCACAGCCCCCAGAGAGCACCACAGTCAGTGCACTGAGCCCTCCGTGTGTGCAACAGCTGACAGTGCAGGCGGCCATCAGTGCACGGTGCACCAGTTCTGAGAGCGCACTCGGCCCTTGGTACTGATCTGTGACAGTCGGCGGTGCCTTTAGTGAACACGCGCATGCGGTGCACAGAGCCCTCACAGCGCACACGCACAGTGCGGCACGGCAGAAGACACGCACATTCATTCTGAGTAACCCGTCTAAGAGTGCGCACCTCACAGGCGCAGCAGCAAAAACACGCACATGCCTCAGTTACGACTGCCAGCGTTACACATATCCTTAACATGACAAAGTGTGACAGTGCACCCAGCCCTGCGTGTACAGCGGAGCTGTCAGTACGCAACATCGGTACAACACAGCATAAAACCTGGGAGTGCACACGCAACGTACAAAGGAGCCTGGGAGTGCACGCAACCGTAGTGTGCATCATAAGGCCTACCAATGCACGCCGCATTCCATGTGCAAACATCTGCTCACAACAGTCGGAGCACACATCGCACACAGCGCCCCAGGGCACAGCAGAATCCCTAACTTTACATATTTCATTAACTGTGCAAACAGCTGCACACTGCAATCTGAGGTCCCCGTAAACACGCACACACTGTGCGTGCATCACGTACAACACTAACAAAAAATACACGGCCCAAGTCATTTCAAAACAGTGAAGCCAGACTGGGTGTGCACCAGTTATTTAAATGCACAGCCCTGCTCATGTGCACAGCCCTGCTTGTGTTTGTGTAACAGCGCATAGACTCCAAGTACGCGTCTCAGAAGCAGGCAGCCCTCTCAGAGCAACACCCTGCACTCTTCCAAGTGTCCCCCTCTGTCTGCAACAGTGTACCGCACACAGGCTTCTGTGCAGTGAGGTCTGCCTTACACACAACCCCACCCCGTGTTCCTGAGAATGCTCGTGCACTACAGACAGTGCTCGGCGTGCAGCAGCACACGTGGGGTCAGGAGTGTGCAGTGTGAATAGCGCTCTTCGGTTCGCGGCTCCACTTTCTCTACACAACTGGCACGCGCAGGGCTTTAAATGGACCGATACTGTCATGTGTGTATCCGCCGTGTGAGCAGGTACTGTGCCGCGGTGTCTGCACCGTGCACAGCCTCGCGAGCAGATAGCGTGCACGCCCCGTGTGCACATACTGTGCCCAGGGGTCTGCACCGTGCCCAGTCCCAAAAGCAGCCATAGTGCGGCACCTGCACTGTCCCACGTGCAGATAGTGTGCGCGCCCCGTGCATGGATAGTGAGCTCGCCCTTGGTGCACACAGTGTGCGAGGCGCATGCACCGTGCACAGCCCAGTGACCAGCAGAGTGACAGTGTGGCACGGCGCTTGAGCAGACAGTGTACTCTCCCCGTGTGCACAGAGCACGCCGTGCACCCGCAGCCCCCCCAGGCCGGCCGGGGCGGGGCCGCTCCTTTCATCTCCAGCCGGCCCCGCCCGCGCCTCCCCTGGGCCGCCCCGCAACTTGCACCGGAGTTCGATCGACTTTTTGAGTGGAGGCGATCCGATCCCTGCAGCCAGTGGTTATAAATAGCCGAGGAGGGGGGAGGGGGGGTGCACAGACAACAATAGGAAGAGGAGCAAAGGCTGGGCGTGGAGGGAGGGACGGCACTGCGGAGATGAGAAGAGGCAGGGCGTGGAGGGACAGGAGTGTGGAGAGGCTGGGCGTGGAGGGACAGGGGAGTGAGGGGAAACAGCATGGCGTGGAGAGACAGGAAAACAATAGGAAGAGGAGGAGAGACAGGGCGAGGGACAGGACAACAGGAAGAGGGAAGGGAAAGGGCGGGAATGCAGGATGCTTGGACCGAGGACAAAGGAAGAGTTAAAGCACGCGGGGTGTGGACGGTGATGGGCATTCGGCATAAGCTGTGAAGATGCGGGGGAGAATGTGATGAGCATAAGCAAGGGGTGATGACACGACAACCGTGGGATGAGCAGCATGAGCATAGCTAGAAGGTACAGGGGTGTAATTAGACGAGCTGCATAAGCAGAACATTAAGACATTGAATAATAAGATGAGCTGCATAAGCAGAACATTAAGACATTGAATAATTAGATGAGCTGCATAAGCAGAACATTAAGACATTGAATAATAAGATGAACTGCATACGCTGGGCATGAAGATATAGGTGAATAATTTACAGGTGAATAATTCGATGAGCTGCATAAGCAGAGCATGAAGATATAGGGGAATAATGTGATGAGCTGCATAAGCACAGCGCAAAGACACAGATGAATAATGCGCGAAGACACAGATGAATAATGCGATAAGCTGCATAAGCAGAGCGTGAAGACACAGATGTATAATGCGATGAGCTGCATAAGCAGAGCATGAAAGCACTGGTGAATAATTTACAGGTGAATAATGCGACAAGCTGCATCAGCAGAGCATGAAGACACAGATGAATAATGCGATGAGCTGCATAAGCAGTGCGTGAAGATGCAGATGCATAATGCGATGAGCTGCATAAGCATAGCATGAAAGCACTAGTGAATAATTTACAGGTGAATAATGCGATGAGCTGCATAAGCAGAGCATGAAGACACATATGAATAATGCGATGAGCTGCATAAGCAGAGAGTGAAGTCACAGATGAATAATGCGATGAGCTGCATAAGCATAGCATGAAAGCACTGGTGAATAATTTACAGGTGAATAATGCGATGAGCTGCATAAGCAGAGCATGAAGACACACACGAATAATGCGATGAGCTGCATAAGCAGAGAGTGAAGTCACAGATGAATAATGCGATGAGCTGCATAAGCATAGCATGAAAGCACTGGTGAATAATTTACAGATGAATAATGCGATGAGCTGCATAAGCAGTGCGTGAAGATGCAGATGCATAATGCGATGAGCTGCATAAGCATAGCATGAAAGCACTAGTGAATAATTTACAGGTGAATAATGCGATGAGTTGCATAAGCAGAGCATGAAGACACACATGAATAATGCGATGAGCTGCATAAGCAGAGAGTGAAGTCACAGATGAATAATGCGATGAGCTGCATAAGCAGTGCGTGAAGATGCAGATGCATAATGCGATGAGCTGCATAAGCATAACATGAAAGCACTGGTGAATAATTTACAGGTGAATAATGCGATGAGCTGCATAAGCAGAGCATGAAGACACACATGAATAATATGATGAGCTGCTTAAGCAGGGCATGATGAGAAGGGGAAAAGAGCGTGAGCAGGGCCAGAAGACACAGGGGGACATTGGTAAAACGAGCATAAGCAGGGCATGAAGTCACATAAGCAGCATACGCATAACTAGAAGGAACATGGGAACAATGCGATGGACGGCATAAGCAGGGCATTTAGACACGGGAACAATGGGAGAAAAAGCCTAAGCTGAGCCGGAAGAGACAGGAGAACGATGGGAAGACGAGCATAAGCAGAGCCCGAAGACACAGGGGAAGATGCGCTTAAGCAGAGCCTGAAGACAGAGTAACAATGGGAAGAAGTGCATAGGCAGGGTATGAAGACACAGGGGAAGAATGTGAAGAAGGGCATGAAGACACATGGAAACAATAGGAAGAAGTGCATAGGCAGGGCATGCAGACACAGGGGAAGAATGTGAAGAAGTGCATAAGCAATGAATGAAGACACAGGGAAAAATGTGATGAGCTGCATAAGCAGGGCCCCCAGACACAGGGGAACGGGGTGATTAGCAGAATAAGCAGGGCCCGAAGGCACAGGGGTACAAGTAAAGAGCAGTATAAACAGGAATGTGGGTTTGCATAGTTAGTTCTTGGACACTGCGCCCTGGTTACACCTCTATGGAATGGGGCACAGAGGAAGGGTTTGGCCTTCTGTGCGCTAGAATGAAGTGACGGTGGCACATTCTGTGGCGGTGAACAGAAGTGCGCTGGCGTGGGTCAACCGCTGTGTATGTGCCGTGCAGAAGTCCCCAAGTGCAGGCTGGTTAGCACCCACTTCCAGAAATGGTACTGTTCAGGGTGGGCAGGTCTCACACGGGGGCGGGTGCCTCTGAGCCTCAAATCCGGCAGCAATTAAATACTGACTGAGGTAGGTTCCTATCATTCACGTCCTTAACTTTAGAGACAAAAACACCGATTGATTACTAAGAAATGGTGGTAAAAACCTTTAAAGTTATCCATGCCTTCTGTAGTCCCTGGTTACATGTCATGTTTTACTTAATCTTGCATTCTCTAAGAGTCTTTGCGTTATCCAGGAACTTGTGTGTCTGGATTTTTTTCGTGCAGAACATTCCTTTTGTGTGTAGTGTGAACTGCACCCCTCTAGGGCCCCTGCGAGTTCAGGTCGTGAGAGGGGGTTTATAAAGGGTCATGCCTGAGAGCCCTGGAGTTGAGGCTGAAGGCGGTGCCAGTTTCTCACAGCGCCTGTCAGTGGGGCATTAAGGTGTTCCGAAAACGTGCTCATCCAGTCCTTGGCCTCTCGGCAGAGCGCACCGAGCAATGGTCACGTGTGCCAATTGTAATTGTGAATCTATGCAAAATGTGTGGAGATACTCAGCTGTCTAAATATTGGCAAAGTGAATATAACATAAAATGCATTGTTTGCAGGTGAGTGGGTACGTTCTGTGTGCAGGGGGATGGTGAAGTGAAGCAGGTTCAAGGAAGTACATGCAACAGAGAGTGACGAACAGGACAGAGAGCAGGTGTGAGTTATGTAAATGTAAATTTACAGGAATTTATATAGCGCAAATCACCAAGCGGTTTCTAAGCACTTGCTTAGGGAACCCGTCCTGGTATTCCCCTGTGAGATAACCCCGGCAGGGTATCCGCATGGTGAAAGCCAGGCATCCCGCCGCGAGGGGCCGTTGTGGAGATTAAGCAAGCTATTGCCCAGAGTCGCAGAGTGTGAACCCGTGAATCGAGTAGGCACCGGAGCGAGAATTGTCGAGTCCATGGACATTTTAGGACTCAAGACCCCGCCGAGCCGGGAATTGAACCCTGGTCCCGGGCTGACCTCTGCTTCCAGGTCTGCCTCCTCTAACCAGTGAGCCACACTTCTCCATTATGTTATGTAGATGAAAGACTTCAGAGGAATGTAACACACAAGCGAAGACTACTCCTCTTCCACAGACCTTATAATGTTTAATAAACAGTCTGGTGTTTTCAGAATTGAAACAGTTTCAATTCTAACTATTCCCAACAAAATCACTGATGCTACCCTTTTTTGGGATACTGCTAACAAGCACTGGATGTGGCATAACGACTAGAGCTGCCAACTTTGGAACTGGGGAACCATCCAGTCTCCTCGTCAGCTCAACATCCTGTGATCTTGGACAAATCACGTAATCTCCCTGTGCCTACCAAAATGAATGTGTCCTTGAGTAATGTAACTGGTGCTCACGTAAAGCGCTCCAATACCTTCGGGTGGAGTTCCCACTATATCAATCTGCAAAAAAAAACAAAAAAAAAACAAGGTTGGCTTCTTTTAGGTTCCTGTCCATTACTGTGTGTTAGGCTGGATGGAAGAACCGAAATCCCACAGAAAGGGACCAAAATACTGAGGGCTTGGTAGGGAAAGCACAAGTCATTAGTTTACATGTTTTAGGCCACACCCTTTTGGAATACCGTATTATAAAACCCGTGACAAAACAAGCATTGACAAAGTCAAAAGGCTGGTAGCTAACACCAGACTATTGGCTTTGCCAGTGCTTATTTTTTAAGTTAGCAACATGCAGAAAAGAATCTCAGCACACACTGTTCGCAGGAATCCACATATTACTGTGAAATATCTGGTCCACATCCAAGATATTGCTCTAGGATGTCAATTTTTTTAAAGATACTACAAAATGTAAATACCTGTAAACGTACTGCAGACATTATTCAAAATATATTTACAGTTCAGAAAGCACAAATGAAGCCCCTTTCTGTAACTCTGAAGTTTGGTGGAATCATAGATTTAAATACGATAAGAACAAATCATGGCACTACATTTGGTGATGTGCAAATGATAAATATTCGTGAAACCCGTTTTGCACACGGTATCATTTGTGTGACATATAGTTCTGGCAGTAAAAGTGCATATCTGTGTACATCAGTCTAGGGGCTAGTGTGATGTAAAATGTGCAGTCGGTAAATGACTGTGCACTGCCACACCTTGGTGTAAGTGGTAACACATGCTGACAGTGTGCCCCAAAGTGCCCCACCAGCTACATACCCCAGCTCACCACTCCCCCGCGGAGTGGGCATTGCTCGTTATTGGATGTAGTGTAGAAAACGAGGTGCTCTCCCACCCCCTGCAAGCGTCTCTCGTCCCCTGCAGTGTTTACACAGATCAGCTGCCGCAGGCGGGCCGCGTGCTCTGAAGGGCTGGCCCCGCCCCCTTGAAGTGACACGCCCACCCAAGGGCACAGGCAGCGAGCGAGCTCAGCCTCATCAGACCTGGGGACTGGCTGGAGAGGAGACCACAGACCAGCTGCTGCTGATAGGGACTCGTGCAGTGCAGGGCAGGACCCCTTCCCCAGATGTGCCCCACAGACCAGCTGCTGCTGAAAGGGAATCATGCAGTGTGGACTAGGAGCAGTGCACTGCTTCCCCAGCAGTGACCACACACCAGCTGCTGGTAACAGGGACTCGTGCAGTGCAGGGCAGAGCCGCCTTCCCCAGCAGTGCCCCACAGACCAGCTGCTGCTAACAGGGACCAGGGCAGGGCCCCCTTCCCCAGTAGTGCCCCACAGACCAGCTGCTGCTAACAGGGACTCGTGCAGGGCAGTGCAGGGCAGGGCCCCCTTCCCCAGCAGTGACCCACACACCAGCTGCTGCTAACAGAGACCAGTGCAGGGCAGGGCCCCCTTCCCCAGTAGTGCCCCACAGACCAGCTGCTGCTAACAGGGACCAGGGCAGGGCCCCCTTCCCCAGTAGTGCCCCACAGACCAGCTGCTGCTAACAGGGACTCGTGCAGGGCAGTGCAGGGCAGGGCCCCCTTCCCCAGCAGTGACCCACACACCAGCTGCTGCTAACAGAGACCAGTGCAGGGCAGGGCCCCCTTCCCCAGTAGTGCCCCACAGACCAGCTGCTGCTAACAGGGACTCGTGCAGGGCAGGGCAGGGCCCCCTTCCCCAGCAGTGCCCCACAGACCAGCTGCTGCTAACAGGGACTCGTGCAGGGCAGGGGCCCCTTCCCCAGCAGTGACCCACACACCAGCTGCTGCTAACAGGGACCAGGGCAGGGCCCCCTTCCCCAGTAGTGCCCCACAGACCAGCTGCTGCTAACAGGGACTCGTGCAGGGCAGGGCCCCCTTCCCCAGCAGTGACCCACACACCAGCTGCTGCTAACAGGGACCAGTGCAGGGCAGGGCCCCCTTCCCCAGTAGTGCCCCACAGACCAGCTGCTGCTAACAGGGACTCGTGCAGGGCAGGGCCCCCTTCCCCAGTAGTACTCCACAGACCAGCTGCTGCTAACAGGGACTCGTGCAGGGCAGGGCAGGGCCCCCTTCCCCAGTAGTACTCCACAGACCAGCTGCTGCTAACAGGGACTCATGCAGTGCAGGGCAGACCCCCCCCCTCCCCAGCAGTGCCCCACAGACCAGCTGCTGCTAACAGGGACTCATGCAGTGCAGGGCAGACCCCCCCCCCTCCCCAGCAGTGCCCCACAGACCAGCTGCTGCTAACAGGGACTCGTGCAGGGCAGGGCATGGCCCCCTTCCCCAGTAGTGCCCCACAGACCAGCTGCTGCTAACAGGGACTCATGCAGTGCAGGGCAGACCCCCCCCCCCCCAGCAGTGCCCCACAGACCAGCTGCTGCTAACAGGGACTCGTGCAGGGCAGGGCAGGGCCCCCTTCCCCAGCAGTGACCCACACACCAGCTGCTGCTAACAGGGACCAGTGCAGGGCAGGGCCGAGCCGCCTTCCCCAGCAGTGCCCCACAGACCAGCTGCTGCTAACAGGGACTCGTGCAGGGCAGGGCCCCCTTCCCCAGTAGTGCCCCACAGACCAGCTGCTGCTAACAGGGACCAGTGCAGGGCAGGGCCCCCTTCCCCAGTAGTGCCCCACAGACCAGCTGCTGCTAACAGGGACTCGTGCAGGGTAGTGCAGGGCAGGGCCCCCTTCCCCAGCAGTGACCCACACACCAGCTGCTGGTAACAGGGACTCGAGCAGTGCAGGGCAGGGCCCCCTTCCCCAGTAGTGCCCCACCGACCAGCTGCTGCTAACAGGGACTCGTGCAGGGCAGGGCAGGGCCCCCTTCCCCAGTAGTACTCCACAGACCAGCTGCTGCTAACAGGGACTCATGCAGTGCAGGGCAGACCCCCCCCCCCCTCCCCAGCAGTGCCCCACAGACCAGCTGCTGCTAACAGGGACTCATGCAGTGCAGGGCAGACCCCCCCCCCCCCTCCCCAGCAGTGCCCCACAGACCAGCTGCTGCTAACAGGGACTCATGCAGTGCAGGGCAGACCCCCCCTCCCCAGCAGTGCCCCACAGACCAGCTGCTGCTAACAGGGACTCGTGCAGGGCAGGGCAGGGCCCCCTTCCCCAGTAGTACTCCACAGACCAGCTGCTGCTAACAGGGACTCATGCAGTGCAGGGCAGACCCCCCCCCCCCTCCCCAGCAGTGCCCCACAGACCAGCTGCTGCTAACAGGGACTCATGCAGTGCAGGGCAGACCCCCCCTCCCCAGCAGTGCCCCACAGACCAGCTGCTGCTAACAGGGACTCGTGCAGGGCAGGGCAGGCCCCCTTCCCCAGCAGTGCCCCACAGACCAGCTGCTGCTAAAAGGAGACTCGTGCAGTGCAGCTTCCCTTACATATACTGTAACACATATCAACTGATGACCCTTGTTAACAGCAGTCACTATTGTATAACGACTATTATTAGAATGTAGGAACACCTCAGCGAATAAAAGTGAAATAAAGCAGTTGTTCAGTCTACGACTAGAAAAAGTGCGAATAGGGTAGTAAAGGAGCAGATTTATTTTTCAGAGAGGGTTGCTAGTTAAGCTGCTTTCGTATGCAGGGTGTACACAGTGCATGCCTAGAGCAGAATAACCCTTGCACGGCACTGCGCATGCGCGAGCTGTATTCCTCGATGGCTGCCTGGATCCTTCACGCTGCTGTGACCTTCCTCGACCGAGGCGGCCCGTGAAGGGTTAATGCCGTCCACTCACCGGGGGCCTCGTGCGTTTGAAGTCAGTTCTGCTTTCGTTCTGGGCGGGTGTTTCCCAAAGCTGACAGTTTGCTGACAGAGGCCCGGGCTCAGTGTAAACACGCTGCCTCCTGTCAGGGCCGGGCGGTGTTTGCCGTCTGTCTGTCTGTCTGGGGTGATTCGACGGGGCAGCTGCCGCCTCGCCGAGCAGCCGTGTGACCTTGGGCTTTCATTTTACCTGGGACCGTTGGCGCGAGGCAGGCTGTCCACTTCAGCACTGACTCACATGTTAAACCCCTGCATTAGTGCGCTGATTAAAAATGCATCATCTCACGGTAAGAGGCACTTAAAGCAACAGCACATGTAACAAATACGTCCAAAAAGTTGTGTTTACCATTCCTCAAACAACGACTAAACATATCGACACCTATTCTGCTGAGGACACGACCCCTCCTCTTATCCGTCCACACATCCTTCTCCCGTCTCCCCCGGATCTCCGTCTGTAGATGAGTTGTAGTATGACACCTGTGTAGTGTACTGTCTGGTGGCGCAGTGGACTAATGCATCCACTGTAGGGGCCTGTGTTTGACCTCATGGTCACAGGTTCTAATCTTGGCGGGTCCACTCATCCTTTCATCCATATAAGGTCGATAAAATGAGTACCATTGAGTTGGGTAACAGTATACATCTGTTATTCATCGCCTTGAGACCTTCAGGGTGATATGTACGCTTTACAAATGTACATGTTATGTTATGTGTGTAGACAAGGGACCACACAGGCCCACGCGAGTCACCGTATTTTAATGTATTGAGTATTTACTCCATTCAAGGTGTTTTACCTCTCCTTCTGGGGTGCTTATCTGCCCTCAAGCGAGCCCCACTTTGTCCCTCATTTAAATTCTCTTCTCTTCCTCTCCACACCCTGGGGCAGGGAGGGGTGTCCAGGGTCTAGGCTGTAAATCTTGGAGGATCGGTCTTGCAGGGTCCTAGGAGGGTCGCCAACTGGCAACAAGGCACATTCTGGGCAGTGACTGTAAAAGTTCAGGACAAAGAGTCAACATTCAGGACCAAAGTTACATTGTATGGACACATCTGAGGCGGTTGCACAATTCTAAAATAGTTGGACTAACAGATGTACTCCAGGCATCAGGGACCGGAGACAGACTTCTACACACCTAGCATGAATGATGTCTCCAGAGGCTGTGCTTAGTTGGTGAACATGGACTTAGAGTTCATAGGCAGTCGCAGCACTATTTTTCTTTCTGACTGTACTTTTTAGGTCGAGCCTGGGCAGCGCATGCCCTGCTCTTCGAGCCATGCTGTATTGGAGTATGTACTTGAAGCCGGCCCACTCTCCACCCATAATTGTCATTGGCTTGTGTCATTGTCCTTCGTAAATGCTGGCTTCTGATTCGTTATTAAGCTTATTAGTCCCTCCTTAGTACTGCCTTGTCTTCATTTGTATCCTCCCAGAAGAACTGGCCCTTTTACTTGGGTTGTTACACGGTAGGTCTTCTTTGGTTTGTAAGCACTATTTAATGAGTTTCTTTTACTGCAGGAGGGTCTGTCATGCGCAGTTGTGACCCCCGGCTTCTTTATTTAACTCGTAGCAAACGGGGAGCTCTTCAAGGGCTATGGGAGACAAAAGGGGGCAACTCAGCGATGCCTTCAAGCCTTTGGACTGCAATAGGTCTTGCATTTTGCGAGAGTTTAAGCTATTGGCATTGTAAATGACAATGCCCTTTATTTATGTTTTAAAAACCAAAATATAAATAAAAGGCTTTGTCATTTACAATGCCAATAGCTCAAACTTGCGTAAATGCGAGACCTATTGCATTGTAGAGGCTTGTTATCAGTGTTTCCAGACTTAACAAGTTATTTTTTCTCGAGAGAAGTTGCTTCAGAGAGTTCAGGTGTTGTTAGAGTGGTCGGTGCGAGATAGGGATGACATTGTGGAAGTGTTAGGTGTGAGACAGCGCAGATGTTGACGGGAAGAAAGTGCAGGCGTTGGAGAGTGACGGTCTGGCGAGAGTGTTGAGCGCCAGAGTGCTCTAATGCTGTGAAAGTGTTGGGTGCCCAAAAATGCTTTAGCTATTAGAGTGCTCGCGGAGCGAGACCACCGAGTGTAGCAGCATCAGGTGCGAGAGTCTCTGCACACAGCCAACATGTACAGCTCTCATATCCAGAGCGGCTCTCTTTAATACTGCATGTGTAAGTGTATTCGGTGTGAGAGTTGTACTCGTGTGTGTGCTGGGAGACTTCGACCCCTTTGTCCTGCCCCCCCCGCCCCCACACACACACCTACTCGCATACTTTTGCCCAAGCTATCGCGGGTAGAACTCTGAAATTCCATATTTACTGCAAAGAGTGCTTTTTTTTCCAGCAGACATGTAGGTAAGTCCAAAATCTGAGGTGCGCAGAGGACCGTGATAGGTGGGGGCTGATGGGCCAGAGGGTGCTAAGGGCACTTTAGCATCACCAGCAGCTGTGCCTGCTACTCCTTCCACCAGTGCCTAATTTGTAAATAAATAAAGTGCCAGGTTCCTCGCCAGGAGGCCACTGCAGCTTGCGCAACCCATTGCCCCTACCGACGCTGCCAGTGACAGTACCAACACAACTACTAACCATCACACACCTACAAGTTTGTCAATTTAAATAATCCCAGGCCCACAATGCTTCAACAATGGCTTGGGCTGCTGGTATTGTAGTGTAGTTCCTATTATCCCAATAGGCTCTGCGCATTGGAATAATACCTTCAATAGTATAGGCCTAGACCAGACGTTAACTAGGTCTACTACTGTCGATATTAGACTTAAAGTTTTGGGTTTGCCAGCTAGCTCAGAGTTCACTAGAAACTTTCTCGAATAGGCAAGGAGGAGTTGAACCTCCCTGGATAGACAAGAAGGGATTTAGTTTCTGACAACCATAGAACATGACAACTTTGCTCTCCCCTAATCAAGAGTGTATCTCTAGAGTCGTGTGAACAAAAGGCAATTTATTTTACTCAGTCAGTACGTGCATTCTTAGTCTCATCAGATTGTAGAGAAAAGGAAGAGACGGGCGTGTTCAATAAAAGATGTTATTTATTGATCAGTCTCTTTTCTCATACAAGAGAAATGGATCGATATTATTGCAATACTTATGGTTAAGTAAAGTGCATACATTAAAAGCAGAAGTATAAAATAATACTGTAAAAACATTGTGGTATATAAATAAATAATACCGGGACTATTTTTGACTAAATTAACAATAACAGATAGCTCAATAAATAAGAGGCAGGATCCGATGTGTCCGAGTCAAAAGGATTTATTCAGGCAAAAAGGAAGGGACTGGAACGGGACAGCCTGAAATAAAATGGAGAGGCAGCTGCTATGTTTCATCGACAGTGCAGCATATATATAGTAATACATTACATTACATTGCATACAGTAGGCGTAACATATGACAAACGTAAGATAAGAGTGAATGGGTGGAAAAAGAAAGGCGTGTACAGGGCGTACACTGAGACATGTGGTATGAACGTCACAAAAGTGTCATGAATGGGGCGGAAACATGGAGGGGGCTACTCGAGCAGCTGGGACCTTTAACCTAGTGGTGCGCGCAAAACGGGCAATGACGTGTTACTAGGGAGAACTGGGGGCTATGACTTCTGCACTAGAAGAGGAGACTAAAGTCTGCGGTGTCAGGACGACATGTACCTATATCATATCTGGTATCTGGTGTTTGGAGTACATGTTGATAGAATCCAAAAGTTATCAGGGCAAAGGCTACTTGACACTAAGGCTGGTGCATGCATCTATTCTACATGTATTGCGTGTGTTAGGAATATTCTATGAATATTAATACAGTATTTCTCTTACATGGAGACAGAAAGACTAGACCATAGCTGAAACTGTTGATGCAGTTCAGTAGCTTAGGAATGCAGAAAAGGAGGGCTGAACTGATAACCAGTTTAAAGCCCTCACTACGGTCTTCAAAATTCTCAAGACTGACTGTCCTGGTCTCTTGCGTCCTCTCCTAGAGCCCTACATCCCTCAGCGGGCCCTACGCTCCTTGGGTCAAAACTTGGTTGTTACCCCACGTATAAGGCTAAGCAGAATGGGCGGTCGCTCTTTCAGAGTCCTGGGGGCAAGGCTCTGGAACTCCCTCCCATCTCACATTCGTTCCATAACTAATCTGCTCGCCTTCCGCAAATCGATCAAAACACTTCTTTTTTCCCCATCCTAATTTCTTATTGCCTCTCCGTTTCATCTCCCCCTCTTGGTTTTGTTATAGTTTAGCGCCGGGACGCCTCGTTGCTGGGGCAGCTGTTCGCGCTCAATAAAACGTTATAACATAACATAACATAACATAACTAGAAGCATAACATACTCTTGGCAGACAGGCAGGCAGAGCCAGGCCGGGCCGGGCACTGTGCGGCAGGAAGTAAGTGAAGGGTCAGGGATGCAGGTGGGGGCTGCATCGCTCCTCGGAGAGGGTTCAGGAGACTGGAGCTTGAATCTGGTGTCCGGGCCCTTTTTGAGGCCTAGGGACGGGGACAATTCAATGAATTAACGTGCACACTGTAAAACGTGGCAACATAGGCCTAGTACTCGTTGCTTTCACGAGAACTGGAAACTGGCATACTAGAGTTGGACACAACTATGATTGCGTCTTTAATCGATCATGAGGGGGATACATGCATATCGGTCATGCACATATAACATAGGATGGGGAACACGTAGGCACATATAACATTGCAAAATTTACTTTTCCACATTCCCTCCTTGTGCCCTACGTTTCCATCAGGAAACATCAATATTCATGATACCATCTATCATTTCATATAGCATCATTTGCTCGTCTCGAATTGTCTTGGAACGGGACTTAGGACTAGGAATACAAGAGGTAGCACACATGCCGCAAATCGCAGGGCCACATTGTAAACAGAGGCAGCAACTGAATATAATCATTACTGCTATACCTAGGAATGACAATACTCTCCATCCCCAGGCAGATATTATACTCCAGAGCCAACCGGACCATGTCCAGGTGCCTGGATTCTGGTGTAACTGATGGGCAATTTTATGAAGTCTGGTTATAGCTGAATAAACAGACGGCGCGTTATTAGGAATGAAAATGCAGCAACTAGATCCGATGACTCTACAAGCTCCTCCCCTATCGGTCAGTATGACGTCAAGGACGAGACGATTTTGGAGCACAACAAAACGCATAGCAGATTGCTCTTCGGTTAAGTTACCTAGAGCGGAAGTAGTCTCATTCACTACTGCTTCAAGGGTTCTGGTTAACCTACGTATTAACTTACTATTCTGGACAGGTCCTATAAAGAAAAGGAAACCTTTATTGAAGTCTTGATATTGTTCTAGAGCAGTTTCAGTTTGATCGACAATTGGGGGCTCAGTCTCCCTTCTATGTCTAATGTGTACTAGATGCGTGTTTCTGTGATAATCAGATGGGGCTAGAAAAACTGGTGGCAGTAGGAAGGCAATGTAACATGTTCCATCCCAGTCTAGGGGCAGACGAACATATGCGGTCTGACCACAAACAAAATAAGAATGACGTGAGGCTTTAAAAATAGATTTCCCACTGTCACTATACTCGACCACAGTAGTACAATCACTATGTCCTACATGTGCGGAACCATTCTTTCTGACACATAATTCGCCTTTGACTGGTAGTACTGAAATAGCAGGCAAATCTGGAGTGGTATCGGACTGGACATTCAGGATCATGAAATTCGAGGAATAATTACCTAAATCATATACTTCATTTTCTAGATCTAACCCTGTTCTATGGGAAAGACCTTGCTTGTCTGGGAAACATGTTCGGTTCAGAAGGGACATATCAGTTGAAGATGACGTTAACGTGGACCATGCTCCACACGAACCATTATGTGAAAACGGATAAGGAAAGAGTGGCAGAACTCCCTTCGGTGTCTGGAAAGGGGGGAGTCGACCACACACCCAACAATTAGTGGCATTGCTGGTCTGGTGTGAATAATGCAACATTCGGATAAAACTATTATTGCGCATAGCAAGACGATAGGATAACTCGTGAGGAGGCAGATCACTAAATGTGTGCTCTACTGTAACATTCGAAAACATATGTACATGTGAAATAGGAAAACATAAATGTAACGCATAACTTATGCATGTAACCATAAGACTCAGGAACAATAAAAAGAATAGAACGATAATACATCTCTTAGAGTTTTGACTAACTCTCTCACTGTGTGGGTCTATCTCATACATGTCAGGAACCTGTCTAACCGTTTCACCCGAGAGGGACTTAGACAATTAAACTGGCTGACTTACTTTACTAGACCTTAACTTGGATTTATACTCCTGCTGCGGAGTTTTCTCTAACAGGGGAATTTTAGATTCGTTTTCTGGGCAGTCCTTGAGAGTGGGGCAGTCCTTGAAAAATGTCTTTGGCTTAAGTCCGTTAAATTTCTTGATGTGGCTCCCATGCAGCCATCCCTTGCGGTTCTCGACCTTCACTGCTGTCCGGGTGGTAAGAAGAACTAGGCGGGGTTCCTTCCAGCGGGGCTCCAGCGGGCTTGAACGATCAAAGTTTCTTATAAGGACCATGTCCCCTGGAACGACCTCATGCGGTTTTACTTCGGTGTTGTCTGGAAATGCAGCGGCAACCTGTGAACGACAAGATTGTAGTGCAGACATCAAGGAGGCAAGGTAATCTGTCAGCATATTACTGGAAACGTCTGTAATGCTACGGGGTCTAGGTGTACCCCACATATTAGGAGGGCGACCGAAAACAATCTCGTAGGGAGATAGACCTGAACAGGAATGAGCGACCATTCTCATGTAAAAAAGGGCAACTGGCAGGGCTACTATCCAATCTACACCTTTCTCTGCACACACTTTTGCAAGGCGGATTTTCAAAGTCTGGTTATGTCTCTCTACGAGACCGGCTGCTTCAGGATGGCGTACACAATGGAACTTCCACTGGTACCCTAACAGAAGGGATACTTGTTTCATGAGCTCGGATGAGAATGGCTGGCCGTTATCTGAATACACGACCCTGGGTAATCCATAGCGGGGAAAATACTCACGAACCAACTGCCTGGCAGTGGTCGCAGCTGTGTAATCTGGAACTGGATATGCTTCGGTCCACCTGGACAAAGCGCATACAACTACGAGGACATACTTGAAACCTCGACATCGCTCCAACTGAATGTAATCCATCTGGAGGACTTCAAAAGGGTGGTCAGGAGGATGGAATCCACCTTGTTCCACCGGGACACTTTTACCTGGATTGAACTGACAACATATCATACAGGTACGTACTTTCTGCTTGGCTGCTGCTCGTAAATGCTTGTTGAACCAGAGGTTCTGAATACTGTCTAACATGGCTTTTTCTCCTAGATGTGCTGGACTATGTGCGGTGTTAATAATGATTTGAACCATAGAGTCGGGGAGAAACCATGTGGCTTTTCCCTTCGTCAACCATCCTTGATCTGTCTGGACCCCTCCTTGTTCGGACCATTTCTTCATTTCATCGGGAGTAGCATGTAACTGTATATCTATTACATCTTGTGTAGGGTCCTTAACTGTCATACAAGTAGTCTGTTCTGGAATGTGTGTCAGTGTCGTGTTAACTGGAATGTCTGGAGTCTGAGCTGTGAGCTTGGCTGTTCGATCTGCTAGATCGTTACCTTGGGAAATGATGTCAGTGACTTTCGTATGTGCCTTGCACTTCATGATAGCGATAGCTGTCGGTAAATGTATTGCATCTAACAGAGCTTGAATGAGGAGACCATGCTGAATCTTGGTTCCATGAGAAGTCATGAAACCTCTCTCCTGCCAGAGCACTCCGAAGTCGTGTACGACTCCGAATGCATAACGTGAATCTGTGTATATATTTACTTTCAGGTTCTTGGCACGTATGCAGGCTTGGGTCAGAGCGACTAGCTCTGCTGCTTGAGCCGACAGGGTGTCAATACGATGTGTTTCTATAACTTCGGTGTCAGTAGTCACTGCATACGCGGCTACTAGTTCTCCTGTACTTGTTCTCATACATGAACCATCCACATAAAGTGTCAGGTCGGGATCAGGTAATGCAATGTCTGTCAGATCTTGTCTTGGCTTTGTCATGGTGTTAACAACTTCCACACAGTCATGTGTGGCAGAATTTGAAGTAACTGACGGTAACAGTGTAGCTGGATTTAAAATGTTGCAGCGTTTGATTTCTATGTGTGGCTGAAACAGTGTCAATTCATAACCTGTTAAACGTGCAATTGTCAAGTGCTGAGTCTGTGTTCGGTTTAAAAGAACTTCCACGGAGTGTGGAACTTGTACTGTCAGGGAATGTCCTAACACTATGGAATCACTTTGTCTGATAGCTAGAGCTGTGGCTGCAACTGACTTGAGGCACGCAGGCAGAGCCTGGGCCACTGGATCTAATGTGCTAGAAAAATAAGCACAGGGCTTGTATTGTCCTGCTTGATCTTGTGTGAGAACAGATAATGCAGTACCATCACGTTCTGTGACAAAAAGTGTAAAAGGCTTACTGTAGTTCTGTGTTGCTAGAACAGGTGCATTACATAAAGCTTCCTTTAACTCATTAAAAACAAGTGTATGTTCCTGGGTCCAAGGGAGGACAGTCGATACGGCTGCCTCCTGTGTCGTTAACTGTATCAGTGGCTTGGCTAGAAATGCATACTGGGGAATCCATTGTCTGCAGTAAGAAGTGAGGCCGATAAAAGCTCGTACCTCCTTCTGTGTCTTGGGCTGTGGAAGATGTGCTATTAACTGGATACGGTCGGGTGTCAACTGCCTACCCCTCTTGGACAGTAAGTGTCCCAAGTAGACCACTTGCTGGACACAGAATTGTAATTTGGAAGGGGACACCTTGTGCCCCATCTCGGCCAGAAAATACAGGACTGTAAGTGACGCACGTTCGCAGTCACGTTCAGAACGGGCTGTGATCAGTAGATCATCGACATACTGGAGCAGGGCAGTGTCAGTTGGCATGTGAATATTGTCTAGTTGTCTTTTAAGTGCTTGACTGTAAATGCTAGGACTTTCTGTGAAACCTTGAGGTGCTCGTGTGAATTTATAGCTTCTTCCATTTAAACAGAATCCGAAAAGGAACTGGCTGTCTGGATGAATGGGGACACTGAAAAATGCGTTCTTGAGATCGATAACTGTAAAGAATGTGGCTTCAGAATCAATAGCTGCCAATAGAGAAGAAATATCTGGGACTACTGGGTACTGTGGTATAATACATTTATTAAGTTCTCGAAGGTCAATCACTAATCGATAAACTGGAGGTGCATTTGGATCAGTACGTTTCAGGACTGGAATGATAGGAGAATTACATACATTGGAGTCAGTTTCTACAACCACTCCTTGAACAATAAGCTCGTCAATAATTTTGGATAAGGCTACTACAGCCTCAGGTGGCAATTTGTACTGTCTGATTCGTGGTAGAACAACACCTTGCTTCAGAGTCACACTATGGGGTGTGATATGCATACAACCTACATCAGTTGGACCTTGCGCCCATAAATGCTGTGGTACATTCAATAATCTTGGATCAAAATCACGTAATACATAATGACCTTTGAAATCTCGGAGGAACAGGCGGACCCCTTCTGGGGAGCAGCATATGACTGCTCCTAATTCTTTTAACGTTTTAATGCCTAACAAATTTTCTGGACAAGATTTCGTGAGTAACAAATCTGTAGTTCGGGACAATGGACCAACTTCTAGAGTAACTGGTTTCGATATTTCACTAACAATAGGCTTTCCTGAAAAACCAAGGGATATATTTCTAGAGCCTGAGAGTGGAGCCCCTGGAACCTCGTCATGACTGATGGTAGTCCTACTTGCCCCTGTATCAATCAGAAACTTTCTGTCTTTCCCTAATACTTGACTGTGTACATAGGGACCCTCTTGATCTACAGGTATCTCGATGAGAGGCAAGCCAACCTCCCTCTCTAGGCTGTTTCATGAATATGGCTGATAATCTGGATACTCTGACTGTGCATACTGGTACATCTGCTGTGTAACATGCTGTGTGGCAGCGATAGGCTGCGGTGCTATAACTGTCTGTTGTGCATTCTGTGGTGGCTGGGAAGTCTGTGAAACTTGTTCTTGTCTAGGCGGACGTGGTCTTTCTTTAGTTTTACCAGTAGCTATGTTGTGTTTCAGAACTGCACATTCGTTTATAAAATGACCTGGCTGTTTACAGTAATTGCATGTCCCTTTAACGGGAGCTGCAGGATGACTGGCTTGATTCGGACCCCTCTTCTGACTGTCTTGCGGGACAGACTGTGCAACTAGTACTTTCATTTTCGTGTCTTTCATACGTCTCCTTTCGTGTTCCTGCTCTTCCCTGATTCTGTTCTGGTGGTACTGGAGCATTTGGAGCATCTGTGACGGAGAATTAGCTTGCCAGGTGCTTTCGACTTTCAGTACTCGATTTTTAACTTGTGGGCTTGAATTCTCGACTAGTTTGGTAACAAAAAGATGAGGGTACGATTCACTACTTGTTTTCAAACCGCTATTAATAATGAAACATTTCTCAAATCTGGAATAAAAATCACTAGTATCTTCGTCTTGTTTCTGTTTACAGGCTGAGATGGCATCCCAATCTTCCTTTTTCGTGGCTAGTAATCTTGGCAAAACTTGTATCAATAACTCGGGCAATTCTTTAGCTTTATCCCCAAGACCGGTACCTGGGACTCGTGAATTATCTTCAGCTTCTAGAGCTGTCCAATCTATCTTTTTCTCTCCCACCTCCCATTCTTTTTCTTTGAGTTTTTCATATATGCCCGCAGGCAACAGGACCTTTAACATTTTAATGATATCAGGATACGTGTATTCTCCCATACGGAGCATGTCTTTTAATTCACGGTGGAACCCTGCTGGATCTTTGTCATGACAGGGAATTAACTTTTTCATTTCTAAGAGTTCCATCTTTGTAATAGGGGTGTAAACAAATACTCGTTCTAGACCACCACCCTCTTTCTTGACTGGATGTACTTCTCGTAACGGATTCTGTCTGTCTATGTAGGATGATTTACTTTCTGGGGGTGAGACGTGAACAAAATGTGGATTCAGAAACGTTCGGTATTTGTGGCGCTGTTCTAGAATGACACTAATTAAATCGGTACCTAGACCTCTCCATCTGTATTGGAGTAACTCGTTTAATACATCATGTAGAGAACCTGGATCAGAATGCTGTTCCTCATACAGTGTAATGAGGTGCTGGATCATATACATACCCACCAGTCGTTGCTCGGCTGGGGGCAGTTTCAGAAACGTTTGGGCCACTATTTCGTCTGGAAAAGTGGTAGAATCAGTAGTCCATCGGACTGCTGATCGGGCTAGTTCTTGTTCATGCATGGTACTGAGCTCGCTATAACCTATTCGTAATTTCAGAATGCGATCGGTAGCTTGGAATACTTGCTCAAGGGAACGCTGTTCTGGTGCTGAAGGAGGAAAAACTTTCTTGTAATCTAGGCGTGAATGTCGGTCGGAAAGTCTAGTTCTACCTACATACGCTATTCTGGAGGGATTCTCGTTGTCTACCTCTTCTGTAGAAGAGTCATACTCTTTCTCGGTTGCTTGCTTTGCTTCTCGTTTCTCGTGTATATTTATGATTTCCCTACGAATTTTCTTGTACATACTCTCTATACAATTTTGTGTCTTGTGTTTTCCATCGGCTATATTGTCACTCCACCTAGTCAGGACTTTCATTTCTTCTTGATCTTTTTCTGGAAAATCTTGCTCTCTTATTAAACAGTTAATCAAAAACTTTAAAATCATGAGCTGAGTCTCGACTTTTCTTTGAACCATGGCTTCGTGAATGCTTTCTGGATTCACTCCTGTACGGATAAAACGATATATTCTGTCTAGATGTTCTCCCATATCGGGCAGGGTGTCCAAATAGCTGGCAACCCGTCTTAAACGTAATGAATATATGACCATGTGATCATCGCCTGGAACTGGATCATAACGACATTCAGTAAGTGCTCGCTTGATATCTCCGTATGTAGTCACTTTTGGCGTACGCTGTAACGCTAGTTCATGTAGCGTCATACGTCTTGGTTGAGGCGGGGTACGAGGAGAACCTCCCCCCGCGGCTCCTAAACTAGAATCGTCGGGGAATACTGTACGTGCTGGTAGAGCGACTGGCAAAGCGGGTACATGTACTGTGGGCTGGGCCGGGGGTACTGTAACAGGTACTGTAACATTAACTGGACCCACTGGACCAGTGGCTGGAGGAGCAGGAATTACATTATTAACGGGAGCAGGCAGAATAGGATTTGTATATTCTGGGACTGTATCGTCCAAATAGGACGAAAGAAAAATATCAGCTGCGGTCGGTTTATGACGTAGCTTAGTCGGGACCAATGGCGGTGGAAAATTACAGGGTGCTTCCGGGGTTGCTTGTGGCAAGCCCTCGGCAAGAAGAGGATACATGCCTTTAATAAGGGCATTTCTCTGTCTGCCTGACTGTTCTGCTCGAACTCGTTCACCTTCTTCGATTAATTCCCTTTCTTGGGCTTTCTCTGAGGATTCCCTACTTAATTCGGTTTTTCTGAATTCTTTTTCGGTTCTTTTATGAGATTCTTTGCGCCATAACTCGATGGCATCTTTCTGGGACTGTCTGGCTTTCCTTTTCCATAATGCTTCTTCTACTCGCATGATGCACTCGGCATCCCATGTACCTGATACAGGCCATCTATATTTCTCTTCAAGATCTTTCGTGTAGTCTGACCATAAGTCTAGATATATTATGGCATCTAAGCCGTGCTTGTGATATAAAATGTCCTGGACTGTCCCTAGGAGGGACAGGAACTGCTTCTTCGAGTAACCCTTTTCTGGTCTTTAACTGACGTAATTTCGGGAACAGAGGCATTTCGGGAATACACTTGAAACACAATATACAATAATCACAGTAATAACATAGCAAACAAAACTCTCATACCACGACATAAAAATACATGAATAACAGTTCGAACAGAAATACTACCTGATACACTGAAAACGGAACACATGAATTTCTTGAGAAAAATGAAACTTACTAGAATTACTGGATGCACTGCTAAAACAGTACAGAACATACCGGTCCCATAAAGAGACACGTCAGGACCCGTACCCACCTAGGTGGATACTTCGTGCTGGATCTGCATACCCAAACCCATCGGACCAGGAACAAACTAATGCTCCTGTCTAGATACCCCCCTGTGACGGTACTCACCGGGAAGCAGAAACTGGAAGGCCTCGGACTGGACTGGACTGGACCACTACGACGTCGGACTACGAACTTCGGAAACTTCGGTTACAGGTGGGCCTCCGGATACTTCGGACCTTGCTCTCTCGGCTTGGGCTCTGGTCGGGACGAACCGCATTCCACACCGCTTCGTCTGGATGTCGGACCGCAGTCTCCGTTTCCTCCGTGGGTCTGAGGGAGACTTGAAGCAGAAATATCTGCACGTGCACGGTATAGTTCCGTCACGGCTGCAGAGGGTCAGGGGACCGGCGTTGCATCGCCAGCGCGTGAGGAAGGGGCTCGTCCCTATTCGGGCGCCATTATGTGGTATATAAATAAATAATACAGGGACTATTTTTGACTAAATTAACAATAACAGATAGCTCAATAAATAAGAGGCAGGATCCGATGTGTCCGAGTCAAAAGGATTTATTCAGGCAAAAAGGAAGGGACTGGAACGGGACAGCCTGAAATAAAATGGAGAGGCAGCTGCTATGTTTCATCGACAGTGCAGCATATATATAGTAATACATTACATTACATTGCATACAGTAGGCGTAACTTATGACAAACGTAAGATAAGAGTGAATGGGTGGAAAAAGAAAGGCGTGTACAGGGCGTACACTGAGACATGTGGTATGAACGTCACAAAAGTGTCATGAATGGGGCGGAAACATGGAGGGGGCTACTCGAGCAGCTGGGACCTTTAACCTAGTGGTGCGCGCAAAACGGGCAATGACGTGTTACTAGGGAGAACTGGGGGCTATGACTTCTGCACTAGAAGAGGAGACTAAAGTCTGCGGTGTCAGGACGACATATACCTATATCATATCTGGTATCTGGTGTTTGGAGTACATGTTGATAGAATCCAAAAGTTATCAGGGCAAAGGCTACTTGACACTAAGGCTGGTGCATGCATCTATTCTACATGTATTGCGTGTGTTAGGAATATTCTATGAATATTAATACAGTATTTCTCTTACATGGAGACAGAAAGACTAGACCATAGCTGAAACTGTTGATGCAGTTCAGTAGCTTAGGAATGCAGAAAAGGAGGGCTGAACTGATAACTAGAAGCATAACATACTCTTGGCAGACAGGCAGGCAGAGCCAGGCCGGGCCGGGCACTGTGCGGCAGGAAGTAAGTGAAGGGTCAGGGATGCAGGTGGGGGCTGCATCGCTCCTCGGAGAGGGTTCAGGAGACTGGAGCTTGAATCTGGTGTCCGGGCCCTTTTTGAGGCCTAGGGACGGGGACAATTCAATGAATTAACGTGCACACTGTAAAACGTGGCAACATAGGCCTAGTACTCGTTGCTTTCACGAGAACTGGAAACTGGCATACTAGAGTTGGACACAACTATGATTGCGTCTTTAATCGATCATGAGGAGGATACATGCATATCGGTCATGCACATATAACATAGGATGGGGAACACGTAGGCACATATAACATGGCAAAATTTACTTTTCCACAACATTGATATGGTTTCTAAGCCATATGAAGGTTTAAAATGAATAAAATATATTACATACACGTATACATTTGACTAATCGTACTCAACTGGTGTTCCTAACTACGCCTACCCCGTGTACCTGACCTAAGCCTAATACGTGGGCGGGAATAGAAAGTTACAGTTTAAGTTAAGTTTGTTTTGCCAAGTGACTGACTAAAGAATTCTCTGCAAGGGGTTATTCAGTTCTGTACCTGGAATCTAGGATGAATGAGGGATGGTATCTCTCGTCTCTGGTCTCGATATTCCAGGCTGCCTGCGAGGGCTACCCGGAAGCGCCGGAGCTGGATTTCTCGGCAGGAGAAAAAGGCAGCTTCTCGTTCTCAGCGCGTCAAGAAGGCGGGGCTGCGCCAGCGGGGTCTGCTCTGCTCTGGGCTTCGGCAAGTCTGGCTGCTCCGATCTCGTCACCACCGCGTGTGTTTGCATAGGGCAATATCGGTAATATTTATACCTTTAAGGTGCCGAGATTGACGTAAGGATGGACATAGATACGTCAATAAGGATGTCATACGACCAGGTCGTTAGCACATTCTTTTGCTGAAGTTCTCGGTGAAATCAAAACAATGGCCGCAGGGTTTTTCCCAGGTCTGTCATAGGTTTTATTTGTTTTGAGAACTCCGTATGCCTTATAAGGGGCTGGAGGAATATCGCTTGTCTAATTAGATGGCAAGCGTTATGACCTAATCAGATAACACGTTCCTGTGCCGTAGTGTGGCTTTATCAGATAACGGTTCCTGCATCATGGGGGTTTTCTGCCTCATGGGATGGCTGCTAGTTAACTTGTTAACCAGAATAGGGTCAGGAATAGGGGGATCGATCCAGAACCTATAGGAATACATCACACCCACTCCACGCTAACTATGGACATATTTACTAATCTATGCATAGTAAAACATACTGTAGAGTATCGTGTATACCTTACCACCCCAAAATACATAAATGCATTTTGAAATTATCAAATATACGGAAAAAACAGTCATATGTAATATATGCACTCAAGCTGCAGAATAATGCTAAAGTAATCACGCATATCTATACATTATCACTAATCTGTATATGAAAATCTACACATGAAATGGCTCTTAATACAGAAAAAAGGGTTCGAGACCATTCCATCACAGAATAAAATAATTATGAACATACCAGCGGGCAGCTAATGTCTATAAGCTATCTAAAATTAGAAATTTTAGTTCTCTAAGAATAGTTCTTACTTTAAGCAGAAGATAGTGTCCCGAAAAATATGCAAAAATATTTTGGGGCTGCTGAAAAAATTGCTGTCCGTGAACTGGAGGGAAAATTGTTCATGGTATTTTGCTTTTCTAGTCGAAGGTCAAATTCAGGGAACGCCGTGTACGAGCTTGCTCAAAAGTCTCTATTTCTGCTCTGGTGAGAACATCATATCATTTAGACTCTCGAAAAAGTTGTCAACAGCTTCCTGGGAGAGTTCCACTAACTCGGAAATAGGTGTAACCATGCATTCGTGCGCATGATTGTCTCCATTGACATTTTGATTAATATTGCTGACAGAAGGTCGTACCTGATCGATGCCGCTTTCATCTTGAACTTCACTACCCCTTAATCGTAGTGGTGAAGCTTCCACGAATGCCGTCATCAGGATTGGTAGCCTTTGAGGGCAGCACAAAGCATGAGCCTTTATTGGACTCAACAATGTTTCTGCATCCATTGGCGCATCTGATTGTAGCGTCAGACAGGTGTCTAACACGCATTCTTCTCCGCATAGCAGGCACTTTAATACAGGTAAAACACATCGCTGCCACATTGGTCGAAATGAAAGAAACCAAGTCATGTTCAGGTCTCTAAGCCGGGATAGTCGCAGGATGTTTGATATCCGGTCCCGGTATCCAATGGCTAGGATTGTTTCTTCCCTTGTCGCAGGTGTTTTGTCTGTGACATGGTTTGCCATAACGAAATATAAGGACTAGGAATAGGATTCCTGCAATTAGTCCCAAAATGAGGGGAAGTCCGCCAAAAATCGAATGGACGAAATCTGGAAAAATACCCAGTATGGCTTTGAATGGTGTTAATGCCATCGAAAATACTGTCTTAAATACTTTTGAGACTCCGCTGGTATCAGAAATATTTAAGATTTCATTCAGGATTTCTGCGAAATGTATGGGGGAATTAGTTGATAACAATGAATGTATCTCTGCAGTCGTCCTTGCGACTAGGAGATCATACGTTTCTTTTGATGACGTGAGCCTTGTCGGCGTCTGAAGAAGCACTGTTTTCATTCTGCTTAAAGTATCTATTCGAATAGAAGTAATTTTCAAGTTGGGCCATGCCCTTGCCTCCCTGTCTGGAAAGGAGCTGGGGAACAATAAGCGTCCACAGCACTTGACCTTCGCAGTCGTAGTTACGAGATAAGGAGTCCCGGGCATAAGACTACAGCATCTGCGGTCCACAATTAGAATGTAACTCCCATTATAGAGTCTTTGAAAGAATGGTTCTATCTCTGTAGCAGGTGTGCCTAGCTGGTGACATGAAAGGTTATTTGAGTTCCCTTCACAGGCTCCATGCAAACTAATTCCATTACACAGAAGTGTACCGCTTAGTGACATCGCACAATTATTGCCGCTAAGAAACACTTTCTGTCCTTTATTACTGACACATGCATGTGAATAGGGCAAGTTCCATGTTGTTTTAATGTACCCTTTTCCCAATTTTTCGTACATGCCAGCCTGTATATATTTTTGGCAGTATTGAAACCTGAAGGTTGATATTGGAATATTAATTATCCCATGTATTATCCATTCACTGACAGGTCGTTCTGTCATTGTCACTGGTAATCTTTCGATTTTCTCAATGCTCAGGATTGTATAATCAGCACCCTTTTGTGCCATACTGATTTGTTTATCAGTAAGGTTAAAGATATTGAATAGTGACGTTGTGTTGATTAAACGCCAAGGCACATAGCCTGAACGCAGATTTTGTAACGTCCAGCCAAGCTGAACAATAGAACGCAATTGGGACTGACCGTGTTGTAACAACAGTAAGTCTTGCGATAATATGTCGATTGCTGAAGACACAATGCTGTCCAGAGAAAAAATTCTGGAGGACAGAGTCATTAACCCATTGTCCACTACAGAAAGTGATTTTTCCAAATTAATACGGTCAATTTCCCGTATACTTTCAGCTGTCTCAATTTGAGTAACCTTCCAGGCCTCGTTGTATGCTGCGTATACAGAGGCTGCTATGAAACGTTTTTGACTCTGTTTGCGCGGTCCCATAATGAAATCACGCAAGTCAGCACCATCAGTAAGTAAAGTTAGGTGTTGCTTAATTTCTGCCAGTGTGGAAGTTTGTAGCCATTGAAGGCATAATTTGCCCACACTGTAGGTGGTTATTATTCCTGGGTGTTGTCTTTGGGAATATCTAGGGTCTGGCCTGGTCATTTTGAACCCCTGTGTTTTGTTCAGGAATCTGTCTTGACAGTTATTAGTATCTGTGGGCCAGATCAACCACTGTTTCCAATCTGGATGTGTTCTGTTTTGGTTTAATACATAATTTACGTCTATCTCTTCATCCGTAGAGCTATTGCTGTTCATTGTTGGTTTTGGAATAGACGGTTTATTTAAGTCTTTGATTTTGGCTAAGCCAAGACAGGTAGTTTGTTGAACAGTGTCATTTAAAAATATAATTTGTTCTGGGATCATGCAGGCTCTAAACAAAGATTCTATACCCTGTACTTGCCATTCTTTTGTACCCCAAACACTCTTTACTTCAACATTTTTGTCCCAATAATCAAAACCAAAAGTATTCATTTGTTCAAAGAATGAGTCTGAATATATCAATTTCGTGTTTGTTATCATGGTCTTTGTCCCTGTCTTATTTGACAGTTTGAAATAAAATGTTTCAGCATTACTTATGTTAAAACCTGAAAAGTATGAATATTTGTCGTAAACGGTTCTTGAGCTTCCTTTTGGAGGGGTTGCACAATGTTCCCATTGATTATAATTTAAAACATTTCTAGGTTGTGCAGATCTATGTAGAAAATGGTTACCATAGTGGTTATAACAGTACATACTATCATAATTTGTAGAACCCTGCAAATAATCATGTTTGGTAAATTTAGCAGACATCACTAAGTCAGACATCATATTATTTATACTTTCAAAGTCCCAATCATCAGCAAATGAGCTTGGTTTTACAAAGTCACTCAACGAGATCTTAATTTGGTGTGGATATTTCAGGATTTCAACCGGACCATAGATTTCGTAGTCAGTGTTGTCCCATGCTACCCCACCCGGTATAGGATTGGCTGTGAAGTTGACTGAAGAAAGTTCTCTTTTCTCGACGTGTGAAGATGTGTGTGGTTTGAGGATCAAGTTGATTTTCTGACTTGCTGTGTCCTTTTTAGCATATTTTCCCTCAATGAGGCGTCCCAAAGTTAGTATCATGATGAGCCAAAGTATGAGGATAAATGCACCAAAACCCACCCAAAATTCAATCCATGGAGAAATCAGATATGTTTCTTTCAGTTGTTTCAAAAGTACTTTAACTTTATCTTTAAAGGTTTTTGTTGATGGCTGTGTTTTTGATTCAGTGAAGCCTTCAGAGGAATCATCGAAGTTTATGAAGTAGCCGGATGCAGTTCTGTCAATTGTTCCAAATGCTTCAGGACTACTGTTTCTTGCATAGTCGTTTGTTACTTCATTATAGGTTGGTGTGTCTCTGCTAAATGTTTTTATTTGGGTTTTCAGAGGTCTAAGTTCCATTGCAGTGTTGCATAGTCCTTGTTGTAGATCTGTAGGCGTTTCGAATGTGATCAGCCTCTTAGATTGAACCTCTGTGTTTGTAGCAAATCTTGGTGTTCTACTACTTATCGGGAGTCCACTTGGCCTACTATTTGTTATCGGCCACATGATTGTGGTTTTACCAGGTCGATGGATACAACTCGGTTCTCCTTTTTACCAGCAAGCGGCGGTAGTACAACTGATCTTGTCCCGTTGACAGACAAGACAGGAACTGCTTTTCTGTAAGAAGGCCCAAATTCCTTCTTTACCGCGATCTTTTCTCTGACTAGATCCCCGACTTTTGGAATCCAGACAGGTCTTGCTGGGACAGGTGGTGGTTCTTCATTGGTTGTTGGCTGCTGTTTCAACTTTATGTTGCTCAGGTCTTTTCTTGTTTCATTTAAGTCCTGCAAAATAGCCAAACGATCTTTGATATCAAAGCTTTTTTTCCTTCACCACTGAAGTTTGACTATCGAGGTCTAAGACTAACATCCTAGTTCCAAATAATAATTCGTACGGACTGAATCCCTTCAGAGAATTTCTTGGCAGGTTATTTAGACTACGTTGGACACTTTTTAGATGTTTGACCCACCCAGCTCCCGAACCTAATATCCTTTCTGTTATAGATAGCTTTATGCCTTCATTTTTTCTTTACACCATCCCGTATCCCTCAGGAAGGAAGTGAGAAGATTCCCGCTGTGCTATGCTCATTTGGCCATGTTTCCCATCAGGCTGGAGGGCTAGAGTGAAAACAATGGTCAAACGTAGCATGCTCTTAGCGTATATGCCATTTAGACTCGCAAATCTTTGTATAACAGTCCAGACGTCAGCCGAGTGCTGGTGATCTACATTATAAGTGGAAACTAGCCTGTATATGTTAATCGCACGCCTTGCTTTTTACTGTTGATTTTTTCTGGAGTGAAACGACACGGTATTACACCGTTTCTCTCACCACTGCGATTTCTGTTGCAGTTTGGGCAGTTTTTTACAAACATGGTGTGATGCAGGCTCATGCCTGGCCACCAGTACCTTGATTGTAATTCTTCCAGAGAATCTTTTAGTTTGAGGTGTCTGAGACCCTCACCCATATGCGCGTCTGCAATTAACAAGTTTCTCCTGTCCATGTTTGGAATCACTCTATCCCCCACTCCAGGGATTCGGGCAAAAGGGACGGAGTTTGCATCGATTTATGTATGTATAATTGAGTGGATAGTTGATCGGTAGCGCTGAGCAGTCGCCTTTTGATGACGTTTTCACCGCCAGCACTGTTTCACCGTCAATATACTTCACTGTACGCTTTTTTCTAGCTACGGAAGCCGATTTAGTTGCTACCGCTGTGGCTGTCTCAGCCAATGAATTCCCTGCAACGTGAACGCCATCACGCTGATGACTCAGTGAGTGTGTCACGTGAGTCTTTGGTAGTTCTTTTTGTAAAAGAGCTATTTCTTCCCAAAGCAGTTTCTGCTTTATTGTTGCATCTGTGTCATCTTTGTAACCGTTTTGAATCCATGTCTGCAAATCGTTGTTATATGATTTGACGCAGTAATATGAATCGGACACTATAAGTGTCGGGAATTCGCGATCCGCATTATCTAGCGCCATTTTCAATGCTATTATTTCAGTCTGTTGTTCTGAATTAGTTTCTACTGAGTGTGTTTTTGTTAATAGAGGTCTTAGTTTACCTCCGCGCCACACTTCTTTTGTAATCTCACATGTGGGGTTGTATGCTTGTTCTCCCCAAATGGAGGGTTGAGCATGTCCGTCTGTATAGATTACACAAGCGTATTGTCGTAAGGGCAGAATGTCGATTGGCAGAGGGAATGTTCTTTCATATTCTAGATTTTTTAGTTCCTCTAGTTCTGGATCAAAGTAGTAGTATACTTTGTCCGTTGTAATTGAATTCACCCATTGTATCCATTCCGGATTCAATGTTGTTGTTGGTAAATTACAAGGTGTTGTTAATGCCTCAAAGGCTGATTCTGCTGTTCTGACTGTGATACGTCTACCGTCAGCTTGATCTTTTTCTCTAGCTATTGCGGTTTGAACTGCATGAACAATGTTTTCTTTAATGCTGAATTTCTGTTCAGCTTCTGTGTACAAGTGTGATTTGAATGCAATTGGTACCTTTTCTCCCTCATTAGAGGTCAGGTATGTGAATCCGCATCTTCCTGGGATGACTCGAATCACAAGATTGCGTGTGTTATCACGTGTTTCTAATTTTGTTTTAATTAACATGTCTGTTTGTAAGGATCTCAGAATTTCTGTGTGTATTTGAGTCCAATTGGTTCTTTTAAAATCTGGTTTTATTAGATCATAAAGGGGTTTAACCCTTTCTGCGTAATTTGCAATGTATGTTCTTCCGAAATTTAGGAAGCCTAGAATTTACTGTAGGTTTTTTAGTGTTCTAGGTGCTTGGATTACGGCACATTTCTCTAGGAAATTGTCAGCCAGGCTTTTGCCTTCACTTGATAATTCATATCCTAAGAACAGGACTGTCAGATGGGCAATTCTGGATTTTTTAAAGTTGAATTTGTAACCCTCTGCTGCGTACCCAAGTATTATGGTGTTCACTCTCTTCAAGTGAGTCTCCAAGTCATCATCTGTTAAGTATATGTCGTCGACATACGATAATGCTTCGTCGTCATATGTTTGTAGTAATTCTGTTACTCTCGCTGAGAATACCCCTGGGCTATTCTTGTACCCCTGGGCTAACCGACAGAATTGTTTTTGAGTGCCATTTATTGAGAACGCAGACAAATATCTGCTCTCTGGTGCTATGTATTGACAAAAGAATCCATTAGAGATGTCTAATGTTGTTTTGTATTTTTTGCGCACTATGTTATTCATTAGTGCAGCACTATGCGAGTTTTGCACTGCAAAAGTTTTGCAACATGAGTTAAGGTGTCGGTAATCCAAAACTAGACGATATGAATTGTCTGGTTTGGAGACCGGAAACAAAGGGTTGTTCATTTGTGAGGTGCAAGTTTCAATCACCCCCTGGTATTCTAGCTGATCTAGGATTTCTTTTACCTGTTTTTTAGCTTCTTGCTTAATTGGGTACTGTCTCTGTGCAGTAGGTTGTGATTTTAACTGGATTTTGTGAGGAGGAGAGTCCTCATCCCATCCTACGTGATTTTTATATAAAGCAGGAGCTAGAGCTACTGCCCACTTTCTAGCAAGTGTATATTTTTTATGAATTGGGATATGATTTGAGAAGGCAGGCATAATTATTTCTTCGCCATGAGGGCACTCCCTGACAAACTCTGGTGGCCAGTCTTTTTCAGCTAGAAGGATGTCATAGCCCTTGGAGAGATTATCCCAAAATAGTCCCCTTATTTTTCTAGTCTTATCCCCCTCTATACGTAAAGTTATTTCATATATTTTGTGAGGTTTGCTAACTCTGGTGTCTGCAGTTTCCACTTGAAGATATTCATTCGTGTCCACTGTCTCCAGATGATTCATAAGGACTTTGCGAGCTATGCTCACTTCTGCTGCGCTGTCTAGCATTGTCTGAGCCCATTCTCCGTTTTTCAGTTGTGTCCTCAGTATTCTCGGCATTGTTAACTACCTTGATACTGGCTACCTTCTTTTTTGGAAATTGTAGTTTCTTTTTTAGATGAGCCGGTTCCTTGTCTTTGGACTTGGCGTGCTCTTCTCTTTGTTCTGATCGTCCTCTTCTTTCCGATTTCTGCGAGGAAGTCTGAAAAGATTGAGAGGGACGTGTATCAATGTCTTGATATCTATCAGGCTTCTTTATATTATCCCTATTTCTAAGGTTATATCTTTTCCCAGAGGGGTCACTCTGGGGTGACCTGTGTCTTTGGTTCGGAGATTTTTCTCTTCGCCTAGGAGACCTTCCTCTGGACTGGAATTTCTTTTCTTTAGGATTGGATTGTTTGTTTCCATCCCAGCTCTTTTTTTGTGATGTTGAATTATTATTAAAAAATATTTTTTCAGGACTTTCAATCAGTTGTGGTTTTACTGATATTCCACCTAAACTATCTCTACCTAGTTCCTCATAGGATTTTTCTATGATTCTGGCAATCTCAGCTGGTTGGTCTGCTATATCTGTCTCCTTTAACCTCTGGCGGATCGCCACGTTTGCTGCTTCTCCCTTTATGTTGGCTAATAATATAGCCGAGACCTGCTTGAAGTCTTTTAGTAATTTCATACCAAGAGTTAAAGCGGGTTCTGGACCGTATTCATCTTGAATTTGTTTTAGCACATCTGGTATTACCGAAATGGATGGAACACCGTGCGTTTTTGTGTAGATGGAAGCAAAGACTGTACCCCAAGTGTCACAGTCCTCCACGTGTGGTGCGATTCCCATTGGAAGACAGATAGTCAGAATCCTGTGTTTTTCTAACGGGGTGGTGTCTGGAAACACAGCCTCTATTTGGGTGATTTTTTGTGCTAACCAGAATGGTATTTGTTCCCGTTTAGCTGGTACTTTACCTAGGCAGGATTGTATGTTCTGAGGTGTAATTTTATTTGTGTTCCCCTGGTGAGGGGTCAGCTGTGGAATTTTAATTGCTGGTTGAATTGTTGAAGTCCACATCACATATTGGACTAATTGTCTATGTATTTTTATTAATTGTTTTAGTTGTACTAAAAGATCTGCTGCAGGCATTCTTTCGAAGTCTGGATGCGGTGTGTATCCAGCTAGGACCGGCCACGTTGCTCCTGGTCTACCTAAAGGACCGAGCCTGGTGATGTGATTATTGTGTTTTAGGGCGCCATTAAATAAGAGCAGGTGCTCTTGAAATTTAAGTGGTACTTCCACCTCCTCGAAAGGAGTGTACTCTTCAGGAGGTTCCTCTGTTTTGTAATAGTGGAAGTACTTTGTTACAGCATTTGCTGCTGGAAAATGTATCCATGAATAGTATACCTCTGTCTGCCGATATTCGTGTGCCTCAATTACGAATATGACTGTGCCACCTCTAGGTGTCAGTCCATTTTCTATAAGTTTTAAAGTTATAGATTTCCTTTTGATGACCGGGATGAGTATTATATCCTGGTCAGCTTCTTGTATAGCAGTATCAGCTGCTACTATTTCAGCTGCTAATCTAACTGCCTCTCTTTCTCCTTCACTGTCTGACATTTTACCTACAGGAAGCTTATTTCTTTTGTTTGCAGATCAGGTTTCTTATGGAAACAAAGATTAGATGCACAATATTTTGGAACGGTGTATCCTTCAATGTTGACTAAACCAAGTACCATACATAGGAGTTTCCTCCTGCGAGGTTTGGCGGATATTACCTTTTACCCACCAGTCTTTGGAGTATTATGGGAAAAAGGGGTCTGAGTGAGAAAGCACGACTGAGTTACTCTAAATGTCTTACGTTAGTTTTATCGCCCTTCCAAACACGTTGGGCGCCATGTAGTGTAGTTAGTTCCTATTATCCCAATAGGCTCTGCGCATTGGAATAATACCTTCAATAGTATAGGCCTAGACCAGACGTTAACTAGGTCTACTACTGTCGATATTAGACTTAAAGTTTTGGGTTTGCCAGCTAGCTCAGAGTTCACTAGAAACTTTCTCGAATAGGCAAGGAGGAGTTGAACCTCCCTGGATAGACAAGAAGGGATTTAGTTTCTGACAACCATAGAACATGACAACTTTGCTCTCCCCTAATCAAGAGTGTATCTCTAGAGTCGTGTGAACAAAAGGCAATTTATTTTACTCAGTCAGTACGTGCATTCTTAGTCTCATCAGATTGTAGAGAAAAGGAAGAGACGGGCGTGTTCAATAAAAGATGTTATTTATTGATCAGTCTCTTTTCTCATACAAGAGAAATGGATCGATATTATTGCAATACTTATGGTTAAGTAAAGTGCATACATTAAAAGCAGAAGTATAAAATAATACTGTAAAAACATTGATATGGTTTCTAAGCCATATGAAGGTTTAAAATGAATAAAATATATTACATACACGTATACATTTGACTAATCGTACTCAACTGGTGTTCCTAACTACGCCTACCCCGTGTACCTGACCTAAGCCTAATACGTGGGCGGGAATAGAAAGTTACAGTTTAAGTTAAGTTTGTTTTGCCAAGTGACTGATTAAAGTATTCTCTGCAAGGGGTTATTCAGTTCTGTACCTGGAATCTAGGATGAATGAGGGATGGTATCTCTCGTCTCTGGTCTCGATATTCCAGGCTGCCTGCGAGGGCTACCCGGAAGCGCCGGAGCTGGATTTCTCGGCAGGAGAAAAAGGCAGCTTCTCGTTCTCAGCGCGTCAAGAAGGCGGGGCTGCGCCAGCGGGGTCTGCTCTGCTCTGGGCTTCGGCAAGTCTGGCTGCTCCGATCTCGTCACCACCGCGTGTGTTTGCATAGGGCAATATCGGTAATATTTATACCTTTAAGGTGCCGAGATTGACGTAAGGATGGACATAGATACGTCAATAAGGATGTCATACGACCAGGTCGTTAGCACATTCTTTTGCTGAAGTTCTCGGTGAAATCAAAACAATGGCCGCAGGGTTTTTCCCAGGTCTGTCATAGGTTTGATTTGTTTTGAGAACTCTGTATGCCTTATCAGGGGCTGGAGGAATATCGCTTGTCTAATTAGATGGCAAGCGTTATGACCTAATCAGATAACACGTTCCTGTGCCGTAGTGTGGCTTAGGCAGATAACGGTTCCTGCATCATGGGGGTTTTCTGCCTCATGGGATGGCTGCTAGTTAACTTGTTAACCAGAATAGGGTCAGGAATAGGGGGATCGATCCAGAACCTATAGGAATACATCACAGTATTAGTAATTTTTAATGTATATGTAATGATAATCAACAGTGGCTGTGCTGATATTTAAATTAGATAAACAGCGCCACCATGTGGCAGACTGTCACAAGTGCAACAATTAAGTTCCTGTGCCGAGCACTGGAAACCACCAGCTCAAATTAAGCACTGCTGTGAGCAGAGCTGCAGCGCATCCTAGGACAGAGAGAAAGGAAAGTATGGGATAGGCACAAAGGACCGCGATAGGGGAGGGCTGATGGGCAAGTGGGCCCTGAGGAAACTTTAGCATCACCAGCAGCTGTGCCTGCTACTTCTACCACCCGAGAGAGAAGCTGTTGAACCTCCTAGGAGAGAGAGGGAGAGAGAGAAAGTGAAAAAAAGTGTTGGAAAGGCACCTACATGGTGTGGGAAATGGAGAGAGCGAAATGAGGGTGTAAAAAGAGGAGAGTGGTCCATATACACAGAGAGAGATGCACAAGATGGGAATGTTAAGAGTGAGAAAAAAAAAGCAAGAGGGTGTCTGCCAGATGAGACTGAAAGAACGGGTGGTGAAAGAGAGAAGAGACGATCATAGGTTGTGATGGTGCAGAAAAATGTAAAAAGAGATACAGAGAGATGCTGAGGGTGACAGAGTAAAGAATGAAACAAAAAAAAGTAGAGGGGCAGACAAAAGACGAGGTAGAGGTTACAGAAGGAAAGAGAAAGCCTTTGGGAGAGCAAGAGATTCAGAGGTAGGACAGAGGAGGGAACAGATAGTGAAAAGGGAGTGTGAAAGAGGAAGAGGTTGAAAACGAAGTAAACAGAGAGATAATGTGAAGTTTCAGTTTGTAGATTGCACGGCGGTGGTTAAAATCCCAGCAGCATACTTTGCCACGGGAGCTGAGTGGGATAATGCACATGAATGAATGAATGAATGAAATGAGACTTCTAAAGCGCACAGCTAGTCCCTGGAGTGTCCCGGCGCTGCACTTTCAGTTGACTGCAAAATGCAACCACATCAACTGTACTTTTCTAGAACAAGTCAGGGGATGTTACTGATTATAGCTCCAAAGGGAGTTTATTCTAGGCCACCGATCCATTCTCGTGAGCCGGACCTTAGGGATCCTTGCCAAGTGGCCATGGGCTGACCGTAGATTTCTGGAGGGGGCATTGAAGCTAAATCTAGCCCTAAGATATCCTGCCCCAGAATGGTGCAGTTCTCTATGGACTATCACTATGAAGAGAACTCTCTTCTTTATCGGCAGCCAGTGTGGTGCACCCAGGTGCAAAGACACGTGTGTTCTTGGGGACAGGTTAAGTAGAATACGGCCCACCATGTTTTGGACCACTTATAACTTGTTAGCCAGACAGTCTGGAAGACCTAAGAATAGGGCATTTCCATAGTCCAGTCTCGATGTTATGATTAACTGGATCACTACCCTTCTTCCGGACAGGGAAAGCAAGTGTATACACTTTTTCAAAGTCCACAAGAGCCCAAAGCATGTTCTAACCACTGACATGATCTGTGGCTGGAAAGACAAAGCATAATCAAATTTGATGCCCATGTTTTTGACTCCTCCCCCGAGACCCAGGGGGTGGGGCATCCTTGGGCCACATCATCTGCCAGTCTGGGGTTATAGGTCCAAAGAATAAGATGTTGGTCTTTTCTGCATTGCATTTTAATTGATGTAAGGACATCCATTGAAAGACAGAGGGAAGGCAGGTTTTGATTGACTCTCCCCAAATCTCCTCTCCCCTTCCACAGGTAAACAACAACTGCATGTCGTCTGCGTAAGTGGTCACCTTGGCACCCCGGGCCTCTGCCAACTGTGCTAGAGGAGGTATGCATTAAATAAAGTGGGTCTCAACGCCGACCCCTGCAGCACTCCTAAGGCCAAATCAAATGCTCCCAATAAGTATGGGGAAACCAATACTTCCTGCCTACTATCCTTCAAGAAGGAAGCTATCCAATCTAGAGCCACCCCAGCTATAGTAATGGCTTGGAGGTGAGCCAAGAGCATAGAGTGAGGGACCGTATCGAATGTTGCTAATATTTGTGCAGGACTCTTGTCGAGGGTCTTGCATAGAGGTCAAGTGGACAGCATCTACTGGGATCTCAAGCCTTTCTATTTTCACCAAAACAGTTTCCACCCTTCTTGCTAAAGCACTCTAAAATGGTTAATGCTGGTCTTAAGTTGCCCCAGGGTGAAAGGCAAAGAGAAGGTCTCCTCCATTGAGAACCCAGAGGAGGAACAGAAGGCTAAAGAACCAATCCTTCTCTCCAGGGTGCCTGTTACCTGAAAGAATAAAAATGTGTGCAATTAGTTAATCAGCTAATCTAAAACCTGCTGGGGAACCTAGCTTATAATGTGTGTGATACATTTGTTTAAACAGAGGTATTTTGTACTGTGTGTATTTTGCACTATGTAATCACTTGCACATTTTCAGTGCTTTCTGTCGCAGGCTGGGACTTCATAGCATTATATTCATGTCATTATTCTTTAGTGCAGCAAGCTGGGTTCAGATCAGCGACTCCTCAGTTTGATACGTAAACATTTGAAGTGATTGCATTATCTAGCTAGGGTTTCCTACCACAACGATGCATTTACCATCGATTAATTTAGGTTATGTTTACTTTTCATTTATGGTGGATGCATTATATTTAAGTGAAAGGCCAACCAAATAGATGCATAAAATCTTGGTTTCTTAGGCCACGTCTTCCATGGCGCTCTGCCGCAGAATAAGCACCAAGGCGTCTCACAGGGGATCGGCTGCAGATAGACCCGGCGCGCTTCCTTTCCTCCTCTAAGTAGTGAGCTCTATGTGCCTTTTCAAAGGTCTGGCTGGTCCCAGATCTGCTACTGCTCACTGCAGCTTCCATAATCACAGACAAAAGGCGTCCGTAAAAGGGATTATGATTAGGGCTCATGGTTTTATGGTATTTATTTTTGTAACCTTTCCATCTGTATTTATCCATATTTATTTTTGGGCCATTTAATTGGTATTTATCCATATTTATTTTGGGTTTTGTGAACAGATGAGGTGATAACTCGTATATTTCTGCATTTATTTAACGGATAAATGTGGACTCATACTTTGATGTCTGTCAGGCTTTAGCACATTACACAGCCAAAAATAATAAATAGTGCAATAACACAAATACATGTTGAGATATGCGGTATTTAAATACATCTCCTTGAGCTTTTCATTATCCACAGCTACTGGCCTGAAAGTCATTCGTCTCAGCATGTTGAATTATTCAAAAGGAGTCAAATTATCTGTATTTTTCTACTTTTAAAAATAAATACAGACAGGAGAGACCGTGTTTTCTGTCTGTCTTTATCTGTAAAAATCAGTAAAAATGGAAAACAGGGAGCCCTAATTATTATGGACAACGGATTTGAGTCCAAAATAATGGACACTACGAAATTTACGGATGGAAGGGCACACTAGGGTCTAGTGTCCTCACAATATGACATCAAGCTAGCCCTCTGTTAATATAGTATAAGCCTAGGCCCCCTCTCACCTTCGTTCCCCAGCTCCTCTAGTCCACGTGCCTCTCCCACTTTTCGTCCTGCCTTCCAGTGTGCCCTTCTTTTGTTTCCCGCTCTGCTGTACTGCGCTCGGGTGCTTTGTAGCCGGGTTTGAGCAATGCGAGTCCCAGGTATCCTTCTGTGCATGCAGGAAGGCTCTCCAGATGTCGCATGGTGCCTACTGAAAGGCAGGCTTCTACTGTTCACTCCACCATGATTATGCAAGATGTCCGCCCAGGGTCGTAGCTTCAGGATGGGTGTTTGGAGTGTTACACCCCCCCTAATAAATTTATTATTTAGTAAATAGTTGGGTACAGAAGCTTTCAGTCGGGTATGGTGAGGTGTCTGTCGGATTTCACCTAGGATTTTTAAATACGCGCTCAGACAAAAACACACACGCACAATCCCTACTCTCGTTTTTGATGGTTATTTTACAAAATACTGTATTTTAAGTACTCCTCCTTTTCCTTTCCATTGACCCATATGCCCCCCTGATGCGTTGCTTCTCATATCATAATTTACATGATGTGCCAGTGTGATTGTCGGAAACTCTGAAACTCAGTACCCCAGTCTTCCTGACCAAGCTACGCCCCTGTGTCCGCCGCTATTTACCTTACCTTCTGTCAGTCGCCCCTACACCTCACCATGTAATTCCTAGACCTAGGGCCTCCAGGGCTAGATGTTTAAAAAATATAAGTATGCAGAATAAAACATCATAAAATGGCTTCCACATTTCTTTGATTTCTCTCAGGCCATGCCGCCATTAAAGACCAACTTGTCCCATAGAAGCGTCTGTCAGTTTCTAGCATATAGCGGTTGCTACATCAGCCGGTTACATCTAAAGTATGACATATTATAAATACCTTACTCAACTCAACTCAACTCAACATATCTACTTCCTGTTACATTGGGTAGGATGTTGCAGGCAGGTGGTGGACACTGAAACTCACTTTTGAGGACCAGAATGTGTTGGTTCCCCATCAAAGTTTGACCCAGAGTAAATTAGGAAAAGGGGGAAAAGGAGGAGAAAGAAAGCAAAACGGTGACAAAGCAAGAAAGAAGGGCTGGAAGAACATGCAAGAGTAAGATGAAGACACAGCAAGTACAAGGTGGTGGAAAAAAGAGGCGGGAAGTGGAATCAGAAATAGATACTGATATCCTTGGCCTGCTGAAACCTTAACGCCTTGACCGCAGCGCAAATTCCGCTGAGGTGCTGGGGAAATAATGAGTGGGCGGGGTTGGGATGGCCCCTGGCCGTCTCCGCACACGCCCACTGTGACGTTGGACGGCCTCCGTCCGTCCGATGCATGCAATGGGTTAAGTTCTGTTCCAACAAAAAGCATTGGGCCCTGGCACGTATATATTTGTTTACAGAGGATGCACTGCTCACTTCTCAGTTCACACACTCAACAGTGAACAATAAAGTGATTGGACGGTAGTCCATGGATGTGGATTCCTTGCTCGCTGCGGCCAGGAAGTGAAGGCCTCCGTGACGCTGTGGTTGACTCGCACAGAGGGGATATGGCCTAATATTTCTTTGCAAGTGCCGCTTTTTAAGGCAGGATTGAGCTGATCTACATAAGGTTGGTCCTTTCTATACCAGATGATCAGGTGGTTCATTGCTTCCTCCTGTTCTTTCAGTTTCAGGTCATAAGTTCACCTCTGCGCTTCTTGTCTTCAAAAAACATAATGGTCCCCAAATTCAAGAATTTGCGCTGGGGTGGAAAAGGTTTTGTGATATGTACTGCTAGATTGTGGAATTGTGGAAATCTTAAAAATTCACAAAATCTTCTACAAGTCAGGCAAGCCTTAAAAACATGGCTCTTTAACAAAAAAAGTGGTTTTCTACTCTTCTAGATCTGTGTTATCTTCCCAAGGCAGCGCCAAGACACCTTCGGGTATTCGAGCGCCATACAAAACATATTATTATATAGCTCAGACCACGTCAGTGTTTAGGACACAGCGCTTTGCAGTGAAGAAGGCGTACATACAAAGAACCACTTTAATCCAAAATGTCAGCGGGTAAACATATGATAAGAAAAAGCCAGTGAGACAAAATTGATCAAAAGATAAAAATCAACAGTGAACATCTAATCACCGGGGGGGGGGGGGGTGACCACAGAGACTGCAGGGGGCTCTCAAGCACCTATGCAGTACCAGTACGATCTGGCAAAATGAATAACAATAATCACTGCTCCCTATCAAAATCCCACCCCGCGACATGTGTTTGGCAATTTGCTGAAACACAATCAACCAATCAGGATTTGTAAAGTGCAACTACTCACCCGTGAGGGTCTCAAGACGCTGGGAACTTTTATTGATTTATTGTTGCAGTATAGAAAATCCGAGGGATAAGGCACAGGTGTGACCAGTGTCACTTCACGTGTGAGGGAGAGTAAGAACAGAGTGAAAAAGAGGGAAAAAACCCCCGGGTAAAAAGAAATGATGAGGAGAGAGGACATTATGAAGCGCCCAGAGAGAGTATGAGAGACGCAAACTGTAAAGAGGTGAGCAAGAGAGTGTGAGAGAGAGAGAGAGCAAGGTAATGATATGAAGAAATAAGTGAGCAAAGTAGCTGAATTTGTACAAAGGAGAGAGAATGGCGAGAAACACCAGAGAGAGAGAAGAGAGACATACAAATACAGTTGAGTAACAGACCCCTAACGGAGAGACCGAGACATGAGAAAGAGACAAGGGAAAGAGAGAGAGAGAGAGAGAGACACACACACACCAAGGGATGGGCTATAATAGAGAGACTTATGGGAAAAAGAGCAAAGAGAGAGGAAGTGAAAGAGAAGAAAGGGAACAGGAATTACAGCACTTAGGCCCTGATTCCTAGTTCCCCAGAGGCGTATTCAGTATTTATTGCACCTGATAAAGTCCAACACCCCTGAGGACTGCTGTTGAATGAGAAATAACGTTTTTTACAAACATGTCAGAGAGAGGCACTTTCTACGCTTCCTCCACATGGTAAAAGACGTATCTTTTCATCAATAATGTTCATGTATTAAAACATTAATGGGAATCATGTTTGTCGAATATCTTCTCGAAATAAAGCATTGTATTCTATTACATTTTTAAGGGCTGTTATTTCACACGTGCAGGGGTTTAAACCCCATATTTCACAGGGAACGTTGAAATTAGGGATATATTTCATGGTTCCTTGTGAAATTCGATGACAACCCCCAAACCACATTGCAGAGTTTTACCATTGTCCAGGCCACTAAACTTATGCGGCAAGTTAATCTAAATTTTGTGACAACAAAGGCAAATTATGCATCACATTCTATTGCAGTATTATTGTAATCACTTTGAGTTTGGAACGCATGTTTTTGTGAAAAGCTTGCAAATTATGTGGCACATATACATCAAAACCTATGTGGCAAAGGCTGCAGAATCTTATGAATCCATTGGCCCTCATCAATGTCTATTGTTTTATCAACAATATATTCATGAAAGTTAAACCTAAACTTTCAATTCCAATTAGTATCTGTTATCCTAGACTTTGACGAAAACAGCCTTTTCCATTTAACTACCTTAAAATAGACACGTAATGTAAACAATGTTAATGGGCAATGTATATTATGGTTGTATATTGCCATCTCACAGTTCTAGTGACATTCGGCCTTCAGCTTTGTAGTTCCTGATGCCACCAGAACACCTCAATGGCAATATTGGACCAATTTATACGGTTCCTGTTTATGTATCCGCTATATACTGGTATTTATATAACACTCTCCTACTTGAGCATAATTATCTGTGTTTGTTGCCGACTGATTCCAATAAAATGGTGTGGGTGGGTGGGGAGCACAAAGGGGTAACCAATCCGTTGAGGGCATGCCCAATTTGGATTTATGAATCTGTAGTCTATAGTGCCTGTATATGGCACAGGCTACATAACGTTTACATATAACAAATGATTAAGCTTAAAACATGTATTCTTGGTAGGTTATGCGATATTCATATTGAACTAAAACTTAGGGTATATTGTACCATGTTCGAAATAGTGTGAAGATTGCTGCAAAAATGTAGCTTTGCGATCAGGTAAATCAAAATTGTTAAAAAACAAAAAAGCAGTTAATTGCCAGTCCCTCTTGCATTCTGTTGGGTAACCTTTTTTTATTAACAGTATATATGTATATATATATATATATAATCCTCTTTATGAATTATATTTATTGTATGTATACAGAAATGTATATGCGGAATATATGAAGTTTGATGCATTTATGCTGCTATATTTTTTATGAGTACTAAATAACAACAAAGAAAGTATCTGCCGTAAATACGTCTTTTAATATGTGTAATTTTAGTGTTTTAATACGTTTATGTATTTTAATGCCTTGTTATTGCACATGAAGAAAGTCTTTTACGTGAAGAAATGAAAAGAAGTTTAGACAGTATGTCTTCAATGTTTATTGTCACATGGCCAGCAATGTGATGGTTTGGGGGCATGCACTTTCAAAGCAATTATAAAAACATTATGGCTGAAGTGATCTGCATGTGATCAAGGGCTCGTGAGCCTGAAACGCGTCATTGCTGTTTACCTGAAATAAAAACATCGGCTTGCCAGATCCTGATTCGCCGGTCCATGTAGATTGGAAGTGGTTTTGGAGTGTTGCTGTATATATGTATGTATATGTGTATGTGTGTGTGTATGTATATATATACTATTCACTTGCATGTGAACAAGGGCTTTTCAAGCCCGAAACGCGTAGTGCGCTCTTGCCTACCGACTATTTTGCAATAAAAGAACCTGTGAAGCGCACCTGGTGGTCCGTCTCCTCTGTTCCCTCGCCGATCTGACTTCTGTCTGACTCGGAAGTGGTGTTTGGAGTTTCCGCATATATATATATATATATATATATATATATATATATATATATATATATGTATATGTGTGTGTGTGTATATATGTATGTATATATATATATGTGTATATGTATATATATATATATATACATATACACATACATACATACACACACACACACATATGTAAAGTATACTATACACTCAGATGCTCACATTGTAATATGCTATTTATTATCACTTTTGAGTGTATGAATGGGCTATGCCTCGCGAGAGGCGAAACCTCGAGTGAATTATGATGCCTCTCTGCCTTCCTGAACTAAGGAAACAACATTTTAAACTTTACATAGCCCTACATGGTTTATGCTATGGCATTTTTCTTGGGTTTGTGTTTGAACACATGTATTTAACCAAAGCCAGAATGCAAGGGGTTACATTTGAACAGCAGGTAGCATCACACTCCTGTGACTATTCGAGAGTGGTTTCCCCGCGCAAAGTAATTGTTACATGCAATCTGTGAGGCAGTGCGTTTTTTGTATATTGTTTTTACTGTACTGTTGTAATGAACTTGAATTTGACCTTTGCACTTTATTAATAAGTGTGTGAATGTGCGTTTATTAGTACAGTTGTTCTAAATAAGCTGTTATTTAGCCACATCTATTTTCATTACTGTGGGATATAAATATATGTTCACAGGGCCACTGGTTAAAATCTGTATTTCCTTATTGATCTTGACAATCTATTGAAGAGGTGTCCAACATAGACCCAGGAGTGTCTGAAGATCCAGGACTTATTTTCAGGGTGTTCGGTGGTTCTGCTGAAAATGTGGCGTGAACCTGCCCCATCTGAGGATTTCTTTTGGGACAATAGCTTCCATTTGAATAAACACTTGTTATTTACAGGATTCTACAGGACAAAAAAGAAAAGCACTCTTTACTTAATCCATAGCCCAAATTTGTGGCCTGGATCCACATTCCCGGATGTATGTTGGACCACCCTGATGTAGAATACATTTAGCAACACTTTCATTCTAAGGCACTACAAGCACTAAAAACCTTTCAGTACAGAATGCTTACTTTTGCTCCCTTGACATTTGGTGAATACTTTCCAAATTACGCTAATTTAATTTCTTAGCGCAAAGTGCTTCAGAGATGGTCTTATTTTGGTACAAATTCAGTCCCCACCAGGAGAGCCTATATTTAGGCCCATCTGCTGCTTCGCCCTCCATCCTATTGATCGGTCAATTAGAAGGCTGCATGGGAGCTTCTGGGAGAGGGAGGTGCTGGGGTTACTCTGTAATGGAGAAAACCATAGAGGATACGTAGCCGTCCGGGAGCTCCCATGGGCCAGTAAATGCGCGATGCGGCATCTGGGCAAGCTGCGCGCCCCACATCACATAACCTGTTTATCTCTATGACCGCTACCAGTCGGGTTCTTGCCTGACCTATATTTTCTAACAAATCCCATCAAACCAGTTGTACAAGGCCAACATTGGGAAGGACACACTATGGGTTCGCGTATGCGTCTGATGACGCATCACAAGACGTTCCTGATTATGCTACTATTAATGAGGCTGCTGAAGAATGGTCATGTGAGGTTGACATCCTCAAACAGATCACATTTCAGGCCTTAAACCACTGATTGATTGATTTGATACCAGACCTTCTGAGGAAGGGCGCGCCTCCCACCGTGATGTCAGAAATCAAATTAGTACTGCTTAGTCCCCACAGCAGACATTTCTTTTTGCTTTCTAGGGTTTTGGAAACAATCACTTGTCCTTTGGTAACTTGGGAGACCAGGCCTAAGTTAACCTGACTGCAAAATAATGTTATCCTTGGAGAGTAGAAAATCAGTGTAAAAGCAAATTGCAATAGTTTTAAAGCTTCCTGTGTTCATTTTATTAGCAAAGAAATAAACACCAGGCAGGTGGCAAACAAAGAAATACACATTACAATTGTAATGTGTATTTCTTTGTTTGCCACCTGTCTGGTCTGTGATATGTTTTGTTTGTATACCAGCACTTTGTCTTGAGCGTAACCGTTCTAGTTGTTTTTACTATATGTAATCAATAATAATTTTTGATACATGATTTTTTTGACTTAGGGGCTCTTCTTCTTCTCCTTTTTTCTTTATTAATGTTTGTAATTTGGATATTGATGTGTTGAATTGTATGTTTTAAGCGATTTTCCTCTTGAACCAATTGTTAGGTGTATATACTGACCTTCCCTGGTTCAGGTTTGTTGGACTGCCCCTGTGGTTGGTAATGATTTAAAGACCTCACAAGCATAGTTAATGGGTTTCTGTTTTTAAATACTGAAATGACAAGCACATAACTAAGTTATAAAAAATGGTAGCAGATGAACTATTGTCGTCAAGGTCACCAGTGGTATATTTTGCTTTTATGAATCATTGTTCTCAGGTGGGTCATCCCAGTTGGTTGGTTTGCCACCACACCCTCTGCTAGCATGTGGGCCACATTGGTTCCTTGTGTGGTCAGTTTTGCTTCTCAGATTAGTAACACCCTAGCAGGAATGCCTTGCTGTAGGACTCACCCTTTCCTTAATCTTAAAATGATGTTGTCTCATCACTAAATTGGGCTCCTCCTTGCAGTAGGCGTGGCTGATGTCTGGTAGAAGCTTCCACCTAATATGCAAGGTGCAGACGTGACCAGTGGAGCCTCGAATGGTAGGAACGTCCTGCGATGGGAGTCTCTGCTCCTTACAGTAGGTGTGGCTGATGTGACCACATCTGCAAGTGAGCATTCCCAGTGCTATTGTATCCCTCCAGCAGCTTAAATTACTCGTCGGCATTACTGACCTGGTGGTATACATGTAAGCTAGAGTTTTGCAATCTAAATCGGGGAAATGTCCATAAAGGACTACTTTATGTTGTCTATGTTATGTTATACAGATTTGTAGAGTGCACCTTCACCCGAGAGGGTATTCTGGAGCTGAGCAGGTGTGAGTCTTGCCACACACAGGGTCTAGTGGAACTACTCGAAAAGCCAGGACTTCAGCTTCATGCACAACTCAACAAGCGAAGAGTAGGCTCTTATGCGTAGCAGTAAACCTACTGCGTTGTTCCACGCTTTAGGAGTGATGTAGGAGAAGGCTCAACTGCCAGATCTGGTTTGCCGTATGTGTGGGATTTATGCAAGTAGGAGTCTGGACGATCCGAAGTGTCTGGAAGGTTTGTGAAAGCAGATGCGATTGTTGAGGTGTGCTGGGCCAATGCTATGTAGGTCCTTGAAAGTGGGGGGAGGAGTTTGGATTGTGCTAGTTTGTGAATAGGGAGCCAGAGGAGCTCCTTCAGGTGGGGTGTGATGTGAGTGCAACGTGGGACGTTGAGACGGATTTTGGCCGCCGAATTCTGAATAGTCTGCAGTCTTCTTGTGAGTTTATTCTCAATCCCTGCATAAAGGGTGTTCCTGTAGTCCAGTTTGCGTGTGACCAGGGCGTGCATGACATTTTTCCGGGAGCTGATCGGCCATTTGAAATTCTTCATCCGCATCTTCAAGGTATGGAACCATGAGGTGGGGATGGCATTAACTTGGGTGGTCTTGGGTGGTCAAGTTGAGTTGGCTGTTGATGAGGATTTCTATGGCAACCCTTGTTCACCAGAATGTGGGGGAGAACTACAAGTGGACCTATGGCTCCTCGGGGAGAAGGAATATAGATGCCCCACCGCCCTCTCTCCAGTGGTGACATTTTCTGTCTGGCAATCTGGACAGATTGGTGAATGGACCCCTTTACCCTTTCTCACTTGCCCAGACAGACTGTTCTATTAAGTCTGGGTTTTAGTAGCGTAGCCATATTGCCCACAATATTTGTAGCATGGGTTTTTGGTCCACCCTTTTTAACCATTGTATTTCTTCAACCATTGTTTCAGCCAGTGACTTGAGGCTTTATCAATCACATCTTGGCTCAGCTCAGTGGAGTATTTATCTCTCACTTAATGCTATTGATTGTTTGTATGTATCCTGCCTTCACTCCAGCGCTCGCATTGAAATGCATGAGGGACTACTTTATAACTATAGCCCTCTCTTTCCTCTCCTCCTGGTTCTCTGGTGTGCCCCCCACTCTAATGTGGGAACGCAGCTTGCATTAGTGCATTAAAACGAGACCTATTGACTTGGCCAATGCTTGTTCTCTAAAGAGCTCCATCAAATTCATAAATTGACATGTCCCAGACAGAGGGGATGCATACATGATTGTGTTAACATCTTTGGTCAGGATCTGTTACTGACTGGCAGATTCAAAACTGCAGTTAACTTTCTTTATGTTATGACAACTTTCTGAGATTAAATTTGAAATTACTCAAGCAAAAAAGTGAATGTTGTCCTGTGAGAATCCAAATACCCAGAACTTGTGCCTGTCTTTCTTTTCAGTTTAAAATGGTGTGTTTTTAAATTACATATGGAACAGGACACGTCATCAAAACATAGACAGAGACAACATTGAAACTTTGGAATTTGGATATAGAATAACAGTAACAAATGATCATTTAGCATCTGTTTTTATGCAAAATGTTAATAGTGCCTCGATTTGATGTAACTGAATTGTATGTTTGGGAATTAAAAGCAAAACTAAAGCAAAACAAAATGTTTTGTGTGCTAAAGTATGTCATAATTGATTGCAAATCGTTTGAGCAATTCATGTGAAAGCCTCTTCTCGAGGTACAGAAACAAGGCAGCCATCTTCAAATTTCTGTTCAATCCCATCTTTATGCCGAAGCAAGTATTTATGCTAAAGGTATCATTTTTAAAAAGTAGTTTTATTCTTACAAAAACTAGCAAATTATGCAAAATCCACAACGATCATGCCTTTATTTAGTTAAATACTGATTTTTGATGATATCTTTTGTAATCCTCTATTTATTTTGCCACAGAGAGACCACTGTGGTCTTTAAAGCTAATAACCAAAATGGATACAGTCCTGTGACCAGTAGCTGGTTGCCCCAGAAGGTCGGTCTCCTCACATTTACACGTTTAGCTTACCCATACTCACATGGTGGTATATTATTTTTGAGACTTTTATTTTAACGGTACCATGGCTCAGAATACTCATGCCATGTTGTATGGGGGATCCAGCTCGGGGCGAGGGGTTTGTGTGAGCGTTGGTGGCCATTCAGTAGCCTTTATAATTGTCTCTTAAAGGCCAATGTAGTCTGTGTGCCCTGTGCTTCCAGTGTTTAATGCTAGTGATGAATTGGAGAGGATTTACTACGGAAACTTGGCGCGTCCAATCCACAAAGCTTTCTTCCAAGAACAGGGATGACTTACTTATTCTCAAGATACTCCTGAATTTCAAGAATTTAGGACTACTCAGTGAACCTATATTTATGAATGTGGATCACTGTGAGCTGTGGCTAAAAGATTATGGTAATGCTTCAACCCTAGGCCTAAACAGAAAAACACGTATCCCAATACAGTGGCCTGCCTGCTGCTGGTCAACGGGTGGGTGGAATGTGAGTGCATAGGTGTGTCGAATGTATGAAGGGAAATGGGCTTTGGGCTAGTTGGTTTTCATAGGGTGGAGGTGTGTTTGAATGGTATAATGTGTATGTAGGGGCGCGTGCGTGTAAGCATGCCTGTATGCGCGTGTGTACACCAGTGTGTATTTCTGTACATATCTGTTTACGGAAGTATTCTCCTAAGGGCATTAGCAAAGTAACAAAGTGTATTATGCTAGAAATCTCACTTGGACAGAAAGCACATTGGACTGAACATATTGATGCTGCTATAGCACAGTGCTTTAGCATGTTTACACCACTGGAGAGCAGTTAAAGCTCATTATGGGTAATTTGAGACAAGATATAGGTCTTAAAAACAACGCTATTATCCTGAATTATACAATAATGCTTCTACGTCAGTTTGCTGTGTACGCTCCCTGTTCTAGGTTGTAATGCCTACACAACCCGTGGTTGCCATTCACTGTCAGGCCGCCCTCTCTTGTGACTTACGTGACTGAATCAGGTCACGGGCAGTAATTAAGAACATAGGCGTGCATTATTTCTTTATACATCAAGTTGCTAACCACACCATCAGTTTAAAGTAAATAACATCACACTGCATGTTCTTTTGATGGCAGAACCACCATGCCTCAAAGCAGTAAGTGCCCTTTTAATTTCGGTTTGCATTTGTATCGAGTATAAAAATATAATTAAAGCATTGTGTATGTCTTTTGTAAACTGCGTATTTCTTTGATAGATTGAGGCCCAGGGTTATCGAAAGCCACGCAGCACCGGGCATCAAGTAAAGTTGCTGCACTGCGTTGTGTGAAAGGGAGAGAACAAAACAGTGTCATATCTACTAAGATGTGGGGATGTTACGCACTCTCCCGGCGTTGGTACATTTTAGGCAGCCATGCGCCAAAACTGACTCCTTTGCAGCAAGGGGGTCTCTTCCAGGCCCCGACTGGCCATAGCGGGCACTGAGCAATCCCCTGGTGCGCCGCATGGGTGGGGGCCGGTTTTGGACCCCCTGGGGCCGTTTTTTAGCATAGCTGCAAAAGCGGCCCGGTAACAAAATCGGACGAAAACCGGCCCCGGCAAAGAGCTCGGCGGCATCTCCAACCCACCCTGAGTGTGAGGGGGGGCCGGCAGAGCACTTTGCCAGGGCCGGCTGTGGTTCCCAGTCCGGCCCTGGTCTCTTCCTGTACAAAACCTATGCTTTTACGCTGTTCCCACTTCATATGTGTGCTGTACATAGATGCAAAGTTGGAAAAACGTGGTGAAATGTAAACGTTTCTCCTCGTTGGTCCTGCCTCGAGGTCGTGCAGGACTTTGGTGCAAATCCCTGCCTACAAATCTTTGTAGAAAGGGATTTTCATCAAAACCCATGGGTGGTTGCAAGGGACTGTCCATGCACCACCCCTGGAACGCCCCCTTGACGCAAAGTAATGCAAGGCAGCGTGTTGCTCAACTTTGCTTACTATCTAACGTAAATCACAATTTGCGATAGATAGTAAATATCACCTGAACACCTTGCATCAGGTTGACATTAGAAAAGTAATGCAAACCTGATGCAAACCATTTGTAAATTAGGGCCTAAACTTTTTCACATATGAGTCACATAAGCTTGCGAAAACGTAGGTAAACGGCAAAACGTGACAAAGAGGGAGGGAAAAAATGAAAGAAGACAGTGTTGATTGGCCACTTTATGTCCTGTCAATATCAACACTTCCTACTCGGCTTTACTCCCTTTCATTATGAACACTCACAAATGATTGTTATCAGGTGCATTCTTCTGATTACTTCAATGGAAGCAAATTAACACTAGCACAGCCAGACTCTGTCAGGTTATCACATAAAACCCCAGAATTGGAGATTATATCCATATTTTCTTGCAGTGAGGAGGGCACCCTAACCATGCAGAAAGACATGTCTGAATGGCCTGGCTTTACTACATATGTAAAGTATTTTGTCAGCTTGTTTAATTTCTCTGATCATCTGAGTTTTCTAAAAGAATGCCTAAATATTTTATATCTAAATGCAAGTTTTCAGTTTTTCCTGATTGAGGAAGGTTTGTTTTAGGAGGGTATTGTTGATATTTGGGATTGAAAAATTAGAGCTGTGGATGATTGGTTCAAGAGTCGTACAAGAGTTGTGCATTTACGCAGTTCAGGATTTAGCCCAGGGAACCCAAAACTGCTGAAATTGTGGGATGGTATTGAGTTTATGGTAGAGAATTGACTTTTGTTGTGGTGGTATCACAATGTGGCCAGAAGACACTGATCTCCATGTACTACCAGTTGGCTGTTTCATTAGGTACTATGCAACTTCACGTGAAGTTGTGAAACTCTTTATGCAAAAAAGCTATGTTGACTGAGATTTGTGAAAGGCGGCTCTGCTATTTCCATGGCTTCACCGTGATGTTGTGTTCAGGTACCATCACACCCTGGTCTCGAAGATTCCTTCGCACACTGGAGCCTGTTTTCTGTTTGCATCGGTAAGATCATCAGTAACACGGGTGTGGTTAAGATTACTTGTATATGACTGCTAGCTGGAGAGCTTCAGCAGTTTGGGTGTATGTCATCTGAGCTTGACGTGTGTGTGTATGAGGTCATTTAGACTATGATGTGCTTTGGGGGTTTATGCTAAGTGTTTTTAAACAGGATGGGTTGTTACTGACTGTGTTCATACATGATTCATCAACACACGCTGCATCGAGTCATGAAGCATCACCTCACTGGGAGTTCGTTGAGGGCATTCTTACGTGTGTGTCCAAGTAAAGCATAGCACCAAACTACAGGAGACTAATAAGGCTGTTTGAACCTTTTTTCTTTGGTGTATTATGATGATAAAAGGCTTGGGGCCATATGTATGTAGCAAATTTGCATTCCCAAACGCCGAAATTCGCAGAATTTCAGCATTTGCGAATGCGAATTTGCCAAATGGTATGTATAAAGGAAAATCTGGCGCAAAACAAGGATTCGCAAAATTTGCGATTCCTTATTTTGCAATTGCATTTAAGGAATCGCAAAGTTTGTAATTCCTGAAATGCAATGTATGAAGCAAAAAAAAATGCCAATTAATTTTCGAATTCCTTGAAAAATGCAAATTTTTGCATTTTTCAAAGTGCCATGTGACGCACATACATGCCCTTAGGGCATGTGTGTGCGCCACATGTGCACCCATGCTTATTTCAGGGGTGCAACAGGGTGTCCTTTGGACACCCCTGCACCCTTGAAATTATTCTCAATTTGCGATTCTCAAATTGCGAATCGCAAATTGAGAATAACTTCCCATTCATTCCTATGGGCCTCCTGGCCCATAGATATGAATGGGAAAGTATTCCTTAATTGAGATTCGCAATTTTCTAATCGCAATTAAGAAATACTAAGAATTCGCAAAAAAATTGCGAATTTGTACATACATCCCAATTTGCGATTCTGAAATAGCGATTTCAAAAAAATTGCTATTTCAGAATCGCAAATCAGGTTGATGATACATATAGCCCTTGGTCTTTTGCAGTCTTTGATTTCATGATACCTGATCTTCACTGGAAGGTTGTGCTGAAAATGTGTGTATTTGTCAGGTTCCGCAAGTGTTATCCCACAAGTTCTGACAACAATCTGCCTTACTCCCCAGAGTGTGTACCAAAAAGGATGCATCAGAGAGGGTCAAATAGCAGAGGGGTCGGAATGGCTGAGAGAGAGAGAAAGAAGCAGCACGTCCAACTCTTCTTTTGTATGTCTCTCTCTGGTGTTGCATCTCTGGGCACCGTACGGATATTCGTTGAGACTCTCAGGAGGGAGAGCCATCCAGCAACCAAACGAGCATTGGCAATGCAGATAGTTCTAATTTTAAAGGAATGTTGTATGGTAATGTGAAGCATTATAAGTAGATAACATAGGAATTCATATGTATATGTGACACTCTAGTCGAATAATAATGTCATGAGTGTGCCCCTGAAAGTTCAAGCTGAGGCAGCTGGATTAATAAACATAAATTATCACAGCTGTGTGGAGGGTAATCCGGTTTGTGTGGAAGCATTCAACTTCTGCCCAATCTAAACCTGTACTCCTGGCTCCCAAGATGTGGGCGGGGTCAAAGCTTCTCTCTAGATGATCCTCATGTAATTGCCTGACAACAGCTGCACTATCACGCCAGACCATAAAAAAGTACTGCAGCACTTCAGTGTCAATCAAAAATACTCGATGATCCAAATAAACATGTATACTCAATGGCCTTGGAAAGACGGGTCACAGTAAACCTAAGCTAGGAGTAAGTGAAGCCTGTGAGACCCAAACTCTGACAATTAAGCGGGAAAGGCCTGAGCAGGGAAAGGGAGTGTGAGGAACACAGCCAGACAACAAAGCCAAAACAAAGTATAGAGAGCAAGGTTATCCTAACAGGCCAAAGGTTCACAGAGTTATAAAGGCAAGTCCACTCTAAGTCGCAGAGCCTAAACAGAACCTGAAAAGCAAGGTCTGATGTAAACAGGCAAAATGTCAAAAGAACAATAAAGGAGAAAACCCACAGTAGTATACCAAAGCCAAATAAGAGTCTAAGGAGTAAGGTGAGGGTATCCAGGCAAGGAGGTCGAAGAAACGAGGAGCCGGTGGAGGAAAAAATAAGAAAGGTGAGGAACGGGAACTGTGGACAAACTAGCGACAGCAAAGACCAGGGCTTGAGTCGGGGTACCAGGCGGGTGGACGGCGTCCCCACACTTATTTTAACGGGAGCTCGATAACTGGAGCAAATGGAGCCACACATTCACTCTTTGGCCTCTCTGGGGCGAAATCGGAGCTCATTCAGAACGCTGCTCAAGCGCTGGCTTCTCTGATGCAATCGCATCTGAGGGGTTAGCGAGGAGAGGCAATGAGTCTGATGGTGCAAGCCACCTTTCGTGACGTCACTTTCTGTCGTGAAGTCAGTGTCCCCCCCCCACTTCTTTTTTGAGAGCTTGTGCCCTGGCAAAAACCCAATACAGCACAACGTTGCCAGGAGCAACGTGCTAGTGTCTTCCTGATGTTTAAATACTGCTTGTCATGACCCAGTAGTCCGGCCTTAAGCCAGGCTATTCAAGGTGCCCCAGAAGCCAACATCTGGTACAGCAAAGCCTTAAAGGGAAATACCTCACCGGTCATTGTAAAACCTCGGACACCCTGCTGATTCCTGACAGTATCAACAAGTTTTTTGTTTCTGTTTCCTTCATTGTATCTTGCTTGTTTTATTCTGTCCCTAGCTCCATGTAGGCACAGAAATCCATTGTCCGTTTTACTTGTTTGGATAATTCTACTCATCATTGTTTATCTTCAGCATACTGCTGTGACTGGCAGCCCCCTTTTTAGGTCGAGGATTGTAGGCTGCGCTTGCGCAGTTTGGTCTGAAGATTTAATGTTTTTTTAGTTAGGGGGCTTGAACCCGCCCCTCTTCTCCATTGGCTGGCCTCGTAAATGCTGGCCAGCCATTGGAGAAGAGGGGCGTCACTCCCTTTAAGCCCCGTCTTTTTTGGATTCGGCGGCGTGTTTTTTGCGTTCTTTCTCACCGTGACGTCATCCGTCACTCAACAAAAAACACGCCTCCGATTCCGAAAATGTCAGAGCTTTGCGGCAGCCATTTCTGCCCGACTGTGTCCTGCCCTTGCATCCATCCGCTTGCTTCGATGTCCATTCTCCCCAGAAGAACTTTAAGCTCCAAGATAACTTCATTTTAAGTTAAATTTGAATAGTCGTTTTCAAACTTATGCGACCTACAGGCATTTTTTCCACTGGTTGAATCACAATTAGGTTTCGCACAGTATCACAAATGAAACATGGAATGTCACACAAACAATGGCAAAGTCGCACATAAGCAATCTGAAACATGGCAACTATGAGATTACGTGATTTGCCTACAATCACAAGACGCTGTGGCTACGCCAAGACGCAAGTCTGGTTTCCCAGTTTCCAAAATCGGCAGCTTTGGTCGTACCGCCACATCTTCTCCAGAAAGCTGCATGGGTATTAAAACGCAACAATCATGGTCCACATGGACCCTTAAAACTCCGTTCCCTGGTGCCACTGCACCTAGCTGCGCCCCAGTGGTGAGGCCGTCAAGCTACGTGACATAACAATCTGTCAGGTCAGAAAGCTGCGCATAGTTTAAGAATCAAAGCACATCTGCGTGCCGATATGCTGCGCGGGGAGGCCTCCTGATCAGAACGCCGGTGTTTCCTGCCTTGATTACTTTGGGCCGCTATATGCAGATATTCTCGCGAGGGTTCGGAGGGGCGTTTCGAAGCCCGCGCTGAATGGGAGCTTTGTGTGGGAGCGAGGGCCGAGGAGCTATCCTAGCATGAGACATCTGCAGTTAAGCAGCAGACGTTCCCAGAGCCTGCCGCTGCGTCTGCTGTCTTAATCGCACTCATTTGACGGCTCTCCCCAGTGTAATGCAGCAACCGCGTATCAGATCCCTGCAGATGCTGGAAGCTGAAGGCGAAGGCAAGAAAAGCTTTGACATTCTGTCAGGGGGATGACATGACAAAATGGTCCGCTATAAAACAACGGTTTGAGCCGGGTAATTTGATACATTGAGTTTCCTAAGCTTCTCCAGATGCCGAACTCGGCTTGGGATGCGAGATAAGGGCAGGGCATTTATTCGGTGAATGGAGCGCTGCCTTGTGTAGCCGAGGAAAGGGAGCCATCTCTATGCAAATGCGGGGCGTAATCTATGCTCAAACCCGCTGTTTCCTTCCCGTTCCCAGGGCAGGCCTGGCCTATAGGGCACTCTGGGAGGGCTGGACTGACAGGTAAGTGCGTGTTTTACAGTCTGGTAGGTCCGTTTTCACTCTCGATTTCCATGATATTACCACAGACCTTGCTTGTAGCAAGCACCGATATATAAAGCCCCCTTGCCTTGTAAAACACCTATACATGTCTTTGCTAGTTAAAAACTACCCACGTTCAATATTGCCGCGATTTGCAAACGTGGGCCACTTTTTTAAGCAATCTGATTCGCTAATCTGTGTGTGTGTGGCTCTGTGTGTGTGTGTGTGGCTCTGTGTGTGGCTCTGTGTGTGTGTGTGTCTGTGTGTTTGTGTGTCTCTGTGTGTGTGTGTGGCTCTGTGTGTGTGGCTCTGTATGTGTGTGTGGTCTGTATGTGTGTGTGGCTCTGTATGTGTATGTGGCTCTGTGTGTGTGTGTGGCTCTGCGTGGATAGCTTTTTTTGTAGGTGGCTCATGTGTGGGTGGCTCTGTCTGTGTAAGGGTGGCTCTGTGTAGGTGGCTCTGTGTGTGTGGGTGGCTCTATGTGAATTACTCTGTGGGTGGCTCTGTGTGGGTGTAAATGCAATAGGTCATGCAATTGCCAGCGATTAAGCTATTGGCATTGTAAATGACAATGCCATTTATTTAACGATGAAGCTATTGGCAATGTAAATGACAATGCCATTTATTTATGATTTTTAAAAAAACAAAAAAACATAAAAATGTAATGAGCAATGCCAATAGCTCTACCTTTAATAATGCCGAGACCATTGCATTGTAAATGCTTGTTTATTATTTCTTTTAGATATTACATCATTATGTTGATTTATGTCATGTACATCATTTTCAAATTCTAGAAGTTTCACTTTAAATAGAATATTTTTTATTAAGCATTGTCTTCATTAAAGGGCCTGCCATTGGGCCACCGAAGTTCTTTCTGTCCTTTGCAGCAATAAATCATGGTCAGTGTTTTCAGTGGTGGTAATATGTTGATAGGACTTAATATGCCGTGTTTCCCACATTGACTGTCATCATTCGGCCATCTTGATCTCTAAGTCTTACTATGTGTCTTACTACTGGTCTGGTTGTCAGTTTTATATCTTGATAATCTTTTCTTCAGGTCTTATTCCTGATCCAAGTGATATATGAGCAAAAGTGGACATATAAGAGAGAATATACTTTCTTTAACCCTTCGGAACCCATGCTTAGCATGGATCCAGGACATGGTAGCATGGTTATAGAAGTTAAAGTACTCCCTTATAGTAAAACTATGCGGTGGATTCTGAAAAATGAAATATCTTGAGAATTATCTTTTGATTCAAGCTATTAATTAGTTTTGCTCAAAGCATAAAGCCTTCAGTTTTTTAAATTATTGTGAGTAGTTTTTTGTGAGGAGTTTTGAACTTCTCCAGTTGGCATTTCCGTACATCATTTGTTTTTTACTGTGTGTTCAGTCACTAACCAGCTTTTCCTCTGGGGTCTTTTCTGCAGATTCTTCCCAGTTCCTTTGCCACTGGCAGTAACTGAGATATATGTTTATTGAAGTTATGCTTGTATGTGATTATCCTCTAGTTTTTATGTTTATGTTTGGGGAATTTATAGAGTCCAACAGCTACTCAAAGAGTGTCCTGCCGCTATAGTGGGCACAAAACCTCGAAATCGCAGAACTTAGTACGTGGAACTGAAAAGCCAGGCTTTGAGCAATCTTTTAAAAATAGAAATATCCTCCGCAACCCACAACTGCTGTGGGAGGGCGTTCCAGTCTTTGGTGGCGGGGTAAGAGGAGGAGCGGCCAGCCCATCTTTTCGTTCTAAACTTGGGGATCGCCATCGAAAGAGAATTAGGAGAGTGAAGGGATCTAGGAGGAAGACATGGGATGGTCCTTTTAGATAGATATTGGGGTCCAAGTGGTGAAAGGCTTTATGGGACATAATAAGTCCTTTAAAGCTCTTTGGTGTGTATCCAGTGACGCTCTCTCAAGTATGGTTGGATGTTAGTCCTTCTAGGCCGTTTTAAGAGAAGACGCGCTGCCGTATTCTGTACCAGCTGCAGTCTCCTAATGAGATAGTCCAGTAGACCTAAATATAGGGAATTGGAGTAATCTAGTCTTCTTGAAGTAATCAACGCCTGGATTACTGTTTTCTGCTGCGGGGTAGGAAGAAGATCGAGCAACTTCTTTAGGCTCTTTAAAAGTCCGAAACAAACCCCGACAACACTCTCTCCCTGGGAAGCAAAGGTGGCAGAACTATTGGAGGAATTATGTGATTCATCGTTACTTTCATGCGATGATTTAGAATATTAAGCATTGAATCATATGAAGTGCCTCTTTCAGACACCCTCAGACTTCCAGGAAGATGGTAATAGACTTGATAAGGTTGCATTTATCTAATCTTAATATAGTCAATATTCTCTCGCAACAAAATGTTGCCCTTTTCAAGACACATGAACAGAATTTGTGTGAAATATTTATCAATTTGAAAATGTTACTAGATGGACCATTGCAAAACATGGGTCCAATGTTGGGGTGCTTGTGTCCCCTCTCATAGCAGCCCCTCAGCAGTACTGACCAGTGTGTACCATCCACTGTAAGAAAGTAGGTCTGTAAGCCTTTGTTTATGTGGTAATTTGTAGGCACCATGCACATGACCATGCCAATCATACAGCACTTTATGCAAATCACTTAACAAGCTTACTATTGATTGCCACCTGAATTTAGATAGAATTTGGGAAAGTTGTAGCCAAACCACTGCTGTTTTCAGAGATCCTGCATCTGATGCATTTTCCGGATGATCTTTGTCAATGATCTAGACTTGGGGGCATGGGCGAGGGGAGAATCTTCAGTTTGCCCCAGGGCACCCTGGGACATGCACGAATGGTACCTCACTCAGAGGTGGGCTTTTTGCCAGTTTTGATTGGAGGGGACGGGTACCTGGCAAAAACTGCGATTGGATGCAAAGCACATCTCTTTCCAGTGGTTGGCATGTGAGGCGAAGGCGCTGCTCCCAGCATCTCAACCCGAGACGATTGCTCAGTGAGTTAAAATGCTGACCTCTGCTTTGACCTGCAAGTCCTGATTTCGAATCCCAGCAAGGACAGCTCATCCTTTCATCTTTCAAGTTTGGCCGATTGGATTCGAATCTAAAAAATAATTCTTGTGGCAAGTTAGGCTTCTGAGCTGTAAAATAATAGGCCAAGTTTTAAAACTCTTGTCATTTCAGGCCTATTCTGGAAAAGCATCCATTTTCACGTTCCAGATGTCAGAGTCCTTTTGGGTGATTTTGCGCAGTTCCTTCTAAAGCAGCTTCACTCCATATTTGTTATTGCTACGACTTGAGCAAACCATGAGCATCTTTAACTCATAAGCTTCTGGTATGAAACCACACACCAAAGTGTTCCCAGGGCAGTTTAGCCCCGGCTAGAGTCGTGCTTTGTGCTTGTCCCCAGTAAAATGTAAGAGACCTTATAATCGTCACTTGCAGCAAAAACCGTGGAATACATTTAATCACCATATACTCCGCCTGCCTTGGGTGAGGTCATTGGGCACAGAGGTCATGATGTGAGCCAAGGACTGAGGCTTGCTCTCTGTGCTGGGACACTGAGGGTGTGTCTGCATTTACAACTGTGAGGCAATGAAATGTAAAAAGTCTGATAAAACCAGAGCCTCCATGGACCAGGACACTGCAGGGAAGAAAGCTGTGAGCCAAGGTTTGAGGACACACCCCTGACACAGGGGCCACCAGGTTTCGGCCCTCTCTGACATGAGTGCTTGTGTACAAAAATGAGAAGCCATTATTGGGTTTGCTCAAAGTATGAAGGCTTCAGTTTTTGTCGTTATTGAGAGTAGTTTCAGTGAAGAGTTTCGAACTTCTCCAGTGGGCATTTCTGTACATCTTTTTGTTTTTACTGTGTGTTTTGCACTAATTAGCTTTTTCTATGTGGTATTTTCGGCAGATTCTTCCCAGCTCCTTTGCCACTGACTGTGATCTATACGTTTATTTTCACCCATGCTCGTATGTGTTTATCCTATATTGGAGGGAGTATGTGATTCGCAGTTACTTTCATGCGATTCTTTAGAATATTCAGCATTAACACCACCTTTTTGTGTCTTTTGTTTAGAGTCGTGAGCCATTTAAATATTGGGAAAGTGTAATAAAAATAAGGTTAGCCCTGCATACAGGAACACTATGGTCATGTCTAAACACAGGCTCCCTGTGGTAACTCACTATGAACAGGAAGTGCCTAGACATCTTTTGAGTACCTCTGCATTGGAAGAGGGCTCTAGTGGAGCCCGGTCCCAGTTGGGCATGGGCTAGAAAGGGTGTGTGATATGTCACTTTTAGGTTTGATGCATAAATGTGTTTTTTCTCTAGTCATGTTTACATACTTTGGATTTCTTTGTCTCTTAACATTGTTACTGAGATTCTTCAGGAAGGAGATAAAGTAATGATTATCTGGGCTAAGAATATGGCTACTGTACAAAGATTAAGTTGGATAACAAGAAAAGATAGTGAGGCGACCTTTTAACTGTATGAATCATTTTGGGTTGGATCACGTGCTAATTATATAGCGCTGCAGAATGCATGTCTCTCTGGTCCGACCCTGCATGCATTATATTTCTGGGTGATTTGGACAGTTCCTGCATGCATTGCATGCTGGAGTGATTTGGGCAGTTCCTGCATGCATTGCATGCTGGAGTGATTTGGGCAGTTTCTGCATGCATTGCATTCTGGAGTGATTTGGGCAGTTTCTGCATGCATTGCATTCTGGAGTGATTTGGACAGTTCCTGCATGCATTACATTCTGGAGTGTTTTGGGCAGTTTCTGCATGGATTGCATTCCGGAGTGATTTGGACCGACCCTTCATGCATTACATTCTGGAGTGATTTGGACAGACCCTGCATGCATTACATTCTGGAGTGATTTGGACAGTTCCCGCATGCATTGTATTCTGGAGTGATTTGGACAGACCCTGCATGCATTACATTCTGGAGTGATTTGGACAGACCCTGCGTGCATTCCATTCTGGAGTGTTTTGGACAGTTTCTGCATGCATTACATTCTGGAGTGATTTGGACGGACCCTGCATGCCTTCCATTCTGGAGTGTTTTGGACATTCTACGTGCATTGCATTCTGGAGTAATTTGGACAGTTCCTGCATGCATTACATTCTGGAGTGATTTGGACAGACCCTGCGTGCCTTCCATGCTGGAGTGATTTGGACAGACCCTGCATGCATTGCATTCTTGAGTGATTTGGACAGTTCCTGCATGCATTGCATTCTGGAGTGATTTGGACAAACCCTGCATGCCTTCCATTCTGGAGTGATTTGGACAGACCCTGCATGCATTGCATTCTGGAGTGATTTGGACAAACCCTGCATGCCTTCCATTCTGGAGTGATTTGGACAAACCCTGCATGCCTTCCATTCTGGAGTGATTTGGACAGTTCCTGCATGCATTATATTCTGGAGTGATTTGGACATACCCTGCATGCATTACACTCTGGAGTGATTTGGACAGACCCCCCCCCCCCATGCATTACACTCTGGAGGGATTTGGATAGGCCCTGCATGCATTACACTCTGGAGTGATTTGGACAGATCCTGCATGCATTACTCTCTGAAGTGATTTGGACAGTTCCTGCATGCATTACACTCTGGAGTGATTTGGACAGACCCCCCCCCCCCATGCAGTACACTTTGGAGGGATTTGGACAGATCCTGCATGCATTACACTCGAGTGATTTGGACAGTTCCTGCATGCATTACTCTCTGAAGTGATTTGGACAGTTCCTGCATGCATTACACTCTAGAGGGATTTGGACAGACCACCCCCATGCCTTCCACCCTGGAGGGATTTGGACAGACCATGCATGCATTACACTCTGGAGTGATTTGGACAGTTCCTGCATGCATTACACTCTGGAGTGATTTAGACAGTTCCTGCATGCATTACACTCTGGAGTGATTTGGACAGTTCCTGCATGCATTACACTCTGGAGTGATTTGGACAGTTCCTGCATGCATTACGCTCTGGAGTGATTTGAACAGACCCCCCATGCATTACACTCTGGAGTGATTTGGACAGTTCCTGCATGCATTACGCTCTGGAGTGATTTGGACAGACCCCCCCCCCATGCAGTACACTCTGGAGTGATTTGGACAGACCATGCATGCATTACACTCTGGAGTGATTTGGACAGTTCATGCATGCATTACACTCTGGAGTGATTTGGACAGTTCCTGCATGCATTACGCTCTGGAGTGATTTGAACAGACCCCCCATGCATTACACTCTGGAGTGATTTGGACAGTTCCTGCATGCATTACGCTCTGGAGTGATTTGGACAGTTCCTGCATGCATTACGCTCTGGAGTGATTTGAACAGACCCCCCATGCATTACACTCTGGAGTGATTTGGACAGATCCTGCATGCATTACGCTCTGGAGTGATTTGGACAGACCCCCCCCCCCCATGCAGTACACTCTGGAGTGATTTGGACAGACCATGCATGCATTACACTCTGGAGTGATTTGGACAGTTCATGCATGCATTACACTCTGGAGTGATTTGGACAGATCCTGCATGCATTACGCTCTGGAGTGATTTGAACAGACCCCCCATGCATTACACTCTGGAGTGATTTGGACAGATCCTGCATGCATTACACTCTGGAGTGATTTGGACAGACCCCCCATGCATTACACTCTGGAGTGATTTGGACAGTTCCTGCATGCATTACGCTCTGAAGTGATTTGGACAGACCCCCCATGCATTACACCCTGGAGGGATTTGGATAGGCCCTGCATGCATTACACTCTGGAGTGATGTGGACAGTTCCTGCACGCATTACTCTCTAAAGTGATTTGGACAGTTCCCGTATGCATTACACTCTGGAGTGATTTGGACAGAACCCCCCCCCCCCATGCATTAGACCCTGGAGGGATTTGGACAGACCATGCATGCATTACACTCTGGAGTGATTTGGACAGTTCCTGCATGCATTACGCTCTGGAGTGATTTGGACAGACCCCCCATGCATTACACTCTGGAGTGATTTGGACAGTTCCTGCATGCATTACACTCTGGAGTGATGGGGGCAGTTCCTGCATGCCTTACACTCTGGAGTGATTTTAACAGACCCTGCATGCATTACATTTTGTAGTGATGTGGTTACATTTTGTAGTGATTTGGATAGTTCCTGCATGCATTACATTCTGGAGTGATTTGGACAGTTCCTGCATGCATTACACTCTGGAGTGATTTGGACAGTTCCTGCATGCATTACACTCTGGAGTGATTTGGACAGTTCCTGCATGCATTACACTCTGGAGTGATTTGGACAGTTCCTGCATGCATTACACTCTGGAGTGATTTGGACAGTTCCTGCATGCATTCCATTCTGGAGTGATTTGGACAGACCCTACATGCCTTCCATTCTGGAGTGATTTGGACAGTTCCTGCATGCATTACACTCTGGAGTGATTTGGACAGATCCTGCACGCATTACTCTCTAAAGTGATTTGGACAGTTCCCGCATGCATTACACTCTGGAGTGATTTGGACAGACCCCCCCCCCCCATGCATTAGACCCTGGAGGGATTTGGACAGTTCCTTCATGCATTACACTCTGGAGTGATTTGGACAGTTCCTGCATGCATTACACTCGGGAGTGATTTGGACAGACCCCCCCATGCATTACGCTTTGGAGTGATTTGGACAGTTCCTGCATGCATTACACTCTGGAGTGATGGGGGCAGGTCCTGCATGCATTACACTCTGGAGTGATTTTAACAGACCCTGCATGCATTACATTTTGTAGTGATGTGGTTACATTTTGTAGTGATTTGGACAGACCATGCATGCATTACACTCTGGAGTGATTTGGACAGTTCCTGCATGCATTACATTCTGGAGTGATTTGGACAGTTCCTGCCTGCATTACACTCTGGAGTGATTTGGACAGTTCCTGCATCCATTACACTCTGGAGTGATGGGGGCAGATCCTGCATGCATTACACTCTGGAGTGATTTTAACAGACCCTGCATGCATTACATTTTGTAGTGATGTGGTTACATTTTGTAGTGATTTGGATAGTTCCTGCATGCATTACATTCTGGAGTGATTTGGACAGTTCCTGCATGCATTACACTCTGGAGTGATTTGGACAGTTCCTGCATGCATTACACTCTGGAGTGATTTGGACAGTTCCTGCATGCATTCCATTCTGGAGTGATTTGGACAGTTCCTGCATGCATTCCATTCTGGAGTGATTTGGACAGACCCTACATGCCTTCCATTCTGGAGTGATTTGGACAGTTCCTGCATGCATTACACTCTGGAGTGATTTGGACAGATCCTGCACGCATTACTCTCTAAAGTGATTTGGACAGTTCCCGCATGCATTACACTCTGGAGTGATTTGGACAGACCCCCCCCCCCATGCATTAGACCCTGGAGGGATTTGGACAGTTCCTTCATGCATTACACTCTGGAGTGATTTGGACAGTTCCTGCATGCATTACACTCGGGAGTGATTTGGACAGACCCCCCCCATGCATTACGCTTTGGAGTGATTTGGACAGTTCCTGCATGCATTACACTCTGGAGTGATGGGGGCAGGTCCTGCATGCATTACACTCTGGAGTGATTTTAACAGACCCTGCATGCATTACATTTTGTAGTGATGTGGTTACATTTTGTAGTGATTTGGACAGACCATGCATGCATTACACTCTGGAGTGATTTGGACAGTTCCTGCATGCATTACATTCTGGAGTGATTTGGACAGTTCCTGCCTGCATTACACTCTGGAGTGATTTGGACAGACCCCCCATGCATTACACTCTGGAGTGATTTGGACAGTTCCTGCATCCATTACACTCTGGAGTGATGGGGGCAGATCCTGCATGCATTACACTCTGGAGTGATTTTAACAGACCCTGCATGCATTACATTTTGTAGTGATGTGGTTACATTTTGTAGTGATTTGGACAGACCATGCATGCATTACACTCTGGAGTGATTTGGACAGTTCCTGCATGCATTACATTCTGGAGTGATTTGGACAGTTCCTGCCTGCATTACACTCTGGAGTGATTTGGACAGTTCCTGCATCCATTACACTCTGGAGTGATGGGGGCAGATCCTGCATGCATTACACTCTGGAGTGATTTTAACAGACCCTGCATGCATTACATTTTGTAGTGATGTGGTTACATTTTTAGTGATTTGGACAGACCATGCATGCATTACACTCTGGAGTGATTTGGACAGTTCCTGCATGCATTACACTCTGGAGTGATTTGGACAGTTCCTGCATGCATTACACTCTGGAGTGATTTGGACAGTTCCTGCATGCATTACATTCTGGAGTGATTTGGACAGACCATGTATTCATTCCATCTTTGAGTGATTTAGTTATGCTGCAGGTGAACTTGCCAGTGTCCGAGATGAAAGATTAATGAGGAAGGAAGGAGCCCCCGGGACTGTCCGAGAATGTTCAGAGCTACTTGATGACCTTTGTTTTTGAGCTCCGCAGACACAAACACTCTTGCCTTTTTTTGCTGGGTAAGGGGTTCTTCGGCATCCTTGTAGTGGGTGTAATTTATTTTTGGGGTGTGTCTTGAAAGTGCAGCTGTTGACAGACCTTATGTGACGAACAGAAAACGAGCTTTAAGAAGCACTACCGAGGGAGGGGCTTTGGTTACGCCCATTGTCGATCTCCATTTTTTCATGCATTCATGGTGTTACCATGTTCCATCAGATCGAAGCAGTCTCTCTTTCTCTCCCCCTCATCCTCCCCCTCTCTTCCTCCCTCCCCCTCTCTTTCTCCCTTCCTCCCATTCTCTCTCTCTCCCCCTCCATCCCCACATATATGACCAGGCGAACGGGCTAGGAGGTTTCTTCTTGGAAACTTTAGCCCCACTCATTTCCACCCCCACCCACCTCATGGGAACCAGGGCCGGACTGGCCGTTGCGGGTACCGGGCAATCCCCCGGTGCGTCGCAAGGGTGGGGGCCGGTTTTGGGCCCCTGGGGGGCCGTTGTTGTTACAGGTCCGTTTATGCAGCATAGCTGCAAAATCGGCCCTGTAACCAAATCGGCCGAAAACCAGCCCCGGCAAAGAGCTCGGTCGCACCCCAAACCTCCCCAGGGGGGGCCAGCCGAGCACTTTGCCAGGGCCGGTTTTGGTTCCCAGTCCGGCCCTGATGGGAACAATGTTTTGTTGCTGTCGAGGTTGTGGCCGACACAGGAGCGGAGGTAAAGGAAGATAAAACTGTCTTCTGAGATCAGACAATTTGGTCAAGTGGGGAACCTAGGATCTGAACTTCCATCCGAGGTTCAACAGCCAGCGATTTAGATAGCACCCTTTCCTTCTCAGTGACGCATGTCTGTTTGTGTCGCGTTCTGGGCAGTGGCGGCTGGCATGGATCGAGGGCAGGCACGTCTTAAGGATTTTAGGGGCCCTGGGCCAAACCAAGTTTGGGGGCCCCTGCTCCGAATAACTTTTAATTTAAGATCCAGTTTCAGATTTTTCATGCCCTCTTTGGCCGGGTCACTGACAGTGCACAGACACACTCGTCCAAATTTTAAATGTGTTTACAGCTAATATTGAGGGATATTGACTTGTGTTTTCAATATTTAAAACAGCAGCAGCTCTTTAATATTACTGGTGCTAATATGTGAGGTCCTGTTTTGAGCTAAAATAACATTTATTCTCTTCAAAATGTCCCTAATATTCTCTCTCACATCACCCACAGTCAAATAAATGAAAGTAAGACTGTATTTAAAATGATTTGTATGAGAATTACCCATGGCCATCAGGGTAAGATCTCTGCAGAACATAGATAGCAGGCTCCATAAGGGGGCCCCCTGAAAATCTGTGGCCCTGGGCTAGAGCCCACTTTGCCCATGCCTTAAAACGGCTCTGATCGAGGGTCGGATGAGGGGAGCAGGGAACACAATAAAAAACAAAAATAAGAAAGAAAATAAACATACCTTCCTTACTTGCAGCGCGATGTCCTCGTTTGTCTTCCAGGAAGCTCCCAGTGGCGTGCTGGAAACTCCACTACCCAATCATGGCGCTGCTTTCACAGCATGAAAGCAGCACCAGGATTGGATAGAGCAGGCTCTCCCAGCGCTCCTAAGAGCACTGGAGGCCTGTGCTTTCACTAACCCAGCTGTCTTAGAAATCTAGATTAGAGAACTTTAAAATGTGCATGTCTGGCTGGCCGTCCCAAAACGGCCGGCCAAAGAGACTTGTGCATTTTAAATAGCACAGCTCTCTGCTGCTGCCACTCGGCAGCGCTGGCCCCGCCCGGTCCTGACACTTGGTTCAGGACAGGTTGCTGAAAATTAAACTAATAAATAAATGTTATTACTGTTTTATTTTTCAGCTCTGGGGCTTGTGGGGCACGCTTCTCCGCTCAAATAGAGGAACTGCCCCTAGTTCTGGGGCTTTCTAAAGGGTTGGCAGGATTAAAATACAAACTGTACGTACAGTTACTGTCCCAAACTGCCCTTTTCACTGGTGGGCAACCAGCTGCAGAAGACAGAATAGGTGAGTATTTAGACATTTCTAGAATTATTTTTTGCTACTGTGCCTTAGCCATCGAATGATGAAACCAAAATGTTAGGTTTTTATTAAAAATACTGGCCAGCACCTCTTCCAATGAAGAAAAAATCTGCTCCCACTAGCAGAGCCAACGTGCTGAAGGCGGGCTGTAGTGACGGTTAATGTGTTTTTCTCCTATATTGGTATTGGAGTCATAGATAAGAGTAGTCTGGGCCCAAAAATTGCTGCTATCCCATATTTCCTATTAGTTCAAGGTCGCACAAGCCACATCAAATGCAAGCATTCCCCTTTCAGTCAATCAGATCTTTCATATTGTTTTCTGAATCATTTCCCAGGGTAGCACTCCTGTAAGATAGATTCTCCCTTCCTCACTATCACTTAGAAGATGGGTTTTATTCACACAAATAGAAGTAACATCACTTGGGCCAGTGACCTATTAAAAGAAGACCATCATTGGATGTAAATAATGGTTTTAGAAAAGCCTCTTTGTCCTAGAGGACTTGGAACAGAAAGTCTCAGTTTTGCACAAGGTCGAAGGTCAGACGCAATTAGATGTGGACCAATACCCCAGGCCAGCAATGCGACAATTCAAAAAACTGGTGGTCGTTGCGTCTCCGCAGACAGAGTTTTTCCGGATCCTTCTGGGGGGGGACTTTTAAGTAGCCGTGAAATCCGTGGCTTCAAAGGTCAGATGGAAAGTCTGAACATGAATGAATCTTTTATTCCTGCCCGCGCTTGATGATACGCAAGCGAGTGCTGTCAAAATGGCTGCCCTGATCTTCAGGGACACAGTATTATGGGCACTAGGTACTTGCCCTGTTCTGTTATAACAGAGACTGGGTTGCCAGTATTCATTCCCTCTTTGCAAGATTGTGTTTTTATTGATGTTTAGTGTAGTTATTCGGTGGGGTAATAAAGCGCCTTGTTATTAAGGAAGCTCCCCTGGTCATTCGATGTAACAAGAGAGCATTAATCAATACTTCTCTTCCTTGTCAAAGGTGACTAGTCCTAGCTCCCATCAAATATTCTTTAGACTATTAAAAATCACACAGCTTGTCCAGCAGCCACCAGCTAAATGCACAACTTGTGAGCTGTTTTGATTTATGCACAGCTAATGAGATGTTCTGATTTATGCATAGTCCATGAGATGCATAGTCCATGAGATGTTCTGATTTATGCATAGTGTATGAGATGTTCTGATTTATGCATAGTCCATGAGATGTTCTGATTTATGCATAGTCCATGAGATGTTCTGCTTTATGCATAGTCTATGAGATGTTCTGATTTATGCAGTCTATGAGATGTTCTGATTTATGCATAGTCCATGAGATGCATAGTCCATGAGATGTTCTAATTTATGCATAGTGTATGAGATGTTCTGATTTATGCATAGTGTATGAGATGTTCTGATTTATGCATAGTCCATGAGATGTTCTGATTTATGCATAGTGTATGAGATGTTCTGATTTATGCATAGTCCATGAGATGTTCTGGTTTATGCATAGTCTATGAGATGTTCTGATGTATGCATAGTCCATGAGATGTTCTGGTTTATGCATAGTCTATGAGATGTTCTGATTGCATAGTCCATGAGATGTTCTGCTTTATGCATAGTCCATGAGATGTTCTGGTTTATGCATAGTCCATGAGATGTTCTGATTTATGCATAGTGTATGAGATGTTCTGATTTATGCATAGTCCATGAGATGTTCTGATTTATGCATAGTGTATGAGATGTTCTGATTTATGCATAGTCCATGAGATGTTCTGATTTATGCATAGTGTATGAGATGTTCTGATTTATACATAGTCCATGAGATGTTCTGGTTTATGCATAGTCTATGAGATGTTCTGATTTATGCATAGTCCATGAGATGTTCTGGTTTATGCATAGTCTATGAGATGTTCTGATTTATGCATAGTCCATGAGATGTTCTGCTTTATGCATAGTCCATGAGATGTTCTGGTTTATGCATAGTCCATGAGATGTTCTGATTTATGCATAGTGTATGAGATGTTCTGATTTATGCATAGTCCATGAGATGTTCTAATTTAGACAGGGTCCCTATCCAGATTGCATTTTAAGGTGGCTTGACACTGCTTAAGGCTGGGTATCAGCTTGTTGTTGTTTTTTAGATTTAATAAAGTTTTATTTTGTGGTAAAGTGCAAAGAAGCCTCTCTATGCTTGGGTCTCATCCTTTAAGCACTATAATAAGTTGTATGTGGCACTGTTAAGTTTAGAATGAGTTTCAGAGATTGGCTTCGTGCAAGCAATACCCTATTCTAGCTACTCTTAAGGATCACGTCTGCACAGAAGCCAGGGGGGGTATGTGAATTACATAAGATCCCACAACATGTCAGTGGTGAACTGGAACATGAATTTGCACCTCCTTGTTCTACGCCTAGTGACTCAACCAATCTGTTGCGCACCATCGGTTTGCCTCATGCTTCATGGAAAACTAGACAGGCTGCAGTGGCTAGATGGGCCACCCACCTACATGCATCTAGCAGTGGAGTGTGGAGCAGTGGAGGAAGGATTGCATGGATGCAAAGCTCAACCAGCCCCACAGTGTTGCAACCATGATTATTCACACGTAATACAAACAAGCATTGGCATAGCCAGTTAGGTCTGAAGCTCATACTTCAGCTCTGAGAGACAAAAGAAATGCCCAATGCAGTGGAAAACAATTAATAACAAGATTTTGCAAAGCCAGTAGTGGCCAACACTTGTTTTGTTTCATCATTGCTTTCATAATACTTTAGCTGGCGGGCACTCACCAGTATTAAAAAATATAGTGTCTAAACGCAAAAATAGATTTTTGCTCTCAAAAAGCTTATATTGCCATTGGAGCAGTTGTGTAACGAAACTTGAGGGGGCCCCTCTGCAAGGTACGTGGAGGGGCCCTCTCTGGACTCGATCAGAAGCTCTACAGAGAAATTAACCAATGGCTGAAGTGGGCTGACCAATTACCCCATGCTGTAAAAGTAGGTCTGCTTGCTATGAATGGCGTAAGCCCCATTAGAATTTGAACGTAAAAAGGCGTTAGTGTATTTCAAGGCAGACGGTTTTCTAGGTAATACTTTAAAGAATATGCTGAACTGTAGTAGTCATAAGAATCGAGGGACTATCAGAGAATTTGTTTTTTCGTTTCTGTAATTAATTTATTTTCAACTCTGGAATTTGCATATTTAAACAGTCAATGTGTGTTTCATCCTCCTGGACTTTGTCAAGGCTTAAAAACCCCATGCTATATAAAGTTTCAGCATATAATTAAGTTAGATATTTACCTAAAATTGCTGGCTACGTTGTGTTGGACACATCAGATTTAATGTCTAAGAACTTTTGGGAAATGGAAATGTCACCAGGCTATTCCAGTTATTAGCGCGGTCTGCCTCTCACCCACCTAGTAGGTTTTTTAAATGTAAACAATACCTACAGTACAACTCCTTACCTTTTGTTTCAAGTGTCGAGAGCGTTCTTGGTGTAATTCAAAAGCTTTCTCAAAATAAGATTAGTTACCATCGATTTCAAACTTGACATACCTCTCGCATGGATCTTTAATACACAGTTTTATCATTATAGGCCGATAGCAGGACTACAATCTTACCTTGGAGTTACAGTGTTAGTGTTCACTCACTGGCTCCGCCCACCACTCCCCAACCCCCCCATGCACCCCGAACACTCAAAATCCTTGGAAATCACTTCGCTGACCAGTTGGCCCTACCCAGCTTATTCTGCCATGGAGTCAGTGCTTAATTTGAGCCGGTGACTTCTGGTGCTCAGCACCTGTACTTAATTGTCAGCACCTGCACATATGACAATCTGCCACATGGTGGCGCCTTTGACTAATTTAGAGATCTGCACAACAGCTGTTCATCAATTCCGTATACTTTAAAATTACTAATTACTGCCACCCTTATAGCTTTGGGGGCCTGGAAAAGTCTAAAATGTCACACTTGTAGGAGTGCAATGGTTGGTACTGTCATTGGCAGTGCTGGTAGAGGAAATGGGTGGTTCAAGCTGCAGTGGGCTCCTGATGGGGGCCCTGGCGCTTATTTATCTACAAATTAAGCACTGCATGGAGTCCATAAACTGCAGGACAAAGATGTACCCTTGATTCTGCTGCAGAATGGCCATCAGGCGAGTGATTAACTTATGATCCATGCGCTGCTAATTTGCAGAATTCAATCAGAACCCTTATTTAATACAGCATGAGGTGCGTCACATGAGCATTACCCTGCTGCTGCGTTTTTGGCTTTCGGTTATTGCCTGTAGCCTTTCTTAAGCCCCAAACCTCCAGGCCATTAGAACCTTTTTAGGTTTCGCTGGAGGGCGGAGCTGTAAGCTCCGCCTCCAGAGAAATCTGTAGTTTCTAGTATGGGTGACTTGAACACGCCCCTCTGCTTCATTGGCTAGCTCCATAAATGGAGGCTAGCCATTGGAACAGAGAGGCGTCCGTCATGGCCGGACCAGATTCGGGGGCGTTCCCGAGAATCTTTGGCTTTTGGCTACGTCATGCTACGTCAGCCAAAAGCCGGGAACGCCCCCGAATCTGGTCCGGCCGGGCCGTGCTTGCTGCTGTCCTGCCTTCCTCCGTGTCCCTCCTCCCGCCGTCCCCCCTCCCGCTCTCCCCCCTCCCGCTCTCCGTGTGGTCCTGCTTTCCTCCGTGTCCCCCCTCCCGCCGTCCCCCCTCCCCCCCTCCGTGTGCCCGTCTCCCATTCTAGCTCCTACAGAAAACATGTTCAAGTTTGCAAGAAGCCTCTGCAATCCCGTGCACGTTTTACTGAGCACCAGAGGGTTCTCGGCGTCACAGGCCAGATGCGGTCTCACCACCCACCTTTGGGGAACGACCCTTCTTTACTATAACAATTCGATGGGTTAGTAACCTGTATACGAATGAGTTGAAGAAAAGTATCCAAGGAAAACCTGCACGAGGAAAACAAGTCTCAGGTGAATCTGGAAACTCAGCAAAATACTTTAAAGAAATAACGCTCGCCAGCCCCCCTAAACAACACAACCCCCGGCTGGGGCCCTGCTTCCTCCTCTCTCACTCTCCTTTTAATGCCCCCCCTCGGACGTGTGCAGTGTCAAACGTGGCCTGAGGAAGTAAAGCTGATAAATCCTCTCTCTCGGTGCCTCTGTTTCCCTACAGGCACAACGTGGAAGCGCTTAGAATCAGGCGAACTCCGGACTCGCAGCGCTACACAAGGGAAAGGCTCCGAAGGATGCCTGGCCCCACACACAACGCCTCGGGCCACGCGTGTGACAAAGGACAGTGTTTGAGCCGTGTTACAGTAAGAGCACAGTGAAGGAACCCAGCGGGGCACCCCCTCTACCCCCCACCACCGAGGGCTGCACCCCTCCTTTACTAGAAACCGCATAAATGGAAATTAAAAATTCATTTCATGCATTTACTAATTTATTTTATGACAATGTCTGGAGTCGGACAGAATTACTGTCTGTAGTAAAATTACTTCATTATTTAGTTTCCGCATAAAAGGAAGAACCCGCAGGGTTCTATTCAGCAAAGGAAGACAGTTTAAATAGCAAAAGAAACGAGAAAAAATGAAATACGCCCTGTTCCCATATCTCAACTCACGCTTGGCGTAGGTTTCCAATGGAGGCGCGTGTGAAGGGCACACTCACGCACACACACGTGCACATACATGCACACAAACACATACATACACAGGCAGCAACACACATAAACGTACTCAAACATTTGCACGTACACGCACACCAAGACGCCAGCCATACATACACATATAAACATGTATGCACACCAACATACACAAACACATATGCATACACGCCATCATGGATCTACCGGTATACACAAACACATATGTACACATCCGTGCAGACAAATAATCCCACTAACACACACATACTTGCGCACCAACACACTCCTGCTAAGATAAAATGAAGACAAGAATGATTTATCCTTACCAAGTGACCAACTCGTTCATTCAAAGGAAAGGAACGTATACTCGCATCTAACCCTGACTGTCCACACATACACATATAAACATGTATGCACACCGACACACACATGCATACACAAATATTCATATATTGTGAAGAGAACTTCGGCAGAAGGTGTGGCGTACCGGGACACGGCCTGAGCAGAGGCTGAACATTGTGCTGGCCAGCCGAGGTTCCTGTGGCGAGGCCATGTGCGGAGCGGCGAATGCACGGCCAGGAGTGTCGCGGCCCCAGGACTGTGGGCCGTCATAAGTGGAGCTGGGCCCAGCAGCGGCCAATGAAAGCTACTTGATCGTCGGCAGACCCTTCCTTAAGGCACCGGCTCCGTCCACGGCACATACAGCATCTGCCACAGCCCTCCGCCCCTTGAAGCTTGTGGCGGAGGCCCATTCTCCACTACTCGGGGCGGTAGTCTGGCCGTGGTGCGGCAGGCTCACAGTGCCAGCCCGTCTGCAGAGGCTGTGCCCGGGGCCTCCCCCTCCAGATCTGTGGTGTTGCTTGGGACCGGATTTTACCATTGGAGTGAAACGGACCCTTAACCTCCCATGGCCCACTTCGCCTACATCCTTGGACCACCGCTCCAACCCTGGAGTGCCCAAGTGGGTGCCCGATGCCTCCTTGATGTGACGAGCTGAGGAACTACTATGGCACCAAGTGGGGGAAAGGGAGAGACTGTCAAGCCATGCAGTCTTAGGTCTTGTTTCCTCGCATGGTTACTCCTGATTTTTACATCCTTCCCTAAACTACTCCCTCCTCCACCATCCTGCTTCCACCATTCTGACCAGATGTGAAAGAAAGGCTACTCACAGAACACATTTTGTCTGTCTAGTGGTATATAAACATTTTGCGGGGGGGGCTGGCTTCGAGCCGCCTGGTCCTAGACTGGAGGATGTGGCAGGATCCCTCCCGATCCTGTGTCACCGAGGGCTCCCAGCCTCCGCCATGTCACCTGCTGCGCCCCGCCTCACTTTCACCCGCCTCCCCCCCTCCCCTCCCCTCCCCCTTCGCTCTCTCTCGCCATGCCTGGCACAAGTAACTAACTGCCTCCGTGCTATCCCCCCACCAAACCCCACTTCACGGATTTCACATGTCAGTTTGCACTCAAAGCTCTCGAAACTGCCTTTCAGATATGAATCCCTGCCCCCCCCCCCAAAAAAAAAACAAGTCACCGCCTTTCACATGTGACCGTGACTCCCTGCCTTCCACTTTTCTCCAAAACTCTCGACACTGCCCCTCATATGTGCACACCCCCCCTTCCTCTCCACATACAAACCCCTGAAACTCCTGTCAGTGCCTGGCACGTGTGCCCCCTTTCCCTCCACCCTATCCTCCGTTCATTGCCTTCCGTTGTGATTCCCTCCACTCACCTATAAAGCGCGTGACTCCCTTCCCTGCCCCCCCCCCCCCCTCGCCTCAAACCTATCACCACACCTGGCATATGTGACTCCCGCCCTCGTCTCGCCTCAAACCTATCATATGTGTCTCCCTTCACTCACCCAAAATCTCCAAAATTGTCTGTTGTGTATTTTATGATGGACGTTCTGTATGCGAACAAAGACCCGGAATGAGTGAGAGTTCCTGATTATGAGTGTGTGTATATATATATTCATGTCAATAGTGATATTTTACTTTAAGTAGTATAGAATGTAAATCTTGACACGGTATGAGTCCACTTTATAGTATCCGTGTTTAAAAGATGTTAAAGTTCACACTTTACTACAATTGTGGAAACTCCTAGTAAATAAGTCCTTACATTAGACACCACATTTAAAAAAGAAATCCTGTTCAGGACCCTCGTTCACGGAGTTCTTATGGCCGACAATATCCCTCCGCAAACGATAACTGACCAACAGGTGCCGGCGGCAAGAACTTCCAAGTTCATTAAAGTTGAATGTAACCCCCACATTGAGTGCAAATAGTTGTTTTTACTATGAGTAGAGTGTGAATTCAGGTTTCTTTTGAGGTCTCGGTTTTCGAACCTATTGCTATCAGTGCACATAGAGAGGAATTGGGTCTGCTCTTTTAAAACATTCGCTTTCTTCAACCAGCCTCCTTCAGCCATTGGTTTGAGATTTTGTCAATCATGTCTTGGCTCAGCCAGTGAACAGTGGTGTAACTTAAATGAATGTGAAGCTGGGGGAGCCCCCTCCCAGAGTCTCCCATATTCCATAGATATTCATTGTCCTTGTGGACAATAGGGACCTTCTGGCGGGTTTGGGGGCCACTGAAGAGTTGAGGGGGAGGTGGAGGTGGGAGACCCCCTGCACCGCAAGGGGCCTTCTTTAGGTCCATGCCAGTAAAGTATTTGTTTCCCCCCCTTATGCTATTGGCTATTCAAGTATATGGGACTACTTTACAGCGATAACCCTTTCGGCCGTTCCTGCTGGCTCTACCCTGTCTGTCTCCCTTTAATGTGCTAAGTTTGCTTGCATTAACACATTAAACCCAGACCTGTTGGTTTTCCAGTGTTTGTTTGATTTTTGCTGTGCTGCTCTCCCCTCCCTCCCCCCAGCTTATCTAAATTACAGATGTAAGCAACTGTGGCACACTGGCATCTACATAGTCGCCAATGGTTAAAAAATGCCTTGTGACGGTCAAGCTTACGATAAGACACCTTGCCACCGGCGCCATCTTTAGCGTATTCACTTTCCCTCCAGGAATGTCGCCGCTCTCCCGGTGTGGATTCAGTCTCGCATAGGTGCGTCTTGTCAGTTGAACCATGTCCTGCATTTGCCTGAGTCTTGCAGTTTGCTCAAGTGTGTGAACTGATAGGTTTTAGGGCTTGTTGGGGCTGAGGTTTTTTAGCCTTGGGTTCGATGCAGATCTGTCTCACCTGTAAGGTCTTTGTGAGGTTGGCAGGATCAAGGAGGCGTCTTGGGAGCATATCTAGTGACCGCGTTTCAAAGGTACATGGTTCTCTTCAGGCATTCAGCGGTGAGGCAGAGGATATTTATTTGATTTTAGCCATCATGGGGGAATGAGTGTCGCTGTTGAGGGTATGTTTGAAACAAATTAAGAAGTTTTGTACGGCGGTCGTGCCAGCTCCTACCTCACTCCTAAAGCCTGGAATGTGCTTTTATGGATATTGCGCTATCCGAATAAAGTTTTTAAGTAGGTAAAGGCTGGAATGACCTGTCCATGTGCATCAGAGCCGTCTCCTCAGCTCTTGAATTCCACAAGAAACTGAAGCCCTGGCTTTTCACTTAGCCCCGCACCAGGACGCACTCCCACGTGTTGTGCGCTATACAAATACACATAACATATCATATAAACTGTTTCTGTTCTGGCCCGCCGCCCTCTTCACTCTCTCTAATAAACCCATTTCCACCTGCTGGAGTCGTTTGGCGAGGGGCGTCATTGAGTATTCTCCCGCTGAACTCTGCAATTTTTTGTGAAAAGAAGTAACAAAGAATTATAATGAATTGTCGTTGTCTTGTCCCATTGTTTTGTTGGTTTCACTTTTTCCTGTGAATGTTTCCGTCTTGGCCCTGGGGCATCTACAGCTCATTTCCTTGGCTAGCTGTCAGCGTAGTTATGTAATTTGGGCTCTTTGGAGCCAGCTTGGCTATTATTTAGATTTTCTAAAGTGAAAGGTTTTCATTTAATCCATAGACTGGCGTAGAGAGTAGTTACATAACACATTGGCTGCAGTAGAAGGCATTCGTGCCATTCGTTGGCGTGAGTAGAGGGTATTCACATCATTAATATGCCGGGGTGTTTATGTAACGCACTGGCCGCCGTAGAAGGTTTTCATGTAATACAATGACGGGAGTATAGGGCAAACACGCTGGCTGGAGTGAAAGGTATTTATGTAATACATTCATTGGCATTCACTAATTGTGTACAGGATAGTCACGTAACCCATTGGCTGGAGTAGAGGGTGTATTATGTAATCCATAGGATAACATAAAGGGTATTCATGTAATCCATAGGTTGCAATAGAAGGTATTCATGTGATACATTAGTTAGAGTGTAGGGTAGTCACGTAATCCATCTGGACATTAATCAGTCTGCCCTTGACTGTGATATCGTGTTCCGGGCAGTCATGGATGGCTGTCCTGAGCAGTGGATGTGAGAGCTGTGTGGGCTGTGAGAGCTGTGTGGGCTGTGAGAGCTGTGTGGGCTGTGAGGGCTGTGTGGGCTGTGTGGGCTGTGAGAGCTGTGTGGGCTGTGAGAGCTGTGTGGGCTGTGAGAGCTGTGTGGGCTGTGAGAGCTGTGTGGGCTGTGAGAGCTGTGTGAGCTGTGTGGGCTGTGAGAGCTGTGTGGGCTGTGAGAGCTGTGTGGGCTGTGAGAGCTGTGTGGGCTGTGAGAGCTGTGTGGACTGTGAGAGCTGTGTGGGCTGTGAGAGCTGTTGGCAATGTAAATAACAATGCCATTTATTTATAAGTAAAAAAAAAAAAGAAATGTCATGAGCAATGCCAATAGCTCTAACTTTTCCAAAGGCGAAACCATTGCATTGTAAATGCTTGTTATTTTTGAGCTGCTAAGGACAAGTGTGAATTTTACATTGTTTGTCATAAGACTTGGGCGGCTTTTTATTTATTCAGAATTTTCGTTCTTTGGATTGATGTTGATTTTTAATTTTGATGAGAGTATTCAATGCAGGTAGCGTATAGGATCTCAGGAATGCTTCATTACTTTATGGATTTTTTAGTGAAAAGCTGCTAACTGGTGCCTTGTGGCATGTTCAAGACTTGCGTGAATGGATAAGATGGCCGCAGTGATCTGTAATGTATATTATCCCTGGCTGTGTCTGGTCCTTCGCCAGAACAATATGCCAGGATGTGCTGTATCGGTGCCAGGCCCTCACCCGCAAGGGTAGTTTCCCACTGTGTGCACAACAGTGATCAGCCGAATAACACAAGATGGCGGCTACTCTATCTGGCCTAGCTCAGGTCACAACAGAATAAAGCTGGCATGGGACCTGCTTATATTTTTTGTCATGGACCTGGCCTTGATCATTAAGGCACGTGTGTGCAGAAGACTCCTCGTAAAGGGATCTGTTCCTAAGGTATATGTATGATCATTCTTACGTTGAACAACCAATTTATTCGTTTTTCTTGGGATGGGGAGAATTTTATTCTGATATCTCCTACAACACACATCCTGGCTATACACTAATGAGATCTTTTACTTCCAGGTGTTGGAGCCGTCCCTGCTATGTCCGCTTTTAAAACTTGTGCCAAAAATCATATTTTCCCTTCTTAAAGGTGGTGGCAAAATGCCGAACGCGTTGGCTTTTGCAATATTATTATACAACACTAGGATACGGTCAATGCTTTGATGGGTGGAATGACACATGGTCTTTCTTTTTCAAGAGTGGGCTAAGCCACACTCTACCTTAACTTGAGGTACACAGTTGATGGTGCTTTAACCCTCCCTTGACCTCTGCTGGACTCCACCTCTGACGGAAGCATCCGTTAACAGTGAGCTGCAGACCGAGTGATGCAGCTTGACGAGTAAGTGCCTCTGGGCAGTACCCCTTAGAGCACACGTGTCAATGATAAAGGGTCTTTCTTTACTCTTGCTAGGGATATTCGGTATAATTTAATATGGTTATATCTTTGGGACACTTAACAGTTCATTCTTTTGTTAGTCTTCCCTAAGAGAGTGCTTCTCTCTTGCATATAGGTGGTTGGTACTTTCATGAAACATGGAATAAATCCTACTGTTAGGCACCAGTTACTGGGCAGCCATGCAAGGGTCAGGCATAGAGCGAATGGGAGCGGCCTCCTGAAGCCAAAGGTCTTCGAACCCGGCAACAGAATCACCGCCATCTTTGAACAGGTCATCCACAGCAAGGTTCTCGGGGCCATTTTGAATTGGTCATTAAGTGAACAGTGAATGTTTTGAGGTCCCCCAAACCAGCCACTTGAGTTAAGATGCTACGAGCATGTAGTAAACAGGGATGGACACATAAACGGTTGGCTTGAAAGAAAATTCTACCAATCACAATTCACTGTAAAAGGAAATTTGCTGCACCTACACCCTCTGCCATCATGGAGTGGGCTTGCTTACCTACAAAACATGTTGTTTTTTTAAGAGAAGGAGGCCAGATTCACATAGATTTCTTCCATGAGTTAGTGTTAGTACGTCACACCTACACACAGAAAAATATTTGGGAAACGGGCCCCGTGTCCCAGGAGTTTGCGCATAGGATGCAGCATGCTGGACAGAAATTAATCTTGAACTATGCACCTTAGCTCTCCACACCATGTGAATCTGCTAAATACATGTTCACCCAGAAGGGTATCTTGCCACAGAATAACAGATGTTTTGTTATCCAAATGAATGGCACTGATTTTAATCACCTCAGAAAGATGAAAGGCTGAATACTGTTGCGTGGCTGGCTGCAGCGTATTTGTGCCTCCCTTGCCCTTCTCTAAAAGCAATACTCACAGTTTATCTTTTTAATATCAATATGCTGTAGTCAGGGCCAAATTATGCAGCCGGGTTGATTAAATTATGCTGCAATATGAGACAAATTATGCTGCGTAATGAGGCACATTCTGTGGCAATTCTTTTTTCGTAATTTTGCCGTTTAAAAAAATTAATTACTAGAGTGTCTATTAGAAACACAAAGAAATGCTGTCTGCACCATCCGCCCTTCACGGTTCAAAGGGTGCGTGAGAACCAGGAAACCAGCACACAAAAAACGTATCATCTCCCTCACACGAAGGCAGCGAGCTGTAGGGGCAGGCAGCATGTCTGGCCCGTCACTTCTCCCAGCTCTCTGGAGGTGCCCGTCACGCTGAGTCATGTGCTGCTGCGTGTGGGCATCCCTAGGGCGCTGCTGCCACACACGGAGGAGGGCGCGCGACTCGCGCTCCGCGCGCCGTCACTTGCACGTGCGCCGGGCACACTGCTCTCCTTGGTACTGACGGAGACTCCCGCGCAGGTATCCTGATCCTACAGGTCGTTAGAGAGAGAGAGATTATTTTATTATATGATTACTTCAAATCATTTACAAATACAGTGTATATTACTTTCATAATTAAAAACGTTTGGTTGGTTAAAAGGTCTAAAAGGATTATAAGAACAGCTGCAAACTTTTACAGGTCGTTAGGCTAATTCACAGACCTATTTGAAAGGTAAGAAATGGGTGCAGCCTAGGTTTCCTCCTCAGATTTGCATGGAGTCAGTGCTTTAAATGGGCCGGTACTGTCCGGTACGGAGTACCACTTTTTCATTTTGAGAGGGAGAGTACCGGCACCTCTCAAGCGTGACGTAATACATTTAATTGGAGAGTACCGACACTTCTCAGAAACAAGCAGGTACTCTGGTATAGAGTACCTGCACTTCTATTTTTCCATTTCAAGCACTGCATGGAGTTTTTGATTTTTAGCACGTTTGAAAAAATCTCCAGGAGTAAATATGGTCTGCTAGGGTGGGTTGTCCACAGGGTGGCACTCAGCAGGAGTAAGTCTAGTGAAGAGACTTCTTTTCATAACCCACATGAGATGCCACTTCCTAGTCTGGAAATGCACCTATGTTATGAATATTTATATAGCGCTCTAATCACCTGTGAGGGTATTGAGGCGCTTTGCAGGGTGTTAGGCAACTTTCTCCTTGGAAAGGTCATTCGAAAAGCCAGGTCTTCAGCTTCTTGCAGAGCTCGAGAAGCGATGAGGTGAATCTGATGTGGTGTGGGACATCGTTCCTAGTTTTGGGAGAGATGTAGGAGAAGGTGTGGCCTCCAGTTGTGGATTTGCGGATGCGGGGTACGTGTGCTATTGAGATTCCAGCTGAGCAGAGGTGCCTGGGGATTAGGTGGAAGTGTTTGTGTGGGACTGTTGAGGTAGGACGGGCCGATGTTATGTTGTGCATTGTATGTGTGTGTGAGCAGTTTGAACTGGGTGCATTTGTGTATGCGGAGCCAGTGGATTTCTCTAAGATGTTGGGGGATGTGGGTGCGGCGAGGTAGGGAAAGAATGAACCTTGCTGTGGCGTTTTGGATGGGTTGGTGCCTGTTCAGGAACTTCTTGGTGATTCTAGCATAGAGTGTGTTTCCGTAGTGAAGTCTGCTGGTGTGTTGTCTGGCAGCCATTTGAAGATCTTTCACAATATCCTCAGGATGTAAAAGCAGGTGGAGGTCAATGCTTTTGCATGGGCTGTCATGTCCAGTTTGTCATCCTTGATGATTTCCAGATTTCTGGCATAGGTGGTGGGGGTAGGTGAGGGTCAGAGGTCAGCTGGACACCAGGTGGAGTCCCAAGCAGAGGCTTTTCTTCCAAAGATCACCACTTCTGTTTTTAGTTTGCGGCCATTGGATTTCATCCAGGTGGCTACCGCGGTCATGCAGGTGGCGATGCTGGTTCTTATAGTGGGGTTCTTGTCCCACAGGAAGACTATCAGTTGGGTGTCATCTGTTAAGGAGAGAACATTGATGTTGTGTGATCTGATGAGGTCCACCAGCGGGTTCATGTAGATATTGAATAACGTCGGACTGAGCAATCATCCTAGGGGGACTCTGCATTTGAGGTTCTTGGCCTCTGATATGAAGGGTGACAGGTTAACTTTTTGTTACCCTGCTCATTCTAGTAATCACTTTAAATGTGTTTCCAGGATGCAAGCAGCCATGCAAAATGACTGTGAATAACCACAAAGTTCCAGCCTTGTTGAAATTCCACGCTTTTGCATCTCCCTTTTCTCTGCTCCCTAACCTTTAATGCACAACTGCAGAAATTGACTGAACTGACGTATTACATACAAGTGCATGGAACTCACAGTTGTAAAAATCTGCATATCTTGATTTGCTTCTGTTTCTAACTTTGCTTCTGCAGGTGGTGGAGAGTCTGCCTAGTGGCTAAGTTGCTGACTTTGAACCTGAGGACCTGGGTTTGTATCCAGCGTTCTTTCTTGATTGTAAATAGTGTGGTTCTGGGCATTTCCCGTATCTCCCTCGGTGCTTAATTTGAAGACAAAAAAATAAGTGTCAGGGCTCTCGTCTGGAGGCCACTGCCGCTTGCAGCACAAATTGCCACCGCCATGCTGCCAATGGTAGTAACTACACAACTACTAACCATCACACTCCTTCAAGTGTGACAGTTCTGACTATTTCAGGCCCCCAAAGCTATTAAGAATGACTTGGGTGGCAGGTAATAGTCATTTCTAATGGGAGGGATAAAGAGATGCGCGTTGGTCTTTTGTGGAGCTGAGGTGGTGGTCAACTAAATGTCTGTCTGCCAGCAGAACTTTGACACTTAATCACAGAGAGCCCTCACCAAGGGTTATGCTGTCCTAGATGGGGTCCCTTCTCGTAGACCCCGCCCTCTGGAATGTCCACTGAGGCCTCAGCAACTCCACTTTATTACTGCCTGCATGCATGACTCCATAGCACCTACTACAAATAAGCAATGTCCCTATTCATGACTCCATAGCACTCCACTTGGGTAATGAAAACCAAGCATTTCTGATGGGCTCCACCAGGCATTTCACTTTCCAAATCAACCTGCATGTATGAGAAGTTCACACTTCCTTTCCTTTGGGAGCTTGAGTCCCCTGGCCCCCAGGATTTATTTGTAACCGTTTTATATTGGAAGAAAAACCACTAAGGCCATCAGTCCATCCATCCTTGCACAGGGAGCATTAAAGCACGGCAGTCCACTCACACATACTCAGTCCTCCTAACACAGCCAGATTTGGACAGTTCTCAGGCTCTTTTCTAAGAATTGCCTTCATACTCCTGGTAATAAAGCCTCTAAAGGCGTGGCCCTCTCATTCCATCTCTTCCACCATGATCGGAACTTCCTGGCTACCAGACCCACCCTTCCAGAATCGGGTCTCCAACCTCAGACCCCGCTACCTTCAAAATGCGGACGGTGCTGTGCTTCTTTGGAAACCAGGATTGTGATATTGTGTGATATATATATACTCCGGCAGTGTTACCCCATCGAGCATTTTCCTACCTGGCTTGCACCATACAGAGGCATTCTGGGACTTGGGGTCCGGCTCCACAGGACCACACAGGTGTGCTCCATGACATCAGGGGGCGGAGCAAGGTTCCTTACATCTACTTCGAGGCAGGGTTGCCTACGCCACAGCACAAGAAGAGGTCGGAGAGGGGCGCTGACGAAGGCTAACATTGCCGAAATGCATTCGCCAAAGACTTTTTCTTAATAAAGTGCGCTTTTTAATCCTCCACATGGGTTTCTGCTCTTTTTTGCGAAGGAGATTTACATGAATATATATATATATATATACATATATGTTGGCTATGTTGCTAACCTTAAAACATTGAAATGCGAGCACGATGGAGGTGTAGGTCGGGGTTAAGATTGGGGTGTAGTGTTAGGGATAAGGCCTATTTTTGCATACAAGTCATATGTCTTCCTCCATTTTTATTTTCAATGTTCTCACTTATGTGTTATCTGGCATCACAATAATGGCTTTAGAAAGCCCACCTTTGCAGGTCCATGACGTGTCAATATTTGCCTTGCGGACTTTGATGTCTTGGAATTCCTTGAAGACTTTTCTCTTTCAATAGGTTTTCCTTTTTATATTGGAGGATTGTCTGAAATCTTTAGTTAAAATAAAAGTAACCAAAACTGCACTTTCAGATGACCTGTATTCATGGTGATTTTGGAAGGGGCGGTGGTGTTTTCTGATTTTGTTTTTTTTCATGTGACCGTCTATGCTTTCCTTAGGTACAGGCTAAAGTATAGGGGGTGACTTGTTTGTACGTATGTATGGGTGTTAACATACCATAGCTAGTTAGTGAAGAGTGGAGAACTGTGGGTAACCGCGAGGGGTAAGGGAGTTATTTGTGTTTGTGTACCATGTCAGAACCAATGTCTCTGCAAAGTATGGACTTTCCAACATGAGTTCACTCTGACCTCACATAGCGTAAGTTTACATGTGCAAGGAACACTGTGGACTTGATTGACAAAACTTTCTCTGTCAGAGTGTTTTACTCCTGATAACACATGTGAGAGACTCACTAAAGTCTGGAGTAAGAACGAACTAATCGTTTTGTGTCTCCAGTAGTAAGTTGCCCCTAAGACAGGAGTAAGACATCTGCTTACACAAACACATTTGTGAATTGTTCCAATCCTTTCGGATCTGTGTGTGAACCCTCAGTGTTTGCAGTGTGGGTGTTCGCCTCCTCTCCACTGCATGTTTGGACCACTCACCTGAAAACCCACACCTCTAAATGTCTCAATTCATCATAGGAGCCCGGATGTTTAATCATGGATGACACACTGCCCTCTCCCATTTTCCAAGTCTGTCAGACAAATCCTAAGAAATTCTTCCCTGCTTAAGTCACAGCTCACACCTACACATATCTTCAGACCTGCGGCATTAGGCCGTGTTGCTCATGGGTGTCTCCCCCAGAGTCGAAGGTGTGGCGTCCGTACCCCCGGGCACTGTCCAGTGAGTGTCGAGACCCGGGGTTTCGGGTGGGGCACCCCTAGAAGGGAGCATATTGTGCGTGCTTGGCGCGCATTAAGGCCATTTGTTTGCAAAGAGAAAATCGAATTTTGCTGCTAATTAAAAACAGACGTCTAACATCATTGTAGCAGATGACTTGTTTATGCCATACTGGAGGGGCGTGGCTTCGTCCACGCACGAGCCCCGTGGGAGGAGTATATACAGATCTTCATGGACTCTGCGTGTTTTCATAACATTGACGCCTTTTTAGAAGCCATCACCAGGGTTGGATTCGGATCAAAAATTGGCCCTGGCGCACCCAAAAAAAGTGGCTCACATTTGTGTATTGCCTTTCACGAATCACTGCTTCAGCAAAGTTTTATGAAAAGAAAGTAGGTGGGGGGGCATGTTTTATTAACTTCACTTAGATACAAAAAAATGCACCAATTAGTTCACACTGCTGAGCCACACATGAATGCAAGTGAGACCACTTCTGCTCAGGCCCGCTGCCCCCGCTTAGTCAGCATACATTAATGGGCAGGCCCAGAAAGAGGAAGCGAGTGACACCTTTGTCCATCTGCCTCTAGAAAGGCCGCTCAGGCACCCACTGGGCCGCTGGCGGCATCCTAACAGCACAGACAGCCCCCAGGCTGCCCAAAAAATCAGCCCACAGCTAGAACTCGGCTACCGGCCCTTTGGACATTTCCCGAGTGCCAGGGGCGGCCTTAGGCATGTGCAAGCTGTGCACCTGCACAGGGCCACCAAACCCCAGGGGCCACCACGCCAATATATATCCTTACTATAATAATCCTCTGAGGATGGATACATATTTGCGTGGCGGCCCCTGGCAGGGACTTGGCTGCCTACGCCTCTGTTCCACTTCCAAACACCCTGGCCCCCCCCCCCCTCTTCACTGGCCTCCACACTCCGCCCCGCCCGGACCCCCTCTTCAGGGGGACCCTACCTACGCTTCCTGCCCAGGGCCACCATGAGCCTAGAGCTGCCACTGCGAGTGCCCGTTTTACAAATCCGACCTCGGCCATCACCCTGCATAAAGGCTTTGAAATGGAGCGCCTAGAAACAGGACATAAACACGAACAAAAATGTAAGGCGGTTCATTTTCTAATGTAGAGTTAGAGAAAAGCTGCATTTGGAACTGAATATGAAAACGAAGCCACCTAGCACTGTGTGTAAGATCTGCTGAGTGAGCCGTAACTTTCCGACACCCTACCTACAAGAATGCACTTGTTTTATGTCTCTGAGTAAAGACTGCGTTTGTCCATGTTTCTGCCCCCTATTGATGGCGGCACCTGTATCCTTTCTGCATGGCTTGCCTACAGGGCATAAGTCCTAAAAAAAAGATATGGGGAGTAACCAAGTGTGGCAGCATGCATGTGACATCATGGCGAATGTCATCACAGTGTATGACATCACGGTGTGTGACCTCACACGCAGCTTCGCAGGAAGTGGTACCACAACCCATGACCTCACCGGAAGTGACATCATATCTTAATACCTCACATATGTTTAGCTAGTCTATTACCGGTACATTTGAGTGCATTACAATATTTAACAAATTCGATCTTGCATTTGGGTTGTGCAAAAAACAAATTGACGCAACGCCGATGCACAATCTGGGCCTCAGCTTATGCTTTTATTTTTTAAAACCCTGCCACAAAGAGAAACGTGGCAGTAAATCTGTTTTGCTTGATTGATTGCGAGGTCTGTATTTTAAAATATCTTATGGAGTTGAGACGCCTGCTTCTGAACTCTTTGTGTGGCAGCTAAATCTCAGGGAATAATAATAATGGTAAGATAACTCAGAAGGATAATGTATTTGCTGGAGAGATCCGTGTTTTGTCTAGTCCAAGTTTTGAATCAAAGTCGCATAGAGGGTTAATATGTCTCCTGCGAAGTACATTATGTAACACGCAGATGACAGATTTTTACTTTATGTAAATGGGAAAGTGAGTTACTGCTTTATCACAGAGATTATTTTGTTACTTGCTGTTCATAAATTGTAATCCTACTACTATACCACAGTAAGCCATGAAGGACATGTGGCTGCTACACCTTGTAACCCCCACTGTTTTATGCAACACATCCTTTACTATAATTTATTGTCAGTTGACAGGTACGTGTGATGTAAAGTGCTCTGACCCCCTACATTGATTTAAGTAGTGCTAAAGCGCTGTAAAAGAAATAAAACAAAATAGTGGTATTTCAATTGTTATTTGTGTAAGTACTGGCTCATCTGACAATCGGGATCTCTTATATACAGCACCGAACAAAGTCAACCTCATGCCTACCTTAGGTATCTGTGAAGTGATACACTGTGTGCCTTTGTTTCCCCTCTATTGCATCTAGATGTGAGGTGCCCCATAGCTCCCAGCTAAAGGAGCCCTGAACCTGGCCGGACTGGCCGTAGCGGGCACCAGGCAATTCCCCGGTGCGCCGCACGGGTGGAGGCCGGTTTTGGGCCCCTGGGGGCCGTTTTTGTTACAGGGCCGTATTTGCAGCATAGCTGCAAAATCGGCCCTGTAACAAAATCGTCCGAAAACCTGCCCCGGCAAAGAGCTCGGCGGCACCCCCAAACCCCCCCCCAGGGAGGTGGGCAGCCGAGCACTTTGCCAGGGCCAGTTTTGATTTCCAGCCCTGGCCCTGAAGACCCCTTAACTTTGGCTTTTTTTATGGGCACTGCTGGAATCCTATAAGGCCCTTCAGACAACCTGTAGGCACTGCTAAAAGTGTCCTGGTGTCTGAAAATTACACAGGGACAAGTTCAGCATATTACTGTGGGACCCAACCTGGGAAAATAGTGGATAGGCGTAATTTACATTGTGTACACACAACTTGGGCCCTGCTTGTATACCTGGTAGACCCATGAGGATGTATTGTCCTTTCCCATTGGCTGACAGGATTGTGCTGTGACGGTAATTGGACTCCAGGGCACTGGCATTATGCAGCATAGGAGGACTAAATTGTGCGGCAAGAAAAGGCAAATTATGCTGCGTAGTGTAGCATATCTTGTACTAGTGTTACCTCATTATTTTGTAATTTTTAAATATGTTAAGACTATGTGGGCATAGGTTGTTCGTCATTATTGCCAGTCTGCCACACAAAAACAGCAAAAAGCAACAGAAAAATGAACAGTCAACCTTTGCGAAAGGCACTCTTCTGTTCGTCAACACAAGTTGCCACTTTTTTAATAACATTTGGTCCATTTAAGGTAGAAAGTAGAAACCCTTGTTTTTCTTGAAATCTGCAGATTTTATATACAGTAGATGATCGATTATGTGAAAAAATGCAGCATATCCAATATTATGTGGAAAATGCTGCAGCAACAAAATTGCATGACTCCAATGGCCCTGGAGGGGACCTAGGCAACTGGTGAATGTGCCCAGCTGAGTGGCATGAGCGTCACCAGTGGTAGTGTCCGAACCACAAAACTGCAAGGAGCGACGGACGATGGCGAGGGAAAATTGAGGTATACCCCACGGAGCTTACCTGCACTGGTGCGGCTGAGGAGGACATGAACTGCGGGGCAACATATAGCTACTTTTTTTTAAACTCACTTTTGATCCTTTGAGCTAGAAACTTTATTGAGTTGAAATATGCAAATCATATAGCAGCTAGTGGATTATGTGACAAATGCGGCATTTCCAAAGTTATGCAGACAATGCACCTGCCGCAGAGTCGCACACATCCATAATGGCCCTGGCATGCATGCTCCTGCTTTGGCCTCATCTGCAGCCTCCCGAAGCTCTCGGGCGCCCTGCTGCCTGTGCAGTACAGGCCGCCTTGCTCTGCTCAGGGCCTAGCAGCGAGCTGCTGCTGGGGGGCGCGTGCCTCTCACAGGCCGGGTCATAAACACGGAATCTGATCTCCCATCACGGTGCAGCGCGTCCATTTGGACATTAAAAATGCAGAGGCCGTTTGTTGCGTCTGAGCAGGCAGGGTGGTGACAGGGAGCATGCCTGCGCGGCCTGCGGAACCTGTTGTGGCCGCCGCGTGTGACCTCACCGCGGGTATAAATACCGAGGCAGCCGCGGCATGTGCTGAGAAGCCCGACCGGTCCGGCTGCTCCCGGCGCCTCGAAGGCTGGCTGGGCGCGCAGTAAACAGCAGGGCCTAAAAAGAGTCCATGCATTCGCCCCACCCACAGCAAACGTAATCATCATTATTTTATATAGTGCTGACAAGGCTTCAGAGCGCTTTACAGGAGAGCAGTTACTAAACAAGCACAGCAAAGGCAATCTTCCGGGACAGTACTCGTTTTACCCATGATCACAAGGTGTTTTTAAGTCACCAACACCTTGTCAGCAGTTTCTGTTTCTGAAAAAAAGGATTGTTTACTTCAGGGCTACTTGTAAACCAAGCCCGTGTTTTGATTATTGGGGCCTAAGCCACGCCCACACTCGTCCTGCTGGGACATTGGATCTTAGCACTTTTGCTGTTCCCACAGGGAGGGGGGTGTGGGTAGCACCAGGTCTAACGGGGACAGCGCATAACAGCTGTTGACCCACTGTGACCAGTCTGAGAAAAAATATTATACAACAAACCCGATACCAAATGTCTAATACAGTGGAATAGTTTGGGATTATTACATAGGTAGGGAATGCCCCGTTGTGTTTGTTATTGTGCATAATTGAAAAGGAATGCCAGGTTTGAAAGTGCCTTCATTAGCATTCTCTTGTGTACTTACTGTTTACAAGCAACAAGGATAAATGTAAATATATATATATATACACATATGTATATACATATACACACATATATGTGTGTATATATATGTATATGTGTGTGTATGTATATATATATATATATATATATATATATATATATATATATGTATGTATATATATATATATATATCCCACAACAACAGCGAGGTCCTTCCGGGATCCTTACTCCCCAGTCAGGTGGCGTCTCAAGTTCGGCGGACCATGCCGACCGAAAGTCAATATTACGAGCAGGTTGCTTAAAAAGCAAAAGACGCACTCAGGATTACTGCAGCATAACGGGTTTATTGCCCAGCTAACACGCTACGCGTTTTGACAATAATTCTTGTCTTGATCACACGTGTGATCAAGACAAGAATTATTGTCAAAACGCGTAGCGTGTTAGCTGGGCAATAAACCCGTTATGCTGCAGTAATCCTGAGTGCGTCTTTTGCTTTTTAAGCAACCTGCTCGTAATATATATATATATATATATTCACTGAAAAACCATAGGTTATAGACCATATATAGTTAGGAATTAGCATTTAAAAAACCTTATTTTACTCACACAAAACCATTGAAATTCCATATATAGTTAGTTGCACTAACTATATATCGCGCACCCGCAATCCACTGCTGATGATGTCACATATTACATCATTCATGACATGGTCAGTGACATCACTGATGACATCACTGATGACATCTCAAATGACATCACTGATGACAACATCCAGTGACTGTATGTTTCTGTAAAGTTAAAATATGTCTTACATATTGAAGAATGAGTGGATGTATAAGTGTCTGGACGAAGGATTTAGTAGGTGCATGACTGAATGTATGAGTGAGTGATTAAATGTGTCTCACTGAGTGCATGGGTTAGTGACTAAACTGTCTTAATTTGTGCATCATTATGTCTGTTGTTCTGTAAACTGCTGCATGTGTTGATCAGTAGCTATATGAGTAACTATATGGGTTATTGATTGATTGCCCAAGTATTTGCATGGGAGACTGAGTGTGTGTGTGGCTGGCTGGGAGGTGTGTGACTCTGTACAGATCAATGTGTACTTGTATCAATGATTGTATAAGAGAGTAAGTATGTGTTAGTATATGGTTGAAAACGTAAGGTGCTCTATGTTTAACTGTATAGAGTAGAAAATGGAAGTGTGATTGATTCTTTACAGGACTGACTAGGTGTGTGAGTAACTCCATGGATGAGTGGCAGAGTGTGAGTGTCTGTATAGGTGTATGAGTGCATATGATAGTGTTGTAAAGATGAGTGATTGTATGTATGAATGATTGTATGGGTGAATGAGTGAATGTGTGTGTAGACGTAGGAATCAGTGAGTACGTATGTAGTAACTAGTATTGGTGTGTCAATGGTTTCAAAAATTATACTCTGTTTTTAACACTGGGTGAAACAGAGGTTATATTAAAATGTGAGGAGATGCATTGTATTGTCACATGAATGATATCATCAGTGATGTGGTCATTGATGTCAAATGAGATGTCATCAGTGATGTCATCAGTGATGTCATTTGAGATGTCATCAGTGATGTCATCAGTGATGTCACTGACCATGTCATGAATGATGTAATATGTGACATCATCAGCAGTGGATTGCGGGTGCGCGATATATAGTTAGTGCAACTAACTATATATGGAATTTCAATGGTTTTGTGTGAGTAAAATAAGGTTTTTTAAATGCTAATTCCTAACTATATATGGTCTATAACCTATGGTTTTTTCAGTGAATTTTCAAGGTTTTGTAAATGCTAATTCCTAACTATATATGGTCTATAACCTATGGTTTTTTCAGTGAATTTCAATGGTTTTTTAATAGCAAATATCATAAGCTGTCGAATGTCAAGTACGTGGTAAGTGAAAACATTTTCGTGTTTATGCACACTGATCTGCTTTGAATGGTGCCCCCCCCCCCTCATTTCTATTAGGAGTACTCTCTCTTTGCAGATAGTGAAAGGTAGTTAACGCAGGCCATTGCCCCCGTTGTAATCCGTCGTGCCTGCTTCTCTCTCCATTTGATTGATTGTTATCCAAGTATTTACTGTTTTAGAATTAGTTCTCTTTGGTTCATTCTCTATTTACAAACAAACACAGAGTCGCAATACTCTGTTTAGTCTTTGCAGATAACGAAAAATCGTGTAAAAAAAAAGAAAAGGAATCGAGTAAAATCAGTAGGCCACTAATGGGATCTCTTTTTGACCTCGCTAAAATAGAAACATTAGGAACAACCCCTCATGACAAATACAAAACTAGTGAGATGAACTGAACTCCACACAATGATGACTGCAAAACAGCTCGGCTCCGCCACCCACCCCGCCCAAAATAACGATAAAGAGCGGCTGCCATGATTGGTTGCGGAATGGCCACAACGGAGCTACGAAATGGTGGTGCTCTCATGCTAACCCCAGCTTCAGTCTGAAACATCCAGAAACACCGTAGACTACCAATTCGATCAGTTCCGGTAGCGCCCCAATGTAACCCGGTAGACAAGAACTAGCCCTCCCCTCTTTGACTGATGGTTCTTGTTGCCTGTCCCTTCTGTTGTCATTTAACAGAACTATTTAGCCTGCTGAAAGGGGTTGTGTTTCGACCGCTGGTTGGTGGAGACATTTTGACTATATTCTGGACCTGCGTTGTCGCGTAATGCGTCATATGACGCGCCGCGTTAGCGCATCCGGAAGTCATCCGGGGCGCGCAGCGCGTAACGTAAGCATAACAAGTCATGTGACTTGTTAATAAAACTTTTCATTGGTTCATTTTACTTTTCTTATTCTAATGATGAAAGCCTTGGTCATATCACCTAAAAATTACGCTTTTAATTACTTCCGAACATTATTTTTTCTTAAATATATGTTATAATGTTCCAGGCTAATGTACTTTCCCGGAAATTTTACAACTGTCCTGCAAGTAAAATATATTCTTTTTTCGAGAAAAAGAGCGTTTCTTCGTCCCATGACGGAGCCGTTGAGCAAAAGAGGGTCGACCTGCTGTCTTAGTCGCCGATACGCCTGAATATGAGATTCTTATCGATCACTTTATGTTGCAGGAATAGAAAACACAACAGCCCTTGACCATTTATCTTTACTGCGTTCCTTCGTATTATACCTTTTACCCTTCATGTAATTGGTCTGCTTTATTTCACTTGCCTTTTAATGATTCTAAAACAGTGACTATTATTAAAAACTTTACCAATGTATATACTACTACCATGTTTTCTTTTAAAAACCTTTATTGTGAAAATTTCATTATACAAATACGAGCCTATAACCACGTGGGCCTGCCACGGAGCAAACTGTAATCGTATATGATGAATAGACATTTACACTGTAGAGGAACGTAACGGGCGGGCCATTAGGTTGCAAGAACTAAGGTGTCTAACAGTTACGGAATCGGTGGACGTACATTTTATAATTAAAATACGACAGGGCCAGTTACAATAAAATTATCTAGATATACATTTGCGGGCAAGTACCATGGGTGACGTTAATTCGAATTTTCAACAGTACAGTAATCAATAACACATCAGAACTTAATATCAATAGGGATGTCGAAATATTCAATCAATTCTCGTCCCCGCCCGCCATGTGCTTCAAAACTGCATACGTATCTCGTGATTTCAAGGTTCTGCAACCAGTACACAACAAGGAGTTACGAGTCCCATTTATTCCGGCGCCATTTTGGGCGAGGACGGGCAGGTCCAGGATATAGTCAAAATGTCTCTACCAACCATTGACTATGATGATGTTCATATGCTGTATTTATTAGAGTAACACTCATCTGTCCACATGAAATTAATTTACCACAATCTAAACATGTCATTTTAATCTTTCCAAAGTTCTTCTAAATATTTGGGACCGTTTCCCTTGCCTCTGAAGCTCTCAGTGCCACTTCTTTGATGAATGTACTAGCAGGTCAGGGGTTCTCCTCCAAATCTCTCTTTTATGCAGCACTATAATTAATTGGTGCCACCTCTCCATATGACGATGCATGGTATAGTTACCACAACTATATTTTTTTTCGGTTCCTCTGGAGAGTTCATCGTGGCAGATGAAGCGTGTAACGTACCGGGCATTTACCTTTTTTTGCATGTACAGGAAAGGAAAAAAAAATCGAGCGTCCGAGTTCTAAGGTGTCCCAGGGCCATTTTAGTGGACCAGGCCCAAATCCAAAGAACAGGCCGCCATTTTGAGAGTCCTCTTGCAGCCGCCTGTCGCTGTAGCATCAAGAGCAGCCGAAACTCAGCTGAATGGCAACTGAAACGGTAAATGGGCGCCCCACTACATTTCAGCATTGTAGGATGACCACACCAGTACAGCAACTTGCTAGACATCACCTCGGTGCCATCCGGATCTCGGCGCCCCACTGCAGATGAAGTGCCTCTCAACTATGAAACCACCACGGTGACATCCGGATCTTGGCGCGTTGTGCTGCCTTCGGCCTATTCGCACATCGGTCCGCTACTGACGCCATCTCACAGGCTAATGGGGTGACCCACGCCGAGTTTCAGCATTGTAGGATGACCACACCAACTTGCTAGACATCACCTCGGTGCCATCCGAATCTTGGCATCTCAACGCCTAGTGGTATCTTCCATACAGAAAATATTGTTACGCTGCCTTTGGCCCCATTCGCACATCAGTCCGCAACTTAGACATCACCTCGGTGCCATCCGGATCTTGGCATCTCAGCGCCTTGTGGTGTCAGTCAGAAAATATTGTTGCGCTGCCTTTGGCCCCATTCGCACATCAGTCCGCTACTGACACCATCTCACAGGCCAATAGGGCGCCCCCACGCCGACTTTTACCATTGTACGATGGCCACACCAGTGGCACAACTTGCTAGACATCACCTCGGTGCCATCCGAATCTTGGCATCTCAACGCCTAGTGGTATCTTCCATACAGAAAATCTTGTTACGCTACCTTTGGCCCCATTCGCACATCGGTCCGCAACTTAGACATCACCTCGGTGCCATCCGGATCTTGGCATCTCAGCGCCTTGTGGTGTCTTCTACTCCGAAAATATTGTAGAAAATATTGTTGCGCTGCCTTTGGCCCCATTCACACATCAGTCCGCTACTGACACCATCTCACAGGCCAACAGGGCGCCCCACGCCGACTTTTACCATCGTACGATGGCCACACCAGTGCCACAACTTGCTAGACACCACCTCGGTGCCATCCGGATCTTGGCATCTCAGCGCCTTGTGGTGTCTTCAAATCAGAAAATATTGTTGCGCTGCCTTTGGCCCCATTCGCACATCGGTCCGCTACTGACGCCATCTCACAGGCCAACGGGGCGCCCCACGCCGACTTTCAACATTGTAGGATGGCCACAGAAGTGCGACAACTTACTAGACACCACCTCGGTGCCATCCGGATCTTGGCGCGTTGTGCTGCCTTCGGCCTATTCGCACATCGGTCCGCTACTGACGCAAACTCACAGGCCAATGGGGCGCCCCACGCCGACTTTCAGCATTGTAGGATGGCCACACCAGTGCGGCAACTTGCTACACACCACCTCGGTGCCATCCGGATCTTGGCATCTCAGCGCCTAGTGGTGTCTTCTATTCCGAAAATATTGTTGCGCTGCCTTCGGCCCCATTCACACATCGGTCCGCTACTGACGCCATCTCACAGGCCAACGGGGCGCCCCACGCCGACTTTCAGCATTGTAGGATGGCCACACCAGTGCGGCAACTTACTAGACACCACCTCGGTGCCATCCGGATCTTGGCGCGTTGTGCTGCCTTCGGCCTATTCGCACATCGGTCCGCTACTGACGCAAACTCACAGGCCAACGGGGCGCCCCACGCCGACTTTCAGCATTGTTGGATGGCCACACCAGTGCGGCAACTTACTAGACACCACCTCGGTGCCATCCGGATCTTGGCGCGTTGTGCTGCCTTCGGCCTATTCGCACATCGGTCCGCTACTGACGCAAACTCACAGGCCAACGGGGCGCCCCACGCCGACTTTCAGCATTGTAGGATGGCCACACCAGTGCTGCAACTTGCTGGACACCACCTCGGTGCCATCCAAATCTTGGCGCGTTGTATTGCCTTCGGCCTATTCGCACATCGGTCCGCTACTGACGCCGCCTCACGTGCCAACGTATTTTCTCCGCATTTTACACCCTATGCCGCATAACAGGTCATGTGACTTGTTTATAAAACTTTTCATTGGTTCATTTTACTTTTGGTTTCCTAATGATGGAAGGCTTGATCATGTGACCTAAAAACAACACTTTTCATTGGATGAAAACTTTTTTTTTTTCCCAAACGATGAAAGCCGCACCTTGTTTCTGGATGTTTTAGACTGAAGCTGGCGTCAGCATGAGAGCACCACCATCTCGTAGCTCAGTCGTGGTCATTCCGCGAGCAATCATGGCAGCCGCTCCCCACCAGAAGCCTGCAGGAGTCGGAGCCCCCAAAACTTTTGATGAATTCTCAAGGCGGAGGGGACGCTTTCGAGAATGGGGTCCAAGACCTAGCAGACAAGCGTCCGATTTCCAAGGTGTCCCAGGGCCATTTCAGTGGACCAGGCCCAAAAAGGAAACAGCCTGCCGCCATTTTGAGACTCCTGTGACAGCCGCCTATCGCTGCACCGCAAGAGTGGGCGCAACTCAGCTGAATTGCGGCATTTGACACAGTGGACCAAAAACGGACGGAATGGCAACTGAAACGGTAAAGGGGCGCCCCACTACAACAGATGACACTCCACCTGGAGAGGCCCGTTCACGCCGCCTCCCCCGGGGCGCCCCAAGCCGTTATTCGGAGCAGCATTGTAGGATACCAAAACCAGTGCGGCAACTTACTGGACATCACCTTGGTGCCATCGTTCTGCTGCCTTGGAACTATTCGCGCAACAGTTTGCTACTGATGACCCACCCCCCGCGACGCCCCATGCCGTTATTTGCTGGGTGGCAACTTACTAGACATCACTTTCGTGTCATCTAGATTTCGGCGCGTTCTGCTGCCTTGGAACTATTCGCACAACAGTTTGCTACTGATGACCCACCCCCCGCGACGCCCCACGCCGGAAATCTGGACGTTGTGCTGCGTTGGGACTATTCGCACAGCCGACCGCTACTTCGTTGTTTTTCCCTAAAAATGTTTATATGTTATTACTATTTTTGTTTTCTTGTATATATTTATAAATTATTAAAGTTTTATAATCTTACTACTTTGTCGGAGTGCTATATATATTTAATGTGACACATAATTGTAAAAACTTTGATGTACAAAGAGTCATCCCTGGAATCTTCCGCTTCAGGCTCGGTCCCCTCCCCAATCACAATACAGGATGGTTTTCAGATAATAGCAACGCTTCTGCTGTGACGGATCTCATCGAGTGTGGGCCTTGATCTACTATAACTCCTTTGAAGAGGGGTGATTCTTTACAGCTGTGGCCATAAACTACATCTGCAGGGCTAGCTGATACCCTAGGACCAGCCTGGACAATCGGACACAGAGGAAAAGGAGTGTCAGAGGGTGCGGTAGTGAATAGGGCGAAAGGGAGGTGTCGGGCGGGCACAGGGTGTGATTCTCAGGGAAGAGCAGCGCAGATGGGGGGAGGTTTATTACCCATGCATAAGACAGAGAGCGGGGGTGACCACTGCCTGGGGGAGATGCTTGCGAGGGTGGGGAGCCATGCTAAGGATCGACAGCGTGCACAGAGTGGGTCTGGTCAAGGCATCTAAAATGGCTGCCGTGCACGACAAAAGTGTGGCATTTGAAAAAAGACAAGATGGCGCAGACAATGTTTTTCAACACTTCCTGATTTCCTTCGAATCGAACGTTAACAGACGTTGGGGCATATTACCAAAGTTAAGCGATATTTATCCCTAACGATGCTTAGCAACGATTTTTTTACCGTCAGAAATTATCGCAGATAAACCTTGCTATTATCAAGGTTTATCGGAAATACGATAAAAAACGACCGCAATGCATTAATATCGCTGAAAACTCAGCGATATTCATGCATTACCGAGCTAATGCTCTTAGCCATGTTATCCACCTCCCATTGGATAACATGGCTAAGAACTGCTCAGGGCAGGTGGTAGCTTTTGGAGATATTCGCGCTTATCTCGAATATTTCCAAAAGTTGATAATAGGAGATAGCGATGTTAGCGACTGTTTCCAGTCGCTAACATCTTGGCATGCCCACTTTGCAAGTCATTAGTGATAAATATCACTCACATGCAAAGTGGGGCCCAAGATGGTCGCTATCTTCTACTAGCCGTCGCTAACTGGTGTTAGCAACAGCTAGGTAATACACATATAATTTTATCTCCGCGAAGCGGAGCGCTGTTACAGATATATATCTTGTTTTTGAACGTTAATTTCTCAAAATGCACTGAAGCACATATATTGAGACCTAGCAAAGGCACATCGGGCTACCAGTCCCTACAATTTTGCCAAGTTTCGTGCAAATCCATTCAGCTGTTCGATCCTACCGAGAGACAAGATGGCGGCCGCTACGGACTGTTTGGAATGTTTACAGACACCGGAGAGCCAATCAGCTTCGCTTCGCAAAGCTCCGTAACGCGAAATGTACGCGAAGCGGTGCGGTGTTACAGATATATATCTTTTTTTGAACGTTAATTTCTCAAAATCCACTGGAGCACATATATTGAGATCTAGCAAAGGCACATCGGGCTACCAGTCCCTACAATTTTGCCAAGTTTCGTGCAAATCCATTCAGCTGTTCGATTATTATTATTTTAATTTTTTTTTGCCCCGCGGGGCCCTTTTAAAACCTCCACATCAAACCTAGGGGGTCAGCGACAATGTACTATGCCCCCTTATGGTCATTTGCCCCTTCGCTTTGGCCTCCTCTTGTCTCTCGATCCTACCGAGAGACAAGATGGCGGCCGCTACGGACTGTTTGGAATGTTGACAGACGCCGGAGAACCAATCAGCTTCGCTTCACAAAGCTCCGTTGCGCGAAAAGTACGCGTCCTGGGGCGCTGCCCGGTCCGCTGTTACAGATATATATCTTTTTTTAAACGTTAATTTCTCAAAATCCACTGGAGCACATATATTGAGACCTACAAAAGGCACATCGGGCTACCAGTCCCTACAATTTTGCCAAGTTTCGTGCAAATCCATTCAGCCGTTCGCGCTAAAAGTGAGGCCAACCGCCCTATGGAAATTAACATGGGAAAAACGCGTTTTGGGACCCCCCTTTTTTCTCGGCCCCCCCTTGACGAACCCCCCCAAAATTTTCAGGGGCTGCTCAGAAACAAAATGTGCCATTTTCCTGAAAATTTCAGCCAATTCCGTCCACAAACGCCAAAGTTATTAGACATAGAATTTTCAAAAATCCCATAGGGAAAAAATCCTAACTATATATACCTACTGGCGACCGCCAGTAGGTTATTTATATATATATATATATATATATATATATATATATATATATATATATATATATATATATATATATATATATATATATATTTATATTTCATACCCTTTCACCAGGAAGCTGCACTACCTTTTACATGCATAGGATTTTTAAAATGGGGCCCTAGCCACTTTTGGTATCAGCAGTGCTTGAACTGGAAAAATAAAAGTGCAGGCACTCAGGTATTCTGTAGCAGAGTACCTGCATGTTTCTGAGAAGTGCCGGTACTCTCCTCCTCAAAATACAAAAGTGCTGCATACCAAGAGAAGGCATATAGCCACAACAGCACTATAGATGTCCGACCATGATTGACTGAAAGAAGCATGATTCTTGGTTTTAGCAAAATAGGTTCTCTCAATATTCCATTATGATATTTTTTGGACTTGCCACAAAATTAGTTACTTTTATTCTTTACTTATCCTTCAGCTATTTTATATCTTTGGGCACAACTTGTTTTTGAGAAGTAAACTATAAAGTTATTTATTTCACTGTATGAATACATTGAACCAGATTGGTGAGCTATCACACAGTTATTAAATTACTTGCGTTCTGATAGTCCCTAACGGTGGTCCAATTAAAGGCCTTCTTGCTGTAAAGTGCTATCTTGTCCCTCCAGCCTTTTGGTTGGAAGTGAACGTTGAACTCATTTCCATAAGTGCAGTAGCCCAGGAGCAAGTTTAAGTGGCTTCTTTCTTGCTGCTGCGTTGCACACATATTTGGTCTCAGGAAACCAAACCCAGTCTTCAACCTTGCAGGATTCGGTGGACAAGGTAATCTCAGGTGGCTTTCTAAGACATCAGCAGACAGGGCGCCAGGTTGTCCAAAGTGCATAAACAACAAGTTGATTCTCAGCCCCTGGCAGTTGCTCCTGGTCGCATCCCAGTCCATTGTTTTTTTTGCCCGCAATGCCACCCCAGTTTGGACCCAGTCATATGCAAATCCCTCTTGAGCCTGCAACCCATGGGAACCGTCCATCCCAAACTGCCAGGCCAGGCCTTCCCCTGACCGAAAACAGGCATCCATGGACCAGTTTTGGGGATTCACCCCTCATCAGCCAGGCTAGCTTGAATCCAGTGGCACGATGAGCCTAGGGCGGCAAATGTAAAAACAACCAGCTGATGGCTGTAATGCTTGAATTATCCCAGCCACTGGCAATAGCTCAGGCCGCATCCCAATCCATTGTTTTTTGCTCACCATTCCACCCCAGTTTGGACCCCGCCATATGCAAATCAGTGTTGAACCTGTTCCTCATGGGACCAGTCCAGCCCGAACTGCTATGCCTGGTCCTCCCTGGATCATAAACAACCATCCTGGCACCTGTTTCGGGGATTCACCCTTCATCATCCAGGCTAGCTTGAATCCAGTGGCACAGAGAGCACGAGGCCCACTTCTTGGCATACCCTTCCGACTTAGGGCGACAAAACCAAAAGGAGCAAATGATGGACGGTGATGCCCCGAAACCGGTCCCAGCATGCTTGTTTCTGGCCATTGGAACAGTCTAGCCCGAACTGCCAGGCAAAGTCCTCCCCGGGCCGGAAACAAGCATTCTGGGACCGGTTCACCTTAGTACAGTAAAAATGTAAGCTATGCTTTGGACAAACAGTGCATATCTAAAATAGCTTAACTACTGTAACACTGTAGTATTTATATGTAGTTTAGTCCTACATAAAATATTAATAAGTTAGCAATAATAGTTTAAAGAGCTTTAAGGGGTGGGACATGAGAAAAGTGCACAGAAACAGAAGTGAATTTTAAAAAAGAGGTTTCTACATTGACTACAACTCCATAAAAAGTCATCTTCATCATTGCAAAGTGCCTTTCAAACCATTGCTTTCTTTTTTAGAAAGGAAAATGATTGTGTTGGCCCTTTAAGTGGGCGGGCCCTGCTCACCCAAATACAAAGATTGAATACTGCCGAAGGCACGTGCAGTCACGTGTCCTGACAGTGTTATTGGCTGTATTGACATTCAAGGCGAGAACTGGGGTTGAGGGCTGAGGGATGGAAACGAGAGAATGAATACCTCTGAGCACGAGCTGGGTGAGGTCTCGTGCTGAATGTGTATGCTTAAAAGAGAGGCTGCAATGGCCTGAAATAAGTCCGCTTCTGCACTCCTTATTCCTAAGGCAGCAGCGCCCGTTCCATCCACTGCGCCTGCGCCTTGGCTACCCTTCATTCTCTACGTCATCAAGCATCAGCTACACTTTCTAATAGCTGACCAATAGGAGCCTGATTCACAAATATCAGTGGGAAACAGTGAGTTTACTTTCATGCCTGGAGTAAACATCTGTCTTGTGGAATTCAGAGGTTTCAAGGAGAATGTGATAGTTTTTTTCAATTTTTTTCTTCATGAATAAAACAACTTTTTGTAGGTGCAGAAACCCCTTCCCATACATTCAGTTTTTTTTTTTTAGACTTTTCTCTTGCCTGCCCCAGGAGTAAATCTCCAATTGTGTCCATTGTAAAAGTACATTGTGAGAAAGTGGCATGGATAACTTTGAGAATACCCACAAGTTTGTAAGGTTTCATCTATTTTGCAAGACATACGCATCCCCCTTACCTTTGCTGTTCCTTCCAGCCCTGATAGCAGATGTATCCACAGGTAATATTCCCCCATGGTGGCATAATGTTCTGTTATGAGGAAAGCGGGTTCAAAATAAATTAAGACTGTGTGAATTCCAAAGGTGTGTTTGCATTCATAAATCCTGCCAGCTACCCACCTAATTGGATGTGGGTGGGCAAATGGCTGGGCGAATCCAGCCCCACAGTTTGTGACTGTGGTGTGGTCACTGAGGCAGAAAAAGATGAAGTTAGCTGTATGCAGCGGTCGAAGTGCATAAAAAAAAGTAATGGAACTGTGATAATGTGTACAATGAGGGTGGGGGAGTAAGTGTGGGGGTGGGTTCAAAATTGTGGCAAAAAACAAAACTAACTTTTTCTGGTCTCTCACCGTCAATAACTGTATATAAAATTAGGCATAGGTTAAATGTAAAATAAATGCAAGTTAAGGTAATCAGTGGAACATGCACTATCCTATTTTATGAAACCTCTATTAGTTAATGCACTGCAGAGGTCTGTGTCTGTAACCAGAGAGCAGGGCAAGCCTGTAGCATGTGCGAGCTGGGCCTTGGGCGCCAGTATTCTGAGGGGCGCAGGGAGCTCTGTGTATTAAGGTTATGCCAACAACAGTGCCCTTCTCATGTTGCTCCAACCTTGTACTTGTCCTTGTCCCTGCCTGTTTGTTTTTGTCTGATTTGCCAGTTTAAAGTGGTTTTAGCCCATCTGTGTGAGGCAGCTAAGCTATTGGTGATTTTGGTGAGCTGGGGAGGCCCAGGGATGTTTGTGTTCAAGAGCCACGCCCTGCTCAGCCAGGTACTGATGAGTGAACACAAAGGGACCCCCTGCTAGCTCATTTAATTCACCGCCATCAGCAAGCAAGGGCGCCAAATTTCTCTCTGCCCAAGGCGCTATTTTAGCAAAGGGTCCCCCCCCCCCTTTTCTGAATCGACCCCCTTTTCTGAATCGCTATTTTAGCAAAGGCCGACTCTGCCAGAGAGCAACGGAATTGAATCCTAGTCGGAGCAGTGGACAATAGTATGGCGTGTAACACAGGCCTCTCAAGCGCCCTGCAGTGCAGGGACCTGTGTTACGCTCTTTTAAAAAGCACACTTCACAGTTTAGATGGTAAGTCCCTTCCAGTACCACTCAAAAAGAATAAATCTGTCATCAGGAAGCTTCAAGTGATTCCATTAACTAAGGCCAATACCGGCTTTCGAACGCCCTTTACATTTGCAGAATGACCCGTTGCGCATATTTACATTTCTTTCAGGTAAGCAGGCACCCTGGCAAGGTGGCTTGTTTATCTGTCTGCCCCTCCCTCGCAGCTTTACTTGAGGTGAAGCATTTCAGCTCTCGGAATTAACAGTCCTGGGATGGTTGTTAGGTCAAGCCTAGCGCAGCGCGCATGTGCTACTCTAGGAAAATCAACCTCTTGAAATCGCTCTGGACTTCCGGCCTAAGGCTTGCGGTTACGAGCAACACGAGCGCGCGCGCGCACCATTCGTGGGACACTGCAGCTGCATAAGGGTAAATATACACATTTAGGAACAGAATGAATGAGGTGGACCTAAAGATTGTGAACTAACGAATATGATAAGCACAAAACATCAATAGCAACTTGAGATAATAGATGTATGAAAAAATCTTTTTAATTCACTTTTTTATAGATATATTTCAAAGACAATAAATATACAGTAATTCAGAAAAATACATCAAGAGGATATTGTTACTAAAACAAGTCAATGAATATCAGGTCAAAGAAAAACTGGTCAAAACAGAGTACAGGATTATTAGACCACAATGATAGAGCATGGCTAGGGAATGTGTTCCTATGCGCGTTTCGGCTAAAAAGCCTTCATCAGGAAGCCATGTTTTCAAGAGCAAAAAAGTATGACCTAGAGAGTAAAATAAGACAAAAGTTGATGCATATGATATCTATTCGTGTCACATATTAAATACAGTACAGTCCTACTCATGATACATAGAAGAGATATTGCACTACATAATTTAACTAAAAATAAACACATTTGTTGCAAGCCTAATGTACAAGAATCTAGAGAGACATGTAATAAATGCTGTGATATAGGTAAGGTGCCGCCACCACCACAAAGTCGCCTCCACTTAAGCCTAGCAGATTAGAAGGGATGCTATAAGGTGAAGGCAAGGCAAACATTATTAGAGAGGCGGGGGTGGGGGGAAAGGAAGAGAGAAAAAAACAAAACGGACCATAAGCATGCACTAGTTCCAAAAAGGTATAATAGGAGAAAACACATGGTCAAAGTTACCTAAGATAAATGAGCTACAGTCCCAGCAGGTTGAACAATCATGACCACGAAGGTTGATTATGGGATATTGCTTAAAAATGGATCTGGAAAGAAGAAAACAGGATACGACAAACAGAATGCAGCTGCATTCCTTGCTCGTGTTGCTCATAACCGCAAGGCTTAGGCCGGAAGTCCAGAGGACGCTGCAGAGCTTTCACTCCATCACGCTTTCATTTTTGCGGCCGCGTGGCTGCTCTTGTTTTTCCTAGAAAGTAGGGAAGCTGTTTTCATTAAATTGAAAAAAAGTAGGGACACATCGTTCTCCTCCAATCCCGCCCATTTCAACCACTGGCTGTATGTCAGTCTTTCTGTTGAAAAATGAGAACCCTCATTTGATCTAGTTTTCCTCCAACTTAGAGACCATCATTTGACTATGCTCCACTGCCTTAAGAATCTCAAAATGGGCCCATTCTTTGAGGTTTATTGCAGAACAGCTTACCTTGATTTGCTATGCTGTTTTTTTTTTTTATTTCCCCCAGAACCTAAAATGTTGCAGTGGAACAAGTGTGTTTTAGTGCGTGTTTTAGTGTGTCACAAGCCCAGTGAAGCGGGTCCCTTTGGCTGACTTTAAAATGGGTCCCTATCTGGCCCTGCATTCTGTCCTTAACTTTCTGGTGAAAAACATTGATGGATTTCTGAACAATGGCTGTACAGATCGTCAAGACAATCCATGTCTCCCAGGTAGATCTTGTTTACTTTTCACATTTCGCTTAATTTACCCTCCCAAGAGAATTTACTTTGTACAGGATGTGTTTTTTCTATAGTATTCTTTTTGCACATAATATCGCTCTTTGATGGCGTTGCCTGTAGGTGTTGTGTGAGTCAGGTTGTGGGTGGGTGGGTGTTTGTAACATTGTGTTTTATTTGTAAATTTTGCTGATATTATAGTGCATTAAATTCATGTAGATCTTCCATCAAGAATTTACTCCATGCCCCGACAATTATATTTTTCTATAAACTGTTATAGATTTCTGTGAATGGGTACACAATTGCCACAAATTTCACAAAAACCCGTGGAAAGTTTGTTTGCCTTAACTGCACGATTGGCTAGAGTGATGCGAGGAAGGTCACGTTTGAAAGCTCTGGAGTTAAAGCTGCAGGCAGTGCCAGTTTCTCACAGTGCCTGTCAGTGGGACGGAGAGGTGTTCAGGACGCGTGCCTCATCCAATCCTTAAAAGAACTGGAGTGATTGCGACTTTCTGAAGACCACTACCCTTTCCACAGACCTCCATAACCTTTAATTCAGTCTAATATTTTCAGAGTTGACACATTTTCACTTCTAAATGTTCACAACAAAATCATTTTTGTTACTTATTTGTCTGATACAGCTAACAAGCATTGGCAGAACCAATAAGGTAGGCGTATTTTAAGTGTATGTCTGTTATTCCCTGAAATGTATGGATCCAATAATTAAAAGCTCATAGGAGACACCAAAATACTGGTTGGATGGCAGCTATGGAAAGGATAGGAGTTTTCTTTAGAAGCTCTAAGGCCACGTCCTTAATTGCATAGGCCCTGCCTCCGGGAAAGGATTCCTAGATACGCTACGAAGGCCTTGCCCCTTTTAGAGTCCTCCCACTTTTTTCATCCTACTTACAGCCCTGCACATGCCTGACCCTACACTTTTGACCCCCTCTGTGCTGTTTAAAATTGAGCTCAGAACACTTCACATCATCTCACGCGCACCGCCATTTTGAAGATGAGACCGCCTGTGTGATGGATCAGTTAGTTAAACTGCTTTCACCTCCGCATGGCCTAATTTGTTAGCTGAAGGCAAAAGTCATGCCTTCAAACATGGCGGTGCTTCTGCCTACAGTGTGTTGTCGGATAAAAGAAGAAAACAACACAACTTCTGTTGGCAATATAGTATAGAGTTTATAAAAAGCGCAGGGAAGGTCAGTCAACTCCGTGGAACTGAAATCTGAACGTCAACTTACAATGTGGCAAACAGTTTCTTTTATACCTCTTTAACTGCAAATACTCGTACATTTGCATATTAGATCAAATATTTGCTCAAGCACAACAGTATCTTTAAAAAGGTAATGCTTTCTGCAAAAAAATCTAATCACACGTTTAGGGAATGCAACTCAAGGCAACTCATGTGCACGTGTTACATTTTCACACTGCCGCTGTACTACCGGTGTCCTTGGCTTGTCTCGTGGTTTGATGCCTAGCAATGCTCTATAACCCTACATATATACTGCTGGGCAAGGCCTACCCTCCCACGTATCCTGTGCCTCTGTGCACTCAGTGGTAATGCATGCAGCTGGACTTGCAACCAGCTCCCGGTGGTAATGCACGCAGCTGGACTTACAACCAATGCCCAGTGGTGATGTACGCAGCTGCTCTCACAACATCTCCCAGTGGTAATGCACTCAGCTGCTGTCACTACCAGCTCCCAGTTGTCGTGCACACAACTACTCTCACTACCAGCTCCCAGTGGTGGTGCACGCAGCTGCTCTCACACCGGCTCCCAGTGGTGGTGCACGCAGCTGCTCTCACACCGGCTCCCAGTGGTGGTGCACGCAGCTGCTCTCACACCGGCTCCCAGTGGTGGTGCACGTAGTTGCCCTCACACCGGCTCCCAGTGATGGTGCACGCAGCTGCTCTCACACTAGCCCCCAGTGGTAATGCACGCAACTGTTCTCACACCAGCTCCCAGTGGTAATGCAAGCAGCTGCTCTCATACCAGCTCCCAGTGGTGGTGCACGCAGCTGCTCTCACACCAGCTCCCAGTGGTAGTGCACGCAGCTGCTCTCACACCAGCTCCCAGTGGTAATGCACTCAGCTGATCTCACTACCAGCTCCCAGTGGTAATGCACGCAGCTGCTCTCACACCAGCCCCCAGTGGTGGTGCACGCAGCTGCTCTCACACCAGCTCCCAGTGGTGGTGCACGCAGCTGCTCTCACACCAGCTCCCAGTGGTGGTGCACTCAGCTGCTCTCACACCAGCTCCCAGTGGTAATGCACGCAGCTGATCTCACACCAGCTCCCAGTGGTAGTGCACGCAGCTGCTCTCACACCGGCTCCCAGTGGTGGTGCATGCAGCTGCTCTCACACCAGCTCCCAGTGGTGGTGCACGCAGCTGCTCTCGCACCAGCTCCCAGTGGTGGTGCACTCAGCTGCTCTCGCACTAGCTCCCAGTGGTAATGCACGCAGCTGCTCTCACACCGGCTCCCAGTGGTAGTGCATGCAGCTGCTCTCACACCGGCTCCCAGTGGTGGTGCATGCAGCTGCTCTCACACCAGCTTCCAGTGGTAATGCACGCAGCTGCTCTCACACCAGCTCCCAGTGGTAATGCACGCAGCTGCTCTCACACCAGTTCCCAGTGGTAATGCACGCAGCTGCTCTCACACTGGCTCCCAGTGGTAATGCACGCAGCTGCTCTCACACCAGCTCCCAGTGGTAATGCATGCAGCTGCTCTCACACCAGCCCCCTGTGGTAATGCACGCAGCTGCTCTCACACCGGCACCCAGTGGTAGTGCACGCAGCTGCTCTCACACCAGCTCCCAGTGGTAATGCACGCAGCTGCTCTCACACCAGCTCCCAGTGGTAGTGCACGCAGCTGCTCTCACACCAGCTCCCAGTGGTAATGGACTCAGCTGCTCTCACTACCAGCTCCCAGTGGTGGTGCACGCATCTGCTCTCACACCAGCTCCCTGTGGTGGTGCGCGCAGCTTCTCTCACACCAGCTCCCAGTGGTGGTGCACGCAGCTGCTCTCACACCAGCTCCCAGTGGTAATGCACACAGCTGCTCTCACACCAGCTCCCAGTGGTAGTGCACGCAGCTGCTCTCACACCAGCACCCAGTGGTGGTGCACGCAGCTGCTCTCACACCGGCTCCCAGTGGTAATGCACGCAGCTGCTCTCACACCGGCTCCCAGTGGTAATGCACGCAGCTGCTATCACACCAGCTCCCAGTGGTGGTGCACGCAGCTGCTCTCACACCGGCTCCCAGTGGTAATGCACGCAGCTGCTCTGACACTAGCTCCCAGCGGTGGTGCACGCAGCTGCTCTCACACCGGCCCCCTGTGGTAATGCACGCAGCTGATCTCACACCAGCTCCCAGTGGTAGTGCACGCAGCTGCTCTCACACCGGCTCCCAGTGGTGGTGCATGCAGCTGCTCTCACACCAGCTCCCAGTGGTGGTGCACGCAGCTGCTCTCGCACCAGCTCCCAGTGGTGGTGCACTCAGCTGCTCTCGCACTAGCTCCCAGTGGTAATGCACGCAGCTGCTCTCACACCGGCTCCCAGTGGTAGTGCACACAGCTGCTCTCACACCGGCTCCCAGTGGTGGTGCATGCAGCTGCTCTCACACCAGCTTCCAGTGGTAATGCACGCAGCTGCTCTCACACCAGCTCCCAGTGGTAATGCACGCAGCTGCTCTCACACCAGTTCCCAGTGGTAATGCACGCAGCTGCTCTCACACTGGCTCCCAGTGGTAATGCACGCAGCTGCTCTCACACCAGCTCCCAGTGGTAATGCACGCAGCTGCTCTCACACCAGCCCCCTGTGGTAATGCACGCAGCTGCTCTCACACCGGCACCCAGTGGTAGTGCACGCAGCTGCTCTCACACCAGCTCCCAGTGGTAATGCACGCAGCTGCTCTCACACCAGCTCCCAGTGGTAGTGCACGCAGCTGCTCTCACACCAGCTCCCAGTGGTAATGGACTCAGCTGCTCTCACTACCAGCTCCCAGTGGTGGTGCACGCATCTGCTCTCACACCAGCTCCCTGTGGTGGTGCGCGCAGCTTCTCTCACACCAGCTCCCAGTGGTGGTGCACGCAGCTGCTCTCACACCAGCTCCCAGTGGTAATGCACACAGCTGCTCTCACACCAGCTCCCAGTGGTAGTGCACGCAGCTGCTCTCACACCAGCACCCAGTGGTGGTGCACGCAGCTGCTCTCACACCGGCTCCCAGTGGTAATGCACGCAGCTGCTCTCACACCGGCTCCCAGTGGTAATGCACGCAGCTGCTATCACACCAGCTCCCAGTGGTGGTGCACGCAGCTGCTCTCACACCGGCTCCCAGTGGTAATGCACGCAGCTGCTCTCACACTAGCTCCCAGCGGTGGTGCACGCAGCTGCTCTCACACCGGCTCCCAGTGGTGGTGCGCACAGCTGCTCTCACACCAGCTCCCAGTGGTAATGCATGCAGCTGCTCTCACGCCAGCTCCCAGTGGTAGTGCACGCAGCTGCTCTCACACCGGCTCCCAGTGGTAATGTACTCAGCTGCTCTCACTACCAGCTCCCAGTGGTGGTGCACGCAGGTGCTTTCACACCAGCTCCCAGTGGTAGTGCACGCAGCTGCTCTCACACCAGCTCCCAGTGGTAATGCACACAGCTGCTCTCACACCGGCTCCCAGTGGTAATGCACGCAGCTGCTCTCACACCGGCTCCCAGTGGTAATGCACTCAGCTGCTCTCACTACCAGCTCCCAGTGGTGGTGCACGCAGCTGCTCTCACACTAGCTCCCAGCGGTGGTGCACGCAGCTGCTCTCACACCGGCTCCCAGTGGTGGTACGCACAGCTGCTCTCACACCAGCTCCCAGTGGTAGTGCACGCAGCTGCTCTCACACCGGCTCCCAGTGGTAATGTACTCAGCTGCTCTCACTACCAGCTCCCAGTGGTGGTGCACGCAGCTGCTCTCACACCAGCTCCCAGTGGTAGTGCACGCAGCTGCTCTCACACCAGCTCCCAGTGGTAATGCACACAGCTGCTCTCACACCGGTTCCCAGTGGTAATGCACGCAGCTGCTCTCACACCGTCTCCCAGTGGTAATGCACTCAGCTGCTCTCACTACCAGCTCCCAGTGGTGGTGCACGCAGCTGCTCTCACACCAGCTCCCAGTGGTGGTGCACGCAGCTGCTCTCACACCAGCTCCCAGTGGTAATGCATGCAGCTGCTCTCACACCAGCTCCCTGTGGTATTGCACACAGCTGCTCTCACACCGGCTCCCAGTGGTAGTGCATGCAGCTGCTCTCACACCAGCTCCCAGTGGTAATGCATGCAGCTGCTCTCACACCAGCTCCCTGTGGTAGTGCACGCAGCTGCTCTCACACCAGCTCCCAGTGGTAGTGCACGCAGCTGCTCTCACACCGGCTCCCAGTGGTAGTGCACGCAGCTGCTCTCGCACCAGCTCCCAGTGGTAATGCACGCAGCTGCTCTCACACCGGCCCCCTGTGGTAATGCACAGAGCTGCTCTCACACCAGCTCCCAGTGGTAGTGCACGCTGCTGCTCTCACACCGGCTCCCAGTGGTAAAGCACGCAGCTGCTCTCACACCAGCTCCCAGTGGTAATGCACGCAGCTGCTCTCACACCAGCTCCCAGTGGTAGTGCACGCAGCTGCTCTCACACCGGCTCCCAGTGGTAGTGCACGCAGCTGCTCTCACACCAGCTCCCAGTGGTAATGCACGCAGCTGCTCTCACACCGGCTCCCAGTGGTAGTGCACGCAGCTGCTCTCACACCGGCTCCCAGTGGTGGTGCATGCAGCTGCTCTCACACCAGCTTCCAGTGGTAATGCACGCAGCTGCTCTCACACCAGCTCCCAGTGGTAATGCACGCAGCTGCTCTCACACCAGTTCCCAGTGGTAATGCACGCAGCTTCTCTCACACCGGCTCCCAGTGGTAGTGCACACAGCTGCTCTCACACCGGCTCCCAGTGGTAGTGCACGCAGCTGCTCTCATACCAGCTTCCAGTGGTAATGCACGCAGCTGCTCTCACACCAGCTCCCAGTGGAAATGCACGCAGCTGCTCTCACACCAGTTCCCAGTGGTAATGCACGCAGCTGCTCTCACACCGGCCCCCTGTGGTAATGCACGCAGCTGCTCTCACACCAGCTCTCACACCAGCTCCCAGTGGTAATGCACGCAGCTGCTCTCACACCGGCCCCCTGTGGTAAAGCACGCATCTGCTCTCACACCAGCTCCCAGTGGTAGTGCACGCAGCTGCTCTCACACCGGCTCCCAGTGGTAAAGCACGCAGCTGCTCTCACACCAGCTCCCAGTGGTAATGCACGCAGCTGCTCTCACACCAGCTCCCAGTGGTAATGCACGCAGCTGCTCTCACACCAGCTCCCAGTGGTAGTGCACGCAGCTGCTCTCACACCGGCTCCCAGTGGTAGTGCACGCAGCTGCTCTCACACCAGCTCCCAGTGGTAATGCACGCAGCTGCTCTCATACCAGCTCCCAGTGGTGGTGCGCACAGCTGCTCTCACACCAGCTCCCAGTGGTAGTGCACGCAGCTGCTCTCACACCGGCTCCCAGTGGTAATGTACTCAGCTGCTCTCACTACCAGCTCCCAGTGGTGGTGCACGCAGCTGCTCTCACACCAGCTCCCAGTGGTAGTGCACGCAGCTGCTCTCACACCAGCTCCCAGTGGTAATGCACGCAGCTGCTCTCACACAGGCTCCCAGTGATAATGCACGCAGCTGCTCTCACACCGGCTCCCAGTGGTAATGTACTCAGCTGCTCTCACTACCAGCTCCCAGCGGTGGTGCACGCAGCTGCTCTCACACCAGCTCCCAGTGGTAGTGCACGCAGCTGCTCTCACACCAGCTCCCAGTGGTAATGCACACAGCTGCTCTCACACCAGCTCCCAGTGGTAATGCACGCAGCTGCTCTCACACCGGCTCCCAGTGGTAATGCACTCAGCTGCTCTCACTACCAGCTCCCAGTGGTGGTGCACACAGCTGCTCTCACACCAGCTCCCAGTGGTGGTGCACGCAGCTGCTCTCACACCAGCTCCCAATGGTAATGCACGCAGCTGCTCTCACACCGGCTCCCAGTGGTAATGCACACAGCTGCTCTCACACCGGCTCCCAGTGGTAGTGCACGTAGCTGCTCTCACACCAGCTCCCAGTGGTAATGCATGCAGCTGCTCTCACACCAGCTCCCAGTGGTAGTGCACGCAGCTGCTCTTATACCGGCTCCCAGTGGTAGTGCACGCAGCTGCTCTCACACCAGCTCCCAGTGGTAGTGCACGCAGCTGCTCTCACACCGGCTCCCAGTGGTAGTGCACGCAGCTGCTCTCACACCAGCTCCCAGTGGTAATGCACGCAGCTGCTCTCACACCGGCCCCCTGTGGTAATGCACAGAGCTGCTCTCACACCAGCTCCCAGTGGTAGTGCACGCAGCTGCTCTCACACCGGCTCCCAGTGGTAAAGCATGCAGCTGCTCTCACACCAGCTCCCAGTGGTAATGCACGCAGCTGCTCTCACACCAGCTCCCAGTGGTAGTGCACGCAGCTGCTCTCACACCGGCTCCCAGTGGTAGTGCACGCAGCTGCTCTCACACCAGCTCCCAGTGGTAATGCACGCAGCTTCTCTCACACCAGCTCCCAGTGATAGTGCACGCAGCTGCTCTCACACCGGCTCCCAGTGGTGGAGCATGCAGCTGCTCTCACACCGGCTCCCAGTGGTAGTGCACGCAGCTGCTCTCACACCAGCTTCCAGTGGTAATGCACGCAGCTGCTCTCACACCAGCTCCCAGTGGTAATGCACGCAGCTGCTCTCACACCAGCTCCCAGTGGTAATGCACGCAGCTGCTCTCACACCGGCTCCCAGTGGTAGTGCACGCAGCTGCTCTCACACCAGCTCCCAGTGGTAAAGCACGCAGCTGCTCTCACACCGGCCCCCTGTGGTAATGCACAGAGCTGCTCTCACACCAGCTCCCAGTGGTAGTGCACGCAGCTGCTCTCACACCGGCTCCCAGTGGTAAAGCATGCAGCTGCTCTCACACCAGCTCCCAGTGGTAATGCACGCAGCTGCTCTCACACCAGCTCCCAGTGGTAGTGCACGCAGCTGCTCTCACACCGGCTCCCAGTGGTAGTGCACGCAGCTGCTCTCACACCAGCTCCCAGTGTTAATGCACGCAGCTTCTCTCACACCAGCTCCCAGTGGTAATGCACGCAGCTGCTCTCACACCAGCTCCCAGTGGTAATGCACGCAGCTGCTCTCACACCGGCCCCCTGTGGTAATGCACGCAGCTGCTCTCACACCAGCTCCCAGTGGTAATGCACGCAGCTGCTCTCACACCGGCCCCCTGTGGTAATGCACGCATCTGCTCTCACACCAGCTCCCAGTGGTAGTGCACGCAGCTGCTCTCACACCGGCTCCCAGTGGTAAAGCACGCAGCTGCTCTCACACCAGCTCCCAGTGGTAATGCACGCAGCTGCTCCCACACCAGCTCCCAGTGGTAGTGCACGCAGCTGCTCTCACACCGGCTCCCAGTGGTAGTGCACGCAGCTGCTCTCACACCAGCTCCCAGTGGTAATGCATGCAGCTGCTCTCACACCAGCTCCCAGTGGTAGTGCACGCAGCTGCTCTTATACCGGCTCCCAGTGGTAGTGCACGCAGCTGCTCTCACACCAGCTCCCAGTGGTAGTGCACGCAGCTGCTCTCACACCGGCTCCCAGTGGTAGTGCACGCAGCTGCTCTCACACCAGCTCCCAGTGGTAATGCACGCAGCTGCTCTCACACCGGCCCCCTGTGGTAATGCACAGAGCTGCTCTCACACCAGCTCCCAGTGGTAGTGCACGCAGCTGCTCTCACACCGGCTCCCAGTGGTAAAGCATGCAGCTGCTCTCACACCAGCTCCCAGTGGTAATGCACGCAGCTGCTCTCACACCAGCTCCCAGTGGTAGTGCACGCAGCTGCTCTCACACCGGCTCCCAGTGGTAGTGCACGCAGCTGCTCTCACACCAGCTCCCAGTGGTAATGCACGCAGCTTCTCTCACACCAGCTCCCAGTGATAGTGCACGCAGCTGCTCTCACACCGGCTCCCAGTGGTGGAGCATGCAGCTGCTCTCACACCGGCTCCCAGTGGTAGTGCACGCAGCTGCTCTCACACCAGCTTCCAGTGGTAATGCACGCAGCTGCTCTCACACCAGCTCCCAGTGGTAATGCACGCAGCTGCTCTCACACCAGCTCCCAGTGGTAATGCACGCAGCTGCTCTCACACCGGCTCCCAGTGGTAGTGCACGCAGCTGCTCTCACACCAGCTCCCAGTGGTAAAGCACGCAGCTGCTCTCACACCGGCCCCCTGTGGTAATGCACAGAGCTGCTCTCACACCAGCTCCCAGTGGTAGTGCACGCAGCTGCTCTCACACCGGCTCCCAGTGGTAAAGCATGCAGCTGCTCTCACACCAGCTCCCAGTGGTAATGCACGCAGCTGCTCTCACACCAGCTCCCAGTGGTAGTGCACGCAGCTGCTCTCACACCGGCTCCCAGTGGTAGTGCACGCAGCTGCTCTCACACCAGCTCCCAGTGGTAATGCACGCAGCTTCTCTCACACCAGCTCCCAGTGGTAATGCACGCAGCTGCTCTCACACCAGCTCCCAGTGGTAATGCACGCAGCTGCTCTCACACCGGCCCCCTGTGGTAATGCACGCAGCTGCTCTCACACCAGCTCCCAGTGGTAATGCACGCAGCTGCTCTCACACCGGCCCCCTGTGGTAATGCACGCATCTGCTCTCACACCAGCTCCCAGTGGTAGTGCACGCAGCTGCTCTCACACCGGCTCCCAGTGGTAAAGCACGCAGCTGCTCTCACACCAGCTCCCAGTGGTAATGCACGCAGCTGCTCCCACACCAGCTCCCAGTGGTAGTGCACGCAGCTGCTCTCACACCGGCTCCCAGTGGTAGTGCACGCAGCTGCTCTCACACCAGCTCCCAGTGGTAATGCACGCAGCTGCTCTCACACCAGCTCCCAGTGGTGGTGCACGCAGCTGCTCTCACACCGGCTCCCAGTGGTGGTGCGCACAGCTGCTCTCACACCAGCTCCCAGTGGTAGTGCGCGCAGCTGCTCTCACACCGGCTCCCAGTGGTAGTGCACGCAGCTGCTCTCACACTAGCTCCCAGTGGTAATGCACGCAGCTGCTCTCACACCGGCTCCCAGTGGTAATGCACGCAGCTGCTCTCACTACCAGCTCTCAGTGGTGGTGCACGCAGCTGCTCTCACACCAGCTCCCAGTGGTACTGCACGCAGCTGCTCTCACACCGGCTCCCAGTGGTAGTGCATGCAGCTGCTCTCACACCGGCTCCCAGTGGTGGTGCACGCAGCTGCTCTCACACCGGCTCCCAGTGGTAATGCACGCAGCTGCTCTCACACCAGCTCCCAGTGGTAGTGCACACAGCTGCTCTCACACCGGCTCCCAGTGGTAGTGCACGCAGCTGCTCTCACACCAGCTCCCAGTGGTAATGCATGCAGCTGCTCTCACACCAGCTCCCAGTGGTAGTGCACGCAGCTGCTCTTACACCGGCTCCCAGTGGTAGTGCACGCACCTGCTCTCACACCAGCTCCCAGTGGTAGTGCACGCAGCTGCTCTCACACCGGCTCCCAGTGGTAGTGCACGCAGCTGCTCTCACACCAGCTCCCAGTGGTAATGCACGCAGCTGCTCTCACACCGGCACCCTGTGGTAATGCACCGAGCTGCTCTCACACCAGCTCCCAGTGGTAGTGCACGCAGCTGCTCTCACACCGGCTCCCAGTGGTAAAGCACGCAGCTGCTCTCACACCAGCTCCCAGTGGTAATGCACGCAGCTGCTCTCACACCAGCTCCCAGTGGTAGTGCACGCAGCTGCTCTCACACCGGCTCCCAGTGGTAGTGCACGCAGCTGCTCTCACACCAGCTCCCAGTGGTAATGCACGCAGCTGCTCTCACACCGGCTCCCAGTGGTAGTGCACGCAGCTGCTCTCACACCGGCTCCCAGTGGTGGTGCACGCAGCTGCTCTCACACCGGCTCCCAGTGGTAGTGCACGCAGCTGCTCTCACACCAGCTTCCAGTGGTAATGCATGCAGCTGCTCTCACACCAGTTCCCAGTGGTAATGCACGCAGTTGCTCTCACACCAGCTCCCAGTGGTAATGCACGCAGCTGCTCTCACACCGGCCCCCTGTGGTAATGCACGCAGCTTCTCTCACACCAGCTCCCAGTGGTAATGCACGCAGCTGCTCTCACACCGGCCCCCTGTGGTAATGCACGCATCTGCTCTCACACCAGCTCCCTGTGATAGTGCACGCAGCTGCTCTCACACCGGCTCCCAGTGGAAAAGCACGCAGCTGCTCTCACACCAGCTCCCAGTGGTAATGCACGCAGCTGCTCGCACACCAGCTCCCAGTGGTAGTGCACGCAACTGCTCTCACACCGGCTCCCAGTGGTAGTGCACGCAGCTGCTCTCACACCAGCTCCCCGTGGTAGTGCACGCAGCTGCTCTCACACCGGCTCCCAGTGGTAATGCACGCAGCTGCTCTCACACCAGCTCCCAGTGGCAATGCATGCAGCTGCTCTCACACCGGCTCCCAGTGGTAATGCACGCAGCTGCTCTCACTACCAGCTCTCAGTGGTGGTGCACGCAGCTGCTCTCACACCAGCTCCCAGTGGTAATGCACGCAGCTGCTCTCACACCGGCTCCCAGTGGTAGTGCATGCAGCTGCTCTCCCACCGGCTCCCAGTGGTGGTGCACGCAGCTGCTCTCACACCGGCTCCCAGTGGTAATGCACGCAGCTGCTCTCACACCAGCTCCCAGTGGTTGTTGCACACAGCTGCTCTCACACCGGCTCCCAGTGGTAGTGCACGCAGCTGCTCTCACACCAGCTCCCAGTGGTAATGCATGCAGCTGCTCTCACACCAGCTCCCAGTGGTAGCGCACGCAGCTGCTCTTACACCGGCTCCCAGTGGTAGTGCACGCACCTGCTCTCACACCAGCTCCCAGTGGTAGTGCACGCAGCTGCTCTCACACCGGCTCCCAGTGGTAGTGCACGCAGCTGCTCTCACACCAGCTCCCAGTGGTAATGCACGCAGCTGTTCTCACACCGGCCCCCTGTGGTAATGCACCGAGCTTCTCTCACACCAGCTCCCAGTGGTAGTGCACGCAGCTGCTCTCACACCGGCTCCCAGTGGTAAAGCACGCAGCTGCTCTCACACCAGCTCCCAGTGGTAATGCACGCAGCTGCTCTCACACCAGCTCCCAGTGGTAGTGCACGCAGCTGCTCTCACACCGGCTCCCAGTGGTAGTGCACGCAGCTGCTCTCACACCAGCTCCCAGTGGTAATGCACGCAGCTGCTCTCACACCGGCTCCCAGTGGTAGTGCACGCAGCTGCTCTCACACCAGCTTCCAGTGGTAATGCACGCAGCTGCTCTCACACCAGTTCCCAGTGGTAATGCACGCAGCTTCTCTCACACCAGCTCCCAGTGGTAATGCACGCAGCTGCTCTCACACCGGCCCCCTGTGGTAATGCACGCATCTGCTCTCACACCAGCTCCCAGTGATAGTGCACGCAGCTGCTCTCACACCGGCTCCCAGTGGTAGAGCACGCAGCTGCTCTCACACCAGCTCCCAGTGGTAATGCACGCAGCTGCTCGCACACCAGCTCCCAGTGGTAGTGCACGCAGCTGCTCTCACACCGGCTCCCAGTGGTAGTGCACGCAGCTGCTCTCACACCAGCTCCCAGTTGTAATGCACGCAGCTGCTCTCACACCAGCTCCCAGTGGTAGTGCACGCAGCTGCTCTTACACCGGCTCCCAGTGGTAGTGCACGCAGCTGCTCTCACACCAGCTCCCCGTGGTAGTGCACGCAGCTGCTCTCACACCGGCTCCCAGTGGTAATGCACGCAGCTGCTCTCACACCAGCTCCCAGTGGCAATGCACGCAGCTGCTCTCACACCAGCTCCCAGTGGCAGTGCACGCAGCTGCTCTCATTCCAGCTCCCAGTGGTAGTGCACGCAGCTGCTCTCACACCGGCTCCCAGTGGTAATGCACGCAGCTGCTCTCACACCGGCTCCCAGTGGAAATGCACGCAGCTGCTCTCACACCCGCTCCCAGTGGTAATGCACGCAGCTGCTCTCACGCCAGCTCCCAGTGGTAATGCACGCAGCGGCTCTCACTCCAGCTCCCAGTGGTAATGTACGCAGCTGCTCTCACAACAGCTCCCAGTGGAAATGCATGCAGCTGCTCTCACACCAGCTCCCAGTGGTAATGCACGCAGCTGCTCTCACACCAGCTCCCAGTGGTAGTGCACGCAGCTGCTCTCACTCCAGCTCCCAGTGGTAGTGCTCACAGAAGGAGCCACCTGCCTGCTGCTGCCACAGACAGAGAAACCCCATCATTGACATTATGTAATATCAACAAACAAATCCAGGTCCAGGGCAGGTGCCAAGACAAACAGGACGCTGCAGCTACACACAGCAGGTGTTATTTATTTAAGCTCGTGGTAGCCTTGTGTCAGTCTGCTTTTACCGTCTGCTCTTCAAATGCAATTGTTTTCCCTAAACAACACTACCAAGGCTTTTTTATCCACAATGGAAAGACAGAAACCAGCAGACATGGTAAAGCGAGAAGGATGTGTTTGAATCAAAGACGTGGTTGACACAGAGCCAGGGCATTGGTTCTGGCTGCTCCACTTTTACAGATAGGGTCACCCTGGCAAATGTTTGTAAGGCCTTGGGTATCAGACGCCACCTGAAGTGGGGCATATGGAAAGGGGCACGCAGACGTGCTGAACACAACCGTAGAATAACTTGAGATGTCCTGTACTGTTTGCAGGTGGGACACTTATCCCAGACCCCATCTGATCTGCAGTGTGATATTTGTATGGAAGTGAAATATTAAAACATACAGTGTAAACAGGCATGTTAAGTACTGACAGCACACAAGGCGCTTAGTCATGCGTATGGTTCTACTAATCCTGGCCCCTTGATATAACTTCATAAAAAAATTGTTGTCCAGAAATTTTCATTTTTGATTTGTGTTTTTGTATCATTAGAGAAGTCATTTAGCTTGCGTAGATATTGCTAATCCGGGCCAAGTTTTTCTGTACGACATTTTTAAAAATGGCGGATGTGGTGTAGTGATGATGTTATATTTCAGGAACCATGAGACCTCTATATTTCATTTTGGTGTCAAAACTTAGGTTTTAGGGGTCAAGTAGTCTTATAGCGACAGAAAATAACTCATCAGAGCAACCTGTCTGCCATTTTCAAAATGGTAGCTCCGTAGTGATGTGTTTTACCCATCATTTTGGTAATTTATTTTATTATTGTTTTTGTTTCAGGTTTTTCGTTGATTCAAATTTGTGAACATGAGCAAAGCAGGTGGTAGCAAAGGATCTTTACCTGCTGACAGAGTGTTGCTAACTATAAAATCTGAGGACTCCTTCAACAAATTAAAATGTGTCATACCCCATTCAGGCCCAGAGTGGGATCCCAAAGCAGGCCTGGCAAATTTTGTCAGACCAGTCCCCATATGGTGTGTAGCGAGGGAGCGCAGCCTGCAAGCCTGACCACGACAAGTGGGATAGGAGGTTTCTCATTGGAACAAAATTACAAAAATGGCGCAACACATTTTTATTATGTATTCAAATGTATTGCCTTTTAGCGCACCGTAAATGAAGACTTTACACCAGTGCACCAGGATACGACAATCTTTGTTGGGGCCTTTCAATGATGGCCTCACCGTCATACTCCAACAGTTCCTCTCATCGCTCCACAGCACCTCTTACATGTATTTTATTTGTTTTATAGTGCCTCTCAAACCAGTGTAGGGTGTCACAGCACTTTACATCACATTCACATACAGAGACAATGAATCGGACGTGTGTAAATCAGTGTTTAGAAAATCTTACACAAGACAAAAGGGAATACAAGATGTAGGATTTACATGTATGTCATCGATACTGGTGGGCATTTTTTATGAGTGCTTGGTCTGGAAAAGCACACACGCACTATTCAAAACATAACACAGTGGTTGGATTTACCAAGAATGTATTTCTTCCCAAAACAATCCTATCTTAGCAACATTAGAATAATGAAAGACTGTGGGAAAAACACAACGTTCAAACCTATACCATGCAGTTTGCATGCAGCTCTTTGATGGCAGTTCACAGCTCACTGTGCTATATTTATTACAATTGTAAAATATGAATTGCAAGTAACTAAAGGATCTCTGTGACAAAAGCAGTAACCCACTGAGCTATGCTCATTAAATACAGTTCTGTGATCTGTATGCTACACGTTCTTTGCAGCAAGCATATTAACCCTCTGCGCTGCAGGTAAAAACAAAACTCTGATCTCTCTCCAGCAGGAAGAAAAACCAACAGAGATATCAATCTTCACACTTTTTTTCACACAACCAATTTTTATTATGTTTTAGCCCTAAATCAAGGCCTCAGTGGCCCACAAGTACACACAGGAGATTGTTGTAAGAACCTCCTTGAACATTAAGCGCCATGAAACCGCTGGGTAAAAGTGCGCTGTACAAATGTTTTTAAATTCAAAATTTTAAATTCAAATTAACAAGACAAACTTGCACAGTCGGTTCCAATTATCCCACCCAAGTAAAACATGCCACTATGAATGCCCTTAATCTGATTTAACATTAGAGACGTACATCAGTACCTTGTGTCCTGGAAATCTTGACACTTGTATTGTTGCCTGAAAACTGCTGGGTATACAAGGAATGTTGAGTTTTAACGGGGATCACCCAAATAAAATGGGTATACAAGGAACTCTGCAGTGAAAGTCTGAAGTAAGTCATTATCCTGGACAGTCCGGCTGATTTTGTCACTGGATGCCCCTAGCAACAAAACCTGCCTGCCACCCCTCCATCCTCTCGGGGAAACTCCTGTCCAGTTGGGTCAAAGCCCGTCTGGTCTTGACCGAACTGCACTGAGGCGCACTGCGGTTAGCGTCACAGTCCGCACACTGTACGGTGTTGAATCATGCTGACGGATCCACCCCATTGCACTGAAGAATGCCAGGGTTGGCTTCAGTGTCGCCCACCTGCAATGTGCAAAATCCTTCTGACCCATTGTGCTGAGGTGCACCTGGGCTAGCATTGCAGTCTCCTAGCTGCAAGTAGCTTAGTAGCGACAATAATTCTAACCCATGGCGCTGACGCACACTGGGGCTAGAGTCACCATCCGCAAACTGCAAGGGGGTTAGTCCTGCTAACAGGTCTCTGCCACTGAACTGAGGCCTGCCAAGGTTAGCAACTCTGTCCGCCAATTGAAAAACGTTTAATCATGCTGACGTACCCACCCCTATTTTGCTGATACGCAGAATGTTTTGCATCACCATCTCTAAATTGTAAGGTGCTTAGTCAGAGGTGTAGCCAGGAAATTAAGAAACCCCCCACTTTCAACTCAAGCTCTGATTACACCAAAAAGTGAGGCATGTGAGCTCAAAACTACCTAGAAGAGCTGCATTGCCTTTTCCATCTAAGACTCAATCTATTCATCCTTTCACCCTTCCACTCACCCGCCGATATCCACCATTTCACTTTTACATTCTCTCATCCATTCATTCTTTCATCCATCATTCAATTTTTCACGATTCCATCCATCCATTGACATTCCATCTTCCCATACATCCATCATTTTAATTACCCATCCATCAATAAAGCCTTTCATCCATCACTTGATCCTTTTGCCCATCTATTCATCATCCAGTCTCTCTGATTTCCATTTACTTTGCCATCCATCGTCTCCGATTTCTATTTACTTTGCCATCTACCTTTTCTCTCGAATTACTATTTACTCTGCCATCCTTTCACCCACCCATCTATCTATCCTCTCAGATTTTCATTTTCCCTGCTATCTTTCACCTACCCATCCTGCTTCTCAGATTTCCATTTTGTCTGCCATCATCCATCCGTCTATCTGCTTATATTCCATTTACTCTGCCACCCTTCTTTCCATTCATTCATCTCGGATTTCGATTTACTCTGCCATCCATCCATCTATTCAAGATTTGAATTTACTCTTCCATACTTTCATCCATATACCCATCATTTCACCCAGTCATCTACCCATTATATTCCAAAATCTAATGTGTACTGCTGTACCCATTGGACCAGATGAACGGAATTCGCCCGCTTAGGGTTAATCATGCCCAGACCGTTCTCATTTCTGGTTGCTAAATTATAGCGCAAAGATGCAGCAACAACACGAATGACCAGAACACGAGTTGTAGTTGTTCATGATGCATGTGTTCAGTGTAGTTTTCTTTAAGCACAAAATGCACATTTTGTGCTAAAATGTATCACTAAGTGGCAGATTTGCATTTTGCTTAATTATGCGTAATTTAGAATAATGTTTACTTAGTTGTGTGAAAGCAAACAATGTGAATTTTGCACACCCCTATTGTTGACCCTGCCATCGGGTAGCCAGTCTGAAGCCTCTTGCCTCTGATATCAACCACCTTAATGCGCTAGAACCTAAGGTTGGAGTTGGAGAAACACTGGCTGTTTCAGGATCAAGCGGTGGTGGGCAGACCCCTACACGGGCTTCCTTTCCTTCCCAAGTCGCGTCGGCCCCCCAACCTATATGCTTCCTTCATCACGAGCACTGTCATGGAGGCCTGGGTCCGCACCAATGTCTCGGCACAACTGACCACTTTTCCGTCACCCATGACGCCATTGTTTGATAACCCGGATTTCCAACCGGGCACAGACTCGCTTGCATTTCATGCTTGGCGCTCCTCCCCTTGTAGGTCCCTGGGGCATCTTTTTGATTTAGAGGGCATCATCTCCTTCTCACAGCTCAAAGATCATTATGGCATTTCAGAAACGGGACGGCTGGAATACCTTCAGCTCCGTCACTGGGCAATGCACCCACAGGTTAGACCGCACGCACAGCGTTTGCTGACCTCTTATGAAAAATGGTTGGTCACCCGCACCACGGACAAGAAGGTCATTTCGGATCTATATAGGATGCTGCTAGCCCCTACTACACATACACACAATGCAGGACGCAAGCGTTGGGAGAGGGATCTGGGGAGAAACCTCACACACAAGGAGTGGGAGGGTATATATCACAGGGCGCGGCATTCAGCTTACCATGTAGGGCTCACAGAAACACTGACAAAAATAGTTACTTATTGGTATTATACACCGGAGTGCCTGCGACAGTTTGACCCGCGTCGAAGTGAGTGAGTGAAGGTATTTTTAAAGCGCCCTAATGCCGAGGCGTCTTGGCGCTGTGCAGGGTAACTGAGTGTGTGCCGGCCAGTGTCCTATCGCGTAAAAAGTCAGGTCTTAACCCCCTTCCTGAACCTCATGTGATTGGAGATTTGTCTCAGGTGCAAGGGCAGTGAATTCCAGAGCCTCGCGGCCAGGAGGGAGAAGCCCTTCCCACCCCAGCGTTGTCTATGGAACTTCGAGACCATCGCCAGCCCCTGAGAGGCAGACCTCAGGGGTCGGATTGGCATGTACCTCGAGAATAGGTGTTGCAGATCTAGTGCTCCCACCCCAGCTAAGGACTTGTGAACCAGGCAGAGTGCTCTAAAATCTATCCGCCTCCGAACAGGGAGCCAGTGTAACTGCCTGATGACCTCTGAGGTGGGGTGGTATTTGGGCAGATGGAGGAGCATCCTGGCTGCTGCGTTCTGAATTGATTGCATCTTGGCCAGTTGACCGCATCCTATACCTAGATGAAGGGCGTTTCCATAGTCTAATCTGGAAAAAATAGTGGCAATTATCACCGTTTTCCTGAGATGGTAAGGAATAAACGGGAGGATCTTTCTCAGCCCCTTAAGCATGAAGAAACAGGCCGAAACCACCTGACTCACCTGGGGCTTCCAGGACAGATCTTTATCAAAGATAAACCAAAGGTTCCTTGCTTTCACCACTGGGACCGGACAGACTCCAGCCGATGTGGGCCACCATTCAGGATTCCAGATAGACTCTTTCTGTCCAAACTCTAAGACTTCCGTCTTTTCAGTGTTTAATTTTAGGAAGTTAAGATTCATCCATTGCATGACTTCGGACAAGCATGCTGCGAAGTCAACGGCTATGGAATCCATGAAGTGGGAAACGGAAACGATCAGCTGAGTGTCATCAGCATATGACACCAGCTTGAAACCCCGCTTCTTTATTAATTTGGCCAGAGGGGAGACATAGATATTAAACAGGGTGGGTGATAGCGACGAACCCTGGGGGACTCCTCCTGGAAGGGAAAACTTGTCAGACTGATGTCCATTCCAGTAGATGGTTTGTTCCCTATCGGACAGAAAGGAGGAAAGAAGATCTAACGCTAGGTCTTTGACACTGATATCCTTCAGCCGATGGATAAGTACCTCATGATTTACGGTGTCAAAGGCCGCTGTGAGATCCAGCAGAACCAGTGTGACCCTGCCTCCTTCGTCCATCCCCTTCCAAATTTCCTCAGCTGCCATTAGTAGAGCGGTCTCTGTGGAGTGATTAGCACGGAAAACATGCTGGGTGGAATCAAGAATCTGCCACGTCTCTAAATACGAGGATAACTGCATGTTCATGGCTCTTTCGACTAACTTAGCTGGCAGCGGCAAACAGGAAATAGGGCGGTAGCTCTTCTCATCGGAGGGGTCTAACTTGGGCTTCTTGAGCGACCTTTGCTGGAGGGGTTGTGGGGAGGTGGGCACCCTGGAGCATGTTCTTTGGAGTTGTACTCATCTGCAGCCATACTGGTCCCAGGTGCTTGATGAGGTTGACCTATATTTTGAGATACAGCTTCCACGATTCCCCTCCTATATTCTGCTGGGCTTACCTAATCCTCTGATGTATCCTCTCAGGTCCCGGAAGGGTAGGATGATTGCAATTGCTTTAGGGGCGGCTATGCAGAATATTCTGGTCCATTGGAGGTCCACCCAGCTCCCCACACATCTCGGGTTGGCTTCAGAGGCTTTGGAGGGTGCTGGGTATGGAGAAACCTACATTCACGCTGTCGGGCAGAGGGTCAGAGTTTCCTGAGTTATGGCGACCCTTTCTAACACTGTTAGTATCGGAATTTAGGGAGTTGACATGCCCTCGGTCTTTATGGCTGTTACGCCACCCCAACACTCAAATTCCCAGTGGCTCCACCAAGAAAGCCCGCTGAGCACACCTCTAAATATTGCCTTATTCTTCTCACGTTTCCCCTTCTTTCAACACTCTGGTGGACGAAGGATGGGTGGGTTAGGGGGAGTAGGGTGGGTTTGGGTTGGAGAGGCGGGAGGGAGGGGTTAGTTCCTTTTTTTTGGCCTTTATTTCTGTCTTCCTGATGGCCCGCTCCATGCTTATTATCGATCATAACAATGTAAAGCGACCTTGCTGTCTTCATTTGCACCATGTTTGAGAAGCTGAGGGTCCTTGTCATTTGTCTGTTCTATAAACAATAAAAAAGATTTAAACCATAAAATAATTAGCACTAAAATAAATATCCCCAACAAAACTGTTACTGAAAGTAAGGCCTGCAAGCATTGTATTTACACTTAAAAAATAAGCAATCAATAGCCACTTTGGACCAAAAAGACTTTCTATGAATTGGTTTCTTCGAAAAGGCAAATGCTGTTTATTCTGAAAATTTCCATTAAACAGTTGAGATGAAATGGTTTCTCAGTAATGGGATTCCATGAAATCGTTTTTCTATGAATTCACATACAACCAGGGCAGGCAGCTTGTTCCTGCAGTGCTCCCTGGCATCATGCGGGTGGCGCAGGCTTGAAACTCCAGTCAACATTCACAAACTTTAAACCGATGCAGTGAGGCTGCATCTCCAAGGCCCTGTTGCTATATCCCTCCTGCATAAGTGATTAATCTCATTCATTACCAAGAGGCTGAAGACTCAGTTTGTGCTGTTGGTCACTAAATTAATGCATCCACCATTTATAGTTGGATGTAAGCATAGGTATATGTAAGCAGATCAGCTACACATCTCCCAGTTGGATTATCAACCTGTAACTGCGTATGGGAAAAGAACTATAGTAAATATTTGTGCTATTTTTTTGCCTCAATGGGAAGTCTTTGTTGCTGCTGTTTGTGTTGTACCTGTTGTGTGCGTCAAAATTGCAGCCCAGCAGTTTCTCTTCAGACGTTCCATGACTCTGCTAACCTGGATGTAGTCACCGGAGGAGCGGGCTACTGAGAGGTTGTTTCAGGACCCAAACCTCTGGACTGCCCTCTTGGAGTTTATCCACCTCTTCATCTTCTTCAGACCCCATTGTGGCCTGTCATTGTGCTGGTCAATAGGACAGTGGAGCATACCTGTTATTTTAGATGGCTGTATTACCACTTTGGTGTGAATGTCTACACTTGAGATCAGATTTTTGTAGGCAGTGTTATATAATGTGGACATAGGCATTAGAGCACTTTACGTGGGCACCAGTTACATTACACAAGGTTAGGTTTATATTTTTGTTAGACACGATTAGTCAAAAATCACAGCATGTTGAGCTGATGCCAGGATTCAAACCTGATTGCCCAGTTCCATAGTCTTCAGCTGTAGCCGCTAGGCCACATCCTCTCCTGCATTCTACTCCACTCTCTTCCTCACCTTGCCAATTAGTCTTTGCTTTGTGGATACAAGCATTGGCAAAGAGAATTGGCTTTGCCAATGTATTTTAACCATGTTGTACAGCAGCGTGACTGCTATTCAGCACGGCTAAAAGTTGGTGAGGTGGAGTAGTGTAGAGAGGAGTGGAAGAGCATAGAGTAAAGTGGCGCGGAGTAGAGTGGTGTAGAATGGAGTGGCGTAGAATGGAGTGGTGTAAAGTGGAGTGGAGTAGAGTGACGAAGAGAGGAGTGGCGTAGAGTACAGTGGCATGAAATGGAGTGGAATAGAGTGGTAACTGGAGTAGAGTGATGTGGCACTGAGTAGAGTGGAGTTTTGTGATGTAGCATAGAGCGGCATAGAGCGGCAAGGGATAGAGTGGAGTGGCATACAGTTGAGTGGAGTGGCATGCAGTGGCATGTAGTGGTTTAGAGTGGAGTGGCTTAGAGCGGTATGTAGTGGCGTAGAGCAGTGTGGTGAGGGGTGGCATAGAGTATTGTGGAGCGGCATAGAGTAGACTGGAGTGGAGGTGCTTAGAGTGGAGTGGAGTGGAGTAGAGTGGAATGGTGTAATGTAGAGCGAAGTGACATGGAGTAGGGTGGGTTAGAGTGACATCGAGAGGTGTAAAGTGAAGTGGAGTGGCATAGAATGGAATGGAGTGGTGTAGAGTAGAGTTGAGTGGACTGAAGTAGAGTTGTGTAGAGTAGAATGGTTACAGTGCAGTGGTGTACAGTGACGTACGGTTGTGGCTGTAAGTAACTTAAACAAAGAGCCAAATTTAAAATCAACACAAAGGGATGAATGGCTGAAAGGCAACAAAAATAGGCGCTCAGCGGCAAACATCATGAAGATGCAAATTTGTTTTTAGTGTGGCATTTATAAATTCGGCCACGTAAAATGCAATTTTATTTTAGTTGTACGAGTAAGCCAAAAGTTACAGGTGTGGATACACAATGTCCAAAAATGCTTTTAAAAACAGAACAAATGGAACTTGAAACAGAGGAAGTGTCTGGAAATGTGTAACTCGGTCACAGCATGATCAGCGGAAGGATACTAATTAAGTTGAATCAATCTGTACTTGGTCCATGCTCCACAGAAAGAAAAGATAGTAACGCCAGGCACAAGCTGGCCAGTTAGAAGGCAGCAAAGAAGTGTGCCAATGAAGCCACTGAATAGTAAGCAATGGGTAGGCTCCAAGCCTTTTATTGTAAACAGTACCCCTTGCAAGAGAGAACGCTGTCACAGGCTAGTCACATCTTGACATTTCTTTTAATTTCCACATTTTACAAAGTGATACTGTAGGGTGTACCCCATTTTTAGATAGTAATTCAGTTGGTGCCGTAGCTTATTGCCTGACAGTGGTTACTTTGGAAAAAAATTAAATAAAATCGAAATAATGATAACTACATTACCAAACGGGCTCTTAACTTATTAGAAATCCGTCTACCCTGACCCTGGCTGCCAGGGTTGTCAAATACTAACCATGCCTAGTCTTTTTTTTTAAATCTTTTCTTTTTATTGAATACATGACGACAGAGAATAACATTCCAATTAGCAGTTTCAGGCTTGTGAACATACATAGTAGAAACAGACTCTCCCATTTCCCACAAGTTGAGAACTCGACAGCATCACAGATCTACATCACTACATTCAATTGCGGCAACATTTCCGACCATGGCGATTACAGAGGGTCTCCACCCCAACTCTGCGCATAGGCCACCCCTATATTAATTCCATTGGCCCCAAATCTTTTCCCACTAACGGGGACAACCATGATTTTCATAGATTACCCTTTCCGCCACCATACACCAGTCCATATCTCATGTCTAGTCCTTGAGCTGTGGTGGTGATTAACCCTGTCTAGTCTTGATGGCACCTCATGACTCATTCATTCTCCTTCAACCCTCCCATTTCTGTCACTTAATGAAAGTGATGCAGGTTCTCTTTCATCTCTGCTTCTCTTTTGGTTACTCCTTTCCTACCTTCCTTTTCTTCCTTATTTCTCCCCTTTCTGTCTTCCTCTTCATTTTCACCATTAAGATTTGGTTCCAGAGCAAAAAAGAGAAGTACTTTTCCCCCAAAAAGAGTGGCCGTCCCACCCCCTGCGACCATCAGCACACATTGGCCACTTTTGTCTGGCACATAATATATGTGCAGGAAGTAGCTGACTGTAGCAACTGCTGTTAAATGCCTTAATAGCCTGTTAATTGCATCATTAAAGCCTTTCATCTATAACATCTCATAAACTGCTCACCAAATTTAAGAATGGATAAAATGCAAATTGATCTAACAAGGTTTAGAATAGAACGCTGACCTCGAGGCACTGCAAGGGGGAGGAGAGAGCCGACAGCTGTCAAGTGAAGGAGACTGCGCCAAGCAGTGCTTAATTTGTAAAAAAAATATAAGTGCCAGGGTCCTTGTCAGCAGCTCATTGCAGCATGCACCACCTATTGCCCCTACCAGTGCAGCCAATGACAATGCCAACACAACTCCCAACAACACACTCCTACAATTTGTGACAATTTAGTAATATACATTAAACAGAGTGCTGCTCTACCTTGAAAAGCTGTCTACCCACCACATACCCGTGAGGAACTTGAGAGACAAGCATGCCGAACAATATGTGCCAAAACCATTTGAGAGGCGAAAGGTATGTAGGATGAACTCTGAAAGTCCTGGGATGCCACCTTTGAGACTTGCCACATCTCTCTTGAGCTGCCCACCAAGTTACCACTGGTTTAGAAAATACCAGAATACCAACTACGCTCTTCAAAGATGATTTGGCGACATTAATGTTGGCACAGAACCATCCCCTACCACACACCATCTCATTTAAAGGATAATTCCCCTGAACCTAGTACCTGCAACTTGGACACCCCAACTTGGAAGAGATGAGTCCACACCAGATCATGAACACCTGGAAGCCAAATGTCAGAGTCTTGAGGAACCATTACTGACTCAACCACGCTTACGGCGTTGGTTCTCCTGCAACCAAGGGAAAGATCCTAAACTGATCTGCCACCCAGCACTCTGACTTGGCACCTAGGAGCCTTTGGATATCATCTCTAGATGGCACCTAAGTTATACATACATTTATCTATTAGGCACTCATGAATGCCAATGGTAAAACTCCGGTTTACGCTTACCTAAAGGAATTAGAATGGTTCACGTACGTTGTGCATTTAAAAAAAAAATCGCGAAAAAGCATAGTTGTCAGAGTATCACATTAATAATATTTCATTTACTCATTTATCTATAAACAACAGGAGGGCACCATGAAATGTGCATTAACTGAAGCGGGTGTCGGTGTCTGAGTGCAATGGTATGTCCCCGAGTTTAACCCAATGTGCCGGGACGTCCTTGAGTTGAACCTCAAGTTACTCTACATCCGTCTCACCCTTGCGCCCTCTGCGGTTCTAGGTGGCTCAACCTGCTCTTGAACCCGGGGTTTCAACACAGAGTTTGGAGATTGGTGGGCAAGCAAAATCTACCTTCTTTCGCCCTCTGATCGCTGACAGTGCTGTTAAAACGGTTAAGGAGCTGGTTAAAAGGTATTAGGCGAAGGAACTAGTTAGAAAAGATATGTGCCCAACAAAATATGTGGAACTAAGTGCAGGCTCCATCACATCCCAACTCCTAATGCCCATCCACCACCACATATTTCTTGGTAATTTTAACCTTCATTGGGTACATCTCAAAGCCAAGCCTTCTCCAACCCTGTCTTCGTTTCTGCCTGAAAATGACTTCGCCCAACACTCTTTAAAGCCCACGTGTATCAAAGGGGCCACTCGAGATTTGATCATCACTGAAATAGGATCTTATATGCATTGCTGGAGCCATCACTACCAAATCCCCTTTGACTTCTACACATTTATAACATGTGGTCAACCAAAAGGCTACTAAATCTTGACTAGTGACAGTGAGAACATCAATTAAGAAGTCCTAGGGCGTGCCTCGCAGTCAGGCTCCCTCACTCTGTGGAACAGCTTAGCATAAATACAGCAATTAATTACTGCAGAAACACCTTGACTGCAATCATGGATGATGTTGCATCTCAGAGAAAAAAATTAAATAGAAAAATATTAGAGCTTTTGTCCATCCCTGAACTATGAGGTTTTTTAAGCTTACAGGGATTATCTACTTCCTTTGACAAAGACCATGGAGGCAACAGAACGCATCTGGCTTTTCTGCACTGCAGTTTGCACCGGCACTTTTTTTCACATATGTTTGAATTGCTACCTTAACAAGGACTACATACAATTGGATGTATTCCTTTATATCCTGACTTCCGGTATGATGCTTGCCTCAATTACTGTCTGTGTTCTGGGGCTTAGTCCTTTGCCCATTAATGTCTGGGTTACCATGGGGCCATGGTTCTCAGGACTTGAAACCCATCTTCAGCAGGAATTGAGTTGTGATCTAAAATCCCCCCACCTTCTCTTTCCTTGAACTACGTGCAGATCTCTGCTATCAATCTTTAGAGCTGGACAGACAGAAGGTGTTCAGGGAGGGGGCGCGTCTGATGTTTGCAAGGAGCTCGTTCCAGGTCTTGGCTGTGATGTAAGAGAAGGATCTTCAGCCTGCTCTGGCTCTGTGGATGCGAGGGGTTTCGGCCAGTTCGAGGTTGGCTGATCTGAGGTTTGTACGTGGAGGGTGTCGTTGCGGTATTTGCGTTCAGTGTTGTGTAGGCGCTTGTAGGCGCGAGTGAGGATCTTAAAAGTGACTCTCTTCTCCATGGGAAGCCAGTGGAGCTTGCATAGGTGTCAGCTGGTGTGCTCGTGTCGAGGGATGCAGAAGACGAGTCTGGCGGCGATGTTCTATATCGTCTGGAGTTTGCGGAGTAGGGACTTGTTTATGCTGGCGTAGAGTGTGTTTCCATAGTACAGTCTGCTGGTGATGAGTGCGTAGGTGACTGTCTTCCTTGACACACACACGCACACAAACACTCACACACATGCATTCACTCACTCACTCACGCACACACACCAACTCACATACAGTGTCTTGTTAGATATAAACGCTCATAGAGCAAATCCTTGGAGCCGCAAATAATTACCATAATAGTGTATGGTACCTTATGGTATGAAATTGCAAACTAGTCATCAGGTCCTCGGCCTCAACCAGATATCACATTCAGTTGATGTTTCTGAAAAGCAGCTACAATGCAGGCCACATCTCTCTTCAGACAGTCACGCGATTCGCCCACTTCTAGTCTGTACTGACACTTATTCTACGGGGATCCAAATTAAAAATGAATATTGAGAAGGGCAAACTCATAGCTCATTAGAGCTAATTATATCATTGTTGCATAGAGGTGCCCGCTCTCTGTACACGAGGGAGGACATGGCCTTTGAGAGCCAGGAGGCACTAGAACATTGCACTGTAAGTATTTCAGCCTCTGAGCAGCAAATGTATAAAGAATGTAAGATGAAGGCAGGCAGTTGATGCATCCTGGATCAGTAAAATAACAACAATAAACATCTGTTATGATTATTTATTAGAGGTTTTTGTAGAGTGCTAGTAACCACTCATTGGTGGCCTCAGCTCTTATATAGAGGAGTTGGCCTAACGGCTAGGGCGGTCGACCTCGAATCTGGGGAACTGGGTTCGAGTCTCGGCAACAACTCTGAACATCCTGTGATTCTGGGCAAATCACTTAATCTCCACGTGCCTGACAAAAATGAATGTGTCCTCATGTAACGCAGCTGGTGCTGTGTAAAGCGCTCTGATACCCGATACCTTCGGGTCAAGTTTGCGCTATATAAAACTCTACAAAATAAAAAAATATAGTGTTGGAAACACCAGGTAAACCTATGGTTTACAAATATGTGTTGTGTTGTGATTTGTTATATTATCTTGAAAACAGCACATTGTATTGTGGCGCTCACTTGTGGTATGTTTTAATAGTGCATGAGGGAAAACTTACATCAACATGTTTTGCAGATAGACAACTAGGAAGTGGTAGGGTGAGGGTCTGCTACCAGAGTAGAAAAGTTTTCTGGGAAATTTAGTTTTTCATCAGACTTCTTAATGATTACAGACTGTCCTCAAACCCCATTAAAAGGAGCATTTAGTTGCAAAATACTTACTCTTCACAAGAGAATCTTCGTTGCACCTTGTGTTGGACAAACATCTCAGTGGAATTGGCATTAAGTTCCAAGTGATTTAGAATCTTTTTCCTCTGCATGTTGTATGTGATGGGCATCTCATTTAAGATGACTGTTTCCCCTCCACGACACTGTTCAAGATGGTCCTCGACAGTTAGTGAAAGGGACATTCCATTCCAAATCGTGGACCCCCTCGATGGTCGATGGAGAACCTCTCCGCTGCATGTCACACAGGACAGGCGTATTAATATGGTCTTAGAGAGCGGGGCATTTCTCCCGATGATGGTTTCTGATCCTGTAAACTACTGAAGAGTCTCCTCAACGCTCGGTGAAGGAGGCACGAACTTCTAGATTCTTGACTCTTGAGTGGAGAATCCATTTCCTTCACGTCTTCTTGTGTGGACATCTCAGGATGCTCAAAGGGTATACTCTCTGGCAGACCATAAATCTGGTGCTAAAAAGGAAAGGGCCGATTGGCCGTTTTCTCCACTTAACACTTACGCCACAGTGCTATGGAGAATTTGCAGGAGAGACAGTAATATTCCCCTTGATCCTGCCAAGGTGGCAAAACATTAGAAACATGCGACAAACCTAGAGCGAGAGGTAACATAAGGTCACCATATTGCCACCTTTCTCACCTTAATGTCACCTTTCGTAGTAGTTGCAGCGTTTGTATCAACCTGGGGCGCAGTTAGCAGTGATGTCAGGGTTTAAAGTTTGGGCTTTGTATGTATGGCTATACCTGTAGGATGTGATCTAATCTTTCTGGCATTACTCAGTACTGTTGCCCTTAGCTACAAGGGATACATCACTTCTGAAATGCTGATATTCAAAGAATGCGAAGAACCCTATCGCATTCTCTCCTGTGTCTGATTGAGAGAGACCTTTGTTCTGCTTTTGAAAGTGGCGACTTCTGCAGAGAATCCGAGATGGAGCAGAATGTTTTGGTCTACTGGCTGTGGATCAGATCACATAATAAACTTGCAGCATCACTGATGTAGGAGTTGGCTTTTTTTCATTTCGCTTTTCATTGTGCTTGGGTTTGTTCGTAGTTGTCAATTTTTGGAATCTTTCTTTTTGAAGAGTCCTTGATTTCTCTTCTACCTGTATATCGTCTGAAACTCCCCTGCAAGGGTCTCACTAGCTAATTCTTTTTGGAAAGAATGTAGCCTTTACATGAAGCATACCAGTGGAGTGATGATTTCAGGCGTTCGTGTAGTCATTAAGTATGTTTCTGCTGTGGTGAGTACTGCTAGTTCGCTTTATTGTATATGCTGTACTTTTGACTCCAAGTCAATAGCGCCCAAAACCAATTAGTGGTATTCTGTGCAGTTTATTGAGCAGCTTCTTCTCCCAAATGTGCTTGAGAGGTTTATGGGTGACTCCAGTGCTTGCTGACACCATCCTCCTCCAGCCCTGATGTCATCGTTCGCCAGGGTTGAGATCACACTTCAAGAAATTGCTTATGTTGCCATGCCCTGCTCTGATCTCCTCAGATGAGCTAATCTGGTTACGTGACTTCGGCTTCTGTTTTTTTATCCTTAATTGATCTAATGAAATTGCCTTTCCTAATGTTCTGTCCTTTCCTGCACTTAACTGTATTAGGTATGATGCTGCACCTCCCCATAACAGCAATACCTATCCCTGTCAAATCAAAGCATACCAGCATAGTTTAAGACTGTTTTCAAATTTCAGTAGCACACAGTGAGTGAAGGTTGTTTCATCTGGTGCCTTGGTAAAGGGGAAAAGCTTACGTCTTGGATGCCTTAATTCAGAATTTCTGTGATCTTCTCGCTCATATATTTTCGTGCCCTCTTCTGATTGCTCACGGTGATTTATTTGCTTATTAATTTATTGTTAAGTATTTGATATAGTGCATATCTGTTTCAAATGAGCACTTTATAGATAAAGTTGTCTGTTGCAGCAGCTGTACATTAAAGGGTGTTGGGGGCATTTGAGGTGAAACATAAAAGTAAATCCAGGAAATGATTGGGGGACGAGGTGGGAAAATTTTACTGGAGTGCACAAGGGGCGGGATAGTTACTTTTACATTATTCTCATTTATATAATTCCAACTTGCATCAGTGGGAGATTTAATGATTCTCCCAGATTCACATGATTTTTTAGCCTAATGCCGAAGTTTGGATTAGAACCCAGGTTTTATAACTTGGGTCTTCTTAACAGAAGGTGAACAAGTAAGCCACTGTACCAAGTTCCAGCCCTGCCAAAGTGGCTCTCCTTATTCCTGCTTTCTCAGATGGCGCTAGACCTATGGGACACATAGACTCTCTGTTGTCCGATTAATGCTGAGAGTTAGAGCTGAGGTTCTCAGTTTTTTGCTAGTAGTTCCGTTATAATTAAGGCTCCCTGTTTTCCATTTTTACTGAATTTTACAGATAAATACAGACCGAAAACATTCATTTTCTTGTCTGTATATATTTTTAAATGTGGATAAAAACGGAAAATGGGTTGCTTTTTGAGTAATTCTAAATACTGTCTGCCATGACTGCCCGACCAATAGATATGTGGATTGATAGATAAGGGGGCTAAAAAAGAAATGAATTTTAGTAAAGAGGCTTTAACAGCAGTAGATATGCACAAGGTGGATACTGAAATTAGCATTTTTTCATATAAGTGCACTGATTTATCTTCTGTAGGTGTTCACAGCACTGAAATCTAGCAAGCATTCAAGCATGAGCACATATTTATCAGTTAAATAAATGTGGGAATATACTCATTTCAGCTCAATTTTTCCACAAACCCCAAAATAAATATGGATAAATACAGCTAAAATCACCAAAAATAAATATGGATAAATACAGACGGAAATGGCAAAAAAAAAAAATACAATAAAATTAGGAGCCCTAGTTATAATGTCTTTCTGTCTGGCCAAACTGTGTGACCCTCACAAGTTGCTTTATCTGCCTGTAAGTCACTTTCCTCACTTGTCAGTGTAAGAAGGCTTAGAAACCAGATATGAAGCTGCTTGGGTGGAAGATCTTTTAGCTTTACGGCAGCCAAGCTATGGAAAGCACCACCCCTGGAACTCAGGCAACTGAACGCCCTGTCACGGTTTAGGAAGGAACTGAAAACTAGACTATTCCCTAGATAAGTGATCTTGGACTATTTTGCTCTGTCTTCGCTGGTCGGTAATTTAAGCGCCAGGATACCCTTTGGGTGACAGCTGCGCTATATAAGTGCACATTACATTACATTACATTTGGCCCTGCCATGAGTGTTATCTTTAGACTGTCTTGTTTTCACAGTTAACAGCACCAAACTTGCTGAGACTTGCAGCTTCACTTTTCCCATCAGAAGTATGTTCCTACAAGTTCTAGCATATGTAGTAAAGTTGGCTCAAAAAACAGAACTGGATCAAAGTCATGACTCAGAGCCAGATGACCTCTAGGTATATGAAAACTGGACAGAACAACTGCCCCTCCATCAGTGTAAAATTAAGGAACAAAATAGTTTTTGGCTACACCATTCATGCTATCTCTAACCTTTCTTCTGAATTACGGAGTCATTGAACACTGCCGGGTCTACTCACAAAGATGTTTGTTTGTTTAAATTTGACATCAATATGTCAGTAGCCTTTTATAAATTTGAAAAATACTTTTGGAATTCTCAAAAGTTGATTTTATAGTTGATCTTAAAAGGATTTATTCATACAAAGGTTTCATGTGAGCAAATCCTCTCGCAGTAGCGGGGAATGAGCATTCCAGACCTGGAGCGTCCTGAAAGGTTGTGCAGAACCACAAACTTGCACATATGTGGGTACTATCACATTTTTCTCCAGCATCTTCCCAATGTGGAAAGTTTGGGAATTTTACTTCTAACAAGAGCAGGAGTAAATCTCTTGAGTGTGAAGGGGAAGAGACTGCCCAAACATTTATCTTGTGGAGGCTTATGGGATTGCTTCATGGAGTAAAAGTATTTTCACAGAGAATTAAAAAACAGTTAGCTTGTACATTTGCACTTGCCAGGCAAATTTGAGTATGAGAAAATATACATGTATATATTTGTTGATGCTAAGGTGGGTTCACAGAAGTCTTCCGGAAGTAAGCTTTGAAGCTTGTAACTGTCGTAAAAGTCACCAATCTGTAGTCTTCAAGACAGTAGACCTGTGGCTGCTGATTCATGACTTTCTTTAACAAGCATTTACAATGCGATAGATCTCGCAGCATTAAGGTTTGAGTTACTGGCATTGTAAATGACAATGCTTTGCATGAAATTATTTTTTTAATTTGCAATTGGTATGTTTAGAGATAATTGGGGGGAGGGGCCACTGTTCAATAGCTGACTAGCAAATAAATAAAGGTTTTTACAATGGCCAAGGGACAAAAACACCAATGTGGAAAAGGTTCATTTTCGTTTACTTAATGCAATTTTATATATCGCGGACTTTGCCCGCAGGTGTCAGAGCGCTTGGCATGGGAGCCTGTTGCAAAACATAAGGATTTAGGTTTGCACGCGTTAAGTAAAGATACAAACAGAATTACAAATTGTGTAAGAGGTGTTGTGGAGCTCTGGGCTCCATCTTTGGCATTTACGGTTCATTTTCGTTACTTAATGCAATTTTATATAGCGCAAACTTTACCCGAAGGAGTCAGAGCGCTTTCATAAGAGACTGTGGCAAAGATAAGGACTTAGGATTGCATGCGTTGCATCGAGATACAGGCAGAATTAAAGGTTGCAAGTGTGCGAGTTGTAAAGTCACGCGGGGGGGGGAAGGCTCGCTCACAGAATGAGTCATTGCCCTTTATATGTCTCTTGCGGGCCGGATCATTCTCTGAGAATGGTTGGCTCGGGGTTTTAAAGCGGGCTTTACATGTATTTACACAATACATTGTGTTTAGATCAACACAAAACACTTCACTTACCTTCTGGTGGGGGATGCGAAGTGCACAGCAGCGGGAGTCAGTCCTCTTCACGTCGCGATGCTTCTTGGGGGCAATGCTAGCTACTGCTCGGCAGGCGTAGGCGGGGGGGGTTGGTGCGCTTGTGTGTGCGATGGCGGGGGGTGTCTCTGTATGTGTGCGTGTATGTGCGCTTGTGAGTGTGTCTCTGTATGTGTGCGTGCGTGTATGTGCGCTCGAGTGTGTCTGTGTGTGCGCATGCGTGCAGGGGGAGGTGTGGCTGTGTGTGTGTTGGAGCTTCCCAGGAGACAGGAGATGGCCACGGCGTGCGCGTTCTCGCGGCCCGCTCCGATCGCCTTTTGGAAGATGCGTGTGACCAGCTCTTGTCTCCTGGAAAGCTGAGTCGCTCACTATAGGTCTCTGGCGAAACCGCGCTTTCGCGTGGTTAACGCCACAAGACCTAAAAAGCCGAACCCTGTGTGCCAGGCGGTGCATTGGCAGCTACTTCTTCGGCTTTCAATGCCTACGTCAGTGTTTTCTAAACTTTTGACTTCTGGGGGCCCACTTATTCATTGCTGGTAACCCGAAGAGCCCCACTGAATCATTATTGGAATCTGGGGACCCACATTGTCGATGATTTGAACTGCAAAACAATACACACACAAATACAAAAAAGCATTCAGCAAACAAATACACAAATTTGACACATTTTATTTAATTTGCAAACACATACAAATAAAATTTAACATTTTTAATTTTAATAGAAAGGTTAGAGCATTTCTAAATTCAATTGAGGCCACTCATCGGCCATACTATAATAATAATCCACATTTGTAAAGCGCACAATCACCCGTAAGGGTCTCTAGGCGCTGGGGGCCGTCGGGAAGATTAAGCAAGCTATTGCCCAGAGTCACATGGTGCTGGGCTAATCTGCCGCCGCCGGTGCCAGGGATCGAACCCTGATCCCCAGATTCCGGAGTCAGTCGCCCTAGCCGCGGCGCCACACCTCTGTTCTGATTGATGCACCTGCACTGGACCCACAAATCAATCTGAGCTACAAGTTTCATTTTTAGTCTCCAGTTTCAAATTCCTTTACGTTTACAGTACGTTTTAAAATGTTCAATTGTACATTTAGCTTCTTTATTGAAATACACTTTATTATTCTGTTAATATTACATAATTTTCTAGGTAGACGCGGACCCACTGAGGAAGCTTTGCAGACCGCCAGGGGTCACTGGACCAGACTTTGGGAACCACTGGCATGTGTCATTTTCACCCTTGAAATATCTTATGTGATGCTAGACTTTTTTTCAGCCCTGTTGATAAAGCTGAGAGCTGCTCAGACCTCAGTTTCAGCCATGTTGGGAGTCCTAGCAGGATGCTTGTAAGCGTCCTATACAAGTAGGTTATACTGCAACGTATCAGAATAAATTAGGAATGTTGAGTCTTTGAATATGATACTGGCATGGAAATTAAGATGGACCTGTAGAAAGATTCATTTGTGTTAAATTAGTGCTGGCATGACAAGGGCATTTTTGTTTCTAACAGGCATGTCAACGCCTCCAATTGAATAGGGTAAAAAGATCAGTTTTTCCGCATGCCATTCGCTTGTTCCCGCCTCTTGTTCAAAATTAGCATCTGTCTGCTCACAAGTGTTTCTCTTCCTCTTAACCTTCTTTAAGGCGCTCTGTTTGACTGCACGTCCTTTCTGCTGTTATTGACTTTAAAGAATAAAAGTGCGTTTTAAAAGCTGACTTTTTGCAGGTCTCATTACAAATTGCTCACAGCAATGACAGCTAGATGGGGAACACCCTAACTTGTCCCAGTGACAGAAATAACTCCCTGGTTACGACACATAGATGTACATGGTAATGGAACACTACGTTTCGTTTGGCAGGGTGTGTGCTGTGTTCACATTTTGTATTTTTTCCAGCTGCTGGTTTCCTAGAAAGTAGTTTTTGGGTGTGTGCTTGTTTTATTATTAGTTTTTTGAGTGAAGTGGTTTGGCTTGTGGCATATGTGGTTAGATTCATAAGGGCTGATCCACAAAAGCATTCATGAGTAAGGGGAGTGGCATTTTATGTGTTACGTGCCTTCCGAATCACCCTAAACATCCAACTGCCTATCGGTAAAAGGGCAAAGATGGTTCCGTCCTTTCTATCTGTTCTAATTATATATGAATATTCAGGGAATATTGCCACAGTACTCCCATTTTAGATGTATTGGGACTTATTCATAAAGGCTTCTAAGAGGACATTAAAAGTTACGTTAAAGAGTACTTCAGGAATACTACTTAAAATACTTTTAAAAGCTTTTGTGAATAGTAATTCATTTGTACAACACCTAGTGCTTAATTTGAAATAATAATAATAAGTGACAGGCTCTTGTCAGGTGGCCACTACCGCTTGCACCACACATAGCCCCTGCTATGCTGCCGTTTATAGTAACAACACAACTACTAACCATCACACTCCCATACGTGTGACAATGCAGATTATTTCAGGCCCCCAAAGCTGTACGAATAGCTTGGGCTACAGGTAATAATCATTTTTAATGTATATTAAATTAATAATTAACTGTTGTGGGGGTCATCTCTAAATTAGCCAGACAGTGCCACCTTGTGGCAGATTGTCATAAGCTCCGGTGTTGACAATTAAATGTTGGTTCCGAGCACTGGAACCCACCGGCTCAAATTAAGCACTGACAACACCTAGCAGTAACTTTGAATAGGTTGAGTCAAATATGCCCGCTTTGTTAGTTCTGTCCCTCTACAAATGGGACTCAAAGTCTGAATTAAAATCACAAAGTTAGTTGGAGTCCCCATCGGCTACCTGTGGCTGGCCCGTTGTCGCTCCTGCCGTTGGCCTCATGGGTCGTGGAGCCTGCAGTCCGAGCAGAAAGCAAGCAAGGCTCTCTGTGTAATGTTTTCTTTATAGAGTTCCCACTACATTTCCTTACCTTAGGCCCCAAGCAGCAATGGAAGGCTGTAAAAGGTTTTGGGGTGGAGTAAGTAGTCAATGGTGTGATGTCAGCGGGGGTCAAACGGTGCACAAGCCTGGTATTTTAGTGTATCGACAAAGGCCAACTCAGTTACATTTAGTTATAAAACTAGTTGTAGGTAAAAGAGTGAATGCACAGCATTAGGCACTTTTCTCGTCTTTCCTTCTAGACTACTTGTCTGGAAGTGCAAAGATACTTCATAACCTATACACACACAGCAAACCCTGCCAGGTGATGATTACATTCATTCAACATTACGGGGAACATCGTTTACAATGCAACTTTTACAACAAAGTACCTTTACGACGCAACCATTACAACGCAACTTTTACAACGACTTGTGCTGGGGGCGCTCTAGGATAGGGAATAGTTTTAATTTACTATCCAACACCTTCCCTACTATCCACGGGGACTGGAGTTGGAATAGTAAATTAAACTATTCACTATCCAGCGCCCCCAACGCAAGTCGTTGTAACGACTTACGTTGTAAAACTTGCGTCGTAAAGGCATGCGTTGTAAAAGCATGCGTTGTAACGACGTACATCCAACAGATCACACTTAAATAGAAACTTTACCAGCCCGTGTCTGTTATGCTATTGTCTGAGTGTGGCATCTCATTTTAGCATCTCTGGGCCATGAGCCCCATAGCGGGAGGTTTGATAAATGCCACCAGGCCGGATTACAGCCACTGACTTCGCAACTCCTGCATTTATCATTTGTCCCAAAGCGCACTACCAAATACTTTACATTTGTTACTATAGCGCTCCTAGGCAATGTCACTTTTTGGATCGATTCTCGGTTTTTATCACATCTATCATTGAAAGCCCATGTTGACCAGTTGCAAATACTTTCGACTGGTCGCAGTGCAGAATGTATAGATTTTTTTTAATTTACTTTTTGTGCTATTTAGAAAATTCCAGTTTCAACTTGGAACCAGTTATTGGAACCTGATCCATTTCACTTTATAATTCTATTTAATCTGTAAAATGTTCCACTGGACATATACAGCCTAATCATGTCTTGAAACCTATAAGCCACATCGGAATCCTCGAGAAACCATTAGTAATTGATCAATGGGTGTTTCCATCTGGAATGACCAGCATCTTTAGAAATAAATATATAATGTCAATTTTTTTTCCTTAGGCATATTCTGTAGCTGCAAATAGAAAGGCACTTCGGCTGAATGGACGTCTCGAGAGCTGCTTTGTGCACAGCACAGGCAGCCCCGACGCACAGGGCTTCATTTTCCTGAGTGGTTGTACAATTCAATCAGCCCCTAAAACAAGAGAGCGCGCATTTGCTTTGGGCAGAGTTCATTCACAAGTCAGTTATCCCTCCCCCTGTCTGGGGAGTGATCTCACGCAATTAGCTAATTGGTTTTGGGAGGTGACCTGTCAGTGACTCCAGAAGGAAATCTCTGCTTCACTCTTGGACATAAAGAACATGTTTCAGGCCGCGCCTGACAGCTGAGCCATTACGTCATTTAATCGCGCGTTCGAAATCTTGTACAAGATGGGAGGCCATTTTGGCAGGGCAAGAGTCACCAGGGTGCTGCAAATCATAACCTAGGACAGAACAAAGTCTGAAGCGAAATTAAATATATCCATATTATAGGGTTTGAATGCAAGGGACTTCCAGAATTAAAGAGCCTTCAGCCTGGCCTCGCCAAGAATTCTGGATTTTTGTCAAGTATATATATGTTTTTAATTATACATCTAGTTTGACATTTAATCTTTCATATGTTGTGTTCAATATATGCGGCCTGACTTTCTTTTCAGTTTTTCGTGAGGATCTTGTGTTTTCCTCGACTGCTGCCATAAGAGTGATATGTTCTAAGGGACTCATTCTCTGCCTCTGTGCATGTTTGATTACCGAGATTGCAGGGTTCAGTTTTCACCGGTTGCAGTTTTACTGCTTCATTCCATGTCCAACTCCTTAGAATGGTCGATTAAGTAATCGTTTTCCCATGTTCTGAGTTTTTTCACAATATTTGAGTTTTTCCATACATACATTGTGTGTTTTTATTCAGCAAAAATCTTGCAGGGGAGTGGGGGGAGTGAAATCTGAAATGAGGAGCAAGGTCAAGTCTGATTTGCATATCGCCGGGTCAAAACTGAGGGGGCATGGTGGGCAAAAGAATGATGGGATGGAATGTTACCCGGAACAGTTACCATTGGTTAGACTGCTTGAAAGCATTCATCCTATAAAACTTTGCATCTTTAAAGTTACATTGCTACATATCCTACTTTTAAATACCATGCACCCTGCCTTATGAGCAACAAAGCCTTCATAGGGGTCACTTATAATTATTTAAAAAGAAGGTTTTGACCTGTCAAAAGGGGTTATTTTGATGGGTTGAATTTGCTGGCATTTTATCACTGGTTAGCGGGTTGTAGTGCACAGGGTTCTACAGCAAGGAAAAATATAGGGTCCGGCAAAAGATGAAAATCCAGGATGACCCGGCAGAAAGGGAAAGTGTCCTACCGTATTGCATTGAAATGGGATGTATATAGCGCTTACTACCCCTGATGAGGCATTGAAGTGCTTTACAGGGTTTGGCATGAACTCAAGGTTAGTGGTTATCATTAGTTATTGGTTACTCTTGGTTAGTGGGATTAGTCTTGTGCTCTCATAGAATTCGCTCAATGAATTTGCTCCAGTTTCTTCGGGTAGATTAAATGAATATGAGTTATGTGTGATAGTTAATGGGTGCTGTGTGTGTTCTTGTAAGTGATTGGTGGGATTAATGTATAGACTAGAATATATTTCGTATTATTACGTTGCATGAATATGGTTTAAAAGAAGGGGAGGCTGTGGTCTTTGATATACGATGCAGGCAATTTGCAAAATTACCATAAAAGGATCAAGAGAGACGAGCATGTGACTTGGAGAAGGTTATTTAGAAAGAAGAAGCATGCAGAGGGTGGAGCTAAGGAGAGGGCCATTCCAAAGAAAGAGGATGGAACAGTTTAAATTTTAATTAAAGGTCAGGTTTTCTTATGGACTCCAAGGAAGTCACATGCCTGGCATACCTTCAAACAACCCAAACTATAGTTGTCTTGATGTGGACACAGCTTGATTAAGCAAAGTTACTTTTTCCAAATGTTCATTGTCCAGACTACGGATTACATCAGTAGAGTACTTCGTATGTGACCTCATGCCAAGTAATCTCACCGGCTGGCACATTAGCCTATCCTCCTAATTCTTCATAACACCTACCTTCCGATCCACAGCCATTGCCAACCTTACACTTGCCAGGGTTTGTTGGGGGGATACTAGTCCTATCCAGCGGGAACACCCTGAGTAAGGTCTATCCGTAGCACTTCTGCTGATCGGCTCTTCTGTATTCTTCCAACCTGTTGGCCGCACAAGCGTTGACGCGCTGTGAGTCTTGCTCTAAACTGATGGCGCCTACTACAAGGGAGACTGCAGGCAGCTGACACCACAACTACATATGCAGGGCACGGTGAAAAACAGCTGATCTGTAACAAGCATTTGCAATGCAATAGGTCTCGCATTTGCGAGAGTTTAAGCTATTGACATTGTAAATGACAATGCCTTTCATTTATGTTTTAAAGATCAACACGTAAATAAAAGGCATTGCCATTTACAATGCCAATAGCTCAAACTCTCACAACTGCGAGACCTATTGCATTGCAAATGCTTGTATCCAAAGGCGAATGAAGCTTTAGATGAACGAGTGAGGCACAGGAATCGGAAAGACACGGGCTAATGTTCTGTTAGGTGCTCGTATGCGAGGTGAATGGGTGGACATAGCGCATTGTGCAAACACGATGCCTCGAGGCACTGTGCGTCCGTGGCCCGTGGTTCCTCTACCTGCACGGGGACGCTTTTGTTAAGAAAGGAAGTCTCAAATTACTGTCACTGCGAGGAACTGCAACAGATCTAGTGTATGCATCGGCATTTTCATTTTTCTACCACAGGTACAATAGTGTGCATTATACAAATATTCATTTACTACGATTTATAGAAGGCGCTGCCAATGTTTGTCACACATCAGTGGCCACAGCTGCCGACTTTGGAACTGAGGAACCAGGTTCAAGTCTGGGCGTCGTTTCAACACCCTGTGCTCCTGGGCAACTCACTTAATCTTCCCGAGCCTAAAAAACCGAACGCGACCAGAGCTTGTGTATTGTAACTGGTGCTCATGTGCAATAATACCCCTACATATAACAGCAATATATACATATAAACCAGCGCCTAGAGGCAATACAGTTTCCAAAACGCGCGTGCTTACTGACGATCTCTCCTGGCTGCGCTGATAACTTTGGAAACACGTCACAGATACATCAATCTTGGCTGCTCCGCTGGGCACAATCCTGGGTTCTAATCAGTGCGAACATTGAAAGCGCTTGACTTGCAAACAGCACATATTCAAATACTAAGCGCTATATGAAACTGAACAATTCTATACAGGCTGGAAGCGGCTAGAGGCTGGAGATCCTCGCCTGGCGCTATATACACGATGCTTCATTACATCAAACAAGCGATGTCAGGTACGTAATCTTCCTGTAACTCTGGGTGTCTGGGGCTGCCTGCCTCGAGTGGTCACAGGTGGGTGCCAGAGGGCAGAGGGGACGCACGCGGTGTATTCACCACCGCATCTTTATACTGGCGAGAGGCTGCCTGCAAAGTATGCCTCTACACTACGGAAGAAGTAATGCATGCCTCCTTCCCCAGAGAGGGTCTGCCTGCAAAGCATGCCTCCTTCCCCAGAAAGGTGCTGCCTGCAATGCAAGCCTCCTTACCCCAGAGAGGTGCTGCCTGTTACTTCATCCTCCACATTAAACATGCCAACCCTCGCTCCCAAACCTACAACTAGGCTATGTAAGCTCGAGGACGAGGTACACGGCGAAGGCTGCTTCTGTGCAAGTCCCAGGACCTAGTGCCCGTGGCCGAGGAAGAACCAATACTTACGTTAATAGAGGAGGGGGCTCTTCTCAATTGCTCCTGTGTTGGGGAAGCGGCGGGCACGAATTAAAAAAACCGGCGGGCACGAATTAAAAAAACCAATCACCGCCGCAGCCCGGAGGAAAACACCGGAAGCAGATGTCCGGCCCGCCGCCTGGTTGTGGGCGGGGCCGGGAAGAGGTGGGTCCGCTCCGACTGCCTTGCGGAAGCTTTGCCTGTTGTCCTCCGGTCTCCCGAGTCGTGAGTGAGACCGGAGATGCCATGCCAGCCATGGCGGGGGGCCCCGTGCAGAAGAGGGAGCCCCCGCTGGAGAAGGAGAGACCGGCCCGCCGCCGAGCGCCAGCCGACCCGGTGAGTCCTGAATAGAGAGGAGGGGCGTGAGGCCTCATGTATGCGGCGGCGCTTCTATGTATGCGGCGGGGGCGGCGGGGGGGGGGGGTGGGGGGTGGTAGGGGGGGGCGCGTGTCTCTGTGTGTGTGTGTGTGTGTGGGCCTTCCTGCCTGCGTGTGCATGTGTGTGTCTGTGGCAGGGGACGTGCACGGCGACGGGCTGGGCGTGCGCGTTCACGAGGTCAAATCTCCGGCAGGAGAAGCTCGTGCCAGTCTGCTGTCCACATTCCCCTGAAAGTGATTACATTAGTTGTCTCGCATAGACAGCAAAAGCTTCGCTTTTGCTTTCGTCTAGCGAGACCTAAATAAAAAAATGAAGAAAGAAAACCCTGCAACATAACTATTTTCTTCAAGTTAGAAATACTTTTTATAATATTCTTCCATGAGCCAGTTACATCTTTGCTCCCTCTACCTGTCTCTTCTGATTTGTCTGCCTCCATAAGTCCTACCTCACCCGCTAATTTAAGAAAAACATGGGTAGTTTCTGGGTGTGGTGCTGAACGTATTCTATTCTACTCTTGTTTTCTGTGTTAGCTGATGCACCAAAGATGTTAAGGTATATATTTGTGTACAATTGCGTGAGTTTCAGCAGGTTATTTTAACTTCCTCAAAGGCCACAATAGATTATATAGAGATTATAAAGAGATATGAAGGAAGGGCAGATGGCAATCTGTAGTATTCTCATATTATATGTATGTACTTGTATCCAGCTGCTCAGCCCAGTGTGTGTATTCTTATTAGAATCCTAGTGTGGGTGGAATGTTGGAAGAATCAGAGCTACAGTTAAGGATGGGCTGAGCGGCCAGTAGGCTGCTCCTGATGGGGCTGTTATCCTGACTATGACTTCTGCTAATAAACATCAACTACAAGGCCCAGTGTGTGTATTCTTATTAGAATCCTAGTGTGGGTGGAATGTTGGAAGAATCAGAGCTACAGTTAAGGATGGGCTGAGCGGCCAGTAGGCTGCTCCTGATGGGGCTGTTATCCTGACTATGACTTCTGCTAATAAACATCAACTACAAGTACCTGAATTGGTCTACGGTGTCTACTTATCTACACCTGTACCTGTGGGACTTACCCACTACACAATCCGTGCTAAATATATGCTGAACCAGTAAAACGCCAGTACACAGTTTACTGAAAAATGTGCATGCATAACTCGGGTGACTGTCAACTGTCGTCAGATCTGAAGCGTCATCTGTCGAACAGCTAGTCACGTCTGCTGATCAGGCATTCACAGCTCTTCTTAACACCACATTTTTAAAAGTGCACTGAAAACACGTGGCCAGGATGTAGGCTTCTCCACTGAGGTTCATGCGACACGAAATACTAAAGTTTTTCTTTCTTTTGCTCTGGTAACACCTCCTTGAGACATGCATGGAAAGGGACCATCTTTTGATGAGATGATATATCTGCAAGTGGGATCAGATATGAGGTCATGATTGCCTCCTGTAAGTTTGAAGTGTAGGCAGATGAGGCAGACGGTGTGGTGACCTTCAGGTTAGAAGACCCCTGTGGTGTTCTTCTGAATGAACATGACAAGTTTGGCCTCTTTGTATAATGTGAGTTTGCGGTCAATCTCCAGAGCCAGGCAGACACGGTACTTGTAAAAACCCTCATGTGAACAGGGTCTCTCCCATATACATGTTCTTTGATTTTTGGTAAGGTTTGCAGTGTGGGCATCTAACGCGTGAATGAGTCGCGAATGGAAAACAGCAGTTTTAGTGGCACGTCACAATTCGTTAACAATCACCAACAATTAGCATTCCATAATGCTCCTCTACTCGATGTCGTCTGCTTGGGTTTTGATATATAGTGTTACATCATTCACCAGATGGGCCCTTTAAACAATGCTGCTGTTGCATCTAAGATCTAGTATGCAGCTACATGCAACGCCCATGCACATGGATACAAGTGCAAGTTGTATTGTGCACACATGTGCAAACCTATATTGGTAACCATACCCAGAGTGTAACAATCCTACTGAGTGCCAAGTCTATTAGTGTAGGGCACTTTTGTGAAAGCTGCACTTACTTGCACACTTGTATATCCAGCAAATGAAGGTTGATGTCATTCTAGAAGCCCAGTGGGTCGATGCTGGATACATCTACACCAATGGGTCACACCTCTCGGGTGGCCCATTTGAGAAGTTGCATCAGCGTAATTATCTGCTAATAAGCACAGTTCCCTTGATTTCGGGCTGTTTGTAGTTGGTGTGGTTTACGTCACAGTGGAACAGTATGCTGCACTTTAGACAGTCACCTCTTGCCTCCTAGTGTGCGAGAGCTGGAGAACCAATCATCAGGATGCCAGCAGCCATGAAGACCACAAAGTCAATACTGTTGGGTTCCCTTGAAGAGAAACTTGAACCGTTGTACGGCAGAGGCCACGGCATGAGCTGAGTGCAGAGGTGTAGGAGAAACACACATGGCTGCTTCCTCCAAACATAGTACAGAACAGAGCCTGTTGGTGGCCAAATGCAATAGAATGTATGTCACAATCTTGGGAAAGCCTGCATCTCGAGTGGACAGACCAAAGATATCCAGAGTAGGTGTAGGGGAACAGTATCCATCCCACTTTAGTAGAATATCAATTTAAGATAAAAGTAGATAGACTGAGTCCAAGTAGACCTTTTGGTTATCTGGCGTAAGCAATGTCAGTAGCTGAGATGGGGTCTGGATAAGGCGACAGAGAATTTGACTCCAAAGCACCATGCTTACTGTATGCATCAAGGAGATGAAGCTATGTTTAGAGCTGAGAATAGGCAACATTCACCAGTATCAGAGAGAATAAGCCGAATTAAAGTCCACATTTAAAAAATGTATGTATTTGTAAACTTGGCGGCAGGAAGGGGCAGGATACGAGTCTTGGTTAACGGTTGTTTTATTTTGGTTAACAGAAAGTCAGTACAAGTAGGGCGAGAGGATACTCGTCTTGGGGATCGGCTTCGGTCTGTTCGTCGTCTTCCCGAGGCGTCCTCTGTCTTGGGGGATCGGGTGGGGCTTCTTCGGTGTTTCGTCTTCCGTGAATCCGTGATGCCCACAGTACGCTCGAGGCGGGGAGACAAAAAGTGAGAGGGCAAGTATCAGATCAACCGTCCAATAGTAGTCGTGCAAGGGAAGGGGAGTGAGGGCACACCAACAGTGAAATTCGGCTACGAGTGATAGTGAAGGGCAGGGCAGTTGGATAACGATAGCGCAAGTACTGTACCCCAGAGCCGCAGTCACGTCCCCGTGCCTCCCTTGCCTCTCACCCAACCCGAGATTCGGCTACGTACCTCGCGGAACCACACGCCTCCTCCTAGCATGTGGCTGGGCGGCTCGTGTTGTCGTTGGCCTCCTGGCTCTCCGTGTTCCGAGGGCGCCTCTCCTCCGGTCCGGTTTCCCGTCACAGGTATGTCCGTCTGCTCCTCGGTTCTCTCCGCTCCCTCCGAGTCTCTGTCTGCTTCTCTCCAGACTCCTAACGTCCCGGCTCCTTCTTTCTCGCGACCTCTGGTGAACAAGCACACCTGGTCTGAATACTCCTCGGCTTTTGATGAGGTGATAGGCTCAGCCCATTCTCCTGCCGCCGTCCAGTTAAAGGGACCACACTCTTCGTCATCTGATTCCGGCCCCTGCATGTCGGGCCGCCACCATTCTTGCAGCTGCTCGGGAGACTGTGGAGACAAGAGGTGTGTGTCATTGCTGGTATCCATGTACTGATGTCCGGGGGTCGTTAAGGGAAGTGGCGACCGACTCCCCCTGTTACACACCATCCCCCCAGGACGCTTCCGTTCGGGAAGGGGATGTCTAGAGAGAAAGTCTGCCCCTGTATTGTCAGAGCCCTTTTGGTGGCGTACTGTAAAAGCAAAGGGCTGAAGGGCAAGGAACCATCGCATGACCCGAGCATTGTTAGATTTGGCTCGGGACATCCACAACAAGGGGGCGTGATCGGTGTAAAGCAAAAAGTGTCGACCCTCCAGATAATATGCCAATTTTTCTACAGCCCACCTAATCGCCAGACATTCCTTCTCAATGGTGGGGTACTTGAGTTCCCTGGGGAAGAGTTTGCGACTAATGTACAGGATGGGATGTTGAAGGCCGTCGTCTCCTTCTTGGGACAACATAGCGCCTATTCCGTAATCTAAAGCGTCGGTGTGTAGGATAAACTGTCGCTTGAAGTCAAGTGATGATAGTACTGGGGTAGAAGTGATGAGGCGCTTCATCTGGTGAAAAGCGACCTGCATTTCTGGAGTTGGTGTCTCCAATACGGCTTGCTTTATTGATTGTTTAAGGGTGTCAGTGAGAGGTGCAGCCAGTTGGGCAAACTGAGGAATGAAACGGCGGTAGTATCCGATGAGCCCCAAAAAGGCCCTCATCTCACGTTTGGTTGTAGGAAATGGGGTGTCCACGATAGCTCTTACTTTCTCAATTTGTGGTTCTATCAGGCCATGTCCCAGGACGTATCCCAGATACTTCACCTTCTGGTAGGCGATTCTGGATTTCTTGGCGTTCACCTTCAGCCCTGCTTTGTCGAGAGTCATGAATACCTGGTGCAGGTGTTGTAAGTGGGTATCCCAGTCGGGACTAAATATGACTATATCGTCCAGATATGTCGAGGTGAACTGGGTCATGTCTTTCAGTATGGTATTCATTAGCCTCTGGAAGGTCGCTGGGGCTCCGTGTAACCCAAAGGGTAAGACAGTAAACTCATAGTGTCCTTCCGCGGTGGAAAAAGCGGTTTTGTGGCGATCCTCTTCCCGGAGCGGCACCTGCCAATACCCTTTGGTTAGGTCGAGCGTAGATATATACTTCGCTTCCCCCAACTTCTCTATCAACTCGTCAATCCGCGGAATAGGATAAGCATCAAATCGGGATATGTCGTTGAGTGCGCGAAAATCCATACAAAACCTTCGTGACCCGTCCGGTTTTGGTATCATAACAATAGGGCTGGACCAGTTGCTCATGGAGGGTCTGATGACACCTATCTTCAACATCTCTTGGACCTCTTTTTGTATCTCCTGTCTTCTGGCTTCCGGAATCCGATATGGTTTGATTCGTACGATCTTACAGGCAGGAGTCTCGATCCGGTGTTCTGTGAGAGTGGTTTTTCCCGGCAGGTCCGAGAACAGACCTGTGTGTTCCCGTAACGTGGCATTCAACCCTTGTAGTTCCTGTTGGCTCAACTCATCGTTGACTACTAAGCTGTCTATGGTGGAAGGTGGTCCGTCCGTAGGGGGGAAAGTGGACGTCAAGTGCACTCCAGCAGGGGGGGGTCCCAACCATTTTTTTAACATGTTTATGTGATATGTTTTTTTTTTTTTCGGACTCACTTGTAGTTTGTAGCTGGTGTTGCCTACGGTAGAGATCACCCGATAAGGACCTACCCATTCGGCCTTAAATTTCTGGGTAGAGGAGGGAAGGAGAACAAGGGCCCAGTCGTCCACGGCCAGTCTTCTCCATCGTTTTCCTTTGTCGTATATGGCCTTCTGTTTTTGCTGGTTCTTCTCCAGATTGGTGAACGCTAGATCTCTTAATTTCCCGATTTTCGCCTTCAGTTTTTGGGCGTATTCAAGAGTCATCCTTGTTTCTTCTGGTTCTTCCCGCTCCCAAGCCTCTTTGGTCATGTCCAGCAGAGAGCGTGGCTGGCGTCCATAAAGCAGTTCAAACGACGAACACCCTAGGCTACTTTGTTTCTGGCCCCTTATCACGTAAAGGGCTAGCGGTAACAATTGATCCCATTCTGCTCCGCTGACTTCCAGCATTTTCCGTAGGGTGGCCTTGAGTGTTCTATTATAGCGCTCCACCAAGCCGTCTTTCTGGGGGTGGTAGACAGAGGTGCGTATTTGTTGAATGTCCAAAGATTTACAAACGTCCTTCATCAGACGGGACACAAACGGGGTTTCCTGGTCCGTTAAAATCTCCTTGAGAAACCCCACTCTCGAGAACAACTCCACCATCTTATCCGCTATTTGCTTGGTTGTGGTTGCCGTCAAAGGAAAGGCCTCAGGGAAACGTGTGGCGTAGTCGACGACCACCAATACGCGTTGAAAACCTTTTCGGGTCTTCGGCAATGGTCCTATAAGGTCCATGCCAACACGCTCAAACGGAGTCCCAATGATAGGGAGGGGTTGCAGGGGGACCGCCGGGGGCCTGGTCATGTTCTTTTTTTGGCACAGCTCACATTCCTGGCAGTATGTCATAGTGTCTTTGTAAATACCTGGCCAGTAGAAGTGGCGTAGAATGTTCTGGGTTGTCTTCTCGGCTCCAGTATGTCCTGCGACTAAGTGGGCATGCGAAAAGAACAGGACTTGATTCCTGAAGGAAGTTGGAACCAGCAATTGTTAGGGATCATTTTTCTGTCCTTGTCGGTATAGCAGCTCGTTCTTGATAAAGAACCTGGGATACTGATATGGCTCGCAACCTGGATCCCTATGAGCACTCTCCCAGGCGTTGAACAATGTGGGGTCATTAGTCTGTGCAAAGCGAAAACTGCGGTCCAGGACCAACGGATCTGGGGACACAAAGGCGAAGAAGGGACGTCCGCTGGTTGTGCCGGCCTGGCACCTGCTCGCCCTTACGGGTGAAAGGCTATGATGGAACATGCGGAGGAAATCTGGATTATCAGTCCCTATAATCAAGTCCTCCTGTAATGAAGCCAGTACTCCTACTCTAACGGTGTGGGGTTGTCCCTGGAGAGGTTCCAGGGGCAAGTTGGCTACGGGATACTGTTTCACATCCCCATGTACGCAACGGATATTGACCCTCTCCTTGGGGATATATTGGGGTTTTTTTGGGCCTGTACAACGGATTGTCTGCAGCCAGAATCTAACAATGCTTGTATAAGGGACCCGTTTACCCGTACACTCACTCTGAAGCAATTCCCCATCTCTGCTGAGAAGAGCACCGCCTTTGGGAGGTTTCCCACCTCCATGGGTTCTTCTGTAGACCTCCGACGGGGCATAGCCGAGCTATGTGGCCCCAGTTTCCACAGTCGAAGCATTGGGGGCCACTAGGCCCTGCGGGCTCTGGTTTCCACGTATGTGGTCTTGGTGGTTCTATGATTCGTGGGGGAGGTCTTTTCTCGGTTTTCGTAACTGGTCTAGATGGTTTTTCTATCTCCCAGGATGGTGCACGAGGCTGAGCCCGAGTAAACGTAGCAGCCATTTCTACCGCCTGGACGGTGGTAAGATTATGATGCTGACGCAACCATTTCTGCGTTGCGTAAGGCAATGCTTCCAGGAATTGTTCGAGATACACCTTATCCATTATCTCTTCTTTGGTACTTGTATTCGGGGTGAGCCATTTATCTGCGGCCATTTTCAATCTGACGAATAGGGTTTTTGGGTTTTCCCCCGTAGCGCCCCTCTTTCCGAAAACGTAGGCGGTATGCCTCTGCATCCATCCCTAAGTGATCTAGGATGATTCTCTTTATGTCCGCGTAAGTGGAATCGCCGTTGGGATTCGCGACCTGGTACGCCACCTGAGCCTCTCCAACGAGGAGGGGAGCTAAAAAGAACGGCTATTTAGTGACGGGCCAACCACAGGCCCTTGCAGCTCTCTCGAAATTCAACATGAAAGAATCCGGGTCTTCTCCCACTTGATATTTTTGTAACGAGACCCCGCCTCCGCTGTGAGGAATGATTCTTTCCTCGCCTGCTCCCATTGCTGGCCAGCTTTTCGGGGCTTCTCCTGTGCGTGCCGTCATGGCTGCTTTCATTATTTCACGATCATCTTGCGCTAATTGTAGTTGTTTCTCTACTGTCCATTCCAAACGCTCCTGTCCTTTGATCAGCTCCTGTACTACGGCTTCCATCTCTGTTAGACAGATGGGGGGGGTGCCCGCATTCTCCACCACTGTAAACTTGGCGGCAGGAAGGGGCAGGATACGAGTCTTGGTTAACGGTTGTTTTATTTTGGTTAAAGAAAGTCAGTACAAGTAGGGCGAGAGGATACTCGTCTTGGGGATCGGCTTCGGTCTGTTCGTCGTCTTCCCGAGGCGTCCTCAGTCTTGGGGGATCGGGTGGGGCTTCTTCGGTGTTTCGTCTTCCGTGACGCCCACAGCACGCTCGAGTCGGGGAGACAAAAAGTGAGAGGGCAAGTATCAGATCAACCGTCCAATAGTAGTCGTGCAAGGGAAGGGGAGTGAGGGCACACCAACAGTGAAATTCGGCTACGAGTGATAGTGAAGGGCAGGGCAGTTGGATAACGATAGCGCAAGTACTGTAACCCAGAGCCGCAGTCACGTCCCCGTGCCTCCCTTGCCTCTCACCCAACCCGAGATTCGGCTACGTACCTCGCGGAGCCACACGCCTCCTCCTAGCGTGCGGCTGGGCGGCTCGTGTTGTCGTTGGCCTCCTGGCTCTCCGTGTTCCGAGGGCGCCTCTCCTCCGGTCCGGTTTCCCGTCACAGGTATGTCCGTCCGCTCCTCGGTTCTCTCCGCTCCCTCCGAGTCTCCGTCTGCTTCTCTCCAGACTCCTAACGTCCCGGCTCCTTCTTTCTCGCGACCTCCGGTGAACAAGCACACCTGGTCTGAATACTCCTCGGCTTTTGATGAGGTGATAGGCTCCAGCCATTCTCCTGCCGCCGTCCAGTTAAAGGGACCACACTCTTCGTCATCTGATTCCGGCCCCTGCATGTCGGGCCGCCACCATTCTTGCAGCTGCTCGGGAGACTGTGGAGACAAGAGGTGTGTGTCATTGCTGGTATCCATGTACTGATGTCCGGGGGTCGTTAAGGGAAGTGGCGACCGACTCCCCCTGTTACAGTATTGCAGGAAGGAACCACCCAATGTTAATCACTCTTTGCCACGCCCCCAAAATGGGCAGAGTGGACCAAACTAATAGGCCAGGCCCCCTGCTAAAACATGCTTTTGGTTGTTTGAGGTCATATTTCGTGGGGACTTAGCTCAACAGTTCCGGCTAGGAAACAGGCATCCAAAATGTCGTGCAACTAGTAAATCATTGTGTCTCTCATAGAAAACTCTGTGCCACAATTGGTGGTTTTCCTGGACTCCCAGGGTGCCCTTCTTTCTTTTGCATGTTGTATGCTGGCGCACCCTAAGCTTCTGAGCTTTGTGTTTCTAATTGTAAAATGGTGGGTGCCTCAATGCTCAGTCTGGTTCTCTAAGGAACCCAGTACCGCCTGCTTAATCTGTCTGGAAGTTGGCAGAATGCCTTACCCATATACTCTATTAAATTACAGGGTTTTTATTCCCTGGCAGTAGCATCCCACATTAGAGCTGCAGGACATTGCTGTACACACATGCTTTCGCTCCTGCAGTTTCCAAGCTTTTACCTATATATGAAGACGTCAAATATATCTAGTACTGGTACCTGTCTAACTATCTGGGTGCATAAAGAGGGATCGGAAATGGCTGGAATGGACACACATCAGAACTTACTTTTCTTTCTACTTCTGGTGGGTTGGAAATACCCCTTGACAAAGTCACCAGGACAAAAAACATAGGATAATTCTTGGTTTACTTAAAAAATGTATTTCATGGTTTTACCGACTTATGCCCCCCAAAAAACCTAAAGACTTTCTGGAGTGTGGAAAGCCAGTATGGAATGAATCCTGATTTTACTTACCTTCAATATAAAAAAAAATGACATGCATGCCTTCACTGAGCATTCTATTTGTCTAGGGTTTTGTTGTTCAAAGAAACTCATTTTTCAAGATTCATTATATTGCTTTTTTGGGGGGTTGAAATGCCTGCTGATTTCAAGTTTGTTTTTTCGCGTCAATATTATCAATGCAACAGTTAGGACATGACCTATCTCTCAAATAGTCGACACCTGCACAGAGGACACATAAGAGGGCTCTCGTCCTCAAAACTCTATGCTCGGTAAGCAGAGGGCTGGTAAGGTTAGAAGACAACATTATTTTCTTTTATCTGCTGTTGTATCCTCCATAACAGCGGTTCTTAAATTTTGACTCCGGTGGATCCCCACTGAATCATTGCTGGATCGCGGGGACCCCCACTCAGTCCATATTAGAAGCCAGCCCCCGGCATAAACAATTTCTATAATTTGAACCTCAGAACAATACACAAAAATAAAATAACAGATATACCCCAAACAAATACTCAAATATTTGAATATTTTATGTAATTCACAAATATAAAAAAAAGTTTCAATGTGCTTTGATTATTTGTGTAAACTTTAATCATTTATTGATTTTAACATTATTTAATTTGTAAAACAGTTGCGGATCCACTGAGCAGGCCTCACTGACCCCAAGGTGTCCGCAGACCACAGTTGAAGAATCACTGCCCAATACCACGTGTGTATGTTTTCCCACTCTACCACCCAACAGTAGCCAGTTTTTTGTAGCCAAGAATGGTCCCATATTAACTCATATACGCTAATATCCATTGTGAGTCCATAGACCTGCATTGGTATTTTTAGAGCGGGAGCCTAGCGGGGAGTGAGATACATGGGGTGGGGGAGGGGTCTGGGAGACGCTCCTAGGTAGAAGTGGAGGGAATGGAGACGTTTCATCTTTGTTACATGGACGTCAGGGCCAGAAGGCGCTGGATGCTGCAGCACCCCCAAAATAAACATGCTGGACTTCAGTAGTTAAATAAGCAGTTAAGATACCTTTGCATTTTATTTTTATCTTGTCACATTTGGTATGTGTTCAAAGACAGACCAGATGTCAGGCTAAGTCTTCTGACAAATTGCTGTCTAGTCTTTTAAAATAGAGAGTGGTGTTTACTTTTCTTTCTCTGACTGCAAAGTTAGAAGATTTTATAACGCAAACCAGCTGACAATCTTGCTGGCACACGGAATGTGAAAGGAGAGGCAATTTTTGTAATAACATTTATAACACAAAGACATTTAAATACCTTAACATCAACAAAGGCAGAAAGGGATATTTAAAAGCCGCACCACCTCGTTATACACGATTCGTAAATACACTTTTTGGTCAGAGTTGCCCACCTCAATGATCTTTCCGTTGTATTTTGAGAGTGACGGCGGGGCGAGAGGCACAGTGTTACTAATGGGAATGAAGTAATGACTGCGGGTAATGAACAACCCCAGGTGTATCACCTATCATAGTGATCACCAGAAACCAGAATTTGGATTGCACTACTGATGTTGGAGATTTAACACATCACATTTTGAGTGACTATGGACTTTTTATTTAAATTGGGAGACAGGCTGAAAGGTCGCCGCTAAGAATACTTGATTTTATGGAATGAACATGCACCAAATTCGAAAGTATTCGAAGTATTGATCCGGAAACTTTCGTGACTGTCATAAGATTGGAGCAATTTGACAACTGCCCTGAGGAAGACCTATTCAGGGTGAAACGCGTTGGCTGCGCTTCGGTTGCACGTTTGCATCATTCTATGTCACATATGGTCCAAGATTCCATTAAAGGATCATATCTAACATCATTCGAAGCGTCCGGAATGATTAATCTATTTGTGCATTTGTGCAATTTGATATGTTTATGTTGCCTCTCTGTGCTTTTTTTAAGTACATTTAAATACTTGTAAATGAATTGTACAAATATTTCAAAACATAGCGGTTAGGAAAGCACAAATGTGTACATTTATGTAACTCTGAGTGTGATGAAAACAAAGATTTAATAGGATCAAAGCAAATCAAGACGCTTCACTTGGTGATGCACAAATTATAAATATTTGCAGAAACTCGATTTTGACACTTTATCATTTATGTGCTATATATTTTTATCAGAAACACTGCTTGTCAGTGTGAATTTTTCAAAAGCACTTTGAATTTGGTGATGTATCATTGATGCCAGCACCCCCACTCTGATAACTGTTCCAACACCTTTGGGCCAGATGTACCAAAGGGGAGATGGTGTGGCTTAATGGCTAGAGTGGCTGACTTTGAAGTTGGGGAACCATGTTCGAGTCTGGTGGAAGGCTCAAAACATCCTGTTATTCTGGGCAAATCACTTAATCTCTCCGTGCCTAAAAAATGTTTTTAAAAGCGAATATGTCCGTCTGCAATGTAACTGGTGCTCATGTAAGTGCTCTGATACGTTGAGTTTGCACTATATAAAACTGCAAAAAAAAAAAGGTTTTTGCCCATTTTGTGTCTATAGGGAATGCCCTGATTCTTAGGGTGTAGGTTGTTTCAAAGCAGAGGCGAGTCAGTTCTAACAGAATATTGGAATATTGTGGCCATAGAATCAAGTTGTCAAATTTTTATGCAAGTAATTTTGCTGAAGAAGTGATGTTGTGACAGAAATGTGCAAAGGGCTCCGAGTTATACAATTGTGTACTCTAGTTATGTATTTATATGGCTCAGTGGTTAATTTAAAAAAAAATAAGTGCCGGGGCTCTTGTCAGGAGGTAGCTTGCACCAGCCCATTTCTACTGTTAGCGCCTTCTAAAACAGGACCAGCTAATAACCATCACACTGGGGAGAGGATGTGGCGTAATGGCCAGAGCTGGCGGAGCTGGGGAGTTAGGTTTGAGTCTAGGCGTCGGCATAACATCCTGTGATTCTGAGCAAATCACTCAATTTCCATGAAAATGAATGTGTCCTTAACTAGTGCTCATGAAAAGCACCGGTTTTGGTGAATAAGTGCTGGGCACCGGAAACCACCAGCTCAAATTCAGCACTTATACCGCTGTATCTTTTTTAATCTATTGATTTTATTACAAACAACTCTCCTTTTGTTTGGGTCTGGCCGGGTGGCGGATGCCTGTAGGCTCTTTGAAGAGTTTTAACCCCTTGGGCGCGGCCGCGATTGTGCGCCTGTGCGGCACATTCCGATCACGGGTGCGGTCATGACGGCCGGGAGCCGTCATCAGCACACGAGCACTGTGTGCCATGACGGCTCCCGGCCGTCATCAGCATGGAAGGGGTTAACATACAGCCTGGTGTGCAGAAGGACGATGCACACCTGTTTTCTTCCCCTTGTGTGACCTGTTCATGTTGTGTGGATGGGAGTCTGGGGAAACTTTTCCTCGATACTGCGTCTCCCCCTCGTCTGGCGGCCAGAAATACCCTCTAAGCACAAAATTATTTTTATTAAATCAATAGTAAAAGGCCGGGATTCTAGTCACGAGCTTTTAGGAGACCGGTTCTCGGAAATATAGAATGTAAATAGAAGAACTACTTGTAAATAAAGATTTCCTCCGCCTTGCCACGTCACTGTTTGTACTTAAATCTTAATTTGATTATATTGAGAAGATGAGGCTGAAACCAAACTAAGTCAAACTGTGAGATGGCAAAGTGACTTTCACAGTTGCTGTAAAGTGAGTAGCAGTACTACTCCTCTACTGAGTAGTACATTTCCCGCCCTGCCTTCTTCTCTGCACTCTTTGACGCCGTCCACTCCTGGTCACTTGAGGATTGAGGTGCGAGAAAACATACAACATGTTAAGGAGGACAGAATTGCAGGTAAAAGCAAATAATCTGCATATTTTAGCACAAACACAATTTTGTTTCTAGCTCAAACGGTTTTAGAGTAACTAAATACGCAGTGACACGTGTTGCCACACAGTGGAAGGCCCTTTGCAAAGGCGGACAGCTCAACTTTCTGTTGCTTATTGCTATATTTGGATGTTAATCTGGTACTAATAAGGTGCAACTAATGCCCAGTCAGTGTAAAAATGACAAAATAATTCACCTTTTCTCACCACACAATTTACTCAACCCTGCTACATAATTTTTGCCCTCCCGCCACATAATTCCGGTGGCTCTGGTTATATGTAAAAATGTTCTAGCTGCTGCACTGATAATAGTAGGAAAAAACAAACTTGAAATTAGCATGTTTCAATGCAAAAAAGAATCATAATGAAACTAAAGAAGAGTTTCTTACAATGGCAAATCCCAAGACAAACAGCTGTCTTAGTAAAGAAATGCATATGATTTTGACAGTGAATGCAAGTAAAAACAGGGGATTCCCCAACCCCTATACTTCTGTACAAGAACTACTCTTACATTTAACTTCCCATCTCCCTCAAAAAATTAGAAGCCGGAAGAAGCAGCTAGCACATCAACCCACTGGGTTATTTTACACAAATCCCTCTTTTTCCTGTCACTGTCACCTAACTTCTGTTTCGCTTCTGACCTACCCCTCTGTGCACCGGAAGAATCTTTTACTCAACTTCTATTGGCTGGAAGAAGAGAGATTTCCCTTGAAGACAACTGTTCACTTTAGCCTCAGCAATGACTCATTGAAATGGAGGAGACAGAAACCCCTGCTGGGAATTTATGCTGCAAGTGTTCTGGTTGGCTAAGATTATTTTTTTTTGGGGGTCTGGTTTGACTGCGCAGCACTCGCCTGACAATTACTTGAGTATCTCTAGAGAAGGGCCTTGACTCTGCCCCCATTTTGTAAGCCAGGAGTACATGTTTTGATTGGGCAGATGCCATGTCAGTTGTGCCCTTCTACCCAAAAAGTGTTTTCCCTCCACAAAGCTGTGATCATTTTGTTTATTTATCCAGCTGCCCGAGGTTGAACTTTCAGGGACACACACAACATTATAATGCTATTAACCCGTTCGCTGCTGCCGTCGCGCAAGCTACCTCCCTGGTGCTTCGCACGTCCAACGGCCGACGCGGCCGCACCCGTTTCTTCGAACGTTCCGCACTGGCGCGGAACGTTCGAAGCAGTAAACGGGTTAAAGTGTCTCTCACCAGGCTGGCTTTCGACCCGGCCACTCAACCGAGGCCGTGGTCCTGGCGGTCCTGGATGAATTGAAGGGCAAGGCCGACAGTAATCTTCCCCAGGCTTTAGTCCTGCTGGATCTGTCCGCTGCGTTTGACACGGTCGATCATGCCATCCTTCTTGACCGTGTCAGCGCAGCGGGCATACAGGGCTCTGCCCTCTCCTGGATCTCCTCTTTCCTCCAGGGACGGTCACAGGCTGTTCATCTTTCTCACTTTTCGGCGCCCTCCCTTCCCGTCACTTGTGGTGTTCCTCAAGGTTCTTCTCTGTCTCCTCTTCTTTTTAATCTCTACATCCGCCCTCTCATTTCCTCGCTTCTTGAGCTGGGGGTCTCGGTGTACAATTACGCGGACGACCTCCAGCTCGTCTTTGACCTCTCTTCCCCCCCTCACTCCCTTTCCAAGCTCAGCTCTACCCTTGTCTTTATTTCTCAGTGGATGAGCTTCAACCATCTGAAGCTCAACCCTGACAAGACTGAGCTTGTTCTCACGGGTGGTTCTTCTAATCCCTGGTCTTCAGCCCACTGGCCCCTTTCCTTTGGCTCCCCTCCTTCTCCTGTTTCCGCTGTCCGGACCTTGGGCATCAAGATCAGCAATGATCTTTCCATGCACGCACACATCAGTTCTGTTGTATCCTCTTGTTTTCTTTCCCTCCGCCTCATTCGCAAAATCTCCCGGTTTTTTTCTGCTGATGCCCTCAAACTCATCATCACTGCCCTCATCACTTCCCGCCTGGATTATGGCAATGGCCTGTATGTCGGCATCCCAGCTTATGAGACTCGCCGTCTCCAGGCCATCCAGAGCCAGGCGGCCCGTTTGGTCCTTCGTCTTCCTAAGTTCTCCCACATCACCCCTGCCCTTAAAACCCTCCACTGGCTCCCCGTTCATTTCAGGTCCCACTTCAAACTCGCCTGCTTGGCCTTTCGGGCTCATGCCCGGTCTGCCCCTCACTTCATTAACTCTCTGATTTCTTCTCACGCTCCCACCCGCACCCTTCGGTCCTCATCCCTTTCTCTTCTTCACGTCCCCCGCTTCCGTAAATCCCGCACAGGTGGCACACGCTTCTCTGTGCGGGCTCCTCAGATTTGGAACTCTCTCCCTCTCTCTATCCGCTCTATTCCTATCTTCTCCCATTTTCGCAAAGCCCTTAAAACTTTCTTCTTTCTCCAGGCCTTTCCTGAATAAACCCTTTTCTCTTGTGCACTCTGGTTAGACATCGAGGTGATCCCCAGCGCCAGGAAGCCGCTTGGCCACAGCGCGCTTTAGAAGTCCCTTTTTCATTTCATTTCATTTAGATAATTAGATAATGTATGCTGTTTTCTCTGGCACCAGAACAGGGTGGTAGGAGGGTAGTTCTTAACCTACATAGATTTTTAGGTCTGGCTTGACAGTGCATTCATAAGCCATACCTATTGGCATTGCCAATGCTTTTTCTTTTTCAGTAACACAGTTCTAATATTTTTGCTGTCTAAATAAAGTTGCCTATTTTTATTTAGTATTTTGTTATTTCCTTGCTTTCCATATTCTATAACCCCTGAATGGGTGGAAACGCTCTATTGCGATTAAGTACCTTTTATAACTGGCCTCTGCACTACTAACAACATGGAACAGCACAAATAAATCATGAATCCTGGTTGAGAACCTTGACTCCGTCCGTAGGCCCTCATTAATAATAGGATAGATGTAAGTGTGGAAAATTTGGGACCTGAATTTATGATTCCAGGCAGTATCTCCACACCTAAATCCATCTATCAAGAGATAATCTCCATGGAATGGTAAATGACCAGGTAGATCTGGGGGTTTTTCCAGGTGAATTTGAGCGCAGTATTGCCTTTTGCGTGGGATCAACGCTCTTATTTACTACTTGGTCTGAGCAGATGGTAAATGAGGCTGGGTGGGCTTGTGCAGGAGATGATCTTCTGTGCCTTCGAAGTGGGTCAAGCAGGACTAGAGCTCGACTTCCCTTTCAGCACAATAAAAACATTTTTTTACCTGTTTTGTGATGTTAGAATCAGGCCCAGTGTTTCTGCACCTAGGACATTGAACACTCCCCATTCGCTTGCTGCCGCCCTGTGCTGTGCAAACTCTGCATCATTCATTATTTTCAAGCTTTTGAAGGAGAATTTCCTGAAAATACAGGAGAATGTATGTGCAGAAAGCCAAGTCACAAATTCCATTTATCAATTCAAATTCAGTGATCGAATTATAAACAGGACATCTGGAAAAGGAAATGTAGTCACCATTCCCTGTGATACAGCTTCGGTGATCCATCACTTGTCGCAGGAGCAGCAAGGGAAAAAAATATCGGATTTAAAGAGAAGAGATTTAATTCAAACAATTACGGAGGTATCTTTGTGCTTCTTTTCTAGAAATTGTTTACAGATCTCTTTATGCATTGTCTAAACTGCATGAGAGCCACTGGTCTGGATGCGAATTTGACCTAAATGCAAATAAAACTCTAGCAACCTTGCCCACATGCAGTGTATCAGCCCAGAATTGAAAATTGAAATTATACTGAATTTTAACTGATAATCTCCATCAAAAGAAAATATTTGTGTGAATTATCCAGTTTAAAACATGTAGTGTGGGAAATACCAAGACACCGTTGTGGTTTCTTGAAGGTTTACTGAAGGGAACATAAATTACAATTTCCCAATCTTTTTTACTTCTCCTTACTATCTCACACTGTCTAACCCCCACCACCCTATATACTAACCCCTCTTTTTACACTTGCATTAAATCATCTAACAATTATCCCTAATTTCTATTAACTTAATACACCACCACTTGAAAACTGAGCTATATCCTTAGTTTCTTTAGATCTCAAGACTAACTCAATAACCAGCAAATCTATAATAACTAGCAACCGCTGGATTAACTACTAACGTTAGGCTGCAGGGCACCGTGATACCCACCATAAAGCGCATAAACGCCTCATCAACATGAAGAAAACATATTAAGCAGTCTCTACATACTTAAACTAAGATTTCAGTTAACTTTCTCAAAATGTTTTTGGCCTTTTTATCACTTTAAAACAGTTTTGAAAAAGGAAGCTCTAACCAAACAACAGATTAAAATGACAAATTGCACAGCAAAAGCAGCCTGCCCTTAACAACGTGTCTCTGCTCTCAGGGCTGCTTAGATCTGGGGCACCAATTGAAGAAGGTTATCATTGGTTCCCCTTTCCCAAACCTAAGGTAAGGACTGCTCAGAACCGAGGGCATCAATTGAAGGTCCTCTTTCCCAAACTTAAGGTACGAGCTGCTCGGAGCCAGGGGCATCAATTTAAGATTTCCCTTGGTTCCACTTTCCCAAACTTAAGGTAAGGGCTGCCCAGACCTACCGGTATCAATTGAAGGTTGTCTTTTTTCAAATGTAAGGGAACATGAAAGGGGGTAGCAATGAAGAAGACCTGATTAAGGTGACTCTGGGCCCAGCTCAATCAATTGGCTTCCAATTTGTGTGCTAGGGAGTATTGGTATACTTTTATTGAAAGAGTACCCATCCTTCTCATCCGCACCGCCTCACACTTTCCGCATTATGACGGTCCTTTCAGATGGCAGTGGGGTGTGTCAGAGTCAGATACAACTCATGTACAACTTACATCAGACAGACGATGTATCGGCACTATGGTGATTCCGTGAGCAATGGTCCGTCGCAAAATATGGCTTATGGAGGTAATGTGCCTGCTGCAGAGATGTTTAATCTGCTGGTACAAAATGTCTGTACTAATGAGTTAGTGGAGTGGGTTAAGGCTCCTGCTGCAGAGAAGTCTTAACTCTTCACGTCGCTGGGTGGCTGTAATGTATTCAGGGAGGCGGTGACCACACTGGGCTGCTAGGCGGCTTCACTGAACAGCAGCTAAAATTGTTATGGGGCAGTCCCAGCACGTCTTGTCACAATTGATTTGCTGCATAGTTGAATCTTTCCTTGGGCTGAACATCTCATATTTAAAGAATGAGCTGGAAGGCAGCATGTTGTGGTGTCAATAAACCAATAATTAATTAAATAACAATCTGCTGCATAGATGGAATTTCTCACTGCCACCGGGTGCGCATGTTGTTGCTCAAGACAAGTGACGAGCGAAGCTTATTGGATTTTCTGTGATTGTTTTGATTTGCTACAGACTGTTCCTTTCTTATATCATGTACCTGCTGTACCCTTAAATCACAGAGCAAGGACTCCACACACATACATATTCTCCCTTCCCCTAAGCTGCTTCTTTACAGGAAAACTGGGGATCAGGACAGAGGCATTTTGTCCCCACTTCCCCCACTCCAGGTTGAGGGGCATAAAATGGTGTGATCCAAAGTGGACCAACTGTGGCCAGATGTATGGATTTTATTTTAGGTGCGGACAGGTGCTGGTGATCTATTAATCGTTAGGGAAGTATTTAAACATTTTGTTATTTGTGAGGGAACTGGAGGGCCTATCTTTTACCAGCTAGCTGGTGGGACATGACCCCCTTTGCACGTAGGATCTTGAGGACTGGTAGGTCCAGGATGGGCAAGAAGCACAGCAGATCCTGGATACTTGACCAGTTGGTAACAAGTCAATTGAAAGTCACGAGATGGGGATAGTAGATCTGGGAGGAAAGACTGGTAAGTCAGTCGGGTGAGATGACCATTACAGGGGTGAGGAAGAGAATAACCGCAGTATGTATCAGTTTTCCTGACCAGGAAGTTTTGTAAGCAATGAACTTGGTGGTATCAATCTTTGTGAACTCAGACCAGTCACATTAAAACTGCCTTATAGGTATGTGGTTTGTCAGACATTGATTAAGCCCGTTCACGTAACAAGGTTGCCACAATGGGGCGCCAGCAAAATTGTTGTTCGAGTGAGTGACATTTCTTTATGGTAAAGTAAAAACCCTTGACAGTTTCTCTTTGTCTAAAGATTTTTTGCAATAATCCACTTCCTAATCTGCAGCATTAGTGTGAAATCCCACTACTACCACTTTTAGATAATCACACCATTATTTCTAAATGTTTTATGTCTGTCTTGACAGTGGAGCTGTCTGCAAGAGATACTTGGTCTGTTGTACTAGGAGTTTTTTCCTGTCTCAATTGCTCTAAATTGCTAAAATTCTGGGTTGGCTACACCAACAATCCTTTTACTAAGCCCATTTTACAATTCTTAAAAGTTATCGCAAAATGATTTAGAAATGGTCACTGATTTGGTTTTTGGTGTGCCTTCCAAATACCAGACTGGGAACCTATGTATCAATAGTTTGCAACTGGAATTCCATTCGCAAACCATTGATAAGTTACTGACTCCCAAGGTGGGGTGGTAACTCATTTGCCGAAGGGGAGGGGTCACTTAGAGACCCCTTGCCCTTTGTGAAATGGGGTGAGAGTTTCAGAAGAAATAGGCAGCGGTCCATGGGCCCACTGCAAGTCTCACTGAAGTTTTCAAAACTGAAAGTTTTTTTTTAAAGCATGCTCAGTTCCTTTAATGAAATTGGCCTGCATAAGAAAATAGTGTGCCCTTTTGAAATGCAAAAAAAGGCATGGTCTGATGTCCGTTGTGTGCCACCATCCCAAATATGTGCAGGCAAACGGATGGAGTTGTACTTTGCTATTCACTTCATTTGGCACGTCATTCTGTGACAGACCCCCAAATCATTATTTTATTAACTGACCTATTAGTGCATAGCTGACCTATTAGTGCATAGATTGGGTAGCAAAATAATTTAGTGGTTCCAAAAAGTGGGAACGCAAATTGTGACAGCTTTTTGCAACAACAATTTATAATACCTAAGCCCCACTGTTGCCAGCTCTTATAAATATACTAAGTGATCTTTGGCCCTCCCGGAGGAAAATTGCCCTCTCGCCTCGTGCATTGGCTATTTGGAGTATATTCGGCCTTGCATAATGATGAAGGGCGTCCATTGGACTGCACGAGGGACTATTTTACATATTAATAGAAGACTCGATTATTTTGCTATTTGTCACAATCCGTTCTTTATAATCTGTCGGCTTCTATACACAAAGGAACCCTTTTTTGCAACTTTTTTACCCCCAGAAATTCCAAAGCCAGTATTGCAGGCTGTGCTAGCCTAGACTGCAGGGCACATAAAAACCAGGCCCATTGGCTTTTGCAGTGCTTGTTTAAATCCCGACCTATCTGCAGCTGTGTGTATTGCCAGCGCGAGCCAGCCTCTAGTTTCGGTTCGTTGTTTGCATACACCTGGCGCGGTGCGTGCAGGCCTCGTCACTCCAGTTGCAGGCCCGGCATGCTTTGTGACTGGACTGGTTTTACCAGAGCGCCGCGCGAGCCAGACGTTGACGCAGCTTTGACTTTGCATCTTTTTAAGACGAGGGTTTAGTGAAGCGCTGATTACTATCGGGGAGCGTGGCTGCTATTGACTGTACACGCAGCTGTAATGGCGGGGGCGGGTGGGCAGGCCCGTGTTTTTTTTTTCCAGGAGGGTACTTGGTATTCTCCGGGGGTGCCGCAGCGCGCGAGGGTTTCCGATCTTGAATCTTGTCCAGTGCAGCTGCAATGGGCGGCGGAGGCGCGGCGGCGTGCACGACGCACGTGCGGCAGCGGCGTGCACAACGCACGTGGGCAGTGCAGTGCAGGGGTTCTTGCATCTCCCTGATTTGCACAAATATCTGCAGGTTTTGCAGAAAGGTACATAGCCCAAGAGGGGGGAATGTGGGCAGAAGCAGGTGCGAGGCCTGCAGGGTAGACCAGTGCTTTAAACTCATGATTGGGTCGTTTTTAGGTCTGGCTTGACTCCACGTCTGTGTAATCTTGTGTATACTATAGATAGAGGGGGCATTGGCTCCTCAAAGAGGAGTATTTTTCTCTCACCGCATGATCTTGGCTGTTTGGTGTATCATTCCGCCTATTTTGGACTCCTTGTATTGCAAAGCATGATGGACTGTTTTGCATCTGAAAGTACACTGAATCATCACTTTAAATTCTGTATCTCAAAGTTGGAATGCCTAAAGAAAGTAATAATTTCTTATTTTCTTCTTCACTGCAGCAGGCTTTTTGAATGTGTTAGAGGACAGAAAGCAAGCCAGAGCTGTAGGCTTTGCCACTGCTTGTTATCGAAAGTAAGCAACTTGGGGGGAATCCATAGTGGCAGCTGCACCGCACTGGTCATCACACATGACATGGAAACGCTTCCCACATACGATCAAAACAAAGACAGCATCCTTTAAATCACACAAGCCACGCGGTGTACCGTGTACTCATGTAGGAAAGCGCTTCAGCGCCCCACGTAGGGGTAGTAAGAGCTATATAAATGCTGCATTACAGTACCATACAATACAGTTGATCCTAGAAGGATCACTTAGGAGACCAGTCTTTGTCCTTATTTGGCGATTGATATGACTGCCCTAAAAAGCACCACACAGGCTCCAGCTGCACATGCAAATTCAATCTCAGTTAAAAGCATTAGGAATATTTTGGGAGGCAAAGGGGAGAGTTTGGGTGCTATTATTTGTTTTTGAAATTGTATTTATATAGATATTATGTGCATTTGTACAGTGCTTTGCCTCCTTTTGTACGGTCCTGCCGCTCTTCTGGAATCTGAGCATCCTTTACAGTTCAAGGGTATTCGTTAACCCTAGACAAAGTGGTTCCTTTGATGCCCGAAGACCATCTCTGAAAATAGCTAAATGTGAACTTTGCTGCAATTTACTTCATTTTGTCAAAAATGCCACCCAGTAATATTTTTTAACATTAATAACGGATGTTCCGTTTCGCATTCGTCGTTAAAGTGAATTATGAGTCTGGCCGCTTTTTCCATAATAATCATTACTCTATCCAAGCAACCCTGCTCCGCAGGAGCTTCTGCAGAAACGTAGTGATGGAGCTGCGTGGATTCAGAGGAACGGACTGATGACTGTAGGCTCCCAGCTAACGGACGTGGGTGCCACCGACAGAAATAGCTTATGCCAGATCTCTCCACTGCAGGAACATGTGATTAACTATTCTAGATTTGGTTGTAAGGTGTTCCTAGGCTGTACATCTTAGATCCTGGTAAGTCCCAAACTCCAGTGGTGGATGGAGGCTCAGGTTTGCGTCTATGCAGCTCAAACGTGGTCAATTCCATCTTGTTAGAATTAAGCTTTAGCCAGATTTCCTCTACTCACATTGTAACTGGTGACTGCCATTCAGATAGTGGCTAAAGGAGAAAGTGTATCTTTGTCATCGTATATTTTGCCGCTGGATAGTATAAATGGCACAAGAAACAAACAACAGGGGGAATGCAGCAAACCCCGTGACCTTCATTTGTTGGTGGGCACCTCAGGACACATGGTCTTCCCGTTAGGTTTTGGCATATAGGGCTGATTGTTCATACCTCTGGGGACACGCCGAATACCATAATCCTATTGCTTGGTTCTTGTTTATGATGTCATTCATAGGTCTGGTGATGCCCCTGAACCAGTAGTCCCATTGCTTGGTCCTTGCTCACAAGGTTCATTGTTCATACTCTGGGGACACCTCGGATGCCACAGTTCCATTGCTAGGTGCTTGCTTGTTTGTATCTTTGTTTATAAGTCTGAAGACGCCTCGGAACCCATAGTCCCATTGCTTGGTCGTTGCTTATAGGTGTCATTTTTCATATGCCCGGGAATGCCTCGGAACCCATAGCCCCCTTGCTTGGTCCTTGCTGATAGATGTCATTGTTTATATGTTTGGGGACGCCTGGGAACCCAATGTCCCAATTTTGTGGTCCTTGTTTACGGAGTTCATTGTTAGTATTTCAGTAAATGCCTTTAAACCCATCGTTCCATTGTTAGATCCTTGGTTATGGAGCTCAGTGTTCATATCCCCTGGGACACCTCTTAACTCATAGTCTTATTAATAGTAACAATAAAGTGATTTATAAAGCGCCTTGTTACTTCTTAATGAAGTGTCCCGTCGCTAAGGCTTCACTCACAGAACAGAATCAGAAAGACAATTAGGACTGATCGTTCAGCTCAATCTGAACCACCACGTTTTTAACTTCCTGCAAAAGTAGTTTAGATCTTTCCTGTCTGAGTGATAGAGGTAGAGGATTCCACATCTTCGAGGCTAGGAAGCTAAAGGAGCATTCCCAGTGCTGACTTTTTACACTGCAGGAATGCAGGCTAAGAGGGCCCCTGCAGATCTAAGATTTCTGCTGGGAAGATAAGGTTTAACAACGGAACGCAGATAGCGAGGACCCTTTTATTCAGAATTCTATGACCGTACACATGGCTTTGAAAGACACCCTTTTTCCCAAGGGGAACCAGTGCAGTTTAGAGAGGGCAAGACCCATGGGGGATCGCCTCGTAAGATTCAGCCGCAAACGAGCTGCCGCATTCTGCACTCTGGAGTCTCATCAGTCTAGATCGTGAGACTCCCAGATACAGGGCGTTGCAATAGTCCAGTCTAGACATTACCAGGGCCTGGACTATTATTTGGTCCTTGCTCATAGAGCTCAATGATCATGCCTCATGGGATGATTGGGAACCCGTGTATGCCTCATTAGACCCAATGCAAACTGGAAGACTAATGGGCACTACCCATGCCAACTTTTTCTTGAATGTTTAACCCTTTCTGGGTTGCCAACTGTACATATGTTATTCAAACTCCCTTACCCTCTAGCTTGTCTCTAAAATCTGTTTTGGTCACCAATAAACTGAGCCGGGCAGTACTTTAAAAGAGCCAGGTTAGTTCTCCCTTCTTAACGGTAGTTTCCAGGGACACTGAGGCACTTTGTGTATGATCGATGCATCTGTTGGCCACGTGCTCTACCAACCCATGAGCTGGTGCAAGCGGAACTCCTTGCTAAATCAGAGGAAATATCATGGCCTTTGACTTAAAACTGTAGGGCTTTGGACTTTCAAAGATATTCAGGTCTGCTTGGGATTGATCTCACGCTTTTATTCTAAAAGTTGAGGTGAAGCATTTTGTTTTGAGAGTTTTATATAGCGCAAACTCGACCCCAAAGGTATCAGAGTGCTTAACATGAGCACCAGTTGCGTTACAGACGGACACAGTCATTTTGTTAGGCACGGGAACATTAAGTGATTTGCTCAGAATCACAAGATGTTGAGCGTCCCATCTGAGACTCGAACCCGGATCCCCAGCTTCGAGGTCGACCGGCCGCTCTAACCTTGATTATGCTGTTGTATGACATGTAGTTTCTCTGTAAAGATTAGAAGAGGCTTTTCCAGAAGTCTGTTCACTGGTGCTTATTTTGAGACTGCACCATTCCCACCCTCCTCAGTTATGCCAGAGGATCATCACAGAATCCTCCTACGCGAGAGTGGAGACCACAGCGCATTACACGAGCCCGATAAATCACCCACCCATCTCATCCATTATGGATGCATGAGCTCATCATATGCCTCAGCTCTCATAACCTGGCAGTGGTTTCTTGACAACCCTGGCTATTGTTTGTCAGGCATAGAGGCTTCCTTGCATGCTGGTGATCAGAACCATACTGTGCAGGGTGTGCATAGCACAACCATTCCGCCATGTTGTGAGCGCTTCCTATAATAATGAGGATATGGTCCTGCCTGTGTCTTGATGATCATGCATGAATGAGATTTGAGTTACCACTGCTGTCTGCTCGAGCTGCGGGGATTACCATGACTGCCTCGTGCCGTCTTTACAGCTCGAGTGCCTTGAATGCAGATGCGCTGTTGCTACAGATTCCTGGTGCCTTATTGGGGAACATCCATTACGACGTGGTTGTTACACCGCGCTACCATTACAATGCGGGCAATACAACGCAAGTCGTTACCACGACTTGCGCTGGAGGGCGCTCTAGGCTAAGGAATAGTAGATTTACTATTCCAACACCTTCCCTACTGTACGTAGGCTGGTGTTGGAATAGTAACTTTTACTATTCCTAAGTCCAGCACCCTACAGCGCAAGTCGTGGTAACGACTTGCGTTGTAAAGCCCGCGTTGTAATGGTAGTGCGGTGTAACAACCGCGTTGTATTGACATACAACCGCCTTCTTATTTCACATAGGGCCCAGGAGTGCGATGGGCATCTGCTACCACTTTATGTTTTCCCAGGGCACTTTGCTATTACAGAAGGGGCCACAGATGCTTTTGAGGCCCAATGCGAAATATATATTGCACCTGTGCAAAATTAGACTTTGCGGTGAAATTTGCATGTGGTGTGGACTCCTGATATTAACAGAATACATTTGCCCCTGCACCCAGATCATATTACAGAAGCACACACAAGGGCAAACAAGTCATTGGGAGGCACACTGATTGTGTTCCACATATGAGGTGGCACAGTCAGTGCTCCTTTTGATAACCTCCATTGTCAGTGAGGCACCAGAGCCTCAAGAGTCCCCCAAACATCCTCCCGCAGGCGGGTCCAGTCATGTACAGCATACTTATGCAAGGGAATCCCCGATTCCTCTTAAAACGTGAGGCTTGGTCCACTTCCACCGAAAGACTGACACACGAGTTCAAACCGCGACTTGGTCTTTCTCCAATGGGCTCTCTTACGGCCAGGCACAAATGGCCTGAGTTGTGCCTGCATTGGGATTTGGCATTTTTTGGGCATCCGTTACACTGCACCACTCTCTGCTAGGTGCATCAAGTTTGGCACCTGCTGAATGACAGTGTGGAAAGCTTAATATTTTTAATTCTGTGCCTAGGGTCTTTTTGCCCTAATCAATGCAAATGTCAGTGCATCCTGCCACTAGGAAGAACTCAATGAGCAAAGAAATGATGGGGTGAAACGTGGTCAAGAGTAATTACTAGATGGATGAAAGTAACTGAAGCTGTCCACCCATCACTTTTTTGTTTTGTTAAGTGAGACGCCCTATGACTCAAGCTGTACCTCACTGATGAGACTCAACTAGGTCAAAGCTGGTCTGAGGTCGGTGTTGTTCCGTCCAGGCGGGAGGTGGCTCGCGGTTCGCATATGACTGTTCTTATTGGAGCAGGACCAAACCTGTTTTGCATCCCTGTCTTCAGCAACACATTGAGACACAAACAGATGGACAGGAATTCGGCCTAAAGTAGTTGCTAGTGGCTGTTAATACATTATTGCACCCAACACATTTATGTTTTTCTTAGTGGCCCACAACGGCACGGCACTACTTTGCGGCATATAAAATCTTGCCCCCTGATGCCAGCACTGACTGAGGGCAGCAAAAACAAAGTTCAATTAAAATTTAAAATACATGCTACATCTGTTTTTTCAACGATTCGAGCTAGATCCTAATCAACTCGCCCATACTCTTGCATGGGTGTTGATCTAGCTGTTGAACAGGCTCCCCAATAATTCTCGTGATTGGAGGTTGGTGGAATCAAAATCCCATCTCTGGGCCTTCAACATCCGAGCGATACCCTAACATGGGAAACGGCCATTACAACGAGGCCGTTTCAACGAAAACCATAACCACGCATGCATTACAACGCATGCGTGGTTACAACGACAGCTTTTACCACGCATACTTTTACTACGATGTACGTAGTAAAGGCATGTGTGGTAAAGGGTAAAAATTAAAAAGGGGGGGTTGGGGGGGCTCCCCCCCCCCAAAAATAAACCACTAACCTTTAGAGGAGATGTGCAGGAAATCGGCGGCGCAGGGGAAGGAAACGGCCGTTTTTTTTTTTCATTTATGACGTCACCACGGAAAAAACGTGGAGAAGGAAAAGCGTGAAAATAGTATTCCGTTGTAACGCATGCGTGGTAAAGGCATGCGTTACAACGGAGTTCGTTGTAAGATCATACAACCCCCTAACATAGACAAAAGTATCAGCCTTCCAGGTTTGCGGATAAATGTGTGCAATGTCATAAGCCACAATATCTTGTACTTTAGAAAGTTGTTCCTTCTTGTGGCTATAATCTAATGCATCATGCCCATTTTTACCCACCTGAGGTGTAGGAAGGAATTCTCTGATGACGTCAGTTGTGGGCCAGGGCCCGTCCCACTCCTAGGAGGCAGTACGTGATGGTTTTGTTTGTAGGTGAGCTTTGTGGGAATTTGTTGGGAAACTCAACAGTGCCATTAGCAGATCAAGTCAGATGGAAGTAATGTTAATATCCCTTATCAGGGAAAGGAGTTGACTCCATGACGCCTGTGTGGGTGCGCATGTCCATCATATGTGGCACCAGGGTTTGTAAGCCTCCACTGCAAAACACATCCCACACCCCCAAACACAGTCACATTCTCAGCAGCATACTTGCTAATTGTAAAACTTGAAGAGAAGTGGAGTTCTAAAAGGGATCATACCCTCAGCCACTCCAAGACAACCCTTAGCATGTTGGCAGTGAGGAGGAAAGAGTGGTGGGAGAGATGAAACAAGGCCATCTTAATATGGCATCAGTGGCTATCTAGTGCAGGCCAATGATGGTGTGTCTCACTTACTTTTCCCTAATTCGCAGTCTAAAGATCCTTGCAGTCTTTATACCCTTTGATTTTGTTTTGCAAGTGTTCATTTGCAAGATGTTGTCTCTGATTAGTACATCATCCCAAAACCTTTCCACCAACTGAGGGGCTAAACCGGCCTAGGGGCACAGAGCCTTTCACATCACAGAGTGGGGTTTTAAGGTAATATATTAGGAGTAAGAAAGGGCAGTGGGTAGATGACAAACTGAGGTGAAGGCCATAGCTCAGCATGGGCGTGAAGCAGAAGGTGCCTGCCTCCTCCTCCCACAACATTTGAGATCAGATCTTTCTGCAGGCATTGATCAGCCATTTGTAATGCTCCACAGGGTAGATAGGAATTGATTATTGTTCTCGTAAATTGCTGCATTACCAGTAAGACACTGCAGCATGTTTATGAGCCGGTGAGGACGCGCGATGGAGAGGGGTGGAAATAAGGCGCGTGTGTCTTAGTTCCGCACTTTTGTCTGCTACGTGGGGGATATGAGAATCTCCCTCGTCTTTTTGTAGGGTCCGAAAAAGTCCGATTAAGGGCCTGACTGATAAAGTGATGGTTGGTCATGAATGATTTTGTTAGCTTCATTAATATATCTCTTAGGTGCTTTCTTTCGATAAATGATACACGTGTATATATGAAGAGAGAAAGCAAGCAGGCACTTTGGCTGTTGAGGTTAACTGGTCCACCAGGACTCAATGAGCTACGGGGCATGAGAGGTCAAGCAATAACGAGAAGTGGACCATCTTTATCTGTCTGGACCAAGATGTACTTCAAGACAGTCGACACATGGTCCAAGTACATGTTCTGGAGTCCATTGTTGTTCAGTAAACCACCGCAGCGGGAAGAATATCACTTTCCTTTACATTTTGGAGACGAGAATGTAGGTTATCAAAGGAGAAAAGGGTGATGGGTAAGGAGTCGTAAAACCAGAGCCCCGTTAATGAGGACCATTTCCCACCTCTTGGTAATGGTCACTCTTTTCCTTCCTCTGGTAGAGCCTGACTGTCCGATCGTAGAGTGTGCGTCATCTAGCATGGTCTGGGGTGTTCTCCCACAGGTACGAGGTTCTTTGCCGCAGGAGCTTTCTGAATTAGGAATGCCATTTGAATTTAAAATCCTTGCCTTAAAAGTCTTGGACTATGTGCAGATTACAGATGTGTTCCCTGTAACTTGTATACATCTGGCACGGTCATGCTCACAGATCGCCACATGCTGGTCTTAGGTCTTTAAAGACCTCTCTGACCTGATACAAGGAGACAATGAACCCAGCCTGTGTTTAAGCCCATTAGGATACATACTGATGCTTCTGAAATCGTTCCGCAAGTTTGCCACAATAGCCCTTTCCTTGACCAAGAGTAGAGTGGCTTATAGTTGGAGCAGGGGCCATCTGCAAGTACCGTGGACTGGCACAATGATGTACTCTACTGTAACAAGAGTGGTCAATTCTGTGCTAACCTATAATCTCCTACGTCTCGACCTAGAGATATATGGGACCCCCTCCATACTACTTTCCACTTACGAATGAGTTCTCCGAGCTCTATCCATGAAGACTGACTCCTGGACTGGGCTTGGAGTGTGGGAAGTGGTGCATTCTAACGCAGCACCCCATCGTTTTACCCTTCAAATGAGTTGAGCAACTACAAATTAGATATTTTGGGGGGAGGGCTAGGTGGTTGCATTTGCTTGGAAGTTGCATATAAATTGAAGATCCATGCTCCAGATGGCGATGATCAAAAAGCTTAAAATTTTAGGGTGCATGGCGGACCCATGCACTATTGAAGAAGCATCCTCTCCGGCACCCTGCTATCTCTGCCCAGCTGTTGGGCTCACTGTGGTACCCTGGCATCCATAAAGCAGCAACTCTGTTCCTTAATTCAGTGGTACAGCTCATGATGGCGCATTTGCCGTGGTCTCTCCACGGCGATGAGGCAATACTTGCAAAATCTTCAGAGTTTGAGCCAGAAAATAAATCTTGCAAGTACGTTTTGCTGTGCTGGGAAACTGTTTTTATTTATTTTCCCTTTATTTTCTTCTTGGAGGGCTTTATTTCTTAGCGCCCCGCCTGCCCATGTTATTGTCCATGCTTTCCTCAACTTTGTAGAGACTTTAATGAAAAACAGCGCTGTTGACATTGAGCTTCAGAGTGGCGTACTACGCTTTATGTTGTGGTTGCTTTTGGTCCACCCATCATTGTTCCAGCGGCTGATGATATCTCGTAAAGTAGGGATGTCCCACCTATGTCCAGGAGGACAGGATCCATGCCAGATTTTGACTTTAAACAGAGGCAGTGTGAAGGATTTCTGTTTAGCTTAATTGTATGTATTTTGAGTAAAGGTCCTAGAAATCTGTTGGTCTGGCCCTCCTGGACCTACACTGGACTCCACTTTGTTACCGAATGTACTGAAGGATGTTTTATAAGAGTAGCTCACCCGTCTGGTCATACCCCCATCTGCCCAGTTGCCTGAGTCAGTTGCCCTCTGTCCCCCACACCTGAGCCACTTCTCTGCGATCCCCATTTACCCTCTTACCTATTCCTCCACCCCACCATCTCCCCCTCACCTGAGACTCATCTCTGCAGTCCTATCTACCCTTCTACCTATGTCACTCCCCACCATCTCCCATCTGCCCCCTCACCTTCTCCGCCAGTCTTCATTTGCCCCCACCTATCCACTTAACTGGTGTCCGTGCACATACAATAATTTGTTGGAGTTCGTGGCCTTAAATGGCTTGGTATCACTGTGTGTGTGTGTATGTGTGTATATATATATATATATATATATATATATATATATATATATATATATATATATATATATATATATATATATATATACACACACACTCTCTCTCTCCTTCTCTTCTCTCTCTCTCTTCTCTCTCTCTCTCTCTCTCTCTCTCTCTCCCGCCCCTCCCCCTGCGACAATGTTTGTTGGCGCCCCCCAATGACCTCTTTCGCTTCTGATTTCATCCCTACCTAACAGTGCCCTACGACTCCATAACCACTCGCTCCTACGTGCATTTCTTTTGTTTTATAGCGCGACTCATGCCAGTGTAGGGTGTCAGAGCACTTTACATCACACACACGTGTCACACAGAGACAATGATTCAAACGAGTGTGAATTAATGTATAGGAAAAATTACATCAGACAGAGGACTACAAGGTGTAGGAGTCACGTGTCATCTACACTGGTAGGCAGTACAGTTTAAGAGTGCTTGGCCTGGAGAAGGATACATTCAGAATTTAAAAAGTATCACCGTGGTTAAGGGTTGTCCTTACTAATAAGAATTGATTTCTATCCAAAGTAACCCCTTTTGTAACATTAGGATAATGAAATGCTGCGGAAGAAAACTTAACTCTCTAACCTATACTTTGATTTACATGCAGCTGTTTGATGACAGTTAATAGCTCACTGTTCTATTTTAGGATTACAATGTATAAACTGCAAGTAACAAAAGGGTCTCTTTAACAAAAGCAGTAACCCACTGACCTATTTACATTATATGCACTTTGTGGTCTGCGGGGTGCACGTTCTTTGTAGCAGGCACATTAACCCTCTGCACTACCTTATGATGAGTTAAAACTTCTCCTGGGCAAAGCTCGATCTCTCTGCAGGAAGAATATTGTTTACCAAAGTTATCTTGACATTTTTATTGTTGCCTGGAAAGGCTGGAGCCAAAGAAGCTGCTGCTTTTTTACATCCAGAATATATTTGAAAACAGGGTGCCCCCGAAGTCAGCCCCAAATGCCTTGGCATTGGTCGCACAGCCCCAGAGCCGGCCCAGGCTGTTTTTTTCTGGCGGGAGGCTGTTGGTTTGAAGACACCCTGAAGCTGCCTCCTTGGTGGTTTGCTGGTGCTATTTCAGAATCTCACATACATAAATACCTGTGAGTAAGCTGTAAATAATGTGGAATCTTAGCAATGTTGGAGCAATGCCTGTGCATAGCCTTCAAACAGAGCCTTTTTGTCCAACTGATGAGGCTCAGTGTATTAGAATTCTCTGACACTCTCTGAAGATTGTATTTGCTTGTGTTTTGATCCCTGGCCTGGTGTTTTGTGTCTTTCTGTCGGTTCTATCTTTTTCACTGCACATCTGCTGTGTCATTTTGAATGTCAAATGCCATTGGTGGTAAGCATTCACAGGGTTAGCATCATACCTCGTGCTCACATTAGTGTCTACTGTCAATCAAAAGGTCAACACTCTTGTTTTCTGTTCGAAATTTCTCGACATTCTAGTAGTACATGACCTTTCCATGGACTGTTGCCTTTTTTGCCTTTTTTTTTTACTGATGCATGAGCTTAAGGGATCATCTACAAATAGACTTTGCTCTTACTAAAACTGATATTAACCCAACGCTGGGACTGAATTGCAAGTTCTGGTGCAATGTTTGCAGTTGGATCAATAAACTTACTGGAAATCTGCGAAGATCTATATTTAGCTCCGAGAAACACCCCACACATTGAATTATGTCTCATCAACCAATATGATAGATTTGTAAAATCCAAATGCACTCCTTCCCGTCAAGTAGATTGCGATATTTTATAAAAGCACCACGGGACCGTAATTTAGGGCCCTAATTCAGTCATTATGCAAATGTGAGAGATATGTCTTGCTCATTATGCCATCTTCCCAGGCATTTCCCAGCGGCCTGAAGAAATATTTCCGGTTACCAATGTAAACAGCAATGTCTGGAAGGTCAGCCATCTTGTCTTTGAACCAGCAGGCTTGGGTATAACCTTTTTGTGATGTTATATTTTCTTTTAAATGAGATGATGACTGAATGTTGGTTCCTACGTGTGCATCATTATTTCAAATGGCAAGCTACCCTGTAACAATTTTTTTTTTAAAGTTTGTCACGAGTATCTATTACGAAGAAGATGGTTTCGCGTAACAGGTTTGCGAAAAATAGTAGTGTACTCTTGTGCAATGCCATTGTGCATACATCTATGGTGCAAATGTAAATTTGCAGTGAACAATTGGGCATAGCAAAGCTTTGCAAAAGTTAAACTTAAAAAGGAATATTTTCCTGTGGTTTGTTCTCCTTGCCTCTGGATGCTAGGGTAAAAGGTATCTCAGATGTGCAGCCCTGCCAAATGCCACGCATTGTGAGTGACACTAACACCTTTCAGCGCTGGTTCCCGCATCACCGCATTAAAATGCATTATCACATGTTTACAGCTCTTCTTTGCCCCTCGGCGTTGCTTAAGGCCTTCTTAGCCCCATGGCCGGACTGGGAATGCAAACCAGCCTTTGCAATTGAGTCAGATTGACCGCAAGTGGGGATGCGGGGGGGGGGGGGGGCAGGGAGGCACGTGGAAAACACGGCAGCTGCTTTTGTTACAGGGGGGGCGATATTGTAGCTATGCAGCAAAACCGGCCCGGTGCCCGCTACTGCCACTCCGGTCCTGCTTAGCGCGACGGTGTGATTCCCACTGTATGGTACGATTCCCTGTATCAGCTGTGAGCCTGCAGCCCTGGGTAAACGGCTTGAGCCTCCAAGCTCCAGAAAAGGAGAGGTTGTCATGGATAAACTGACACCTTGTCATGACACATTTGGTGGTGGCTGAGATTTTGGCTCAGCTTCTCTCTCCTCGCTTTATTCCTGGCCAACTCTGGCTGTAGGAAGTCATAACATTGCAGACTCCTTTGGCCTTTGTGCACACAAGGAACATGAAAGCACATACATTGAGAGAGGCATTGATACACAAACAAACATTTTGTAGGTTTTCATGATGGAGGACAATGATACCAGAAAAAGTCAGTCTTTCACTAGGAGGTATTGTTGATCCTTTTATTCATTTATTAAGTACACAACAGCCAACACGTTTTACCCGTTGGGGGCTTCTTGAGGGGAACAAAAAAATAGAGTCCAGAAAGGGAATTCCAAATGATGTGAGCCCAGTTGGGTCGGCACTTTTTAATCGTATTAGATCTCAGTCGCAGAGTCTGATAGAAGTTATATAGCCAAAGCGCAAAAAGATCGTAGTCAAGTTCCCATTCAAGGGACAGGGTGTATGGGCGCTCAATCGCCGGCCTAATCACGCGGCCATCCGGCAAACTCATGTCACTTCAAATGTTTCAGGAAACATGGCAATGGGAACTTGACTACGGTCTTTTTGCGGATTGACTATAACTTTTATCTTATAATTTGCTTAGGATCACACAGTTTGGTAAAGTTGGGAAGCCGGGATTTCACATTGCGCAATTTAGCCACTAAACAGGGCTCATCCAGAGCTTCAATCATAATGCTCAAATGGGGAGAGTTTACACTGTGTGTTTTTAATAGACTTCAGAGTTTGGTGTACTTGTGTTAAAGTGTCACTTGACATGTCAAATTCGGCAATGGAAGGTCACTCATATGTACATTGAAGTTAAGGAAATATCACACATGAGAAGTCTGAATACTTGGCAGCTATGCATGTGGTGAAAATTAAGCAGAAAATAACTTGCGCATTGCAAAGCTGAAACTTTGCAACCTTCACGAAAACCGAAAATCTGGAACTTTTGAGGGGAAAAAACACAAAACTTTGCGCGCCCCTAGACATAAACTCTCACTGAAGAGGAAATGTCCTTATGGATTCATTAATCAATACGGAGTGACCGAGAAGGGAGGGAGCTTCCTGCGAGCTAATGGCTGGCTTGTGTTGCTGCTCGGGCCGGGCATTAATTAACAGGAAATGCCGATCGTGAGGTCATTTTCCGTAGTATTAGCATCAAAGCAGATATGAAGCAGCTATTTGTGTGCGTTACAAAGGGGCTGGCAGGAAACCCTGATCTCGAGCACGGCGTCTCGCGGATGAAAAGACATTGCACGCTGCGCCGTGGGCGCGTGAGGCTGAGAGCGGAAACGGGCCGCTGTCCTCGCGCGCTTCCCACTTCCCATGGACGCGCGCGCCAAGGGCCCCCAATCCAGGTGCGGAGATTAATTCCAATGAGTTTGCGCAGAGATCAGAATTCTGAGATGGGGGTTTAAATTGCACTTATATAGCGCTTCCTACCCATGACGAGGCGCGATAATTATAAGAAACCTGCAGTTTCCCCCTGACCCATTTCACCAGGAGAAACATGGCAAACATTTGGAGAGGGTAAATAGCCGATAAAAAGGAGAAACGTGCAAAATTCAGTTGTGTAAAATGTCAATTTCAGACGTTAAGCCTCATTCAAGGCCGAAAAACTCAGAATGGACACAATTTCCTGGGTAAATACTACAATCCCAGGGTCACAATATTTACAGGGTGGAGTAAATACAGCTCCTATTTTGCAGGGCCTACAATCAGAGCCCAGGTTTCTCCCATTGCTGAATTCGTGTGATTATTTCCCTGGTTAATTCTGGAATTCTGGATAATTTCGAAACAGCCCTTACCAAAATTTGTCAATTGCTCTGAAAATTTCATGGAGAAATCGTCAAATCAACAGTTATTGATAATGTTGCAATCTTAAAAGTTCTTTGTAGGGAGGAGGTTATTCTTAGAAATGTGACGTGACTGCTGTTAATGCATATGAGAATTCAATGTTTATTTGAGCACATATACACCTGTATATTTACCCATGCGAAGATACCTGCTCTGTGTAATTACTATTTTTTGCCCTTTTTTCCTCCATTTTTTTCACGGAGAAACCCCTTCCCCTAAATTCCACTAATTTTGGAGGTAGGTGTTCCCTTGCTGGTCCCATTCGAGATGCATATTTACTTCCGCCTTTCACAGGAGTAGTGTTCTGACAGAGTCCAGCGCTGTAATGGGCTGTCAAAAATGTTCTGAATGGGTTCAAACATGTAGTTTTAGTAAGATCTCAAAGTTCCTTGGTCATTACCGCCCGGGAGCACACATTCCCTACCCCTGGGAGCATACTTACTCAAATGCACAAGTGCATATGAGAAATTATTTTTACGAGTGCGAACCACGCTTTGTGAATCCCAAATGCGGATTCCTTTATACTTGTAAAACTGGCCCTTTATTTGAGTACTTGTGTCCAAGTGCGATTAAGGTCGGTGAACAAATGTAGCTTTTTGTGAACTGTGCCCTTAAATTTTGTGCTGGGCAGTTCCCAAGCTTGCTGCTCCAGTTTTAATAGTAATCCTCCGTAGGCGTGGACTGCTGTGCGATTTAGTGGTCGTGTTTTTGCACCTTTTCTTGAGATAGATGCAGTTTCTGTGACTCGGGTGTCTCAGGTGAGGGGGCAGATGGGAGATGGTGGGGCAGTGGCATAGATAGGTAATGCTAAAAGTGTCTCAGGTGAGGGGGCAGGTGGGAGACGGAGGGGCAGTGGTATAGATAAGAGGGTAGTTGGGACTGCGGAGAGGTGTCTGAGGTGAGGGGGAGATGGGGAGTGGCATAGGTAAGGGGGCAGGTGGGGATTGCAGAGAAGTGTCTCAGGTGAGGGGGCAGGTGGGAGGTGGTGGGGAAGAAGCATAGGTAGGTGATGCAGAGAAGTGTCTCGGGTGAGGGGGCAGGTGGCGAGGAAAAAGCATAGGTAGGTGATGCAGAGAAGTGTCTCGGGTGAGGGGGCAGGTGGGAGGTGCGAGGAAGAAGCATAGGTAGGTGATGCAGAGAAGTGTCTCAGGTGAGAGGGCAGGTGGGAGACGGTTAGCAGTGGCATAGGTAGTAGGGTAGGCGGAATTGCATGCCGAGGCGCAACTAGAGTCAACTTTCGGGGGTGCTAATACAAATTTTGGGGGGGCTAATTCTTCCAGCAATAGTCAGAGTGGAGATGCAGGGGCTCCAAGAAGCGGTGAAAAAACAACAAAGCCTCGATAACAAGTAAATGGTCTTTTAAAGTCCCGTGAAGTACTCGGGTGCGGCTGCAATAAGACGGACGCCAGACCGGCCAGCCCACAGCAGCTCAAAAACTGTCTGTGTGTTTACTTGGGAAGCTGTCTCAGCCCGGGCTGACACACATGACGGGGGGCCTAAATCCCTTTCAGCCCTATGGGCGTTGTACGCCTGATTGCATGTAAAAACAGATGGGAGACAGTGGGGTAGAGGAATAGGTAAGAGGATAGATGAGGCTCGCAGAAGAGTGGCTCAGCTGTGGAGGACAGAGGGCAACTGACTCAGACGACGGGGCAAGCGGGGAATGACCAGACGGGTGCGCTGCTCTTATAAAACATCCTTCCGTAAATTAGGTAACACAGTTCAGCCCAATGTAGGTCCAGGAGGGCTGGACACAACAGATTTCTAGGAACTCCACTCAAAATACCTAGAGTTAAGCTGAACCGAAACCCTTCACAAAGCCTCTGGTTAAAGTCAAAATCTGGCATGGATCCTGTCCTCCTGGACCTAGGCGGGACATCCCTGAGGTAAATGCTGTGCTTACTAAGATAGCAAGGCCTTTGGGACTTCACGAGATGGCATTAGCCGCTGGAACAATGACGGGTGGAGCAAAAGCAACAGCAACAAAAAGCATTGCGCGCCACTCTCAAGCTCCATGTCAACAGAGCTGTTTTTCATTAATGAAAAAAATCTCTACAGAGTTCAGCAAAGCATTGACAATAACATGGGGAGGAGGGGCGCTAAGAAACATAGTCCTACAAGTCGAAAAAAGGTCAATGGAATGAAAACAATTTCTCAGCACAGCAAAACGTACTCTCAGTATTCCTTTTCTGGTTCAAACTTTGAAAATTTCGCAAGTATCTGATCTGTATAGCCAAAGATCACATTGTGGGAGATCCAACTTTGGTATAAGAGGGTCAGATCCATGCCACATTTTAAACTAACCAATCAATCAATCAATCACGACACTTGTATAGCGCACTACTCACCCGGAAGGGTCTCAAGGCGCTTGGGGGGAAGGGGTCCGCTACTGCTCGAACAGCCAGGTCTTGAGTTGTCTCCTGAAGGCGAGGTGGTCCTGGGTCAGCCGAAGGTGAATGGGGAGGGAGTTCCATGTCTTGGCCGCCAGGTAGGAGAAGGATCTGCCTCCGGCGGTGGCTCTTCGGATGCGTGGTACGGCGGCAAGGGCGAGGCTAGTAGACCGTAGCTGGCGGGTGGGCGTGTAGAAGGTCAGGCGGTCATTGAGGTACTTGGGGCCCAGGTCGTGGAGAGACTTGTGGGTGAGGAGCCTGAACGTGATCCTCTTGTTGACGGGGAGCCAGTGCAGGTCCCTAAGGTGGCCGGAGATCTGGTTGCGTCGGGGGATGTCCAGGATGAGTCGGGCGGAGGCGTTCTGGATGCGTTGGAGTCTTTTCTGTAGCTTGGCTGTGGTTCCGGCGTAGAGGGTGTTTCCGTAGTCTAGTCAGCTGGTGATGAGGGCCTGGGTGACCGTCTTCCTGGTTTCGGTCGGGATCCATCGGAAGATTTTGCGAAGCATGCGAAGGGTGTGAAAGCATGATGAGGGGACGGCGTTGACTTGTCTGGTCATCGAGAGGGAGGAGTCCAGGATGAAGCCCAGGTTGCGTGCGTGGTCTGTTGGCTTGGGGGCGGTGCCCAGGGCTGGTGGCCACCAGGAGTCGTCCCAGGCGGAGGGCGATGGTCCCAGGATGAGGACTTCGTCTTGTCTGAGTTCAGTTTCAGGCGGCTGTTCTTCATCCATTCGGCGACGTCTTTCATCCCTTCGTGTAGGCTGGTTCTGGCGGTGTCGGGGTCTCTGGTGAGGGAGAGGATCAGCTGGGTGTCGTCGGCGTAGGAGATGATGTTGAGGTTGTGTTGGCGTGCGATGGCAGCAAGAGGTCTCATGTAGACGTTGAAGAGGGTGGGGCTGAGTGATGATCCTTGCGGGACGCCGCAGATGACTTCGGTGGCCTCGGATCGAAACGGGGGGAGGCGGACTCTCTGTGTTCTTCCGGCGAGGAACGAGATGATCCATATTGTATTGTATTGTATTGTAATTGCATTTGTATAGTATATGGACTGTGTAAAGATTCTGAATTCGTTTCAGTGTATATTATACTATTTCATGTGGATATCCTAAAAATATGGTCTGGACCCAGGTTGTACAACCTTGGCTTACATGCATTCATTTCAAAGATTTGAGCCTTTTCTGGTACTTACAACTACAGGGGGGTGAGCCAGCAAATGAAAAGGGAGAGTCGAGCCAAGGGCCTGGCTTGGCTCTTTGAGTTTTTGCAGGAGCCAAGCCCTGAAACGTTTGGCATGTAAATCATGTATCAAACGTCATATGATAATCAGATAAAATCTCTTTCAAATTTCAGTAAAGAAGCTTTATATCTTAATATATCAGATTATAACACTGCTTTGAGAGGCATTTATTAAAAGCAATGGTTTTAAAACATGAACGCACACACTTTTGTGTCGTGCCCTAAACACCATGCCATTAGTGATTCAGTGGACAAGCCAGTTGTGAGGTACACCCTATTTGTGGCCTAGATTCTTCTTGTACATTGAGCAAAATTACTGTCTATTAAATGAAACACACAACATGTTTTATTCAGCACACACCCTGAATTCACGTATTTGAAGATGCTCTCATAGGCAAAAATGAAGAAAAAAGGCAGGGTGAATAAAATATTTGCAGAGGGTCACACAGTTTGGTCTAGCAGAAAAGCAGGGATTAATCACAGGTTTTCTTGCTTCACATTGGGGAAAGCAGTCACAAGAGGGGTAGGTATTTATTTCTCTTATTTTTCATCAAAGGTTAATGTTTTTCTTTAATTCTCAGTGCAGGAGGTAAGAGCGTGGGTGGCAGGCAGAGCAACATGCAAGCTCGTCTCGTTCTGTGCTTGAAGGTCCAAGAGAACCGAGTCAGAGCCAGGCACCTTGCTCGAGCCTTTAGTGGTTTGCCCACCTCTAATTACAACAAAAAGATGCCATGTCTTTCTATGTAACTGGTTGTGTGTCCTTAAGAAGATGAGAATCGACTTTATGTTCTTCTCCACAGAGTTACATTTAGGGAAAAATGTTCACCACAGTGTGTTATATTTTGTTCCTTTTGTAAACTGCACGCAAATGATCAATTCTGCACAAGGGTCATCGGCTGAAGATGGCGCGACCTCCTCTTAGCCGTGTCGCACTGGGGAGGCGCCAAAAATTGGCATGTGGCGCTATATAAAATGTCCGCGTGAAGTAAATATTAAGACAAACACATTCATTTTGTGTACAGTATACCTTCAAGCAGGTAACTGTTATTGTAATCTGACCTGTTTATGTAGTAGTAGTATCATAATGCTGAAAGTGAGTGACAGGTTGAAATGAACCATCAAGAAAGTGAACAGCTCCATGAAGTCATAGCAGTGACAGACGAGCGCTATAAATACTACCCCATATAACAGCGTGATTTTATCATAAGAAACCTCAAATACAATATGTGTGTATCTGATGGCAAGATTATTTTCTCATTAAACTGCTCACAATTGTCCTTTAGGCCTCGTTCTGTTGAATGGGCAAAATGAAAAACGGGGTGCAAACGCCCAGTTTTTCACTTTGCACACGTATTTTCCTCCAGGTCCTATGTAGAGGACGTTGCACAGGAAGGCCTGTAGTAGGCAGCATGCACAGCGACCGCCCTCAAGTTTCCTTGTCCGACGGCTGAGTAGCTCATCCGGTCCAGGCATTTTCTTTGCATTCTGTGATTTTGAGTCTCTCCCTCTGGACTGCAAGTCACAGAATGCAAAGGGAAATAAAGCTGGTCTGGATGAACTACGAGCACGACCACGGAACAACTTTATTCTTTTATAAATCCGGGAGCACCTGGTGATGCAAGCATTGGCTAAACTCAAACAGGGAATGCGCTGTGATGCCATAACCAATGGTAGTTAGCGCTATACAAACGCAAATAACATAAGTGGTCAGTGTGAAAAGCAATCCGACCCAATCAGTGATTTGATTGGTTGCAGTTGAAAAGAAAATAGACAACGCGAAATGAAAACATAAAACGCCCGCAGATGTGCCTATTTTTGGATCGAAGGGTGTCATCTGCTTTTGACCCAGTATTGCAACATGCCTTCTGCGTGGCAGCAAACCGAGGGCAGCCAGAACACGCCAGCTGAGAACCAGACTCCTGCTTCAAAACAGGTTTGAGGGCTGCCAGGAATGAGGCCTAGTCGCTGGTGGAGGCCGCGGGCCGGGCCTGTGGTAATCCCGCTCTCACGCGCCGGGCCTCGTGAACCCGGGTCCCCTCTGCCCTGAAGCCGTTTGCTCCAGTTTCTTTCTGCTTTGTTTTTGTTGTTGTCCCGCGCGCCCAGCTCTTGGCGGGAACCTGCCTGGCGCTGGGCTGAGTTTAGAGCCTTATTTCTCCAGCACGTTCCGAGTTTGAATTAAATCCCCTGACCCAACAGTGTACTAGTCTGCAACCAAGTGACTCTATGCCACAAGTGACACCTTCAACCAGTCATGGTTTTTGAGGCCTGCACGTCCAAGCATGGAATGAACTTATTTTCCACATACAATATTTCCCAGACTTGCTGCCTTTGAGGAAAGCACTGAAAACTTGGCTGTTTAACCTCTTGCCTGCTTATGACGGAACCACGCTGTCATGAGCCACGGGCGGCGTGTGCTGATGACGGCGTGGTTCCGTCATGCTGCAGCCGCTCAGCCCGCGCTGCATTAATTCCCCACCTGTGCGGGTGAATTAATGAGCGGGCGGGGCCGTGACGGAACCACGCCGTCGTGAGCACAAGCCGTCCGTGACTCAAGACGGCATGGTTCCGTCACGAGCATGGCAGCGCTGCGCTCACCCCCCCCAGCGCCGCAGCGGAATTCGCGCAGCGGCCAAGGGGTTAACAACTAGTTTAAATTCAGCCATTTTATTTTTGTCCTTTGTTTGACTGATAACCTTTGAGCTAAGCGCCAGGACACCTTCGGATAACCACTGCATTGTATACATTTATATAACATAACACTGTACCTTCTAGTGAAGTTTTAACAGACCTGCCAGCTTACACACTTCCACTGTGTGTCACAAATCAGCAGTCTTCAAAGGGGCCCCCAGTAAAGAGCAGTTCTCACATTGTAAACATAAGGACACTCCTGGTACTTGTAGTTTATAAAGGTACAAACAGTGCTGCAAGAAATCTGGCTTCGGTGAGCTATCCATGAACGGACGGAACTGCGAAACTTTAGAGCTTTGGCAAAGGCGGGATGTGACCAAGGACCTCTGGGCAGCTGTGACAGCAATACAAATGCACAGTGTAGGCAATTTTTTTTTTTAGGTCTAGCTATTGTGTGTTTAACAACAAATATATCCATAATATATATAAATAAAGGAGATTTTGTTCGGCTGGCTTCATTCATTGGTCTGGTAAATTGTCATTCAGATTTTGCATCTGCCCGCCTCAGCATGTATTGAGGGCAATGGGTCAGCTTCCTTGGCTTTGAGTGAATGCACAAAGCCTGTACACACTGTTCACAGCCACTGAAAAGAGTTAATGTCTCTTCAATGCTAAACCCTGTTCCAAGTGTGCTTTTCAATTTCAGTTCTTTTTTTGTGTTAACTTTTAATATTAGCTATTTAATTTTTCCTGCATTCAGGTGGCCATATAGATTGTCATTTATTTGGTGTCTCATTTTTAAAGTTGTTGAGGGCCCGATTATGATGTCTGGCGGATCCCGACCGACCGTCGCACTACAATGATGCAGGTGGGTGCATCGGGCCAGGGGACCGTCCACCACGCTTTGAGCCAATCAGAGCATCGGAAACACACATAATGACGGCGGTACCAGCCTCAGCTCTGCCGTCAGGATTATGATGTCACTTTCCGACAGCCTTTCCATGTCGACCTTTCCGACATGGAAAGCCTTTCTGAAAGTGACTCTCGGGGCCCCTAGTAGGGCCCACGTCTCTCTGAGGCCTCAGCAGTGGGTGCCCCCCTAAACATCCCTGCACTATGTGGCACACAGTGCAGGGATGTTTAAAAACACCCCTTTTACAATGGTAGCTTGTGCGGCGGGCAGGCTTGTGCTGCGCGCCTTTTCTGCCCGCCGCACAAGCTACCATTGTAATATGGATGTTTCCAACCCCCCATATGGCGGTCACATTCAAATTGTGTGGTCGTAACAGCCGACCTGTGGTCGGGTGGTTCCAGTCCGCTACGGTGTCGGGCGGACGCAAGTCATCCCGATATCGTAATGATACCCTAAGTCATGGGTACCCACAAACTTTCTCTCTGGCCCAAATTTACAGTGTGGTTCGACGCTGAGGGCTGCACCGGTGGGGGCGGGGTCAGTGGGGGAGGGGGCAGGGCTAGAGCAAAAACAAAAACTGGACCATGAGGTTGAACACAGCCCCCTGTAGCAGATGCATTTGTCCACTGAGCCACTAGACCCGGCATACACACATCTCTATCTCTATCTCTATCTCTCTTTCCCTTTCTCTCTCTCTCTCTCTGTCTCCCTCCCTCCCTCTCCCTCCCTCTCTCCCTCTGTCTGAATCCCTCTCTCCCTCTCTCTCTTTCCCTCTGTCTCCCTCCCTCTGTCCCCCTCTGTCTGTCTCCCTCAGTCTCCCTCACTCTCTCTCCCTCCCTCCTGTCTCCCTCCCTCTCTGTGTACCTCCCTCTGTCTCACTCCCTCAGTCTCTCTCTCTCTCACTCTCTCCCTCCCTTTCTCAGTCTCCCTCCCTCTCTTTCTGTCTCCCTCCCTCTCTCTCTCCCTGCGTCCGTCTCCCTCTGTCTGTCTCCCTCCTCCCTCTGTCTGTCTCCCCCTGTCTCCCTCCCTCTCCCTCTCCACCTCCCTGTCTCTCTGTCTGTCACCGTCTCTGCCTCTATCTGTCCCTGCCTCTATCTCTGTCTCCATCTCTGTCTGTCTCAGTCTGTCTCTGTCTCAGTCTGTCTCTGCCTCTATCTGTCTGTCTGTCTTTGTCCCTCTCTCTGCATCTGTCGGTCTCTGCCTCTGTCTGTCTCTGTCCCTCTGTCTGTCTCTGTCTCTGCCTCTACCTGTCTCTGCCTGTCTCTATCTGTCTCTATCTGTCCCTGTCTCTATCTGTCTCTATCTCTGTCTGTCCCTGTCTCTATCTCTTCTGACTCTTTCTGTCTCTATCTGTCTCCGTGTCTCTATCTGTATTTGTGTCTCTACCTGTCTCTGTGTCTCTGCCTCCATTTATCGCCTCTATCTGTCTCTGTGTCTCTATCAGTCTCTGTCCAAACAGGAAGCTTCCCAAAATGCCCTTTTAAAAGTCAGCTGGGAAAGCGCTTACAGCTGACTTTTAAAGGGCCTTTTGGGAAGCTATCTGAAGGTGCTCTTACGTCACAGAGGCGGGCAGTAAACACAGAAGATGGCCGCAGGAGCATACGTAGTGAATACCTATTTAATACGTATTCACTACGTATGCTCCTTCGGTCATCTTCCGTGTTTACTGCCGGCCGTGGAAACGGCAAGGCAAGGTCCGCAGGCCGCCAGTGAAAGGGTGTCGGGCCGCTGGCGGCCCTCGGGCCGTACTATGAGTACCAGTGCCCTAAGTATTTAAGTGGCATTGTAACATTGCAGCTGCCTGTGATTTGAGTACTTGGTTAGGTGGTGATTTATGTTTGTCTTTTTCATAAATACAAATAATAAAATTCCAGGCACAGATGAAAGGATTTTTATATTTATTAAAAAAATCAGCACTAGAATGACCATATTAGTGAAATATTTTAAAATTAAACAATTTCAATGCATACTTATGGTGGCCACCTTTAGATGGCCACGTGTTTTCTTTATTTTTTTTCTTTACTCTTTGTAGCACATTCTCCCACTCCCCAAAAAACCTAACCAGCGCATCACTTCGCCAAGATCAGAACTTTTGAATTTACCAGTGCTTGTTTCATTGGTAGTGATTTAGGCCCAGAGGGCTTTCATGGACAGACCATGTCTTTGACTGGTGCTCTTGTTGTGTAAGTCGTATATCCACCCTAGAGGAAACAGAGCTGTCAGTCGGTCAAGTGGTTTGAACCTCTATTTTTAGTCTGTTTCCTGCAGCACTGGCTGTCAGGAAGTCTTTTTGTTTTTTGGGACATGTTAACTCATTTCCTGGACCTTTCCTCTGTGTGTTGTTTTCTTTTAGATGAACCAAAGCATTTTTTTCACCATTACTTTTCATTATTTAGTTTCACAAACTGCTTAGCACTGCTTTACTCAAAGTCTTTTGGGCCAGATTACGGTTTTGTGTGTTACTGTGGGTGTCAATGACTGCTAGTACTGCTCAACCCCTAAACCCTGTTTAAAAAGTTCAGTTTTAATGACAATTGGCTATTTATGATGTCATTTTTTTTATATTAGTAGTGTTTATGTACATAACATTAATGAAAATGCCGTAGTCTGGTTCATTGGCGAAAAGAAGGAATTACTTAAATACCGCTAATATAAGAGTACTTAGGGGTTTTCCATTCTTTTTGATTAGGTGAAAGAATGCATTTTAAAGCATGCAGGGCCAGTAATATTAGTAAAACATCTAATAATGTTCATTGGTTAATATAAAGTAAATTAAACTCCTCATCATTTCAAAGCTCAATAGTCAATGATTTGGTAAAATATGATACGATTTAAGAGGAACTTTACAAGGATAATTAGGGATTCTTCACATTTTCCAGATAAAGCCTATGTTTCAAATTTTTACATGCCTAATCCTTATCATACCTGGTGCCCGGCAACAGCAAACTAATATCCAGATGCCCATCCATAGGTATTCCCTATCTCCACACGCCCAGCAAAACGGTACGATAGTCTCATATGACCAGCAGTAGGTTTAGGCAACCTCTACATGCTCTGTACTATGTGTTGCAGCATTCATATGCCTTGCATCTGAATATGCCAGTCTCTGTGCCCAGCTACATTTAGTACCACACACCACATGCCCAGCAAAAGGTAATGCCAGTCTCGTACGGCCAACAGTAGGTTTAGCCAACCTCTACATGCTCGGTACTATATGATGCAGCATTCATATGACTTGCATCTGAATATGCCAGTCTCTGTGCCCATCTACAGTTAGTACCACACACCACATGCCCAGCAGCGTTTAGGTCCTGCCTCCACATGCCAAGCAACAGGCAATGCCAGTATCCTCATCCAAAAAACAAGTAATGCCAAATAGTCTGAAGATGCCCAGCAACGTGCATGGTAAGTCTCCACATGCCCACTAATATGTGTGGTGGCAGCAGGACAGCAACATGTAATGAGCAGTATGCCCTGCTGTTGATGTACCCATTACAAACTAATGGGGAAACCCAATAAACGTCAAAGGACCTGGGTATAATGCAATACGAACAACAAGTGGTCCTAACGTACCTCCTCGGACAGACGCAAGAAGTTGTGACTAATAATTTAATTAGCTGATTGTAGGCTATGCTTCGTCAAAAGTAGCACACACCTCTGAATGAGACTTGTACAAAAGCATTAGAGTTACAAAGGAGGCAGTACATTGTCTACTTACACTTAGTGGGCATGCTCCTAGTACATTCTCCACTTACTAGTGGGCATGCTGCTTCAAAACCACTGAGATTGCTGCCACTGGGAAGGCAATAGATTTGCAACAGAAAATGCTACAAGACTGACCTTTAGTGCTCCACATTTAAAGTAGCCTTCAGCACCTCCTATGTACTGGGAGCAAATCAAAGAGACATTCCATGTCAAAGAGGAACTGAACAGAGATGGGCGTCGGCTAACTAATTTGCATACGAAAGGCCATGATCCTCTGCAAACATCACAATGTGATCGCTTCCTAGTAGTGCATGATGGTGTGTGTTATTGTAATGTGTGTGGGTGTCAGAGCGCGACAGCTAGTGAGAGAGTGTCTGCGGTGGCAGTGTGTTTGATGTTGCTTACTCTAAGTTGGCAGAGGATTGCCTCTTGAGACTAGCTGGTTGTGGAACAGGTTTGACTAGTCACATGTGTGGTTTTTGGGACGAGAGCATTCATTGCATAGACTAAACAACTCATTAGACAATTTATTAGTCTGCTTGTCTCAAGGGTGAAGGACTACCTTCTTATGAAAGTGCTGAACGGGGGACTGGGCAGAGGTAATTATTAAACATAGAGTTAACCTGATTGAAGACAATTTCTTCTCAGTGTTAAACATGATTTTATTTAGGTCTGATCTTTCAGATGCAAAATTCTTAAAAATCTCTCTCTCTCTCTCTCTCTCTCTCCCTCTCCCCCTCTCCCCCCCCCCTCATCCATTGGTTTGTTGTAGTGTCATTCATATTTTGTTTCCGCCTACCACATCATACAGCATGGCACAATGGGTCAGTCCACTTCATCCATTGCCTCTCTTCGAGCGACAGCATTTTGCCTGTGTATGTGTGCGCAGCCACTCAAAAAAGAATCCACTTTTTTGCCAGGACTGGTGGGCCTTGCCATTGTGTTTTTATACCAGTTATGTGTGGATTAACAGCATATAATGATGCTTGTAATACAGACAATGCAGTTTTTCAACAAGATGCCATAACAGAGTATAATTAATGATTCTCCTCAAGAAACAGTTCTGTTTTTTTCTTGCCCATGCAAACGCTTACGTGAATTTCTGACAAGATATTTCATGTAAAAGCCTCTTTTAAATTCTCTTTTATGATGCTATATGATGCTTTTTAGGTCTTGCCTAATACAGTATATGCACTGTCTGTTGCAGCACTTGTTGTTATCTTACAGTGGGCTTACAGCACGCCCACTGCATACTACTGGTTGGCTTCATTGTCACTCCGCTGCTTGCTTCTCATTCGTCAGCTTCCAAAAGCTTTCCTTCCTCTTCTTCTCTTTATTTATCACCTGGAGTGTGGATGCATTACTTGTGTCGTGCCACTGCTAATTTTTTAGGCGCTATTTTTTTCTGTTTAAGTGCTCTAAGTGATGGTGTGTGTTTTCCAGCTATCTCCCTTGTGTACTTCTCCCTCCCTCCGTGTTCCTCTTTCTTGCCCTCCCCAGTTGTCATTCCTGCCCCCTTCCGCCCACTTTTTCTTGCTTGCCCGTAGCCCCCTTGTATGTTTGCACCCCAGAGTTGCCCGCCTTCCCACTTTAGATGTCCGTTTGCTCCCCAGGCTCTCCCACCTCCATTGTTTGTGTTTCCCCATCTTATCCCAGCCTCACCCAGTTGTCTGTTTGCTGCCCAGCCCCTCCTGCCTGCGGTCCTTTGTCTGCTTGCTTCTCCAGCCCCTAACACCCACCCGCCCTTGTCCTTATGTATCTTCATTGTCTCTGCGTGTCCTCTCCCCCACCTGCGTTCTTTTCTCCTGCCCCCTGTGTTGCCTTTTTCTCCAGCCGCTCCTGTCTGTATTTTAATAATTAATGCTGGCTGCATTGTATTACTTGAATAAAAAAGTATTTCTAGCCATGCTGCGCAGCATAGCTAAAAATCATTGCCAAAGACTATCGCTTTCACAGGCGAGATCCATTGGATTTGTCAATGCATGTTTGATATTGTGGAAATGTTATGATCTGTTATGTTTGTTTCTGTCCCCCCATCATTTCTATTTTTTTGTCATTTTAATGGCTATTCATATTATTGCTATGATCAATTGGATTACAGCTGAGATATATGTACCCTTGAAAAAACACTTAACACTAAGCACATTTTGGCTCCATTGGCAAATAAATCCACAAATATGTTTCAGTATGATTCAGCGTTGCTTTCCCGCCTTTTTCTGAACTATGCCATTTTTCTCTATGGCCCATCACTCCAGACACTCTAATTAGGCAAATAAGGTTGAATAACCAATTGTGTTGATTGCTGTAGGCATGTGTAATAGGGGAAGTAATGTCACCGCATCCTTGTCTGCCACAAGCAGGGGTTCTGTTAGCCATCCAATAAGGCTGATCCCATTTTTCTTCTAGATCAGAAGCCCGACTGCCAGTCACCCAGCAGCTCGCATTCCCGAATGTGATTTATTTGCTGTTCTGCTGCTGCCTTCTCACTGGTTTTTGGTAAGAAAGGTATGTTACTGATGGACAGTAGTTGGTGTTGGTGGCAAAGGCTGGGTGTTCTGCTGGCTTCAGCTTATCCGTATATTTTTGCTGAAAATGTCTTTCGCCTTGGGCAGAAGTCCTGAAAAACCTATCTGAACTTTTAAGGCAGGCATCCTTGCTTCTTTCTGCTTACCTGTAGCTTGTATGGGGAGGTGTTGTGGTCAAGAAGAAACATTCACTTGTTTATCTATGGAGTCTCCTAAGCTGGAGAAAGTGTTTGCAGCCTCTATAACTTAAAGGCGTTTCCTCGGTTTAAGGAATTTAAATCTTGCCCTAGAAGCACCATCAGCACAGTCCTGAGACATGGCTGACAATCTAGACCTCTGGAGCAGCATACAGAAGAATCCAAAGCGAGATCCAAGCAAAAAATGAGATTATAATAAAACAGAGCTGGGAGCGATGAATCAGTCGAAAAAAGACTACAACTGCATTTGGGCTATAGAACGGAAAGTTTCCAACAGAAAATGTGGCTGACATCTTGGATTGGTTTCATAGCCTAGACAATATAGCAAGGTATCGTTTCTTGGAAAAGAAAGATCTGGAATGGATTCAGAGTTCCATTGTAGAACTCTACAAGCTGCATGTGCAAAATGACCCCGAGAACCCTCACACTTTCCCTGCCGTTGTTCCTCCAGGAGAGACATGTTGCAAGAATTAACCCGCTCTCGAGGTCACAGGAGACCACAAACCCCCCTAAGAGGAAAAACCCAACAGACACTATGCACATGCAGAATTTGGGGCAGCAGCCACAACCTGCTCCCTACCTCAAAGAGCAGTGTGTCTTCTTTCTGTGAGGGTAGCACATCAGACAGTGACTATGAGCCGCCACCACCACAGAGGCATGACAGTACCCTTCCTCTTGCATAGGGAATGAATAGATAGGTCAGTTGTTGCAGCAAATCCGCATGTAGGGCATACTCAGTCAAACAAAGTGTGAGTTTCTTGACATTAACCGTTGAGGACATTTTCTCTAGACACAAAATGGGGAAACCCTTTGATACTCCTTTATACACACTGCTTTTGTCCAAGACTATGCCTGACAGTCTTTGAAACTGAGGAGTAAGTCATGAGTAAGTCACACCTTTCTACAGGCGTTGTGAATCAGTCCCTCAGTAATATGTCTCAGAATTTATTGTTCAGAATGGATTAATAATATGCAGAATTCCCTCTGTTCCGCTATGAAGATTTATATATGAAAATATCTGAACTACACTGGAGATCACTACGAAATACCTGGAGACACTCAGAAAGACTCTCTAGCGTACAGCGTGTTTGCAATAGGCGCAAAGTTTCGCAGAGCTATCTTCAGCTTTGATTCATAGTTCCTATGCTGATGTCAGCCGCACAGATGCATTTCACTGTTGAGTTTAATACACTTGATTATTAAGAACCTAAAGCTACAACTGATAGTTTATGTTCAGTATGATGGAACAGTTACACTCAAATATTTCAAAGAGTGTAAACCGCATTAGGAGTGAAAGGGTTAAAAGGCAAGGAAACATGGCATGCAAGTTGCTGCCAATTTGTATGCAGGAAATTAAAGTGTTCCTAAACTGCAAGTATTAAGCACAACTGCGTGCACTTAATAAGTAAAGTGAATAAATAAATAAAATTAGAGGGACCCAAGGTTTTTCTTAGGAGTCCATCTCCCATGCTGCCCAATGCCAGGGTTTCCTATTCTCCATTCCACCTCATGCCACTTTCTTTTACTGCGCTAGCCTTCCTAGCTCTTACTGTCACTCTTGTCTTACAGGTTCTTTTTCATCCTCGCGCTCTCCCTTTGTCACCGCTTTTCAATCTTTATGCTTCGTTCGCCATTTTCTGCCTTTTTTCTCTCTTACTCCAAGTCAATGTTCAAGTACGCTGGTACATCCCCTTGCAACCACCGGCACAAATTAAACAATGCAGCTGTACTATTATGAAGTGTTTGTTCAGAAGGCCTAGGAACAAAGAAAGTGAATCCATGTTTGAAATGTGTTTTCCATAGGACAGCAGTGTGATTAGTGTCAATATGTTTGGGTTAAGTGCGTCAAGAAGAAAATTATGTTTTGTTGTAAAAATCTTATCTAACCGTCATATTGGCTGATTGATTGATACATACTCATTACTAAGAAAGCATGGACGCTGTGATGCAATATTCTTATTTCTGGAGCATTAAACTGGTCACTAATGCACATTTTAAGGATCTCCCGTTCTCCGCCACAGCTTGATTAACTAATGAAAGCATAGCACTGGGTATCTGAGATAGGCAGTGATAGCCAGAAGAAAGACTAATCGAACCATCTGGTAGCTGGTTCCCTCCGAAGTTTCCCTCAGGATAGCTGGCGCTCGGAGCCCACAGTTTTATCTGGTAAAGCGAATGATTAGAGGTCTTGGGGCCGAAACGATCTCATCCTATTCTTAATGCGGGATGGGTTAGCAGTCTTGGGGCCTGATTTTGATCTTGGCGGACAGGTTGCTCCTTCACAATGGTGAAGGATATCCTATACGCCGAAATATAAATCCCATATTAAAATTTCAGTGGATGGGATATCCTTCATCGCTTTGACCTAGTAACCCGTCTGCCACGATCGAAATCGGGTCCATAGACCTCAGAATTAGTACCTACAAGAATAAGTGCCCTTGTTGGAATCTTTCTACATGTCAATAAAACAGGGGGTGGAAGGAGAGAGGAAGTGCATGATGAGTGAGAATAGGGTGGACTCAATCATAGGGATGTGAGCTCCTGGTCTGAATATCATATACGGGTTGAGGTTTCATAGTCTTCAGATTTCAAAGGACAGAACTGCTGTCAAAACCTTCATTATTTGAAAACATTTGTTTCCTACTCCGTGTGTTCCCTTTTCCATATATATTTTCTCTGTCTTTGACTTGAATAAACACACTGACTAGCTTGTACCAGTTGAAGTTGTAAAACAAATGTTTTGGATTGATTTGTAAACTGTTTTTAATTCAATTACTATTCTTGTATTGTGTGGTGGAATCATGTGACAGGACACAGGACATACTGCGCATTCCACGCGCTCTGCATGGACTCCTTTCTTTGCCTCCCCTGCATTTCTCAAATGTCATTTGAGATTCTTGCGGGATAAAGGCTTTCAAATTCTGCTTTCTCTGGTGAGCTGTTTGCATTATATAAAATCAGATGTTTGAAAATACTGCATCTTGGCAGGCAGGAATCCATCCTTACCAGCCAATATTCTTTACCCTCACCCTAAATAGGAGAATGTAAAGTCATGCAGCTGTGGCTATGCATTCAGGAGTTTAAGTCAATTGATGAAGTGAAATGAATTGAAAGATTCCATACTGGCCTCTAAACTAGGCTTAGGAAAGGAGTGGGTAATATCTATAGGCCATACCATTTTAAGCCTACCTATGTCATGTGATGAAAATGCAGTAATGCTTTCTAATTGGAATTTAAACCCTATCTATAGTATATCAGTGAAATAAGGTGAATTATAACCTTTTCTAAATCAGGAGAACAGGCAGCATATTTTATCCATTTAGAGTGCATAGCCAGTGAAACCTTTCTAGTTTGATGTTAAATAGTTTTTGTTATAAGAATAAAAATGCAATGTTAAGCATTTTGTGTTGAAAACTAATGGGCAGTATAACTATATTCATGGGCGAGATTGTTCACTCTTTTATTCTAGTTTCTGTAAGACAGTTACGCTACTGCTGAAAGTTGACGCATTTATACGATTTTAATGACTGTATATGAAATTATAATGATATTAACAAAAAGCAATATGCATTTATTTAGTTGGAACACACTTGTCTTTTGTGAGCAGATATCCAAAGGAAGAACATCAACAAGCATACCATTAAGGACAGGCCTCTTCCCCTTAAATACAAAAGTTTTTAATGGGAATGCAACAGTGTGAAATGTGGCGGTGTCCTGTGCCTTACTTGTGTACTCAGGTGGAAAAGAAAAAGAATTAAAGATTCCGATACATAAATATATCTTACATAAAGGAGTGTTCTGCCTCATCTACCACCAGCCCCCTTGGACAGATGTTAACATATCCTACTCTTGTTAGATCCTATTAAATGTATCTCCAAGGAGGTCTACCATCCCTGTGATATTAAAAGGCCTTGAAGCTCTGCGCGCATAGAGTTTAGTGTGGAGGAAATACGTACCCGTCCCTGTTATTGAGCTTCACACCAAGAAAGCCCCTCCCAACCCTGTGGTACAAAACAACAACTTAATGTAGTTTTGCGAAGTGATCAGGATTTATGTTTTTAACAGAAAACTGGTTAAGGAACTACCGAGCACCTGATGGAGCAAATGCTATTCCATGAGGGATGTAGAACCCATGATGTCGACCGAGCCAACTAGTTGAAGGGCGGATCGCTATAATTTATTATGAGAATTGTCAAATTTCACCGTTACATGCTATAAGGAAGAATAACTTGGATGCCATGGTGTGTGGTTGTGCTGTCGCGCCAGTGAGGTTAGTAAAAGGCCCCCAGTCATGATGTAGAGACCGTATCTGAATTGACTGAACACATTTGCCAAATACTTCTCCTTTATTTATTTATTTGAAAGATTTTATATAGCGCGAACATGACCAGTAACCGTATCCGAGCACTGAACTGTAGAAAGAGGATACGATTGGTCACTAAAAAACAAACTTAATAAACATTTACAGTTAACCAACCCAGTTACAGAAAGAGCAAACCAAACATGTGGAAAATGTAGCGAGAACATAAGTTGCATACAGAAAATGCCTCAAAGAATGAGATAGCCCTGTTGTCTGTATGATATAAAAGTTAGTTATGTTTTCATCAAGACGATTGTTACAGCTGGTTATTCAGAAGACTTGTTTTTTGAATGAGGAGGTCGAAGGGTTAGAATGGATATCGGGTGGAACAGCGTTCCAAATTCTTGGGGCCAGACCCGAGAAGGTGCGGTTGTAGGTTCTTTTTTTTTTAATATATGAGGTTTCAGCAGGAGGTGCTGGAGCTTCTTAGAGTCCGATTCATACCAGAAAGTTCAAGCTTTTTTGCCAGGTAAGTAGGGGTGTTATAATGAAGAGCTTTGTGTGTCAGGCAGGCACTCTTGAACCTAATCAGCCAGTTAAACAGCGATAGCCAGTTAAGCTGAATTAGGTCAGGTGTGATGTACCATGTTTTCGTGAGCCCGTGATGAGTATGGCAGCAGAGTACAGCGTGGCCCTAAGGGGGGGGGGCAGTCTAGCTTTGGGCAACCCAGCCAAGGTCACAATTTCATATTACACACTGGAGAAGATAACTAGGGACTGGACTGCAAGGTGTAGGTCCACAGAAAGCAAGAACGGCTTGATTTTCTTAAGTGTGTTGAGATGGCGGTTGGCTCCCCTAGTTGTGAGGTAATGTTCACTTTGTTTCTTTGCGTTCTGTTCTGTAGGAATGAAGAAAACCAATTTAAGACCAGGCCTGCTATCCCCATACTTTTTTCCAGAAGGTCTATCAGGTTTTCGTGTTTGACCGTGTCAAACGCCGAGGATAGATCAAGAAGGTTAAAGTAGGCAAGGATCATTCTAGTCAAGTAGTCTCTAGGCGTCATCAACAATATGGTTAGAGCAGTTTCAGTACTATGCCTTGCTCTAAAACTAGATTAGTATTGGTCAAGCAGCTGAAACTTTTCGATGTAATTGCACAGTTGTATGTGTACACACTTCTCAAGAAGTTTAGCTTGAGTCATGATATTGGAGATTGGACGTAAATTGTTGCGATCAGATAGGTCAACATTAGGCTTTTTGGAATAGGTGTGACTTGTCCTATCTTTAGGCAGTCAGGAATCCTACCCCGTAAGGGCGATTCATGGATAATCAAGGACCAGAGTGGGAGAATGGCAGATCTAAGCTTTTTGAAGAATTTGGCAGGCAAAGGATCGTGGAAATTATTATAGGGTTTAATGACATTATGATTTTTCGGAGCTCGACATCGTCAGGAAGTCTGAAGTTGTTCCATGATGTATTCATTAATGGAGTATGATCTATGGCTCTGGCCATGTAAATGTAATGGGCTTTATAAGAACATTCTCATTTTGGGGGATTTCAATGTACATATAGAGGAGAAACGTGATCACTTAGCTGAATGATTCAGGCTTGGCCTAGAAGTATGTGGATTAGTAGAGCTAATGAGCTTCCCAACCCACAGGATGGGGCATAATGTTAGACCATATTTGGACTGAGGAAGAGATGCTGAAAACATGTGATGTTCTTCCACTTTCATAGACAGATCAATTTCCAATACATTTTGCCAGGGAATTTAAGAAAGCTAAAAGGCCGGGTCAGAGGACTCATTTAGTTCCGCTTCAGGCCTAGAAGAAAATGAATTTGGGAAGGTTAATTGAAAGCCTTCGATAGCGGTTAACTTGTCCCCAGAGTTTGACACAGTTCCTAACACATTAAAGGGTTCCCACAGTAATCATTCAAATTTGTTGAATTAATTTGTTACATTGAAGGGAAGGAATGTAAAATTGCATAAACCCCAAAATAAGTGGTTTACAAAATATCCGAGGGAAAGCCAGCTAGCTTTGGCGCAACCAGAAAGGAAGTGGAGGTTGTCATATGATCCTAAAGACGTATTAGCGTATGAGGATAAACCTAATTCATATATGAATGTGTCCTTGTGTAACATAACTGATGCTCATTTAAAGTGCTCTGATACCTGATACCTTCAGGTCGAGTTTGCGCTATATAAAACTCTGAAAAACAAAAAACTAAATATAAAAATTAACTTTTCACTGATAAATCATCCAAACTGAAAACACCATCTTAGACCTATGTACTATTACTAGAGAACTATTTGCAAAACTGTTGGCCCTGGAGGCCCATCTGCCTTGTTGCTGCTAAATCTATATACAGCATTTGATACCATGGATCATAGTATCTTACTATATAGACTCAATTTAATTGGAATAAAACATTGTTTTGTTATGTATTTCGTTTTTTTGCACTGAAATAGTAGACTTTCCACCATTTCAGTCGATTCTTCAAGAAGTAAGTAGAATGCCTCTGGGATCTACCCACTCACCTATGTTGTTTAATATCAATATGAGATTCTGCTGCAGCTGATAAGATCTTTTGGGTGTTGTGTGATATCCAGCTGACGTCCATTTGAGACGGTAAGGGTTCGCCACCATGGAGAATTCAACAAGCTGAATTTCAGCTGTGCACATTTGGGTGCCATCTAAATCCCTCCAATCTAACGGTAATAAAACCACAATTTTAGAGATGGTTAATAAAACTGAAAGGTTGCAAAACTTGCTCTGGCATGGCTGTTTCAGAAAACTTCCCTAGCTGTCATTCAAGGTCAAGTCCATGGGAACTCTCAACTTTTTCTCTCAATCTTGTTTTTTTCCACCTGAAAATATTTAAAAAGTTACTTTCTTTTTAAATACTCAATACCACTCTCTAGAGGTTTCGTCCTGCATAATGGCCAGAATTGACTTCTATAATTTGCTGCCTTTTGGTCTTCGGGAATCCTCTTTGTCACCACTTGACAGGATTCAAAATGTTTTATACGCCTTGTTGATGGACTAGAGAAAAATTAACATTACACAAGTACGCATGTCCTTTGGCTAGCTAGCAGAGGATTTCCTTTAAAACCTATGTCTTACACATAGAGTCTACTAGAAGACTGAAAAATCTCCTTTTGTCTCATGCTTCAACTCCTGTAATCCTGCAATGTTTCTCAGCTTCATAGTTCCTATTTGTTTCACTCTGAGCAAGGAAATCAAGAACTGGAGGTGAGTCCTTTTCTCTCTGCTCGATTTTAAGCTCCCAGTAGGGATTCACGAAAGCACTAAAGACCTATGTGGCCTAACGTCTAGTGCTGCTGACATTGGAACTTGGTTCAAATCTATCATCAGCTCAGTATCCTGTCATACTCTGCAAATCACTTAACCTCCCCATGCTCAAAAATGTGTAAGATCTGGTTCTCATGTAAAGAACTCTAACACCCCTGGGGCGAGTTTGTGTTCTATAAAAGTGCAAAGTAAGAAGGTTTGGTATTGTAAACCATGAGTATTCTCGTTTATTTAGCCTCCAGATGCCAAGTTGGTGAAGCTTTGCTCTAAAAATAACCTTTTTTTGTATTGGCGCGTTGTTAAATGTCAACTTCTTCCACAAGAACATTGATCCATTGGAAAGTATCAGCCGCCTCCCATAAGCAAGTTGATACATTCTAAAGTATCAACTCGTCTCATGAGCAGGTTTATACATTGTATAGTATCAATCACCTCTGGTAGATGCATTGTACTTTATCTGTTCAACTATAATTCTGTTAAAATATGCTACAGTAATTACTTGATGTGTAGTTGATAGTGGAGAATTTTGGCTCATGGGGGTCCTGGATTCTTAGCTGTAGTAATTCATGTTGTTTGCAAACTTGTGTGATTAACGAGTAATGGATTGTTAATGTGTTCTCTGAGGGCCCAATTCACAAGGGTAAATATGCATCATGTATATTTACTTATGCATATACTTACTACTACACTCAGGTGTAACTTCATATTATTTTTAAAACTTTTTTTACCGTTTCTGAGTGTTAATTCACAGCTAGGAGTAGACTTACATGTCTCTACCCCCTACAATGAGGGGATGGATCCTCCTACAGCAAGATTTCTGAATGTAAAGTTAATACTAGTAACTTCACACACGTAGGTGGAGATCTCTACCACAGTGGCAAAGATTTCCCTATAGGAATGTAAAAGGAAAATTATTAATATGTATTATTCTTTAAAAGTATGCAAGTATAATATAATTGTAAATTAAGCTAAACTATTTATTGTTAACCTAGAAATAATAAAATTCAATGTTCCTTCACAAAAACCCATTACATTATTTATGTTATTTTTTTTAACATAGTAATTTAATTTGAGATTACGTTTTACAAAATAATTTTATTTTTGGTTACTATGTAGTACATTTTCTTAAGTAATGTGTTGAATTAATGTAAACACATTTCAGTAAAAGTTTAAACATTTTGGTTTATTATTAAGTTTTACAACAATTAAAATAATCTATAATGATATGTGTATATAATAGATTATGATACATATATATATATATATACACACACATATATATATGTATATTTGTAAACAAAACAAAAAATATATATCTATATATTCTGAAAAAAACAAAAGTTAAAGTAACTTTATAGTTAGGTGAATTTGTCAGTAACATTATGTCTTGAACAAAAATAACACAGAAATGTAACGGTTGTAGTTAACAGCGCTAACTGTTACGTGTACCCCCACCATGCCCTTTTTATTACCTCACATATTACATCACTCATGACATGTTCTATGGCATCATTTATAATATAACTGATGACATCATTGAGGACATCACTGACATCATCCAATGACTGTGCTAGTTTGTTTTATAGTTTGCATAGTGGTGAGCAACTATCATATTACTTTTCTACCTATTTCTGTACAGCTGGGGTCCAGCTAAAAGGTGTTATTGTTTACAAAACACTTCTGCTACTAATGCATCATAGGTGTGCTGAGGTATTGAAGAAATTATATATGTTTGCATTGAAGGCTAACCATGTGTGCAGGTGACAGCTGACAACTTGTGTCCATTATGTTCCACAAAAGGTTTTAGGTTCTGTAGAAAAAGTTGCAACAGGGCAAAGAGTCTACAGACAACATACTAAGTATTGTAAGCACCCGTTAGTTATTAGTCAAAATTGTGTCAGCATGACCATTTCTACATAACATAGAAGACTGTGTGCACCAAGTATTAAGCTATGTGTGTGTGCTTGTTTTGCTTCAGAAGATGGGTATCTGTGAAGTTTTCACCTAAGTATGAAGGCTGGAGGTAGTATGATCTTTAACACCTTAAGACCTTGGTTAAGTGAATAGTTTTCTTTGGACAAGTTCTGCCTAGAGTGTACAGTGTGTATCCTAAGAAAGTTGGTTTCCCCTCAACAGTTGTATACAGATTGAACACAGTGTGCAGGATAGGTTACCCTTTCATCTCTGGTTCATAGGCAACATGACTTTGGCTACCCATGAAGTGTATAGTATAAGGTCAATGTGGAAAATAACACAAGCTTGCTTTAGTGATTTCATACATTAAATCCCCAAAGGTGAAGACCGTATATACTATTCCAAGCTACTTCCCATTTACTTTTATAGCTCTAATGGTGTACCCGTTAACAGAGCAATGTGTATATGAAGTTTGGATGGTGTCATCATTGATGTCCTAAATGATGTCAAAGAACATGCTTTGAGTGATGTCAAATGTGAGGTTATAAGCAGTGCATGGCGGGGGTGGGAGTTTTAGTTAGCTCTGCTAACTATAACTGGTGAATTTCTGTGTTTTATTTTGTTCAAAACGTTAATGTTGTCACAAACAAATTCACCTAACTATAACGTTACTTTGACCTCTGTTTTTTTCAATGAATTTCTGAGTTAGAAAAAAAATAGATCTTTTTATTACCCCTAACTACAACTTACTTTAACCTTTAGTTTCTTCTGTGAATTTGCATGTGCCCCCGCTCCTCTAGCCAATTTCGTGCCTATTTCGGCCCCAAGACCCCATTCTCCAGAGCCTGGCATGATTGTGTGGGGAAGGGGAGCACGCAGCCTGAGGACTCCATTCTCTGAAGCCACTTAATAAAATAAAGGAGAAGGGGGCCATGATGTCCCCCTCCCCAAGCCTTGTTTGACCATGGGGACCCAATCCCCTAGGGCCATTTTGAAACGTTTCTAAAAATAAGGGGAGGGGGGCTGTACCAAAACTTTCCAGGAAAGAGCTGAGGTAGATCAATTTTTTGGGGAACGTTTTGTGAAGATTTGTCAAACGGGGCAAAAGTAATTAGCAAGCAAACCAAAAATGCTCCATCTATGGAAAAACAGGCCTAACTATAACTACCTAGTGGCGACCGATATAGGTAAAATATATATTATAATTTAAAGGTCAAAACAATTGAATTAATTTAACATTCATCACTATGAAGTGTTATTTTATTTGCTGCCCCCTTGTTTCGCCTGGGAGTGTGTTGCAATACCAGTGGTTGTCCATGGGTGATGCTTGACTCATACCGAGGCTGGTATCTGTTTTGACACCTTTAGGGCTTTGGTAGTTTGTGAATGGCAGTGGTGTTACTCTTTTGTTCCAGTGTTTCCAATACTATGTCACTCTCTAAACCCCTCCTTAAATTGTCCTGCCTCCCGTCCATTTAGTAGTAGGTATCCCCCATTCCCAGCCACTCCTTGTTCTCCTATATTCACAACAAAATGTATACCTACATGTGTGGTGACTTCTGCCACATCAATCGAGCTCTCTTGAAGAAAAGATAGGAGAGGTGGATGTGAAGGTCTCCGGCCGTAGGTTTGATAACAGCATTTTGTAGATTGTAGTACAATGTTATATACTACAAAATGCAATTTGTGAATCGGGCCATAAAAGTCTGAAGAGAAATCCTCCAAGCTAACAACCTTGTTGTTGGGTTTGTGACACTTAGGACCACCAACAGGCCGTCGGTGGCGGTCCGGCTGACCGACAGCCCTTAGGTCCAACCGCCAGATTACACTTGAAGTGGTCGGACCCTAAACGATCGGGGGGTAGACCGCCACCTCCGACAGGATCAGTAATCCCGTTGCAATCATGAATGCAGGCGGTGTCATGGGAGGCACTGCCATCTGGATTACGATATCCTTTATGGACAACCTTTTCATGGCGGAATGACTGCCTTGAAAAGCCCGTCGGAAACGGATTTTGGGGGACCCAAACAGGGCCTCCTTCCGTCGTAGGCCACAGTGGCCCAGGAGGCACATGTAGTGACCCCATGCACCCAGCGGTGCATGGAGGTGCAGGAAGGGCTCCTTTACACTGCAGCTCATGCTGCGGCCCTTTTACATTGTATGCAGCAACTTTGGTATTTTTTAGAAAAGCACAATCAGCCAAAGAACAATATAAACAATCTTTTCCTGATTGAGCTTCTCTTGTACAATTGGAATGGGAGGAGCTGAACAGCCATCTGTGGACCGACAACTGATAGAGAAGGGACTAATACAGGGATGCAGAAGGATAGAGTTATTTGTTTCGCCCAAGCACTAGTGTGGGCTGCTACTCATGACTCCGCAGTGCTGCCTATTCTGGGTGTGGTGGGTACTAATACTCTTTTTACCCTCACCTGTAGTTCAATAACAGCTGGTAATTACCTTCACCTGCAGCTTGGGCTCATACCTACAGGGTGGGAAATTTACAGCTGTTATTGCCTGGAGGTACAGGCAATAACACTAACTAAAATTATAGGAAGACACAGCCAGTTTTTTCAAACAAACGTACAGGCCTCTAAGTTGAATAGAGAACCTCTGTACCCTGCATTCACCTTTTATAGGCATCCATTATGCAGCAAGTCTAAGAAGGTGTATGCCTATTTCTTCTCTTTTACTGATGTGCGGCTCAGATTAGACGGGAATTTGGGCTCACCAAACAACACTTAGCAAGGCAGGGTGCTTATATGAACTGTTAACACAAAATCAGGAATACCCCCCCTCCCCCAAAAAAAACTTTAAATTACCTACTCTGGAAAGAACTACAGCACTGAACGACATCGCTGGCCAGAAACTTTTTTTTTTATTAAACATTTTATTATCATTTTCAAGTTAACAAACAACGGTACAGTGCAGCATTGCGTCAGGGAGCAAACATGATGCATCATATGAATATACATAGGTTATACATCAATTACATGGTTATCTATATGCTAACTTGCACGTCGTAGTCTATATGTCTGTTCAGTACACATGCGGCTCATAATTCCCTTTCTCTGGTCTTTAATTACTAACATCCAACAATGATTCCTCTAGTGGGGGCTCACAAATATATCCTCGGAAAGCATTCCATTTGCCCCATACTCGTGTCCATTTCTTGGGGCATCCCCTGCGTACAAAAACGGCTTTTTCTGTTACCATAACATTGTCCATATTGCGACACCATTGGTGAGGGCTAGGAGCCTGTCTCGATCACCAGTGTTGTTCTATATTACGCTTTGCCACCGTCATCCCAAATGTTGCCCAGTCAAGAGCCGCGTGATTGAGGTCTGTAGGTTCCCAGATGTTGAGTAGGCATCTTGACCAGAAACGTTTTTAATATAGTCTGACAACTACAGGTCTCTCCCAACTCTGGGACACTCCAAGCACCTACGCAGCCTTTAAAACAACTAGGGCAAAGAGCCACTAGGAGCATCTCTTTAATAGAAGACGGAGCTGCCTTTACAAGAAGCCGCCACGCTGGGGATGACAATCAACGGCTACAAAACACTCAACCACAAACATATTTCACCCTAGGATATCCGTGGAACTGGCTGGGAAAACGTCCAGCTCATCTCACCCCATGGCTGAGGGACCAGACCTCAATGCGCTACCACCTGTGCAGCAACGGAATCGAGGATATAGCGCACTTGATCTGCACCTGCCCTTACTTGAAACTGGGAAGGTCCTGGCTGCTCAAACGCAACCACAGTTCAAGCTCTGTGTGATCCGTATGCAAAGACAAGCAGTGATAGCATGCTTTAAACTAGACGACCCCCAGCTAAACTGCAAGCTGGTAAAATTTCTTTTTTTTCCCTTCAAAATACTTTATTGAATTTCACAAGTTTAGACAGAAAGCCTGTAACAGGGTTAGCATAAGATATCTAAGGCAAAGTTATACATATATAGTCATAAAGTGAGGGTAATGCGCCTAGCGGAAATCAAACTGCAAAGAGCCTGCATAGACATGGCCCCTTCCATCGTCCTGGAATAAAGGTAGATGCAAACCAAAATGAACTACAGCGTGACAGCTGTCACCGGACCCACTCCTTTTATATATGTCTTGTGCATTTAATAACCTGTTTTACTAACGTCTTAGCATTATCGACTGATTATATACAATGTGTATTGTAACGGTTTTCATTAACCACATACAATAAAGGTTACTTACTACAGGGAGGGAAATTGACATCTTATTGCCTGGAGGTAAAGGCAATAACGCTAAATAAAATTATAAGAAGACGCAGACAGTTTTTTCATACAAATGTACAGATAAAGGCCTCTAAGCTGAATAGAGAACCTCTATTCCCTGTATACACCTTTTATGGAAATCCATTGTGAAGCAAGTGTAAGAATGTGTATGCATTTTTCTTCTCTATTAGCAAGCAGTGTTATTGCACTCTCTGGATGATGGCACACAAGGAAAGAGACCTCGAGGAGGAAGCCTGTTGGGGGTTGAGTCAGTATTTTACATGTGGAGGTAGCCCAAGGGGGGATTGCATTGGGAGATATAAAGCACTGAGGGCGAATGAACACACTTGATTTTCTGTTAAGGGTTAAAATGAGACCTTTCGAGGGACAGACAAGTTTGTGCTTGCTAAGGGTGGCACTAGGGACTACTTGATGATGTGAGTAAGGATGCACATATCGGTGAGTAGAATCAAAAAGATTTGTGAGTAGAGATTGCAAACACAGAGTGATGGGTAGGGAGGAGGGTAGGACAAGGGAGAGGGTTGGACATTTCGAGTTGGGGGGGGGGGAATTGCACTAGGTAGGGATCGAAGATTGTTGAATGTTGAGGGCGGTGATGGGAGATCAGCACCCCTACTGGCAGGTGGAGGTATGCACATCCAGCGCAGGAGCTATTGAGGGTTGAAGTGCAAGCAAGAGACAAGCTCCATGTTAAAACCCTCATCCTAAACTAGTAGATCCCATTGTCTTTCTCGTTTTGCTTGGAGGTTATTTCAACTCCAGTGCAAATTGGTGCTTGCGAAGTAGTGCGCTACAGAAGTGTCATCATTCACCCTTGGGAGTCAATCAGTCCAGCAGGTGCCCAGCCCTTAGGGACACCCCCTACTGGAAACCCTCAGCACAATTGAGAATTTGACATATGCCCTTTATCTTCGTGACGGGCATTGAGTGGCAGCCGCCATGTACTAATCCATTTCCCATTAAAGGTTGATACCCTGCACGTTGTGGAACCAGAGTCACTGTTGATTTCCTGAAAGATGTCTAGCACCACCAGGTTTATGCACCATAGCTTGGAGGCTCATTGCATCAAACACTCCTGTGACTTGGATCATCGGCTGGTTCCCTTGGCCAACCAGTTACTCCCTTATTTGTGGTTTGTGATGAAACTCACTTGTGGGCGTTCCTCTAATGGGTTTTAGGCATCATCACTGCACCATTAAGTCCTACTCCCTTACTTACCTGCCTTCTATGAACACTGAGCAGCAAAGAAAACTAGAAGAAAGGGCACATATGTCACAGCATCTAGGACACCGTGGTACCATCCATTCACTAGAGTGTCTTGCATACAACTATTATTAAGCCTCAAGGCTGCAGGAAATGAATGTAAGACTTGAAGTAATGTAGGCTTCACTGATCACAGTTCAAGTGCGAAATATACTGTTAGTTTTGTTCCTCAATCAAGCACTCACTATGGATACAGCCGTATTCACAAAATGACATCAAACATAGGGCCTGGATCGGGATATAAAATGGTTCTACCCTTTCTGTGTCTTTGAAAAAATGCACTTAACCCTTGTGTGCTTCGGACGGCCCCTGGCCGTCCGACGTCACAGTGGGCATGTGTGGAGGAGGGCCAGTGGCCGTCCGAACCCCGCCCAATCATTAATTCGCCCTCACCACAGGGGAATGTGCGCAGCACGCAAGGGGTTAATACATAAGACCACTTGTCTGTTTTCTCTGCAACCAGGTAAGTTTTGCTACAGGGGTACTATCAACTACAAAAATGGCGACCTGGGAAAATATTGAGTCCTCAGTCTCTACCACTGCTCTGCTGTCAAGGTAAGTATATATAGAGAAGTGTGGATTTATTATCCTAACTTCACCCCCACTTAAGTTGACGATATAGTGAATATTTGGTTACTAGCCAGGGGCCTGACTTAGACATCAGAGTACAGGGAAAGGCATTAATACATAGGAACAGAACAGCTGCCAGTCAAATTTTTAACATGCTTTTGGTTCTTCAAAAATAAAATCCTAAAGGGGGATTTTTAATTTTGTTTTTAAAACGAAAACTCATTGGAATTTTCTCCAATGGTGTGGGGGTCCTTTAAATGTTACCGCCACATTTTTCACAGCAGTAAGGGTGAGTAAAAACTCGCTATTCGGCCGACCACTTTAAATCGAGTTGGCAATCGAATGGCCAAACTTCAGATAGCCCCTATTCCACTGGGATGTCGGAAGAATATGTAAGTGGCAGACCTTCAATTCTGGTGGAGAGTATATTCAGTCGCTGTTGTGACAGAGTACCCCATCAGCCAAACTCTAAATCAGCCCCCGGTTCCCAGTCATTACAAACATTTTTGGTAATTACCACGAAGTGTCAGTGAACCAGTATGACTGCCCATTGTTTCCTTCCAACTTTAACTTTCTCAGAATCATCAGGGGGCTCCAGCGATTCGGACAACCAGGCTGGCCCTAGTCACTCTGTGAATAACCCAGGACCGTCTTTTTTAGGCAGAGGAGCAAGGCCAAAGAGAAAAGTCTGGCACCAATATCCTGGGGAACGCCAGACCAGGAACAAACATTATCAATGGGGACAACAGCCATACTAAATACTAACAACAACAATATGGATGTAATTCCTATTTTTAATTTATCAAAACATGTGTTATCCTCCTCTGAAATATCACTACTAAGTAAGGGTTTATCCTTTGTGATAACTGAAAAAAACTATTTCTTCAATCTGAAAACTGAATTATTTCAGTTTTTCAGGAAGATTCGTTTGAAAATATTCTTTAAAGATCGTGAATTTACCTCTTGTGATTCAGTTACAGGTCTGAGACCTCCATCCACTTTTTATCCTACCAATGCAATGATGCCACATGAAATACTCACTTTTGAAAAATTGGTTCTACAGGACGTAGCCATTATAAAAAATGAAAGACAGTTCACACCATATAACATCTCCCTTGCTGAACGCCAAGCATTAAATAGTCTTAAACATGACTCCTCCTTGATTCTCAAACCAGCGGATAAAGGAGGAGGCATAGTAATTCAGGACAGAGTTGATTATGATGTTGAGATTAACAAACAAATATCTGAGGATAAGCATTATAAAAGATTTAACCATAATCCATTGAGCATGATCCGTCAAGAAATTCTACACATAACATCAGAGGGCCTTGAACAAGGTTTCATAACTAAGCATGAATTTGAATATCTAAATGCTGAAAATCCTAGAACTCCGGTTCTTTATACTCTCCCGAAAATACATAAAAGTGTGACTCATCCTCCAGGTAGGCCCATCCCATCGGGTTGTGGTTCTGTACTTGAGCCAATCAGGAAGTATATTAATTTTTTCATTCAAGACTTTGTCCCTCTTCAGAAAAGCTATGTACGTGATACAACACATATGATAAATTTAATTGAGGGCTTGGCCTTTAATGAAGAAACTGATTTGTTAGCCACTCTGGATATTTCATCCTTATACACAAATATACCGCAAAGGGATAGTATACTTGTGATTGAACGGCTTTTGGACACAAGACCAAGACCTTTCAATGTTCCTACCTCATTCATAATTTCGCTATTACGAATTGCACTTCAAACCAACTATTTCGTATCCAATGGTTAATATTATCAACAGTGCTGTGGGACCAGCATGGGCGCAATTTTTGCGCCTAATCTAGCGAATATTTATATGAATGACATAGAGTTGAGATATGCTTTGAATGACCTAAACCCCCAACCTTCCAACATCATTTGTTGGTATAGATATATAGATGATATCTTTTTAATGTGGAGAGGCAATGAGGATTCTTTTTATGACTTTGTATCTTACCTTAACCGCGTCCAAGTGCATTTGACATTTACATCCACAGTCCATAAAAAGACAATTGCATTTTTGGATTTGAATATCCAACATGATGATGGAAGAGTGTTCACGTCACTACATAGGAAGCCCACTGAAAGAAACACACTCTTAGCATATAAAAGTCAACATCCAAGAGCGCTGAGAGATGGCCTTCCCTTTGGACAATTTTTGCGTATACGTCGCAACTGTGCCCGTAGGGAAGACTATTTTAGTGAAGCTGAAGTACTAAAAAAGAAATTGTTGTTGAGAGGGTACCCTAATAAAATAGTAAAAAGATCGCTCAAACGAGCATGGTATTGCCCAAGGGAGGAATTGCTTGTATCAAAACCAAAAAACAGACATCCAAAGTTGTATGTGTCACTACATTTGGCACGCATACTAATAAAATCAGGAAAGTTATTCTTAAGCATTGGCAGATTATTCAAAGTATAGATTCCTCATTTGAAATTCCCCTATTTGCATACAAAAGGGCGAAGAATATAAGAGATCATTTGGTTAGGTCATCAACTGAAATTACACAAAAACGAGGTACTTTGGAAGCGGCATGGGGACTTCCTCCTGTAGTTGGCCACCATAGATGCGGCAACTGCATCATATCTCTCACTGAAGACACTACTGTGTTCAAACATGGTGAACTTGAACACAAACGTGACTTTTTTTCCAATTGCAACACCCGAAATGTTGTGTACTGCATCTGGTGCCCATGTGGCTTGCCCTATATTGGGCAAACACAACAACCAATTAAAGCCAGAATAAGTCAACATCGCAGTCGCGTCAGAAGATCTGTGGTCACTGCCCCCCTGGTCCAACACTTTCTTGACAAAAATCACACCACCGAAGAAATCAAATGGCAAGTGATTGATATTGCAAAGCTACCAGAGAGAGGCGGGAACATTTCACAAATATTACAAAGGCGCGAATGCTATTGGATTGAAAGAGTTGATTCTATAAATCATGGGTTGAATTCAGCTGAGGAATGGCGAGGCTATGTAACCTCTCTTCCACAGTAGTAAGGAAACTGTGGTAATTCTTCTGATTGAAGCTATGTCTGATGATGCATGTTTGGTTAAGTATACAATTGATTGTCATGAATTCACTGTACATTACACACTGTGCTCTTTTGAAAATTATTGTATGAATTTCCGGATCAGATCCTTGGTTTCTATGTAAGGGCAATTAATTAATATATGCTATTGGCACTCATAACAAAATATAGATAATGTCATATGAAATGTTTAGTATTGGGTGTCAACTGTGAAATGAATATTCATGCCAAATGTAAATTAATGTATAATGCTTATGTGGTTTGAACATTTTATTTTATTTTATTTTATTTTATTAATTTTTCTACCACAAAAAGATATTGACTCAATTATAGTTGTGGAAGGTTTCTAGAGCGATCTAACTGACAGCAACCTGTTGCCCTAAATATCGAGTACTCTGGCTTCCTCCAGTTCCCTGTTAGTCCCATTTCTATTGTGACGATCGAGCCTTCGCTCTCCTCACGCCCCCTACGTTTTTTGCTCGTAAAAGCACACATGCGCGTAGTCCGTCACAAATGGTTTCCGGATCGCGGAATTGAAACTTCAGACTGCACCCGCAAGTATCCAGCAGGTGAGACATCCTATGACCCCGTTTTCATAGTTTTTTGCTAAAGTAATTACCGCGGCTATTAAACTCAAAAGCCACACTGAACGCACTGCAATCTTTCAGGTATCGTCCTGAATTGGCAGCGCGATTAAGCCCTTCCTGCGAGTCTTCTTGCCTTATCTTCATGGAGTACATTGTTTACTCCTCGCAACTCGGTAAGCTGGACACCGCGTTACATTTAAGTATATGTCAAACTACACTGTGGAGTCTGATCACCTGCTATGCATTTTTTAAGGTAGTCTCCCGCAATAACCTGGTGCAGTCAAAAACAAGTTAAAGCGACCCTAATCATTGAACCACGACAGTGGTAAGTGATGTTTGTAACTTTTAACTTTAATTGATTCTTAGTCATTAATGAATTACATGATAATGACACTGAATTACTATTATTAATTTCTTTTATGGACGCATTGCGACACAACAGTACCCGGCTGGGTCCACTGTAAGTGCTTTTACCCTTATTCACACGTGGTGGTCGCTCCAAGTCATCTTTCTGTTCACGTGCAACCCAAAACACTGGGTAACTACTTCAATTGCCCCTCAATAAATTCCAATATATCCAAATTAATATAATATTCCAAATTAGTGTTTTTACACCTTTTTAAATTTTGTCACCCCTTATTCACAGAGTCCCACATTGTATTGTCCTGACGAGACCCATTATACTTTCTGGGTCGAAACGCCGTCGACGCTCTCAGAAAACGAACCCCATGCACAATGCCTATGGATCTTGATAGCTGCTGTCACAAACCATTGTGTTTATAATCAACTTTGGTCGTTTTCCTGCATTACTATTCTGTTTAGAAACCATATATGTCACTTTTTGTTTGTATTGGTTTTGTATATTGTTGTACTTCCTTGGTTCCTTTCATACACCTTGGGTCACTCTTCACTTAATTTTGTAGCACTAAGAAAATTATGAAATTTAAACAAAGAAATATAAAATTGAATGATGATAAGTACACTTCTGTGTAGAGTCGTTTTTCTGTCGGACACCCTCCTTAAACCCTGTAATTGTTATTAATTAACATATATTATCAAATCTTCAGTTTACATTTATTGTGCCACTGGAACCGCTGTTTTGGATATAAAGCACTGACCCTGGTTCCCTTGTGGGTAGGGTTCCCTTGTCCCCGGTTGTGACATTGTTTCCTTCCAGGCATGTCTCTGGTGTCTCCAGATGCTTTTAGATGCCAGAGGCAGCAAAACGTGCATTTGTAAAGTGCACTTTGGATTCAAGGGGCTTCTAACTGCTATATAGTAGATGCCTGTTGTTACCCAGCTCAGCTGCATTCAATTTACCTCCTGGGATTAAAACCTGGGGTTAAATCACAGACCCATGTATAGGGTGCCTTCTGCATGGCCACCAGATATATGGTTATGACAAGCAAAATTGGTGTTTTTGTTGGTTGTTAAATTTTGGACATCTTTAGATTGTGTCAGAAATGGCATGGTATTGTTAAAACTGGATTTCCCATTTTTTCTGTATTTTACGTGGTGGTCTTCTTGGTTTTAAATTAAGCACACCTTGGTCCTGACCCCTATTTTGCCACTTGCTCAAATAATGTTTTCCTAGATAACCATCGCTTCTCACTCCCTTTTTTTTTTCTTTTTTTTTTGCAAAATTGGGTGGTAATTTATAAAAAAAAATCTGTAGTGTAAAGCAGGGTATGAAAACGCGTATTTATGTACATTTTTATAACGTTAAATCAAATGTGCTTTTAAAGCAAGAAATGGAAGAGGGAAATAGATAACAACGCAGACGTGTGAGCGCACATTTAGTGCACCTGCAAACAGGAGAGAGTTAGATTTTGTGATAAATGTTCATTTCCTGAACGATCAATGGAATTTTCCCGACAGAGGAAATTAATGCAGCTATGGTGGACAGTAGAATAGCCAGTGTGTTATAGGAACTAGTTCAAGGAAGGAAGCGGGCCCCTGAGCTGCTGTTTGAATTAAATATAATACAGCAATAATCGGAGTTCAGTGGGCACCTCAGGCCTCCGGGCCCAGTGCCACTGCACCTACTCAACCAATGCTGGCAATGAAAGTTATGCCTCTGATGGTGGGGCATCATTTTTTTGGGGCATATGAAATATCTTTACTTCTCCCATCACCAAAAAGTAGAAAATATTCCCGTATTGAGTTTTTATTTATTTTTGGGATTTTCTGTCAATGACTGATTTTAAATCACTTCAGGAAAAGCGCCATTGGGGAAGTGTGGACAAGTTTCTCTTATGTAAGGCCGACATTAGATTTGCGCTTTTATTCTCAGATTTTATTTTGCATAAATCCAAATTCCTTCTTTATTTTAGAGAGGATAAGGTTCAATGAGGAAAGACTAGGCCATGAACCACACAGTTTCCTGGTGTGTCCTTGGCTCTCAGCTCAACTTATTATGTGAGCACAGTGTGATGTTTTAATGTTAAGTTAAAGAAGCCAGTGACTAATTCTGACACATTTCGAACTTCCATGGTCTTGTTCAGAATTATAGGTTTGGGAATTGTTTGGGCGGGGCGGGGCGGGCTCAGTCAAAAACAACATCAGCCTAATTTGCTGTGCACCTTGGAATATTAGAAGCCATACAAAACAGGAACATATAAAGCCCTCGTCGTTCATTGGTCTGTTCAGCTGCCATTTATGTGATGTGTCAGTTCACCACAGTCTATTGTATGGGGTAATGGGTCAGCCTACCTCAGCGATTGGCCCTCTTCACTGTGACGGATGGCATTTTGCTCTTGCACATGTGCATAGCCACCTAAACAGTAGTCCACTACTGCAAATCAAAGTTCTGCTTTCATTTTATGTATTTTTCATTTATTTTTTTCCAGTGGGCCTGGTTTAGGTACCGTCTAAGACAAGACATTGTATTTTTAGTAAACATTTATATACTATACACACTTACATATGGGGGCTTTCAGTATGCCCTCTTCATCCATTGGTCTGCTGTAATGTCATTTATATTTTGCTTCTGCCTACTCTATCACACAGCATGGAGCAGGGTCAGCCCTCTTGAGCTATTGGCTTACCTAAATGACAGCATTCTGCCACTGCACAATGTGCACATGAGCACAATAAGTAGTCCCCTTCAAAGGAACAACTGGCACAATCTGTGCTTTTACATTTAAAAAAAATTGTTTATAGACCGTGCTCGTTTAACTTGGGTGAGGGTCTGGCAGCTCCTCCAACACTGCTGCCAGGCCTCTTGTGTGCCATGTGTCTTTATGCAAAAACCCTTCACAACATAAGCATTGGCAAAGCCAAAAGGTCATGAGCCAATGCCAACCTATTATCTTTGCCAGTGGCCGGTCACTTACTTCTTTTTGCAGTCATATGCACAACATCTTTAAACCCTGTCATTATTACTTATTAATTATTTTACACTTTAATTTCTGTAGGTTATTTTGAAGAAAAACAAAATCTAAAAAAAGTAGCGTGTGCCTAGACCAGATCTATTGGTTTTTGCCAATGCTTGTTTAAGTGGCATCACTCGCTGATACAGCAGCTGTGGGCTCTCGTCATCTTGTCAGCTGATGCATTCACTACCAGTCTGTGATCTCAGTGATCCCTTGAATGGCCCCATTGTCATGGCACAGTAAAAACGGAAATGTGTAGGGCGCTTCTCACTGCTTCTTTGTAATGCGCCAAACAATGCATAGGATAGAGACCTATCCAGTAGGATCCACAAAAAAATCTGGGGCGTAGCTATCATGGGTGCAGCAGGTGTAGTGGCACCAGGGCCCAGATTCATTGAACCCAGATAATTGCTGTATTTTACTACTACTTTGGATGCTTGTTTCCGGTCCAGGGAGGACCTGGCTTGGCAGTTCGGTCTGGACTGTTCCCATGGGGCACAGGGTCAAGACTGATTTGCATATGGCTGGGTCCAAACTGGAGTGGCGTAGTGGGCAAAAGAACGATGGATTTAACCCAGATCTTTTGACTGGGGGAGAATGTTTGCATTGTCAGCATTCCGTCCATCATTTGTTTGATGTAACACGTATTTTACTACTACAACAGCCGTCAGAGGACCCATGATCCTTGCACCAGGGTCCCTGGCACGCGTGCAACACTACTGCAGCACATGTGCTCTAGTAATGCACTTATTTAGATCCAGAAGTAATACTGTGCGTTAGTTAAAATAAGCTAGGAATAACCTATACAGTGCTTCATTCTACACTTGTAGATTTCTAAGGGCTGAAAGTGCAGGAACAATTAATTTTTCGAGGGAAACGGTTAGATGCCAAGACAACCAGTGGAGCCCTGTTTATTTACGCAGTAGCGCCCTGAAGGCTTGGATTTGTAGGCCCTACTATGCAATGGAAAAAGTTAAGGTGCAACTTTCGGAATCCAAAGGTCTGTTGCCAAATGGAGAAATGGTGGTCGTTTCTCAATATAACCTATCAGTCCTCCTATCTCCAGGCTTCCCAAGTATGTCTTGTGATTTAAGTGTCTATGCTTCCATTAAGTTGGTGGTAGAGAGGATATAAAAGTAACTAATTAACTTGTAAATACACATTTTATTAAATTGTAGATCGGCTGTACGTCATGCCTCTGACATAGCTGACCTTATTATAACCAATGAACCCAACCGTATAATTTTAACAGACACCTGGCTAACTGAGTCATCCACACCCATTCTAGACATATTAGTTCCCCCAAACTACTACATCACAAGACTAGACAGACCCATTAAGATAGGCGGTGGTATTGCCTGCATTCACAGGAACAACATCTCTGTGAACCGCTCTAACACCCCAATGTTCTCTTTCTGCGAATACCTTTGCCTACTCATTACTAGTAATAGCAAGCCAATATGCACACTACACTCTTTCTACCATCCTCCTGGCAACAACCTCACCTTCATCGAACATTTGATGGAGATTTTAGCGACGAACGTAGGGCAACAGAATACACAGATCTTCCTGGGGGACTTCAACCTCCACTGGAATGATCTTGACGACCCATAGGTCAATAGCCTCAAAGCTTTCCAATCCGACCTCAATCTGACCCAAATTTGCGACAGCCCCACGCATCAAAAAGGATCAATCCTTGATCTAATAATTTCCAAATCAAACTCTACCCAACTGGAATCGATCTTCCCGAGCGATTGGTCCGAACATCACATTATCACTTTTCATATCAAGGAACTAGTCAAACTGCTCTCTGTCCAACCCACGAGAACACAAATCTGGAAGAGGAACCTAGAAAACATCAATCCAGTCGATTTTTCATCAGCTAGTCACACCCTCGGCCCCCACCTGATGGATCCACCGATGTTCAGGCTTTGACAAATCACTAGTTCCACTCGATGAACAAGGTTCTTGACAACATAGCCCCCCTACAACTAAAAAGAGTCAACACAAAGAACTCAAACCCCTGGTATGATGGTAGACTAAATGAAGAAAGGAGATCATTGAGAGCTATTGAAAGACAATGGTGAGGCGTCCCTTCCACCGATCACCTGAAATTACTATGGAGCACTAGAAATGCCTACTATAAAAGGATTAGACGATCAAAAGCGGAGTACATACATACTCAACTAGACCATGCTAAGAATCGCCCCAAAAAACTCTTCGAAATAATCAAAGCTCAGTCTAAGGGTGTCCACTACTCCCCCCAAGCCAACCCAGATACACTCCCCAAATGTGAGGATCTTGCCTCCTTTTTCACAACAAAGACTGAAAAACTAAAGGCTGACATACTTAACGATCTAGTATCACTTCCTGTTACTCCCACAATCTCCTCTCGGACCACAGCGCAGCCCCTGTACAACTGCATCACAACTCCAGACCTCAAAAACAATGCCTCCTGGTCCACCTTCAACCTCTACAACGAAGAAACTATCCTCAACATGCTCAGTTCTCTGAATCCCTCTAACCATTTCACTGACCCCCTCCCAGCATCACACCTAAAGACCTTCATGCCACTGCTAGTGCCCCTATGGACGAGGATCATAAATTCCTCCCTCATGCAAGGATCCATCCCTGACATCCTCAAAGCTGGTCAGGTGTCCCCCATCCTTAAGAAAGTTTCAGCAGACCCATCTGACTTAAATAACTATCGCCCAATATCTAACATCTCAACCCTTGCCAAACTACTCGAAAAGTGTGTCCACACGCAGCTCAGTATCCACATAGACCGCGTCAACCTGCTAGACCAATTCCAATCAGGCTTTCGATCAGGACACAGCACTGAATCAGCCATGACCCACATAATTGATGATGCACTACAAATGCTGGATCAAAACAAAGCCTGCCTGCTAATCCTCCTTGACCATTCATCAGCCTTCGATACAGTCAAACACGACGACCTACTGGACCTCCTGAAGCATAGAATGGGGCTATCTGGAACAGTATTAAACTGGTTGACCTCTTTCCTCCAAAACAGAACACAAAGATTCAAGATCAACCAATCATTATCTAATTCCACCCCTGTCACTCTAGGAGTACCTCAGGGATCTTCTCTCTCCCCAACACTCTTCAATCTGTTTATGGAACCACTCACCGAGCTTCTCAACTCCGCAAATATCCAATATCACATGTACGCAGACGATACACAACTCTACATTAAGGTCAAATCTCTTGAAGACATCAAGTCTCTTAACTCAACGCTCAAAGATACACAGATCTGGCTAGCTAAGAACCATTTAAAACTAAACACACTAAAAACAGAATTCCTCTTGATCGCACCTCCCTCCCAACTTCTATCAGCCAATGAAGGAGTGCTCAACAAACTTCAGGTTGTTCAGAATACCGCGGCACGCTTTGTGATCAATGCCCCCCCCAGAACGCCATCCTTGCCCCTTCTCAAAGTGCTCCACTGGCTCCCCATCCGGAAACGGGTGGAATTCAAGATCTGCTGTGTGGTGCACAAGAGTCTCCATAACCTAGGGCCGCACTATCTGGCCGAAAAATTTGTCCACCACCACCCTTCCCGTAACTTGAGGTCCAGCAATCAGCTGTTACTACAGATTCCCAGACACTATAAGACCAGACAGGGAGGTCGTGCCCTCTCTATCATGGGCCCTCGTTTGTGGAACAGCCTTCCCCTTCCCCTTAGACAGTGCACGAGCCATCAAGCCTTCAGGAAACGTCTAAAGACAACTCTGTTCTAGTATGAGCGCATGTCTTGACCTGTTCACTATACAGCACCGCGCGGAGATACACCTTCGGGTGTGAGGCCGGCGCGATACAAACCCATAAATAAATAAATAAATAAATAAATCACCGATCATCCGCGAGTGGATGGAACACCTAACGGCACTAGACAGTCAACCTCTCATCATTGATTCCGCTAAATCTCTGGGAATAACCCTAGATGAAAAACTAAACCTGCTGATACACATCAGTGCTGCAACAAGGGTGCAAATTTTCCAGATTAATACACTAAGAAAACTGAAACCCTTCATTCCCACAAATGACTTCAAACAGGCAGTTCAATCTCTAGTAATTCCCAGATTTGACTATGGGAGTGTCGCACTCTGTGGTCTACCCAAATCAACAACCGCTCCTCTCAGAGCCTCTATCAATACAGCCGCTAGACTCGTCACAGGCACCAAACACAACTGCCATATCTCCCCTGACCTTCAGGCCCTCAACCGGCTATCTTTTGAGGCCAGAATCCAGTTAAAAATCGCTTGTATGACACATAAGGCACTTCATCACAAAAACCCGAGATACCTAGCGGAGAAACTAGTACTTTCAGGCGGCAACAGGTCTACCAGGAGCTCTAACAATCTTCTTCTGAAACCTCAACGCTTCTCCAAGAAAAAAACATACGATCGTACCTTCTCAGGAATGGCACCCAGGATTTGGAACGCTCTACCCCCAGAAACAAGACTTAACCCATCTACGGCCTATTTAAAAAAAGAAGTGAAATCAATTCTCATGGCCAAATTGACTTGAACTTGTCCTATACATTACTGCAGCTATGTACTAATCTTTATTTTTCCCAGTTATTACTGTATTCATATATGCCACTGTATTTATATGTGTTTATATGCCATTACCTATACTTGATCTGTAAAGCGCTCTGATACCCGCAAGGGTCTTGTTCGCACTATACAAAACTGCCAAAATAAATAAAAATGAAAATAAATAAACATGTATTTACATTTATCTGTAAACTGAATTCTTGCTATTCCACTCTTTAGTTGTAAAGGTACAGTGTCTCGCTGTCCTTAGGCTAGGCCGGCGTTATATAAAAACTTTTAATTAATACATAAGGTGCTGCATATGTCGACTCCAATGTTCCTTTCAATCTGAATTTAAAAAAAAAACAACTTTGGACGATCGTTATTGGAATAACATGATAAGTAGAGCTACTAGAAACAGGCATAGGCAAAACCAATTGATCTGGAGTTGGCTGCCCACCTTTTGACATTGTCAATACTTATTTTGTTTTGTCATGTTTTTCAAAAACTCCATTGTTGGTGAAGATGTTGGGCCCTTGTTAATCTTAAAAAAAAGATTGGCTAAAAGGAAACATATTATTTTGGTCTCCAAAAGCACACATTGCCTTTGTTGTCCCACGTAAGGGAACTACTTTATGTGTGGATGTGCCCCTTGTGAAAGGGGAGAATGCTTTCACTCACAGTGAAATTAGCCAATGGCTGAAGTGGGCTGACCCTTTTCGCAATGCTGTAAACAAAACACGCCTTACCTACTACTAGTACATCAAAGCTTCATTGACCAACAGAGGGAATCTGATGCGCCATCTAGATTCTCCGATGTGTTAAATAACACTAGTCTCATGGGTCAAGGATGTAGGTTTAGAGAAAGACAGATACAGGTCCCCAAAAACCACAAAAGATGTGTGAAAACAGAGAGAGTGCCTCACGGTCGTAACTCCCGAGGGGCTTCCTGGTTAACAATGCCCAGTATACCCACTTCTCATCATCGGTCACTCTCTCTGTGTGCAGTGTGAAAAAATGACCAGAAGCAACCAAGTATATAAATCATAATAGTGGTATGTAAAGAAAATAACCGATACCAAAGTGCACTTTTATAAATAGTGTACCAGTGCACCTATGACCCCAAAAAATAAATAAACCAATGTGTTAAGTGCAACCAAAATTTAAAGATTTTTGGTAAGGGTTGCTAGCTCTCTATCTTTATTCTGGTGCTGCAAGCCTTCCAGATTAAAAATGGGTTTTCATATACCATTCAAGTTTAAAGTGCTGACATGTTTCATTGCTCTCCTTTCAGCAATTTCATCAGGGCAGTCTGGGGTTCTTGGTTCTTAATCATCACACTTATGTATATATCGGACCTGCATCAAGAATTAAAACAAAACACCGAGGTAAAATCATAAACACCCCTCAACCGGGGGTTTATATTAGCGGTCACTCATACACAACCCATAGATATAAGGGCCAAGGAATTACCTTATGATTGCCACATCCGGACGTACCGGCAACCATACAGGGGACCCCGTGTCACCTGATCACGTGTCCTTCGGTAACTTGGTATAACTCAAGCCCGCTGGGAAAGTAAGTATATACAAGGGAAGAACAATCATTTATGAGCCAAACGGTACAGGTATCACTTCAGCACTCAAAACTACATTTTTCGTAAGGGGCATACCGTTAATCACGACGAGTTTGCCTAATACCACACACCGTGATATTACTCGCTTCCGAACCTCCCAACACTCGCCATAGTAATATTCGCCAAGATGGTAATATACTCAGAGAGAAGGAAATCAATCCTCCCCTACCTTCTGCACCTAATATATTTGTGAAGGGACAAGGTGGCGTGCCCGCCTGGGCATGCCGTCATGCATTCAGACAAAATGGCCAAACGTAAAAAACACAAGCATACCGCAAAGTCGTGAACCCTCCAAACATCATATAGAATCCTTACTTTTGCCGCGTCCCTCCGGTGCTTCCGACTGTCCCACAACCATGCTACCGTCTGGACGCGGAAGTATACACAGCTCCAAGCCACGCCCACCACGTAACGTGGCGAATCGTGTCAGCGGCAACTGCAGCGGCCATCTTAGGTCGGGTTTAAAGTTATTTACAGAATGAATACCACATCGTCTCCCAAATGATTACCAATACACGGTAAAGTACAGTGGGTTCAAAAGTAGAACTACATAATTAGTGAGGAGTCTCGCAAATGCAGACGGTCGTTATATAGATGGAGCATGCCCACTCGTTGTTAATAAAAAGGGGAATTGGAAAAAAAGGCACTAATAGTGCTCATGCTAATACCACAGGCATAGTGTTATAAGGAAATTAGACACTCAATGTATATTCATAACCATCAATCACAGACACAAGGAATTCGTCACACGGAATTTCACACACAGAGAGAGTGACCGATGATGAGAAGTGGGTATACTGGGCATTGTTAACCAGGAACCCCCTCGGAAGTTACGACCGTGAGGCACTCTCTCTGGTTTCACACATCTTTTGTGGTTTTTGGGGACCTCTATCTGTCTTTCTCTAAACCTACATCCTTGACCCATGAGACTAGTGTTATTTAACACACTCGGAGAATCTAGATGGCGCATCAGATTACCTCTGTTGGTCAATGAAGCTTTGATGTACTAATAGTAGGTAAGGCGTGTTTTGTTTACAGTTGTCTGAGCGGGGGGCGGCCTTACCTTTTTTTCCCCCTACACTCCTATTGATTAAATTCCTTTTCCCAATGCTGCCTGGTGTAGTTGGTGGATGAAAAATATGATTGACACATTGACAGACCAATAGATGAAGAGGGCGGGCTAAATGCATATATATGTAAGTATGTTGTACATATAATTATAGTAAAGTCAAAAGGTCTTGGATAACACCAGATCTAACAAGCATTGGCAACGCCAATAGGTCTGATGTTGGCTACTAACAGGTCTGATGTCGGCTACTAACCTTTTGGCTTTGCGAAAGCTTGTTTATGTTCATCATATCTTTTCTAAAACTTTGATGTTGAGGTTGACGCCGGTTCCTCGCCAATATAAATATAACAAACCGTTGGAATGCAAGAGGTCTTGCATTGGCGAGATTTTGAGCTATTGGCATAAATGACATTGTTTTTAACCTATGTAATTTACAGGTATGCATACATATTTGGGTATATTGCTATGATTATAACTCAACACTGGAAATGTGGAGCACTTGCAGAATTCCCTATTTGTAATATTTTCACCAGAGTGTGTGATCCAGGTGTCTTTTACGGTATATTACATCAGTCGTGTGCAAAGTTTCAAATGTAGCAGCTGAAATAGTGGGTAATTTTGAACATTGAAAAACAAAAAAGAACCCATCAACAAGTAGCGAGTTGATGGTACCAGTGGGAAACTAACATTTGACAGGATTTACATAACATTAATTTGCAAAATCTGCTCAGCGTGAGGCATTCATTGGGCTTGATGTATGTTGGCATGCTGCCTAGTTTGTTCTAGCTGGATCCGATTCAGAGCCCGCGGACAGTCAGACAACAGAGCCATCCATCTTTACATCGAAATATTGTTCATTATAAAACCAGGTCTACATTTTAATGCCTAGATTTGTTATAAGTTAGAAACATATGGTTTAGGGATTTAATTGTTTTAAAATCGTAAATCACAAAATGTTTGTAGATGAGCACAGTTGTTAATGCATCTTTATTTATTTATTTTTACGGCGCTCTAGAAATATATTTGTCTCTAGGCGCCAGTGGTAAAAGGAGTAATTATTCTCGGCCATACCCATCACTCATGAGGGACAGTCCTCATCCAAGCTGCTGTACTTACACCGGGATGCCCTTCTCTGATTATATTTAGGTTTCGCCCTGGGCGTTGCAACTGCGTAGCAGTTGCTCCGCCCACGGCGAAACCTCATGATCCTACATATCGACTTTGGTTCCGCCTCTGTCTCTCATTGGCTAGCTCCATAAATGGAGGCTAGCCATTGGGAGACAGAGGCTGTCAATCACGCTTTCTGGTGAAAACGCGATTCGGGGGCGTTTCTGGGACTTTTTTTAAGTCCCGCCCCTTTGTCCCGGGCCGCGCTGTCATTGGCTGCCGGCCCGGGACACCCCCGTGATGTCATTCCCCGGGCCGCGCTGTGATTGGCTGGCCGGCCCGGGACCTGACTTGTTGCCGTCTGGAGCTTATCTGCGTTCCGAGAGGGGAAAAAACGACAACAGGAGGATTTGTCGTTGGCCAGGCTTGTTTACCATGGTGATCACAGAAGCAAAGTCCTGTGTTTGTTTAGTCTGAGGCCAGCCTTGCTGTGCTTCTGCTGAAATATCTGACACTGCGGCTCCCAGCTACCCTTTGTCCCAAAAGATATCTCTGTGCCCAGCACAATGTGACAGACGGTACCAGGTGGTGTGTTTTTAAAAAATCTCTCTAACCTCTCTCAGTGAAACCCATGCAAATATCTGCTGTAATGCGCAGTTGATGGTAACGGTGCTATTATCGCCACTGTCCTGCGAATACATATATAGAGCTTCTCAGCCAGGCAGGGTCGCGCGCTGCTTCCGGCTTCTAGAACAATGGCGGCCCCCGCCTCTCCTCCCCCACCGCCCTGCCGTGTGACATTTGGCAGGTGCAAGTTAGGATGTTGGAGACAGATGACAAATGGCAGCCCGCGCCAGGGTCAGTGCTGCAGTCCTGCTGCCTGCACCCCCACAGGCCCCACTACCCGGATGGATTGCACCGAGAGATCCCCTGATAACACTTCCGCCTGACCTTCCCTAGGCCCGGTTGCGCAGTTCAGCGCAGGCTTTATACCCAGGGCGCTCGGATATACAGTTACACGGTCTATATTGATAACAATCTTTGCTGTATGAGGCGCGGGAGCCTCTCGCCGCCTCTCTCTCCCTCCCCCACCCTCGGCAGGACAAAGGAGAGGGGCTTTTTTTCTGTTTCCATATCGTGCGAGGGGAGTATATCACAGACCCCGGTAACAGCCTGCTGCTGGCAGGATCAAGGTGTGACTGGAGCCCGCTCATGCGTGTCATTGAAAATAGCAGCCCCTGTGAGCCGGCCGAGGTGTCTCCCACGTTGAGAATAGCATTAATTAGGAGTGTGAAAGCGAGCGAATGTAAAGTCGCATTACTATTAAAAAAATGTAATTTACTCCGAGCGGGCGTGTATTGTGCTGTTCGCTCATATCCCCCCTCCCTACTTCCACGCACACACGATAAAGTACAGGCAGACATATATTAAACCAGCACATATGAAAAGGCGACATACACCCATGCAAACGGCGCGCGGGTGAAATACAGGCTCGCGGACACGTACAGCTCGAAACTGAACACAAATAAAGGCCGCTTTTCTTTTCAGCTCCGACTATTTCCCCCTGGTAACCAACGCGAGGGAGTTAGTCACTTCAGGGCCACAGGAACCCCCCGCCCCCATAACAACATCCCGCAAATAACACACAGACACAAGTGTTAAGATTGGGAAAAATTGCTGCAGGTTTATTGTTACATACAACATTATGTAATCACGTTGGGTTATCTTACGGGCAATCCAAGGGCAGGCCGCATTCTCGCCACCTGCCCGCCTGATGAGCCAATCAGCACAGTGGCGAACCACCCCGCTGCTGATCATTATGGTAATAAACTACTCACGCCCCTTGCGGGGCGTATCTAAGCAACCCCCGGTTGCACAGGCCCACAACCGCCCGAAGGACTACTGGGGCGCCGTCTCGGATTCCTAGCCTCACATGAGGTTCTAGGTTAGGCTCTGGCACCCCTATGTGCCCGCTGAAGTACTGATTCGCACCTCTCTGTTTCCGGATTGCCCTGTAACTCCACCTGCAACGAAAAAGGAAAACACATTAAAACTCCCTCAGGAGCCCCCCCATAGCTGACACTCAGGGTTAGAGGTAGGGAGGGAAAGAGTGTCCCGACGTGTTCGACGCAACGTCCGGAGCGGCAAAGAGGCCACCACAACGGCCAGAGGAGGAGATATACCCTCTCCCTGCCAGCCCCGGACGTGCGTCATAGTTCCGCCCACCTCCACCGGGCAACCTGCCCTGAGGGGTGGCAACCATTAGCTGGGGGTCGGGGGCAGCCCTACGTGACTAAGGGCCCGCCCTCCTGATGGCCACCGGGTGGCCTCGGGCAGGCGCATAGTCACTTCAGGGCCACAGGAACCCCCCGCCCCCATAACAACATCCCGCAAATAACACACAGACACAAGTGTTAAGATTGGGAAAAATTGCTGCAGGTTTATTGTTACATACAACATTATGTAATCACGTTGGGTTATCTTACGGGCAATCCAAGGGCAGGCCGCATTCTCGCCACCTGCCCGCCTGATGAGCCAATCAGCACAGTGGCGAACCACCCCGCTGCTGATCATTATGGTAATAAACTACTCACGCCCCTTGCGGGGCGTATCTAAGCAACCCCCGGTTGCACAGGCCCACAACCGCCCGAAGGACTACTGGGGCGCCGTCTCGGATTCCTAGCCTCACATGAGGTTCTAGGTTAGGCTCTGGCACCCCTATGTGCCCGCTGAAGTACTGATTCGCACCTCTCTGTTTCCGGATTGCCCTGTAACTCCACCACAGCCTGTGCGATGGTCCCCGCCGTCGCACGGGTCCCCCACCAACGCTACTCCTTTTACCTGCAACCCTTGCTCAGCAGAGCCTTTTTTAAATTGAGGAGGAATAAGTCTAAGCCAACCGGCGTCAGGACTCCATCCACCTTGAAGTAACCTTTACTTTGTCCTGAATCATTTCATGTCTGAAGAAGCCCCGACCCCTCTGTTGGGTAACTTTCTTCATGGCACAGAGCTTCCTTCCTAAACTTTATAATTGCTTGGCACAACTTAGCACCTCACCAGGGACATAAGAAGCATGCCTGACGAAACGCAGGCCCTTCTGCCCCTAATCTGCCGATACCCTGGGTCTTATCCCTCACAAAATTTGTGTACCATCCCTGGTTCGAGAGTCATATTACCAGGAATGACAATGGGAAGAAGGGGCCCCTACTGTTGAAGGCGCTTCGTGTCAAATTAACGGCGTTCCAGCACCAGCCCTGACACTTGAACACCCTTCACGACAAGCAACAGCAGGCTACACCCAGCCAGGTTATGACTACTGCTGTAACGCCACTCTCCGCACAACATAGAGACAGTGTGCCTACAATAACGCTTGTGCTGCTATCCTACAAGCGCACAGAGGCATGGAAGGGATAATAATATCCTTTTATGAATAGGACGATGACCTTGCATGTGCCAATACAAGATTGAAAAGGTATAACAGCAGGCATCACCCGCCCTCTCGGGTTTAGTCTGGGGACAGCTTTAGGCCATGCTACCTTTCTGAACACTCTCTGGCTGCATGCCAGCCTTGAGAGCAGAGGTGGCAGCCCCCAACGGGATGAATGGCTGGAGAACCTTTTCCCTTGCCTCCGCAAACCAGCTCTATTAAGGCACGCAAGCATATTTTTATCCATTTGGTATTTGGTCAAGGGACCCAGGTCAGCATGGCTGAGAGGTAACCTGGGACCGCAGGACGTGAGCGAGGAAGGACTTGAGGGTCTCTACAGGGTAATAGCAGGGGTCACCCAAGGGGGCCAACCGGGTAACCGACCCTTTGCCTGTCTGATCTGTTTTGGAACGTCTGAGAGTGATGTACAGGCTAGCTTCAAAACTTATGTCCGCCACCCCTAAGACATCCCCAGCCAAATCTGACTAAGATCGCTGTCTGTGGGATTACTTAAGACCACCACAAAGGGATTGCCGGGACAGATCTAAGTGCCCCCTTGAGATCCCTACCTGCATCAGTACATGCCTGAGCATATACCCCCGAGGCGCCGTTCTCCAAAGTCACTGAACTGTGCTTCGTGAACGCTTGTGCAACTATACCCCAGCAAGTACAGAGGGGTATTCAGTGCGCAAAGCCTAGGAGGACTTACATTTTATATACAGGCTTGCCAATGCAAACAGCTGGTATCCCATGCCCCTTCGACCTGGGGGCAGCTCAACCATGCTACCTCATGAATATCTGGTCTATACCGTTGACTTCGACCCCCGACCTAAGGGATTAATAAGCTGAACCAAGGTGCTCCCAGTATAGGCCAACTCCTCACCTTGGGGGGGGCACACGGGAATCTGAAGGATACTTAAGTTCACACAAGGCTGTGTCAACGCAGCCCCGGGGAGCCCAACCCCGCTAACCCAGTGAGAAACCGTGGGTCCAATTCCGGCTAGGAGCCCAATGTGCAAGCCAACGCCTTAATATGGAGAGCGAAGAAAAGGGGGTCTGGAATACCAGATAGACATTCAGTGCCTTCATACGGCTGATATTTCACTTCCTGGGCACTTCTATATTGAGAGTCTTCTGGGGGCCCACCTCTATAGGTAAGCTTGGCAGTCCCGGCTCAGGCAGTGGCGCAATTGCCCTGCTAGTACATGAACTGAGTAAAACTGCAGGCTGTAGACCCTACATACTACTGAGAAGCAGCTGGTGTACCCGAGCTGAAGGCTCAGCGGATGGGCTGGTTTCCCGCATCCAGAGCCTTGGGAGAACTGACAGACGACAGCAGTATTAGGAAGAGCAAATTGACTATTGTTCTACATAGGATAAGTAAAACAGTGCAGGTCCCGGGAATGCGCATAAGAAGGACAGACTACCACTTGGTAAGGCCCCAGGATCGTTATGCGCAAGGTTATATATGTCCTTTTAGCTCAGGGCTAGACCTAGGTTTTGCTACTGTTCTAATATGACGCATAGAAAGATAACCCATGGGATCTCTTCTCTATCACCATCTGGCAGATAGCCAGCAGGTGGCGACAGTGAGCTATTCTAGCACCACTGACCTCCAGCACCCCGTGATCACCGAACCACACACATCCATAAGAATGGTGTTATGCATGTTAGTTGGCTGATGATCTGTGTGTCTTTGAAATGAAAATCACACTACAGGCCTCTCCAACCTGGAGGTAGGGCTGGGAGATGTCGCTATGGCATTCATTTTAGGGGTCACGTGGCTTGCTTCGGGTGCCCCGTTGATGGTCTGTGCACTGGAGACTCATTCCTGGTAGCACCTCTTCACTCATACCCCAATCTTTCCTAACGATAGTAATTTTGTTTTCAATCGGTAATCGTTTGTTTTATGAATATTTTGTTAAATGTGCAATGCACAATAACGCATCATCTCCGCACCTTCTATTTAGTGTATACTGAGGCGCTCTGACAATCCTAATACTACTAGCCACACTAAGAAGCAATCGAATGACGAATGACGAAATGCACCTAAATCAAACGGTATAGTACCGTTCCCTGGCATCTTTAGGCGCAATAATGGCCCACGGTATATAGGGACACATTTGCACGCCCCGTGCGTCACCCCTGCATCACTTAACATGTGAACAGTGACGCAAGGGACCCGCAAATCCGCCCCTTAGTGCGCTACCTTCAGATATTTGTGATACCGCCGGCGTGTGTATAGAGAATATACACCTTCTGTGATCAGTAAGCATATGCTGCATATTTCTTACAGAGTAACGAGTGCAGGGCCTTCATCCCAATCCGCAGAATGATAGGTAGCGCCAATACTGCCTCAAAGCGCTATAAGTCGGCAAAATAACAAAAGTGTGGTTCGTTCTCCAGGTAGGATCCCACAATAATTTTAACGCGAACTGGACCCGAAGACATCGGATATCAGAGAGCTTTACGCAAGCACGAGTTTCACACCTTCATATTTGTTAGGTAAAGGGGGGGGGATCTGCCCAGAATCACAGGATGTTGAGCGTCCCCGCAGGGACCGAACCCGGTTCCCCAACTTGGAGGTGGACGCTAGCGCCGTAGACACTCGTCTTACATTAAGGCCGGCCAAAGGAGGAATTTGCAACCACGCGTGAGGAATGCAACAATGGCTACTTTGTGGGGCCCAAATATTTCACGAAGACCCCAGCTGAACTCGAATAGAGGTGAGTGTCAGGGGGCGGGGGGGTCCGCCATAAATTGTCAAGAACAGCCTCGATAAAGGGTTGAGCCGATGAAAGAATGTGTGAGGCGGGAGGAGGCCCGAGAAATGGATGAGGCGAGGCTGGGAAGGATCCCAGTGCATCTGGGAAAACCCAGCGCTGAATAATGTGCATTTCAATATAAGAAAGGGCACTGTGCGTCTCCGTACCGCACAGCGCTGCACACCGTGGATTTCATGAAAAGGCACTGCGCCTCTCCTTAGAGCACAGCGCGCAGCACTGTGCAGCGTGTATTTCAATAGAACGGGCACAGCGCCTCACCTTAGAGCACAGCGCTGCACACTGCATCTCGATATACAAGCGCTGAGGGTCACATTGGAGCACGGCGCAGCACCCCGTGCCTCTCAACGAAACACAGCGCTGTGCATCTCAGAAGAGCACAGCGCTGCACACTGTGTATCTCAATCTAATACTGCACCGCATCTCAGCGTTGCTTTTGCACATTTCAATATAACACAGCATCTCAGTAGAGCACAACGCTGCACACTGTGCATTTCAATATAACAATGTTGCGCGTTTCAGTAGAGCACAATGTTGTCCACTGTGCCTAGGATATGGCAGCACTGTGCATCTCAGTATCGCACAGCGCTGACCCTGCATCTCGATATAACCACGCACTCAGTACTCTGCTTCTCAGTACCGCACAGCGCGAACACTGTGCCTCTCGATATCACAACGCACTGAGTGTTGTAGTAGAGCACACGCTGGACACTATATCTGGATATAACACAGATATAGTGTGCATTTCAATCTAACACTACGCTGTGCATTTCAGATCATCATTTCTCTCTTACACGACGCTGTGCATTTCAGATCCTCATTTCTATCTTACACGACGCTTGTGCATTTCAGAACAACATGTCTATCTTACACGACGCTGTGCATTACAGTAGAGCACATCGCTTAACACTGGGCCCTTCGATATACACAGTCATTTCTATATTACACGACGCTGTGCATTTCAGAACATCCTTTCTATATTACACGGCGCTGTGCATTTCTTGAAAGCACAACGCTTTACACTGTGCATTTCGATATAACACTTCGCTGCTGTGCATCTCAGTACCGCTCAGGGCTGGCGCTGCATTTCAGTATAGCACAGCGCTCTGTGTCTCAGTGGAGCCCAGACCTGTACACTGTGTATTTCAGTATTCACAGCACCGTGCCACTCTGTAAAACACAGCGCTGCATGTTATGCGGGCACTGTACGATGCATACCTCAGTATACCAAAGCACTGTATACTGCATCTCAGTCCACTTCAATTCAAACAGACTTTGTATCGGTCTCCAACCCCAAGCGTGTCGCCCCAGCAGAACTGCGAAACCCGCAGGGGGGGGAGCGGGCACGAGGGAGGGCTATTGGCGGGCGCAACACCGCACGCATGCCTGCCCCCCACCTCAGTAATTTGCCGCGACGGGTGCCAGAAATATAGGGGATCGTCCATAATTAAGCGAGCCCCTGATCCCCTCCCCGCCGCCCGACCGCGCTCCTACGGCTGGCTGCACGACGGTGCGATGTATGGGACTGAGTATATTACTGAGGTCATTCCCCTGACATTACCGGGCCGGAACAAAACAAACCACTCACCCCGCACAGATGGCGGAGTGCTGCTGTGTGTGAGATGACGGAAGTCTTTCTTACAAGCATACCGCGACACCCATTGGATGACAACAGCTGAGACAGCTGCCACCCAAGCGACCAGGCCAGAAAACACACGTAATCCCCTGGGCGCGCCCCTCCCCTCAAAGCATAACATTACTCCAGGAAGGAGCGCGCAAGGGAGAGGCCTGAAACAAGCCTGGAAACGCTGATCAGTCGGAGCTAAATAAGGCACCCCTGTCCTTGCTGAATCAGCGACGTCAGTGTCACGATATTGGTCACCACCGCAGCGGATTAAGCTCACGGATTAAGCTCAACCGAGTTACCAAGCAGCGCGACATTGTGCCTGCTAGCTGCTGAATGACCCACACCAATACTCGTGGGGTTGTGCCCAATTGGCACCCGCAAAGGATCGCACAGATGCCCGTATTTAGCAGCTGTGAACGTGGTGCGTGAACAGGCTCGTGGATCGGGTGGGGTATGTAGGGGCCGAACAAGAGGGAGGGGCATCGCACGAGGGCGCCCTCCCCCAACAGCATGTTGCAGCGCTCCAGTTCGGCTCCACTTACAGCCGGAGGCCCGCCATGCAGTACACTAATCACCGGATCTCGGAGCAGGCGAGGCACACGCAGCTTTTTGTGGCCCCCTGTGCCGAAACAGACCAACTTTTGTTCGGGCCTCTCAGTGAAAACCTTCAAAAATACTGCCCCAGGACAGCATTAACAGTCGGAGCCTTATCACGTGCTGGGCAGACTCATCCAGCAAGTATGAGCACACGATGGCGATAGTACTACCGCCTAGCAAATGAGCATCGGCACCACTAACATTTGCCTGCATTAATTACACCGAAGGAAGTTAAGAAAATAATAATTTGCATTTCTAGTTTTATATAGCACGCACTAGACCTGAAGGTATCAGAGCACTGTAAATGAGCACCAGATCTGTTACCGACGGCTACTGTCAAATTTGTAAGGCACGGGGAATTTGAATCCCATACCGAGACTCGAACCCGTATCCCCAGCTCTGCGGTCGACCGCCCTAGCCGTTAAGCCACGTTCTCTCCCTAATGTTACGGCATAGCAGACTGAGCATGGAAAGAATATAAAACATTTCCCTGCATATTCCACTCGAAACACAGCCTAAACAGTAATCCTTATCCCCGTGTTAGGCTGACTAACCCCCTAGCCTAACAGTCCTCACCTCGTGCCTCTTACTAAAACTTTGATAATTTTCCTACCTTGGGAAAATTCTACAGCATTGGCAGGATTCGAACCCTGGCCTGTGAGGGCTGTCCACACCAAAGGAACGAGCCTTACGTTTGAGCTATAGCTCCTTGGTAAACATGGCAGCGTAGCATAACAGTGCTAACCAACATCGCAACGTAGCCTGACGATCCTAACCTCGTGCATATGCTAGGCTGACTCCCCCCAACTGGCGGCGATGCGATAAGCGGCATAAAGCGTGGATGAATCTACTTTTGCCCAAAAGCACCGGATCAGTAAGGTAGCCACGAGGGGGAGACAATGAGGCATCGTAACAACATGAGCACAACCTAGAACATTTGCACGCCTGTTACGGGCCTGAGCACAACTTAAACATTTGCACGCCTGTTATGCCCACATTGCGACCACTTAAGGACGACATGCATAATTATGCACTCTGCCCCTCACCATGACCCAGAAGGAAAGGATGGCATACACTCCGGGGGCCCCCCGCCTTGCCCACGGAGACGGTCTTGGTCCCCGGCACACTGCACGGGTCCCCATGGAGTGCGGTAGCGGGCTAAGTGCGGGAAGCGCTGGCCCCATTATGAACTACCGTGGCACTGTGCAGCCTCCCTGCGGTGATTTTCGTCCCTTCCGACCTATAGCTGCGCTATCGACCCCAAGAGCGCAGGCTGAAAGAAGGGTGGGGGCGAACCTTGCGCTCTAGCCCCCGGTCCTGAAGCCCCGCCACCCAAGGGCAGGAGCCTGGCCTTCGTTGCCTCAATGAACGCCGGACCCGCACGAAACAACGGCAAGACACCCACATGTCCGAGTGAGCACAGCCCAAACACATGGCCTGAGCGGCCCTCACCCCAACTTGCCCTCGGGCAGTCCAACCTCGTCGATGACCGGGTGAAGCCATATCCTGAGGACAGATCTAGCAATGGGGATTCGACTCATAACGCAAAACTGCCAAGACAGACGAGCGGTCCAACGCCCGGCAGTATGCCCCAATGCACTGAAGCTTTCCTACACTCGCAGACAGGGGTTCGAACCTGCACCCTCCGTACGCACGCCAAGCGGACACTGAAATTATCGGCGCCAGCCTCTCACATCTCTACCTCTCCGTCGCAAAACCAGGGAGCCTGACCAAGTACGGAGGAGCTCTTAAATCTGCCCCTTCCCCTGAAAGCATTATAAACCAGCAAATGCTGGGCAGGCCTACCGGAAGGTGCTTCGGGGAGAGGGGGGGGGGGCAGCGACTCACCCCACTTGCAGTTCCCTCAGACGGCTTGAAACTCAGCACGAGTGAAGATGGCGGGACGGACAAACGGCGTGTCCCACGAGGCAGTGGCCACGCGTGCTCGGAGTGAGGAGAAAGAGTGTCCCGACGTGTTCGACGCAACGTCCGGAGCGGCAAAGAGGCCACCACAACGGCCAGAGGAGGAGATATACCCTCTCCCTGCCAGCCCCGGACGTGCGTCATAGTTCCGCCCACCTCCACCGGGCAACCTGCCCTGAGGGGTGGCAACCATTAGCTGGGGGTCGGGGGCAGCCCTACGTGACTAAGGGCCCGCCCTCCTGATGGCCACCGGGTGGCCTCGGGCAGGCGCATTTCTCAGCCCTGGGAGACGTCATGTTGTCAAAGCAGAGGACAAATCTCTTTCTTTCCAAGTTCACACTGGGGTGGAATTCAAATGTGTTTACGTGTTCAGCGCGGCGAACAAAACCGTGCCTTTGAATATGATATGTGCTGTATTTAATGGGTGAGAAAGTCTATTTGTTGTCCATCTGTAATTCTGCACGGTCGCGTTCAGTTCCTAATATATTTCCCATGAAGGCCTGAGTGCATAATCCGTCCTGAGCTCTGCTGTATCTCATTGGTTAATGCCTGATTTGCTTCAAACTATTTGCATGTCTCTGCGAGGAGCCATTTTAATAAGCTAGGCACGCAGGTAATGTCAAGTTATCCAAAAACGCGCAATGCAGGGTATTCATGTGTTTTTTAAGCACTCCCAATTTGGAGGGGGGGGGCAGAAAGAAAGAGGCACAGGGAGGTAAGGTGATTTGCTCAGTCTGTAGCAAACCATTTAGTAGAGTGTGGCAGACGGAATAAGAAAGCAGGTTATGCAGCCTCCAATTAAATTACTATCATGTCCCCATGGTTCCCATGTAGTTGTAATTTGTATTTGTAAAATTGTACTTATATAACACTTACTACCTTTCACAAGGCATTATAGGGTAATGGCAGACTTTTGACAGTACATCTGCTGTTTGAGACTTCATTCTCTTGTTTGATTGTCAATCAGACATCGAGCCCAGGAAAGAAACATAAAACACCATGATGGATATCTGATGAGGCCTACCAGCTGCTGTCATTAATGCCAAGACATGGCCGGGCTAGTGGGCATCAGGCGTTTTCCGAGAGGCTGGAAGGGTAAGGGGCCAGTTTTGCAGCAGTAGGGGGGGAGAGGGCGTTTTTGTTGTTACTGGGGGCTGGTTTTGCAGCAGTGCTGCATTATCAGGCTGCAGTAACAAAAATAGCAGTGCTTTACACTTGCGCCCTCCCCCCCCTTCTGGGAGGGGGGGCCAGGGGGAGGCTGGTCCTACAAAATTGCCAGGGCTGCTTTATTATATTTTTTTGTTAAGTTTTATATAGCGCTAGCTTGACCCGTAGGTATCAGAGCGCTTTACATACACACTGTAAAAACAGAAGGAAATTGCATTACATAGTAGGAAGGCAGTAAGGAAGCAAAACAGAGATAACAAATACAACATGACAAATAGGTAAACCATGCAGGGGAGGGAGAGAAAAAAAACGCCCTATGCCAAGAAGGCGGTCCTGATCATGTTCAGCACTATTGTCTCCTATCAACCACACCATCCAATCACATTGGTTGCAACTGTATATGAATATCAGGGATCCCCATCCTGTTTCCACAATCTGAAAATCCTTTCCTATTTACCCGCCCTGATTGTAGGCAATCTCAAAAAAGATTCTAATGAAAATTGACCTTGACTTAAACTTCCAAGTTTTGCCTCTCCTTTCAAATTAACCTATCTTTATTTTCCATCCTGTGCAGGCCCCCTCTCTCTGAGCACAGTCTACTCTTACCCTACTTGTATGTTTGCCTTACTCCCTATTATTGGGTTTATGCACATTGCCCAGACCTCATCCCAAAGATTACAGCCTCCCTTTTAAAAGTCCTGCCCCTGCTATCTAATGGTACATGATCTTCTGTTTCTATTCCTCTGGCAACTATTATAACTGCAAACCATTTTCATGAATTCACATACCCCGCCCCAACAAAAGATAACACACAACTCTTATTCATTTAATCTACCACATAGAAACTGGAATAAATGCATGGAATGGTGTCCTTAAGAGTGCAGGACTAACCCGATAGCCAGCAATAACCACTGAAAACAAATATTTACAATGCAACGGTTTCGCCTTTGCCAATCGCTCTAAGTTTTCCAATGTAAATGACAATGCCATTTATTTATCTGTTTTCAAAACCAACACATAAATACAAATTTTGTCATTTACAATGGCAATAGCTCAAACTTTTCCAAAGGCGAAACCGTTGCATTGTAAATGCTTGTTTTTATGTACTTCACACATTGCAAAGGGGCTGCAGCGCCTGGCCATGATGGCCACCAGGCTCATCACCTTGTTTCGATTACACTAATTTAGTATATTTGCTGTTCTCTTTCCCTGCTGGGGGACTTTCTGCAAAGAGTAATTTCTGTGTACCATTCCTGTAATGTCCTCTTCTCGCCATTCTACAACATGCGCCGGTCTCCCACTGTTTCCATATAAAGGAACGGTTATTGAGAGTGTGTTATTGCGAAATCATCACAGATCTAAGAAGGCTTTGAAAAGCATTTGTCTAAAATGATTAAAATCAGGAGCCTGTAAATTTGCCTACCAAAGATAAATACTGTTCAAGAATTAAATTGACCGTTCGTCTTCTTCTTATGAGGCAGCTGCGCATGAAACAAGTGATATTGTGTATTTTTTAAGGAGGTAACTCTGAAAACCTATCACGTTTTGAAAACAAAAGTCGCATCCATACTTTCTCAATGTGCACTCATTGCAAATATTCAGTGACCTGCAGATGAAACATGGTTTGTGTTCTTTCAAAGTCCTGATCTCTGGTAGAGAACGTGAAAGCAAACAAGCTTGCATTCACAACAGCAACAGCATTTCCCCATGCTTTTCTGTAGCCTCCTACCTGCTTACCTGCCCTCAGCCCACGCTCTCCGGTCTGATGTTGTGAAGACTGGAGTACGGCTGCGCCCCGCCCACTTCAGGAGAGTTGAACCTTGGCTTTAGCAGGCAGAAGCAGCAGAACACCGAGCCTCTTCTAGGAATGTGCCCATCTCTGTGGGTATGGGGACACACAGAAAGGGTCTGAATAAAATGCTTAACTCTCTTGTTTGAATTCGTGGTTAAGAATAATAATGAAGTTGCACTTGAGCGCGTTCCGAGCCGCAAAACTTGAAACAAGCGATACCTAATAAAAGCAGTCGATGTCCGCACTACGTGGAGCGCGGAGGGCACAGAGGAGGTGGTGTGCCTAATGAAGGAGGGGGAGGAAGGTAATGGAGGAGATGGTCAGGGACTAAAGAGTAAAGAAAGGGTGGTGTATGAGGAGAAAATGATTACGTGCTGTACATGAAACATGGCTACCGAGGCGATCAAGCACGGCAGCAGTCGCACTGATTATAATAAAAATGTACTCTTATGAAAATGCAAGAGCGAGGACCCTGAAGCAAGCGCTGTGCTGCAACACATGCACTAGGTAGACCCAAAAAAACAATAGTGCATGAAGGAATGTAAATTAAACAAAAGTGTAAGACCACATGTAGCAGGGGCAGTCTGCTGGGAGGGTCTGAAATACCAAAAGGCGGGACTGATTAAGCATGGTGACCAAATAAAAGCAGGCATTTATGAATGGCAGGGGCAGGAACAAATGGAAAAGAAGGGAGGTGCTTCAAGCCACATTCTAGATCACAGCATGCCTCTCAGAGCAGCACATGTACTGCCCAGGCTCGACCTATAAGTACCCTAAAAGCAAACTTAATTTTTTTCTCAAAAAGTACACATTGTCATTATGTGCGTATACAAAGCTTGTGAAAGAGCAGAATGCAGTCACTCACAGTGAAGTTGACTAACTGGTAAAGCGGGATGACCAACGGCTCCATGCTTTATGCCATAGTAGGCCGAAAAACATGTGGATGACACAGCAACAGACTAATGGATGAAGAGGGCTGACTGAAATCCCTTATAAGTAAGTATGTCATTGCACTATGTGTTGCTCCATTGATGGAGAGACTATATAAATTAGAGGATGTTGTTTCTGACTGGACTAAGTCCTATAGTACCCTTAAAGCTAACATCAGTTCTCTTCTCCCTTAGGTTCTGCCAACTCAACCCCTACTAACATTCCTGAAATTATTATGTGGTTATTAATTGTAAGTCACCAAGTTTGGCTGGGCATTTGATCCATTGACATGCAGCACTCATGGGTTAAGGGTTTAAATATTCTCCCACTTGGGTTCTTTTAATGCCATGTGCTCCATACCTGTGTGCCAGTATGACCCCCCGGGTCTACAGACCCTGGAGAATTCATTGGTGCCCACAACTAAAAGATTTCTTTCTTTGTCAGATCTGTATTCTAACAACTGACTCCAGGGTATCCCGTCCTTACCACCCAGCTGTAGAGTCGGTAGGTCACAAACGCCTTTACATCCAGTTGCCACTACACCTCCCCCCGCGATGAGTCAATAATATGGCTTCGGTGTTGGAACATCGCAGGTATCAAACTGAGCTCCTGGACCGTAAATGGCATAAGTTCATCTCTCAGTTCGATGTAATAATGCTACAGGGAACTTGGGCGCAAGAGATGGTGACATAGCATTGCTATTAATGCTTAACCATCGCTAGTACTCCTTCCAGAGGCCATAGAGCTAGAGGTGGACTAGTAACCATGCTTTGCATTTCCTAACACCTTAGGGTCTTTCCAGTCCCCTCCAGTCTCTGGGATCCAGACACTATGGGTAGCTTTCTCCTGCAAGTTTTTTTTTCTTTTAGTCATCTTTTATAACTTCAGTTTGTGACCTAGGGTTTCTGATAGAAGTTCTGTTTTTAGCGGTGCCTATTCTTGAGGCCAGGTCACTTTCCAATCTCAGGTACTTTAACCTGAAAGTGGGCGGTGATTTTAATGTTAAGCTGGGTTTGAGTTCCACTGTTCTTAATCCTTTTCTGGCAGACGACTCTTTCTTTTACGCCACAACATCTGATTTCAGGGGGAGGAATCCATACAATGCCCTGAGGCATGCGGGGTTGTGCAACGTAATGGATTGGGAGTAAACAGTCTGAGCCAAAAACCCACCTTTGTAGGTTGGGGTAAGGGACCAATCATTGATTATGTGTTCATCACAAGGTCCCTTTCAGGTACTGTTACCCCTGGGAAGGTGCACATAGCCTGCCACAGCTATCACAATCCAACTGAGGTGGGGGTGGTAGAACCTGTTAGTTATACCCATGTTGATGCCCCCAGTCTTATTGGTTTATCCACAAAGGATACGGGTCTCCGGGTTATGTGTCACTATGTGCCAATTCACACTCTCTTAAAACTGTTGGTTGGCTCAAATTACTTTGTTAAATATTGAGGTCTCCCCTATTTCTGTTCTAGATGCCTTTCATGGCATGAATGCCACCATTAGATCTATCATGTTGGAATTGTGTGTGCCATGCTGGGCCATCCGATCTGGTTGGTTCAACAAATCGTGTAGGGTGACTAACATGCAGCTTCGTGAGGCTCTCAATGCTAGGGCCCAAAATCAGCAAAATATTGTGGTGGCTAGAGCGGCCAATTATAAAGTCATCTGGGAAAGGAAACAAACCATAAAAGAGGCAGCATGGGAACTCCTAGTATCTACCTGCAAAGTTGGGGATGCTGGGGGTTTCTGGGCAATAGTCAATGGGAAGCAGCATTGTGCAGCTGAGCCCGAAGACATAGGTTTGATCATCACCGCTGGCCATTGGGTGACGCATTATAAAAAGATCTATATGCACTTGGGAATGCTGAGCCTTCGATGACTCAGCGGTGTCCCCACTATTTCCACTGGGGTCAGTTTCAACATTGACAAAGTGAGTTCAGCAATTTTAGCCAGCCACTCCAGAAAAACGCCTGGTTCTGATGGGGTTCCCATAGACCTCTGCAAGGCGGAGATATCCCTCTGGGCCCACCTCTTAACTAATGCTCTAAATGCTGCTGTCCAGGTCAATATACCCCCTTTTTTGGAAATCTGCAATAAATTTGCTAGTTTTTAAGAAGGGCGTCTGACCGGACCCCAGCTGCTATAGACCAATCTCTTTATTAGATCAGTTGTGAAGGTGCTGATGTGCATAATTTTACAACGTATCGAATATTGGGCCCAAAATTAATAATATCCTTTGCCTAGTCCAGTACGGGGAAGGCAGGAGTACCATGGAGCTGTGTCTAAATCTAAATTTGCTAGTTGGGAAATATGTTGTAGCCAAGTGGGGGTTATCGTTCTAGCATTCGTGTACTTGAACAATGCTTTTAACCGGGTGAACAGATCAAAGCTCTGGCGAAATTTAGCTGCTCTGGGGTTACCCCAGTCATTGATCAATTTTTTTCAGAACCCTCCACACGGATGGATGTGAATGCCTCCTTCAGATACGGCACGGGAGGGGAACGTACGGATTCCTTTAGCCTCCATCAGGGGTCAGGCAAGGATGTGCTTTAGCACCGATTTTTTTTTTTTGTATGTTTGTTATTTATTTATTTATAAAGTTTTATATAGCGCGATCATCTATGGCCTGGATTCCTTCTTAGCAGCAAAAGGTAGCGACCTGCCCATAGTGAAATCCGCTCTCGTACCCTGCCATATGTTGATGACATAGTACTACAGTCCCACACAGCCAATACTGTACTGGAACAAAGTTAGGGATTCTTAATGTGTGGCAGTGTCTTTTAAATGAGGGTTGATTGGTTTCTATGACGTGTAAAGGTTTTTATTTATTTAACCTTGGGTTTGCGAAGTCTTAACCTGATTGTCACCAATTTTCACCTATGTGATATTTTTCTGTTTCTTTTTATTATGTGTGTTATATTGTATGTGGATATCTTTTATGATTATATTTTATATTCAAATAAAGAGGTTTCATTCATATTCAAAGTATGTTATGTAATTTTGGTAAAATCAGAGATTTATAGAAACCAACCTGAGCCCCAACATGTTCTGCCTTTTTGCTTCTGGGCCTACTCACAGCTATCCTCAGGCTAGAACGGAAGCAACACATTAGCCCTTGGCTTGCTAGATTACCTTGTCGGGGCACCTGGACCCTGTACTTTCTGGGTGTATGGGCTTATTTTCTCCCAAGCATACATCCTCGGTTCCTATGCTGTGATGCATGTAAAGACTCCAAAGGTTAGAATGTTGAAGTTTAGGGTCCAAACAATGGGTCTTCAAGGCACTAGACCATGGAACAAACCACCACCAGAGCTGCACAAAGCAGCAGCCCATCTCAAATCCAGGAAACTGTTTTAAAGGGAAATATTCTGTAAGGCATTTCAGTAAGGCCAGATGTGTGAGAGGACGACTTTGGACTGTGCAGGCTAAGGACATTACACATCTTGCATTGAACCTCATCGTATATATGGTTAAGAAATGAAAATACGAGTAGTGAAGTGTACGACATGGTCCATATAATTAGTGGATTCATATTATTACAATAGGAAATAATTGTTTGCTGCATTTGTTGCCTTGTGCATAGAATTTGCCGCTGATTTGAATATAGAAATGGCGTAATCACAACGTGAATACCTGTCCCAATTTCTACTTTCCCCACTTTACATGTACCACAATGCAGTGCAGTAACCGACTAAAAAGAACAAGTATGACAATGCGTATTATAAATTACTTTAATGTGGCTTAATTTCTGGAGGACGCCTGAGGAATCGGACAAAACGTTGCTGTTTCGGTCTACTTTTTGGCCACTTTTTCATGGAAGTTTGTGAGTACAAAGAATCAATTTAACATATTAATCACAGAGAGTTGTATTTTACAGTACACACTGAATTTGAGTCTATGGGGCAAAAATATTGAAAACTCTTCTGTGATATAAATTGTGCAGCTTGTGGGAGAAACCTTTTCACGTCTCACCTACCTAACAGCTTTTTAGTTGTCTATGGGAAAATCCTCTTGTGGATCATACCAAAAACTTACAGTGGACTTGGAGCCCGCCCATTGCTTACCATAGCTTGGCTTTACTGTCACTCTCATTTCCTTGTTTCTTATTCGATATCTTGCCTTCCTCTTCTTGGGTTCAACCTTTCCATGAAGCATAGACCCTTTTCCATCTTTTTGATTAGATGACTTTTATTCTTCCACCGTTCACCTTCAGGGAACTACGTTTTTCTTTTTCTATTAGAACTCAGTGACAGAGGTCGTGTTTTCTATTTCTCTTTCTCAAGTGTGTGCTGATTCCTCCCCCGAAACACCCGCAGATGCTGTGTGTTACTCCCTCATCCCCTCAAGTTTACCCATTGCTTTCCACAACCTTTCTAACTCCTTCGTTCAGACTGGCGGCATCAAACATCTTGCATAGAACCTCATGTGGTAAATGAATAGTAAATGAAAGTACGAATAGAATATATCACATTTTTGTCCCCCCTCCCCCCAACCTCAAACACCTCTATTTCTCTCTCACCTCCTGTCCACTGCCTGTTGCATCCTCCTTGTCCCCACCCGCTCCCTCCAGCTGCTCCTCTGTTGCTTCTCCATCCCCCATTTTTGAGGGCAGGCCGTGCCATTTGCTGTGCCTTACAAAAAGTGTTTTCTCGCCTGTCAAATTTCAATTTATTTAACTGCACTTGCATCATTTTTTTCATATGTACAATGCTGCAGATCATCAGCCTAAAACCGTTTTTTGCTGATGGTGTACAGCACCTTCAAACAGCATTGGAACAGTCCGTAGAACCAAAAGGAGCGACCTACTGGCTTTGTCAATCCTTGTTCTGTCCATTGAACATCATCATGTTTTTCAGCAGCTTTCCGCACACATGTCCACGAAAAGCATTTGTCTCCTAGAATCTCCACCCCGATATCCTTGTGACCTGCATAGGGCGTGTCTCGTGATCTAAAAGGTGCTTAAAGAGATATACCCTTCCTGTCATAATTGTGAAACACTAAAATCATACACCTATAGCTCAATAAAGAAGACATAGCCAACATACCTAAAACAGAACTAAAAACATTCACATAAAACATCAACACAAGTTGGATCAGTCTTAGACTACCAATTGTGCCAATAACACAACACAGTGCAATTAAAAACCTGACATAAACTACTGCCATATCTTACCCAGCCTCGCTTCATAGTTTGGAGTGATCAGTTCAGTGAACGCCTTTTCATGTTTAAGTTAACACATTACAAGTTGTCAACGATGCTATCTACTGTCTTCTTTCAGAGTCACGCGTGGTGCTCCTTCAGACATGGCACTGACCTGGCCAACCATGGAAATTACATCCTAAGAGATACAGGTTTGCGAAGGAATGAGGGTGCCTGGGAACTGGTGAGGTGAGACTGCTAAAGAGACCACATCAGTGCAAAATCAGACCAAGCAGACACTCACCAGGTGCCCCACTCTTTGTGCATCTGTGCCTCAAATGTTGGCTCCTTCATCCCTGCCCTTTTTCTGGCATGCCAGTGATTCCCGAATTTATCAGCATTTCCCATCAATCCACCAAATTTCATACTCTGGCAGAAATCATTGAAAGTTAGGGATCTACCAAGTAGAACATTTTAATGTACTGTTGGGCATTTCCGGTTTCCTTGTTGACTTGTTATGGAGCAATGAAAGTATTTGGTTTCCCGGAAGTTGAAAAATGATAGATCTTGAATTTTTTTCCAAATCCATGCCCCACCACAAAGGTGTTTGATCCGCAATACATATTCATTGTGTCTTAGTTTTGTGCTGCTCTAGAATATTGTCAAATGGTTTCGGAATGTTTCAAAATTGCTCATTTGCAGTGATTTTTCCAGTGAAAAGCACTGGGAAAAATTAAATTCATATCTCGGAGAGAAGAAAATTACTATGATCAATAATTGGGCTGGGATGGTGCACCCACTGACTAGCAGCAATACATATGTGTGAGGACAGTTCACTTGTGAACACTATTTACATACTTGTAGGTCATTGTGGAAACTCAAGAACATTTTACCATTCTGTGGCTCAGACACCAATCCCTAGTCTACAATATATTGATTGACTTTTCTTGTTTACCTGATGAACACAGCAGTGTGTCAGTGATGAGTAATGTATGACTCAGAGGATGCGGAGTCTTAGTCAAAATCAACTTTGAGGGATAGGTTGAGTGGTAAGGGAGAGCTTGGTTGGAGGATGAAAGCGGGAGTACCGTCGCTGTCTGGGCGGTTTGTACTGAAAAAACAAGAGACTTCTTTGTGCACGCCATCTTTCTCATTCAATGCTGGCTCCCTATCAAGGAAGTTATTGTTCCAACATTCCTAATTGATTGTCGCTAATGAGGCAAGGAAACCCAAACGAATATAAAGACATCCAGTGATTTTTCTGCTGGTGTGAAAATTCAGAGGTTAGTGCTACTCATAGGCAGCAATTACTACCAACATCCGTTGCAGCGTGTGAGGCGCTACCTATCAACATGTATTGCTGGTGGATTACATCATCCCACATGCAGCGGCCCTGGTTGGACTTAGTTTATTATTATTTGAGTGACTTTGGTGAGATCCCCTGGTTGGCATTCATGTGGTAGAAATGGAAACATTGTTTCACAGCACTGCTCTTCAGCATTAACACTGCAAGGGGCAGCATTGTGTGGGATTGGGGGAGGGGATACACAGTTGCAAAACTGCTATCGTTGTAAATGTATACACCACTTATTAGAATTAATTATCTACTGTATGTTGTCTTGATTGTCTCCCTTGACTTAATACATTTAAGTTTTCCCGGGCTTGCCATCTGTACTGTTCGCCATAGCTCTGAAAAAGTTATAATGGGGCTTACTTTCTAGGTCTGGAAGGGAAAACATATATTCATATTAGCCCCTTCCGTGCGGGGCACGTTCAGTGGACGTCGCGTACACTACCTCGGTAGTGCAGCGCACGTCCGCTGAACGTTCCGGCACCACCCGCGCAATAGAACGTTCCGCACTAGCGCGGAATGTTCGGCGCAGTGGAGGGTTTAATGCACAAATGTGTTAGCAGCATGGTTGTTATGGATAATAGAGTCTTCAATGGATGGAACTATAGAGATGATCTGGATGTGCTTCTAAAAAGAATGCCTGCCCCTCCAGATGGTCATTGCAGGATGATTCATTTACTCGCCAAGGAGGCAGCTGACTCCACACATATAAAGACAGGACAGGCCTATCTTTTTATGTGTCGAGTTCTTCACTTGAGTGTGGACTCTCTACAGTCGTAAAGTTACCATTAAATCGTTGTTTGTGCATACTGAAAAAGAGTAAACTTTTACAAAAGTGTAAGCTTACCTTTGTGGATCAGGCCCATAAAGACTTTCCGGGAGGTGACCATACGTGCACGTTGGAACAAATACTCGTCATCATGGGAGATCGCACTTCCTTATCCCACTCTGAGATCCAGACAATTTTTAAATATACGCTGACTCGTCCACCCATTCTGGGTGAACTATGTCTCCGATTCATGGAATCTGTTGATGTTGCTGTTGTCCACAAATGTCCAATCTTCCACTTGTCTGTACTGTCACCACATCTCCTGCATACTTTGTTTACTGCAAAGCACTGCTTGGATTCTGAATTGTTGTATTCACTTCCACATCTTGTACGCCCTTTCTGATATACATTGTCACGTATGCCGCGCCCCTCTCTTATTCTATTTTATTGGCCCTTTACTACTGACAACATTCAACCCGCTTATGAAGTCAACAGTTGTTGCCACACCAACCCTTTTTTTTGTCCTACATGTCCATTCCTCTTATGCAGGTGCTACATTCTACCATGTTTTTGTCAATTTCAGTGGTCGGGTGTCTTGCTGCCCACAATCTCTCCAGCATCTTCCTTCTTGAACATTGAATGATTAGTTGATCCTTTATAAATTCATCTGTCATGTCCTCAAATTGGCATTTGATTGCAATTTCACACAGCCTGGGGACAAACGTGTCTACACTTTCATTTACTCATTTTTAATTAATTAATTAATTTTCATTCGGGTGTGTTCAAAATGTATGTGTGATCATTGCATGTTGATGAATGAAAGATCTTTGGCTGTTGGCAGATGTTTAAAATGTGTTGACTTTCTTTTGTCCAGTGCGCTAATTAAAAGGGCTTTCTTTCTATTTGTTTGAATTAAAGTTAACACCATCAAGAGCAACCAGATCATTTTCTAAATTGTTCAACTCATTCTAACCAGTCTGTGGGTGGAGGACTAGACTGTATTAAGGCAAACCGTGCTTGTATTATCCCAGAAGACTCCACATTGGTACAGGAATATATAATATAGCACATCAGCAGCCAAAAACAACAGGAAGATTCCTGCAAGTTGCGAATTGCAGTCTTAATGATTGGTGGCTATGCAATGTCATCTTTCACTACAAAATAGCAATGTTGTATGGAGTTAGAAAAACCTCCAACCAGGTAATAGCGGTACAGTGCAGTTGTTGGTTGGTGGATCCTTGAAAGAGGGCATTTCCTCAGTAATTTGAGTAACTGACTGACTGCGTGCTAGTGATAATTTTGTGTTTAAAAATGCTTTATTGGAAAATGTTGAAAGGAAATACAGCAACATCTATGGAGAAACGTAACATTGAGATATGTCAAATAAAAATCCGCATCAGTAATAGAAAGAGGATAATATATGCACAAAATCTTATTATAACAAGTATAGAATATAAGACAGATCTCTTGAAGAAAATATAGAAAACAATATAATACCAATAGCATTTTATAAACTAAAGAGTGCATGAGTTATAAAGAAAGAGGGAGGATGGCAATGAAATAAAAGTCATATGATCACCAGGGGAAACCTCCTTTACAACGCAACTTTTACAATGCAGTGCCTTTACGACGCAACTATTACAACGAAAACCATTACAACGTATTGCGCTGGGGGGCGCTCTAGGATAGGGAATTGATTTAATTTACTATCCAACACCTTCCCTAGTGTCCACGGGGACTGTAGTTGGAATAGTAAATTAAACTATTCACTATCCAGCACCCCTAAGCACTATACGTTGTAATGGTTTGCGTTGTAAAAGTTGCGTCGTAAAGGCATGCGTGGTAAAAGCATGCATTGTAACGGCGTACATCCGATCACCAGAGGTATATAAAAGGCTATATAATGGAATAGGTAATAAACACGTAGAAAAAGCAAAAATCTATGAATTCAAGGAGGTTTTGTTACTTCAACATGTTCAATGCTAGTAGAGAAAAGACAAGAGATATAGGAAGGCTAGGAGAGCCAAAATAAATCTCTCTCAAAGGCTATGTGTAGTGAGCAGCTGATGCTGTCATCAGCACCCGCAACAATGCAAAAAAGGTATTTGTGCATTTGCATGCACAACATGGCAGGCACCGCGGGGTGCCTGCCACGTTGTGCATGCAAATGCAGGGGTACCATAGGTACCCTCATGTGCACCTCCCACTCCCCCCAACACCCTGGGGGCATGAGAGGTAGTCAATTTATGATTATTCTTGCCCTGAGGACTGTGGAGATGGGTCTGCAGTTTCAACAGGGAATATGGCGAAAGTAGGTAAGACACTTAATGAGGCAGAGAGTTCACTTCGTTCTGGGCCCACGCATATATTTTACGAAGAGCGGCTTTGCTGTTCGAGGTAGCTCATTCATGGTGTTTGAGGTATCACACACATTTTTTTTTAATGAAGCCCGTGTCGGATACGCATCAAATGCGTTCATTGAGGCACGTGCTGCAGTTGTTGCCACTCCAGGAGCGTTGGAAAAAACAATAAGGCACTTCAAATTATCAACTGGTTTCTCTAAAAGAGTTGTAAACCCCCTTGGGTCGCGCTAGAGCAGAAGCAAGGGTAGGAAAAATATTCAGCATTGAAACTGACAGCAGATCATCAGCTTGCCCTACAGTCACAGTGTAAGCCATAAAGTCCCATTCTGACGTGGGCCTTTGGAGGTTCTAAGTACCATCAGGCAGTAGGTATGCTTCTTTAACCGCATGCGCGCTAGCGGTTTTCCCGCTGTGCGCGGCGGTTTTTAAAAACGCGCGTTACCTGACGAGCTGAGCTCGTCATGAGCGTACGAGAGGCGTAACTCATGACGAGCTCAGCTCGTCATCAGCGTCGAAGGGGTTAAGGCTGGCCAACTCGTCGCCAAATGATGTAGTAAGGTCACAATGAGGCAGGCTTGACAGGAAGTTGTTTTATTTACTTTCTGATGCCCAGCAACAGATGCTGCATCTCCCCTGGCCAACCAGATCCAACTGACCTGGTCATGGCATTCCATTCTCTCCTGGCATCACTAATCATTCCTATAATCCCTCCTAAAGCTACAGTATTATTCAAATGTATTGAGTACTGAAATGTACCATTTTTTACAGTATAACAATAAAATGTATTTTTAAAGTCTCTCCAGGATTGGTAAAGTCAGCCTGAGGGGCGTGGGATGTGTGCGGCGGTCCCGCATATACATATAGGATGCGCCCGCCACACTGGCGGGCGCATCCCGCATTTTTTACACTGCTGCGGGCGGTGCTGTCAGCAGCACCCGCCGCAATGCAAAAAAGGCATTTGCAGGGGGGTACCATAGTTACCCCCCCATGTGCATCCCCCACCCCCCAACATCTTGGGGGCCAGCAACGGCACCCCAACTGCGAACACCACATGCCTTTCTGTGGCGGCAACGCCGCCACGGAAAGGCTTCTTCCCGCTTGCATAGTAATATGGATGGTGGTGTCTTGCAGACACTGCCACCATATTCAACCCTTTTCCGCCCGGTTGACTCGTCGACCGGGCGGAAAAGCGTTGTACGGTCTTCCCGTCTGCCGCGGTACCCCCCACCATCATAATATGGCGGTGGGAAATGGGAGGCGGGGGGAGATAATGTCGGGCGGATCGCCATCGCCATGCGGATGGTGGGGATCCGCCTGACATCATAATAGACCCCTTAGTATTGTGGTGGTTATCCTGAAAATCTAGCATGGATCTGGCTCTCCTGCACTGGTCCTGAAAGCTCCTCCTTTAAACAACAGAACCCGAACTCCGCTCTAGAGCTGTACTCAAGTATATACACTCACTGACCTCAGCACAAACAACCAAAGCATTCTATGGCGGTGCTACTTCCTCAACTCTAACTTATCTTACATCATTTTCCTCGATTATCTCAGTGCTTTGTATGGCACAATTATTTCTTGATTTTGTGGGACATCAAAACAACAAAAGATATGCGGATGCTTGAAACAATATCCGATATTGACAATTGCTTGGGCGACATTCCACTCCAGACAGAGAATATCCACATGCAAATTAGTCTTGGTCCTGCTCCAATACCAACAGTTCAGCCCTTACTGCCAGGTCACGTCACTTCAGATTGGGGGCACAAGCAGCCCCCAACTGGTCTCAGCCCTGTTGAGCCCCATCAGTGAGGTGCAGCGTGAATCCCATAGCATAACAAGCACAGCACCCACCTTTGGGGTTACTTGTAGGGTGTCTGCATAAGGCACTTCACAAGCAAACAACACAACAAGTAAATGTATGCAGGGCTCTTAAGTCTTTTAATGTAGACAAGAGAGGCTGGTCAGGGGTTCAAACATGCATCTTCTGGGGTTATAAGACCACACTTGGGAGAAAGCCCTCAAAGGCGTCCCGTGTCTCTGCTTCTGGGGTGGAGTGGTCCACCTCCGGCTGCTGCAGACCCTCACGTTTAGTAGATAACTTACATCTTATGTCTCTCAGGCTCCTATTTTCAGTTTTATTCTAGCAAACCCCACTTAAAATGGGTTGAGCCATGAATACCATACCATCCTTAGGTCATCTCAAAAGCAGCTCTCGGAGGTGTTCGGCTTTTAATTATTTCATCATAAAGAATTCAGAGTTCTTTCAGGCTTTATTTTTTGGGATTTTTAAAAATGAACACTGGGTCATAAAATTTATAAATTCTATATGTTGTAAAGAAGTAGATCTGTATTGACTTACAATTTTAAGTCGCTGCAATGAAAATAACATTTTTTTTGTACAAATCAGGTTTTTCCATCAAGGCAGACTTTGAGTTTACATCAGTTTTCTTGTTACAGAGTATTTAAATATTGGTCAAAACATTACAGACACATTAAATTGAGGGCGGTTCCACTCAGAAGAGGCAATCATTTTTTACATGTGCATTTTGTGAAAGCAGGCTTGAAAATATCCTGCTGCCTTGATTGGGGAGAGGCAGGATGTCTTTCTGCTCCCCTGTTCCCCGTAGATGTTTCACTAGTCTCAGTTGGCTTACCTGCCTGCTGGCTAACAGTCCTCTCTGTAGCCAGCTTTATCCTCTGGTACATGCTGGAAAGGAAACTCTTTAAAGAGCACCTAATAACTTTTGAATCCATGGGATGAGACCCGACCTCAATCCAAATTTTAAAAACAAATCAAAAATAAGACTTAGGGGCTTATTACGAATACGACGGTCCTGGGACCACAGTACTCTCTCTGGCGGTCTGACCACTGTATTACAAGGATCCCGCTGCTGCAGCGGTCTGCAAAGGGCCTGAATATGCTGGCGATGCCGATGCCGGGACCGACGAGCATATTATGACCTGCATTTCCACCACCCATTTCATGTTAGGCCCTCTGGCCGAATCTGACCATGGGGGTGTGTGCAGGGGGGCACATGTTGTTCCCCCTAGAATTGCACCTTCATGGTTGGGTCATACCACACTGTGCTACAGGCTCTCTCACGGTGGCGGTATGCTGTTTTGACTCTCCTATAAGCCTAACATACTGCCGCCGTGAGGCCGCCACACCATCCATCCGCCATGAATTCTACTCATAATCTGGCAGGCAGGTGCACCACGGGCTTGTTGGTCTTCCTGGGACCGCCGCGTTCACAATCCCAGACAAAGACTGACAAACTTGTAATAAGGCCCGTACTCTGTTTTCTGACTGACATCAGCCAGCAATTCCCTCCTGGTGACAACAATGCATCAGGCTTGCCTCCTACCTACCTTGCCTCTTGCCTCTGTTTATGGTGCACAGGAAGGACCCTCCCCTTTGCAGCCTTTTCCGTGCATGTAATTACCCCTTGCCTGGAAAATGCTGGAACAGGTCTTCTTCCTTGTGGTACACCTTTCAAGGGAAGGGGATTGTGTCTGGGCAGGGGTGGACCTCAAGCTTCTTTTCCAGGAGAATTGTCTTTTCCTATTAATACAACTCTGCCCATTTTTTATAATAATTTGCGCAGACATGCCCCTGAACCCCCCCATGGATGCCAGCTGCCATCAGGGTTTCTTGAGACCAGGGCCTTTGTCGTCAGTCCCCTGACAGCGCTCCTTCTTGCTCACACTTTTCGTTCAGACTGCTTGGGAGCAGTGTTGTCTTGAATGTGTGTGGTGTACTTGTACTTGTAAGCGCACTGCGACTCCATGGAGTATCCTGGCACTGAAGACCGCTGGGGAACCCGTCCTGGTTTTCCCTGTGAGATGGTCCCTTTCTGGGTATCTCCAAGGTGAAACCAGGCATCCCCAGCGTCTGTGGGGGGGGCCATTGTAGAGATGAGGCAAGCTTAATGCCCAGAGTTGCCGAGTGTGTTCCCTGGTTAGAGTAGGCACCAAGGCGAGAATTATTGAGTCCGTTTTGACCCTGGTCCACAACCCTGCCGCGTCGGGAATTGAACCCTGGTCCCGGGCCGTTCTCTGCTTCCGGGTCTGCCGCCTCTAACCATTGAGCCACACCACTCCATGTGTGCAGATGACTGCCACAATGGAGAATAGTGAATAAAGTATGTAATTACCGTCTGAGAACTTAGTTTTTCTTTTACTCTACTCTGTTTAATGTTCTCCAGTCCTGACATTTGCACCCAGTTAATAGTTAATTATTTTAAGAGCATAATTTTTTTTAATGTGTTTTCTCACAGAGCAGTTTGTGATCACATTTGTAATTCATTATGAGCTAACAAGTGAGAATTTCAAAGAGGGTTCCAGAGTGGAATGTTTTCTGACCGAGGGCGTGATGCTGCTAAAAGCCCCCGCATGGTTCCTGTTTAATATTCCTGCTCTAAGCTTTTAATAGCTCTTTCTGCAGCCCTTGCACTCATCAGAGTTTAACATTGTGTTTCCTCTAGCTTTTGGCTATGTATTTTATAATCTTTATTTGCCATTTTTCAAATCTTTCTGTGCTGTATATGGCCCCTGTCGTGTGCCCATAAAATATACCCACCAGTCACACGCCCCAGTTAAGCTCCATTTGAAACAGGAGTTCATGTGGTTTTATATATTCAATATATATATAACAATGCCTTCGTTTGCCGAATCTCCACGAACCTTTGCAGAGCTATTGCTGTTTCTACATTAGCAGACGATGTAAATTTCGCAGTGATTTATCAAGGGGGTGCAAAGAAAAAAGTTGGGGGGGTCCCAAAACATGTTTTTCACCCAATGCATTTTCCATAGACTTGGGTGTAGCTGGAAAAGAGGCAGTCAGATTTCAATGAAATTTGGCAGGCATATAGTTTATGGCGTGTATGTCATCCTTTGTGGTAGTAGAGCTAAGTATTAAAGTTATAAGGCTCTAAAATGTAGTGATATCTCAAGCTACGGTATACCGTGGTCATTTTGCAGTAATTTTACAGTACTTGTCGATGACAAGGCAGTATATGATTGGCTAATGACTGACTTTTACAAAAGTTAATGGCGGCCATGTTGCTATTACCACACGTAGGCTGTATTCTGAATTAGGGCCTTAGGTATAGGCAAGTAGTAGGTTTGATATGTATCCCTACTTTTTACCACTTTCTTAAATCGATAATAAGTAGGGAAAATTATTAATATTTTCTATATGTTTTTAAAAGTTCACGTCGTACCATGGTATTACCTTAGAAGTACTGCGGTACTAAAAAAAGTTTTAAAAAATATGTACAAAAATGAAAAATACACTGTACTACACTATTTTTTACAAATACACTGTGCTATAGTGTTTTTGTAAATGTATTTTATATATATATATATATATATATATATATATATATATATATATATATATATATATATATATATATATATATATATATATATTAATTACAGAGTACAGTGGTACTACCTAGAAATTGTTGTGCTATATAGAAACACTTAAAAATAATAAAATTAAAAAAACACTACTAGATAATATTTAAGGGGAAATATATTGTAGTAAAGTTTTTAAAAAACATTTTTACATGTTTAGTTTTTTTCATTTTACACTTAGTCTGCCTGCTGTGGTTTAAGGGGAAATATATTGTGGTACAGTGTACTTAAAAAAATGCAAAAAAGAAAAATAGTTAATAAAATGTGAACAATACTGTACTACACTATATTTCCCTTTAAAACCCAGAACGTATTCTGAGCATGGTCTTAACTAGGTTTTTCACTTTTGATTTTGGTATGGTGAAATATTGTTTACACCACACTTATTCTGTGTTCTGGATTTAAGGGGAAATATAGTGTAGTACAGTGTATCTAAAAAAAATGTAAAAACCAAAAAGTAAAGATAACAGTGTACTACACTATGTTTGCCATTAAAACTCAGAACGCACACTAAGTGCATTCTAAACAATATGGTAGTACTGCCGTATTCTTCTAACTTCTTCTTAAAATACACAAAGTAATAAAAAACTCTTACACACTATATAAACTGACTCATTCCTTCCTACTCACTTATAAAACACTGGAACACTATATTTACAATTAAGAACCAGAACACAGCCAAAGTCTTATGGCTGCCTTTTACTTTGGTAAGGGCAGTCATTAGCCAATGATATATTGTTTAGTCATTTTAACGTGACACGGTTTACCTCAAAATTACCGTGGTATACCGCGGCCCAATATATGATTAACTTTTTGTAACTTATGGGCCTGATTCAAGTACACTTTTGTGTGTTAACCATTGTTTGCTATTCACAAAGGCATTTAAATGACTGCGGAGCTGCAGCCTATCAAAATATAGGACTGTCTTATCTTTCTAGATGTAGAAACTCCGCTGTCTTAAAGATACTACTCATAAAATACAATAGTGAATAACAAAGAATCGTTAACTTATGCAAAAGTGCAAGTTTACCTTTGTGAATTATACACTATAACTTTAAAACTACCCAAACAGTTTAGATCTACTACCGAAAAGAAGCATTTACACCTCATAATCTATATTTATGACACAATTCTTCTATATCCCCTTTCACACTACATCTTTTTTAAACAATACTCTATAACACACCACTCCACTCCACTATATGAAGTGTCACTACACACTATAACACATCACTCCATTGTAGGACACTCTAGTCTACGACAGTCCAGTCCACTCTCTGACACGCCATGCTACTCAACTCTATGACACACCGCTACACTGCACAACATGCCACTCCAGTCTACCACATGCCACTCCTCTTGATGACATGGCACTCCACTGTATGACGCTCTACTATACGTTATTTCACTCTGTGCCACTCCACACTACGGTATTCCACTGTACGCCACTCTACTCTATGCCACCACATGCACACCACTCCACTGTACGCCACACCACTTTATGCCACTCCAATGTACGTTATTCCACTCTACAGAACTACACTCAACTCCAATCCACTCTACGCTATTTCACTTTAAGCCACTCCACTGTACGCCACTCCACTCTGACACTCGGCTCTACACCACTTCACGCCATTCCACTCTACGCTCTTCCACTCTATGCCACTCAACTATATGCCACTACACACTATGGTATTCCACTGTATGCCACTCCACTCAATGCCACTGCAATCTACGCCACTTCTAAGCCGATCCACACTCTATGCCACTTCACTCTATACTACTCCATTCCACGCTATTCCACTGTATGCCACTCCACTCTGTCACTTTACTGTACACCACTCCACTTTACGCCACTCCACTCTATGCTATTCTTCTCTAGTCCACTCAACATTACCCTTCTCCACTGTACGACACTCCACTCTACGCAATTACACTCTGCTCCACTCTACTGTGTGCCACTCCACTCTACAATACTCCAATCAACGCCACTCCACTCAACGCTATTTCATTTGAACACCATTCTACGCCACTCTACGCTATTCCACTCTACATGCCACTGCACTATACACTATTCCACTCTACGCCTCTCCACTCTTTGTCACACTACTGCATGCCACTACACTCTATACCACTCCTCTCTTCCACTGCACTCTATGCTTCTTTACACTATCCCACTCTACGCTATTCTATTCTACGCTATTCCATACTATGCCACTCCACTCTACACTGCTCTGCTGTATGCCACTCCACTCTATGCCACTCCACTCTACGCTGCTCTATGTCTCTCCACTCTATACTATTCCACTCTATGCCACTCTGCACTACACCATTTTACTCTGCGGTATTCAACTCTACACCAGTCCACTGTACGCTATTCCACTCAACGCCACTCCACTCTGTTACTCCAGCCTACTCTATGCCACTTGACTCTATGCCACTCTGACATTCCATTCTACCTTATTCCACTCTATGCCACTCTTCTCCATGGCAGTCCACTGTATGTCATTCCCCTGTACTCCAGTCCACTGTACCCCAACCCACTATATACCTCTCCACTTTACTCCATTGTATGCCACGTCTCTGTAAACCACTTTACACATCTCCACACTACTCTTCGCTATTCAACTCTATGCCACACAACGCCGCTCTACTGTACGCCACTGCACTCTACGTCACTCCACTGTATGTCCCTCCCCTCTGATTCACTGTACAGCACTCTGCTCCACTGTATACCACTCCACGGCTCAGTACACCACTAAACTCTACTCTATTCCGCTCTATGCCACTTCACACCACTCCACTCAATACCACTTCACTCTATGCCCCTCTACTCTGTCATTACACTCTACGTTACTTGACTATATGCCACTCCACAGTACGGTATTCCACTGTACGCCACTCTACTCTGTGCAACCACTCTACTATACGCCACACCACTTTATGCAACTCCACTCTGCGCCACTCCAATCTACGGTATTCCACTCTACACCACTACACTCAACTCCACTCCACTGTATGCTACTCTACAGTGCTCTACTCTATGCTACTCTGCTCTATGCCACTCACCTCTATTCCACTCAACTCTACCCTACTCTATTGTACTACACTTTTCTGTACACCACTCTACGCTGTTCCACTCTATGCCACTCAACTCTACGCCACTGTACTGAACACCACTGTACTTTACGACACTCCACTGTATGTCATTCTGCTCTACCCTATTCCGCTGTACTCCACTCCACTGTACGCCACTGTTCACCATTACACTCTAAGCTATGACCTCTATGCCACTCCAGTCTATGCTAATCGACTTGACTCCACCCTTGCAAAAAACACATTTACAGTGTGCCTTTACAAGTTAAAAACTGATCGTATTTGCACCTGGGGGGGACACACCATTTTAGTTTCCTAATTCGCTAATGGGGGAGGGGGGGGGGGCATATTTTTGTAAGCTTGGTTGGATGACTCTGAATAATTATTGTGAGCAAGCAGCCCAGAAGTACTTCAACATGGTTATGCCAAGCATACAAAAATCAGTTTCATGAAGTTTAGACTTGGCCTGCTACCTGGCACTCAGCACTCTTCATCCTGGCTGAAGGAGAAGGTGGACCCTAGGTGCCGCCAATGCGGGTCAGCATCGAAAGACCTTATGCAGGAGGCAGGCTGTTCTGGCCTGCTTTGCTCCAAATGACCCTCAACTAATCTGCACTCTGGTAAAGTTTTTGACAGCATGCCAAAAGAAATTGCCGGAAATCAAAATATTGGCTGAAATCTGACTTTTAAATTTATCTGTGCATTTATAAACAAAGTAATATATCCTAGAATTACCGTGGTGAAAACAAACGTGACACGCTTTAATGGATATAACGTGCCTAAAAACTTGACTTGTAATATCTGAATTTTTATTGTACAGTCTTTTTAATAGTATTTTTATGCTTTTATAACTAAGGAGCTTTTATATACAAAAACTTGGTTTGTAATGAAATACTTTTGTTTTGCAATGGTTTTAACGACCAATGCACATAAAATAAACTTGAACTTGTGAGCTTGACCCTAAATGCTATATTTTTTTAAACCGGGTAATTGTCAAAAATAAAAAACAACCAATTACCTACTTTGATTGCAGCAGTTGTCAGTTGCAGTGTAATTCCGGCCTGATGCTGACATGCAGTAAAAGAGGGTAAATACATGTATCAAGAGATAGTGCTGCGTAAGCTGCTGTTTTTCGTGATGGTGGATGGCTTCCCCCTGAGGGGGACTGTTCCAAGGAAACAGGAAGAAGGAGAACAAAGGTTGCAAATGATAAAATTTACAAAAACAACTTTTTTAAACAGCGGTGGAGCACCGTTTGGGAGGCACAGCACACACAGTTCGTTGGGGGACATGGGGGAGATCTGAGAAAGCATCGGTATCACGTTGACCCCTGCCAGTGGGCTGTGTTTATTTGATTCGTAGTACTGTTTTCCATCATATCATGGAACCCTTTCAGTCCAGTTTGTTGTTTTGGTTTTTTTTTCGACACAGCAGCAGGCTCTGAAGAAAAACATTATACAATGTGAAAAGTAACAGCCGGGTCAGCATGGCTTTAAAGACGTTATCTTAAGCATTCCTGTGTTTTAAGATATCTTTGGGGGGCATGGGAGAGCTGTTGTCAAAGGAACATCTTGTATAGACTGCCTCACTAGATAATAAATCTATTGTTCCACTCCAGAACCAACAAAGTATTCCTGTCTGTCCTACCCACTGCTCAAAGTTTCCAAAAGAATGCCTTGTTCAAAGGAGATGGTGAAATGGCAGTCTTATTCCAGTGACTGTTTGTGTTGTTGATTCAGCAAAATATCAGGGGTAGTGTAAGTGACGTCACACACCCTGTGACTCTGATGACATAATAGGGGTTTTCTTCTAGCTCCATAGCAGCAGTGGCCAGTGGAAGGGCGGAAATGGAGCTCTGTTTCTTTTCTGTTTCTGCCCCTGTTGCCTTCATGACCCCTGCTTGATACCAGTGGGGGGTGGAATTGTAAGAGGGATGGGGTAGCAAGAGCAGTGCCAGAGTTTCCAAATGACAACCAAGTGTAACATTTGGCTACCACTAATTGACGGCCAGGTTTTACTGAGACGTGAAGAGCTTATGGTGGTTTTTAATGTCGCTGCATTTCTTTTACGGCCCAACAACGCTATGATCGCTGCTTTCGGAAGGAGCGATTGAATTCTAGGTAGGCATCCAAAAACAGTGATGATAACAAATGCGTGCATCTCCCGTCACACCGGTATAAAGAGAATGTGGAAGGCTGGCCTTGCCACAGTGAAAAACTACTTTGGGGCTTTTTACTGCCAAGACATGTAAAACTTAAATACACATGTCCTACTTTTTAAATACTATGCACCCTACCCCATGAGCCTTTAGGGCCTTCCTTAGGGGTGACCTAGTATGAATAGCAAGCATTGGCAAAGCCAGTAGGTCTCACCTATGCAAGAAATACTGGCTTTGTCGAGGTGTTTTAGCCATTACATACCCCAGTGTGGCTGCTGTTTAGCATGGCTAAAAGTTTGTGGCATAGAGTGGAGTGGGGTAGATTGCTGTAGAGTGGGGTAGGATGGAGTTGGGTGGATTGGGTAGATTGTTGTGAGGTGGAGTGGGGTAGATTGGAATGGTGGAATTGGGAAGATTAGTGTGGTAAATCAGAGTGGGGTAGATTGGATTAGGGTGGAGTGTGGGAAATTGGGGCGAGTGGGGTAGATTGGAGTGGAGTAGAGTGAGGTAGATTAGAGTGGGGTAGATAGGAGTAGTATAGACCAGGGTAGATTGGGATAGTGGAGTATGATATATTGGGGTAGATTAGAGTGGAATAGGGAAGATTGGGGAAGAGTGGATTGTGGTAGATTGGAGTGGAGTGGGGTAGACGAATGGAGTAGATTGGAGTGGGGTAGATTGGCTGGGTTATAATAGGGTAGAATGGAATGAAGTGGGGTAGATTGGGGTAGTTTGGAGTGGGGTATATTGGGGTAGAGTGTGATGGATTGGGGAGTGGGGTAGACTGGAATGGTGTAGTACCCTACACCACTCCAGGGGTGGGGTTGGGTAGATTGGAGCAGAGTGGGGTAGATTGGGGTAGAGTGGGGTAGATGGGGTAGATTAGGGTGTGGCAGAAGTAGTGTAGTAGATTGTTTTGAGGTAGATTGTGGAAGAGTAGAGTGCAGTGGATTGGGGTAGTTTGGAGTGGAGCGGCGTAGATAGGAGTGGGGTTGGGTTGATTAGGTTGGAGTGGGGTAGAGTCGAGTGGGATAGACTGGGTGGATTATTATAGGGTAGATTGAGTGAAGTGGGGTAGATTAGAGTGGAGTAGGACAGAATGGTGTGGGGTAGATTGGGATCGGGTGGGGTAGATAGGAGTAGAGTAGATTGGAATGAGGCAGATTGGATATGGTTAATTGGAGTAGTGTTGTTTGAGTTGGAGTGGAGTGGGGTAAATTGGAGTGGCATGGAGTGTGCTGGATTGGGGTGTAATGGGTTATATTGGACTGGAGAGAGGTAGCTTTGGGTGGCATGTGCAAATTTAGAATGAAGTGGAGTGGGGTAGATTTGGTCAAGTGAAATGGAGTGTGGTAGATTGGGTGGATTGGAGTGTGTAGATTGGGATAGAGTGGAGTGGGATAGATTAGAGTGGGGTGGACTGGAGTTGAGGTTGGAGTGGAGTGAGCTAGATTGGGGAAAAGTGGCGTGTGGTAGATTGGGTGGATTAGAGTAGGGTATGGTGGAGTGGGGTAGATTGGTGTGAAGTATGGTAGATTGGATGGAGTGGAGTAGGGTAGATTGGAGTGGGGTAAATTTGGGTAGATTGGAGTACATTGTAGTGGAGTGAGATAGGTTGGAGGGAATTGGGGTAGATTGGAGAGGGGTTGAGTGGAGTGTGGTAAGTGGCGAGTAGTGTTGTCGTGTAGTGCACAGCATCGATTGGAGTGACAAGGCGTAGGGTGGAGTGGCAGGTCATTGAGTGGAGTGGAGTGGAGTGGAGTAGAATGGAGTGGCGTGGCATAGAGTGGAGTGACGTAGTGTGGAGTATGCATTGTGTGGTAGCACACTGCCATTACAGACAACACATTTTCAATTGATATGACCATTACATTTGCACCAAAATACGGTTTTATTGCACACAAAGGGTAATGTGTGCAAATGTCATCACCTAGTGTATTGATGTGTTCAAATATTTGTTTCCACTCCACTTCAGAATTACACAATAAAATTGCTTTATTTTTATTCATTCTGATATATGCTTGAAACATCAGCACAGTTAATTTAAGGTTTTTTGTTGTGTGCTAGAAAACAAAACATTCTACACCCTCTCCTCTTACATGGATACTCAGCAGAATTAACTCATACATTATTTCACTTTGAAAGCAGAGAAAGAAAAGTAAACACCAGGCTTCCTCAGAAGATAGAGCTTGTCCTTTGACCGCTGTCTTTGAATTCACAGCAAATATGACAAGATAAGAACAAGATTTAAAGACCTGTTTACTTAAAGCAAGTTTATGAAAGAATACAGTAAACAAGGGTTAGGTAACAGGAGGGACAAACTGAAGCTGGACAGCCTAAAGCAAATAAAGCTAGCAAATGGAATGCCTGAATATGTGAGTTACAAACCAAAAAGCCAATGGTAAGCAACGGGTGGAATGCATTCCTAGGTCTGCTTTCTGAATGTCTCAAGATGTCTTTTACCAAACCAGACAGCTGCACTGTCTTGTATGCTGCGATCTAAAAATTAACATTTAGGCCTGTTAGATGGTTTATTTTGCCAGGTGGAAATGGCAGTTTGAAAAACGGCACACACAGGCTGCAAATGGCTGCAAATGGCAGGCCTGGACATAACGTGATCGATGTTTAGACCGCGGAGCCCGAACAATCATGGCCGATGCCCGGTGGAGCTGCCTAGACAGCTATAGGGGAGATTGGCTACGGTTTCACTGCCTCGGCCATCACCTACCCAGCTGGACATCGGACACAGTTCTCCTTGTCTCTCCGCTGTGTCTCCTTCTTCCCCCGCCTTCCTGACAAACCTCCGATGATTTTGACGATGATAGTCGGCAAAATGTGTTCCTTCCTGGGTGGCTGCTGGGGAGATGGAGGGGGAATCTCTCCTCCGGCTGTCGCCCACCTTCCGGACAGGAGATGCGGTTGCCTGGCATCCCGCTGTGCAGGAACAAAAATCAACGAGAAAGCAGCAAAGAGAACTACACGACACTGCTGCCCTGCACCACTGAGCTTGCTTTTCTTTTTTTGGGAGTTGCGCGCCCTCCTGACTCTGCAGCTGCCTTTCTCTTCAGGGACTGCTGCCTGGGTGCCCGCGCTGACTTCCCCTGACTTGGATGACCCGGGAGAGATCGGTGACCTTCAACCTTTCCTCCCACCGGAACCGACTGCTGCCTTCCCCATTCATCTCTGCTTTTCGGGTAGGATTTAAATGCTGGGTTTTTAATCGGATTTTTGTTCTACCTGCAATCCCGCCATCCTGTTTACGTAACTTTTGGGATCCTTGTCGTGGTTCCTCCATCTTGCGGTTTCGACTTCCCCCGGATTGATCCTTGACACATTTTTAGCGTCTTTTGCCACCAGAGTGACTATTGCCCTTTGTCGACCTCCGCTGAGTCAACTACTCCCCTCTTTTCTTGTTTGGCCACTGTGAGGCACCCTTTCACTCCCTCCTTTACACCCCTTCCATTTCTTATTTTCTACCCGACCCAATCAAGCAGTCCCGCACTGGTTGTTGTTGATCCCTGGACCCTCTCCGGTTTTGTTCGACTTGCTTACTCTGACTTTTTTGATATCCTTTGAAGTACTCTTTCTCCATGACTGGTCTTCCTGATTTTATATGTATTCCAACCTTTTTACTCTTCCCCCTCTACCATCTCTGCTCCTAAGGACTTGTTTTTCTATGTTATCTTATGCACTAGCAACGGATGTAGTAATGTAATCACTGTCTTTCTCTATGCTATATTATGCTCTAGAAACTAATGTAACTTTGTAACACTTCTTTTGTAACCTATCCTCATGTAAAGCGCTCTGATACCTCCGGGTCTAGCCAGCGCCATACAAAACTCTTCAAATAAATAAATGTTTCAATGTGATACCTCAGTGGGAGGCACTTTAGTGGCATCAGGACTGTACCAATGTTACCATGTTTGTACGGTAGAGCACAAGCACAATCTCTGGTTAACAGGAGTAAACTGCACAGAGTCCCAAAGTCATCAAAAACGGGTTCAGCAAAAATCTGGGGGAATACCACGCAAAAGATGGTAATTTCCAACACTTCTCACTGAGCTAATGGCTGATGGGATAAATGGCCAGTCCGGGCCTGCACTTGTCGCTATTCGGTTTGCCAGCAGAGGCAGGATTCCCAGATGTCTAGTATGATGATGCACTTAACCTGTGTACACCTGCAGCCCTTTCCCTCAATGCCCAGTGCGCATGCGCTCAGCAGCCTGGCAGTCGCACTGTGTTATATTCTCTCCCTCTGTCCCCATACAAAGGCTCGTCTCGCGGTCCCTCGTGGATGCCCTCGCGCTGGTGCCCGACAAGCGTGGCAGGAGGCTGCATGCTGGCACTTGCCTCTCTCGCTTCACCGCCTGCCTTTATTTCTCTTCTGTTTATATTCAACAGGAACAAGTTAAGTAAGTCAGCTAAGGGGCATCTATTAATTTAGAGCACCATAATACATTTATCAGAATGGAATTTTTAGTAATGCAGGAAGGAAGGTGTCTGTTTACAGAACTGATTTTCACATATTATTTAAAATGCTGAGCCAGTCTTGTTATAAAACCAGAGCATATTTGGTGTGCCCTATCAATGAGGCCCCTTGGAATTCTACTTCATAGAAGCATTTGGATCCTGAAACAAGCAAGTGTGAGACTTGCTAATACCCTCACTGTATTTTTGTTTAGTGAACACTTAATTTTGTATACTACATAATTGCATGGCACCCCAAAGGAATGTACAAACTGGTTGCAATTTAAAGGTGTGAAAATCTCTGAGGTGTTTAATTATTCACTTCTACAGATACATATTTTTTTTGTTTTGACTAAATTCTTTTTTTAAACTTGTTTTTAGGGAATTTATAGAATTCCTTTGCAGGGATTCTATCTGCCTTATCGGTATCGCCATAAACGTTTTAGCTTTTATGTAACCTGATTTTTTACTCCAGCGTTCCGAGGCCTCCTCCTCTATTCCCTCGATAGAAGCCTAACATACGTCAGGACTACTAGTGTTGGCGAATTGACTTTTTGTGTGGTAAAAGGACATCTTTTTTGGTCGGGCCTACCAGACAGTGGAAGCTGTTTGGTTGCAAAAGAAAAGACCTATTGTGTGCTTACCAAAAATGTACTTTAGCTCACAGCCAGCCCTTTGCTTACCATTGGTCGGCTTTATTGTCGCTCTCATTTGCTTCCTTCCTATTCGATGGATGTCATTGTTCCAGCTTGTCCATCTTGTATTTGCCTTCCCCTGGGGCATAGCCTATTTACCATCTCTCTGATTGGCTGGCTTCTATATTTTCACTGCTCCCATTTAGGGAACTGCTATTTTCTTTTTGCTTAAGCAGTCCATAAGAGTGCATGTGCTTTAGGGCTCTCTCCCTTATCTGCTTCCCATACCAAATACCTAAGCCCCCATGCTCTGTGTTACTGTCTCCCTTCTGTGTGCAGCTGTCCCTGGTGAGCTTCTCCCCACCCACCAAGCTCCCTGCCCCTGCGCTCCTCGTTGCTTTCTCGTTCGTGTGCTTCTCCTCCACCTCAACTGTTGCTCAGCCTTGTTTGCTGCCTTTCCCCTCTACCCCACTCACCACCTTTTGCTTCCCTCAACCTTGTCCCCTGTTACTCCCCACACCCAGAGGACCAGTTGACAAATTAGTGGTCGCCACTCTGCGGTACAAAAAAACCAAAAAACGTTTGTGCTACTTCTTTAAAAAATATATTTTATTGAGTTTTGTATAGTACCACTGGGCCGATTACCCAACATAATCCAATTCGAGGCAAGATACTGACAAGTTACCAAAAAAATGGTAATATCATCTGGTACAATTGGGACAAATAACGAAAATGAAACCCAGAACTTTACGCAGACTTTCCACCCCATCCACATTGGCAAGCAAATTTAGATACAAATGCATATTCACAGAAAGAAAACAATATATAATACATTATGGCCCATGACATCCAATGGAAACTGTTTTTCATGGGATTTGCGAAGGAAGAGGAGGAAGGTCTATGCCCCGGTATGTAGCCCATCGAGACCATATTTTTCTGTGTTTTTGAGGGCAACCCCGCGCCAGAAATACTGCTATCTCTGCACCCATGCATGTATCTAGTTCCTTTCCCCATTTCCCTATTGTCGGTGGGGAGGTCCCCTTCCATAGCTGAGCAATATCGCGTTTGGCGATTGTAAGAGCAAGGAAGAGTAAGTGTTGTTTGTATCGATTCCCTCCTATGTCCTCTGTGCTATGAAGTAGGAACAGTCTAGGGTCATGCGGGAGGTCCCAGGCCAGCACCTCTTTAAGGCAGGTCAATAATCTCCGCCAGAAGGGCTGTATGGCTGTGCAGCTCCATACCGTATGGAGAAATGTCCACACCTCCCTGTCGCAGCGTAGGCACTGAGGGGATGCAATGACTCCCATCCTCCAGAGACGAAGAAGTGTGTAATACACCCGATGAACATATTTAAATTGAATAAGTCAGTTTCTTGAAGACACCGCGGCACCCTGGTGACTAGCTATTGCCTCCCCCATTCATCATCTGTCAGTTCTGGGATGTCATCTTGCCAAGCCTTCCTAGTTTTATGAAGGGTCGTGGTGGGGTGTGTTGTTAGTGTTTGGTATATCTGCCGGATTTTGTGTGCGCCCAAATTACCCATAAGGAGGCGACCCCCTAATGGATGAAATTCAGGGAGGTCCGTTAGGTTTGTAATGAGGTTAGAGCATGGCGTAATTGGAGGTACTTATAAAGCTGTGTTTTATGAAGATGAAACTCCTCCTGTAATTGCTGGAAGGATCTAAGAGTAGTGCCCGCATAACATCCCCTAATGTGGAGATGCTGATCAGGTCTCATTGGCGGAACCCCTTTAATGTTGCCACCTAGCGTAAATAATTACCATGCCACGGGGGCGTTGTCTGAGTCAACCGCGTGTGCCACCCCATTCGCTGGACTGTGTACCGCCATAGCCGAATCGTCGTTCTGCTGGCATGGGGTAGTAAGTCGAGATTCTGCGCATTATACAGTAACTGTAGGAGGGGGATCCCTTCCATTGCTGTGTGTTCTAAAGTGAACACCAGGTCGCCAGGTGAATTATACCACCAGTCATTGATGACCAAAAGGTGAGCGGCCACATAATACGAATCCACGTCCGCAGCGGCAATGCTGCTGCAATAGGTAGACTGCGCGCAGGTCTGTAGGGCTACTCTAACTGCTCCTCCACCACATAAGAATTTATTATGTATAGCATTTATGTGCTCAAACCACGCACGCGGTATATGATACGGGAGATTTTGAAGCCGATAGAGCACTCTGGGGAGGGAGACCATTTTAAAAATAGCCGAACGTCCATATAGCAAGAGAGGTAGGGATGACCATATGGAGGTCTCATCACGGAGACTGGCAGGAAGTGGAGTAATGTTGTGCGCCCAGGAGGTCTTAGGTCTTAGGACAAGGAGACATAAATATACCCAGGTATTGGAAACCTTCGGAGGCATGTTTTAACTGCGATGCCCATGTATTTCTGCCTTGCAGACCACATACTGGGAACAGTACAGATTTGGACGGGTTAGTATGGAGCCCGGTGGTCTGGCCAAAACTCGAAGGATCTGTAGAATACGGGGGCCCGAGATCCATGGGTCAGTCATGAAGAACAAGACATCGTCTTCATATAATGCAATACGGTCTGGTTGTGAGCGTGGCCAGTTGAAGCCTCTGAGCACCGAATCCCGACGGACCCAGATCGCCAAGGGTTCCACCGCCAAGGCAAATAGAAGCAGGGATAAAGGACAGCCCTGCCGCGTGCCGCGACTGATGGGAAAGAAGAGAGAGGATGACCAGCAATACACACCGAAGCCATATGTTCTGTATAAAGTAGACTCACAAATGCCAGAAAGCGAGGACCAAAATTGGTCGCCTCCAAAAGTTGAAAGAATACTCCCAACTCAGGGAGTCGAAGGCCTTGTCTATGTCTGCGAGAACTATGGCTGCGGGATGCTACTTATTTTTTCATTGTTTTTTATTTACTGCTCCAACTTGGATCCGTGAATAAAAAAGAAATGATGTCTGTGTCATTTTGTAGGCGCACATGCGTAATAGCACATGCACATGCCTACAAAAGGATGCAGCCTTCATCGCTCCTTTTTATTTTTTATTTTAATAGAATTTTTGTTTACTTTTGACCATGCTGCACAGTATCGCCAAAATGCATTGGCACAGGAATTGTGTCCCAAAGGCAAGACCTATTGGTTTTGCCAATGTTTGCTAATGGTTGGAGAGCTTAGATGAGAGAGATTTGATGTTTCATGTTAGACTTATCCAACTTCCGGCCTACGTTTTTCTGGGCGTAGCAGACAGAATAACGTATCCATTGCATTCACCAAGTGGCCGCTTGATTACTTTGCTCCTTTGCGCAGCTAAGCAAGTGCTAATGGGGCTTTGGGGCAAGAAAGAGATACCACAGCATAGAGCATAGCCTTATAGAATTGGGGAACCAACTGGAATGGAGAAAATATTGATGTCTATGGAAGGGAAAAGTGAGCAATTTGTGAAACCATGATTGACAATGCTAGAAACCAAATTTAAGGAAGTTTCCTGTCCTAGATTTCTTGAGGTATTACAAATCACGGATATTGAGAGACTTTTGTGAGCTCAGCCACAGCCTTTATAAATCAAGCGCATTATTGGAGGTTTGGACTTTTTGAGATAAATTGCCAGTGAAACTCAAAGTCTGTATTGAAAATCTGGGCATTACTAAGAGTGGAAGGGGGGTGTGTAGAAATGGCCACAAAATGTAGAGACGATGCGTTGGAGAAACATAAGTCGTTTATTAGGTTCAAAGAGTAAGGGTATAACCTAACGACCTCAGCCACAGCAACCCTCAACGGAGGCAGCTTCGCTCTGGCCACCGGCGCTCGCCTTGGAACGCTGGTCGCGGTGACATTCTAAGTGATGTCACCGCAAGCAGCTCCATTACAAGCGGAGACGCCGGGGGGAAAAGAAGGTGGAAGATACCACACATCCCCCTTCCCTGCGGAATAGAACATCAGAACAGAACAAAAGAACAAATGTACTACAGAGTATCACATCATCACATACTGTTCAAAATATCTGGGGGGTCTGGTCATTCTCCGGCTAGTCCTTCCACCTGGGTGGGGGACCGGCAACTGCTTCCTGGGGTTTAAACCTTTGCTCCCCACGGCATTGCTTTCGCCCTCCCCTTCTCTACAAGGATCCTGCCCGGGTGGGTGAAACCTCACTACTCTTCCCAGGTTCCAGATCTTCTCCTCCTGGGTCTTCACTGCATTCCTGAACAATTTAGTGATCTTGGTGGGACTACTGTATCCTGACCAACTTGCTCTACCAGTAGGGGTCCTGATCTTAATGTCATCCCCTACTTTGAACCCGGCCTCCCGTGTAGAGTTGAGCCTGTCGTATCTTTCTTTCCTCCCCACCATAACTCCCTCTTGCTTCACCAATCCTTTCGCTTCCTTGGAGTGATCCGACCACCCCTTGTGCCTTCCCCATCCACCCTGGCGAACGTTTGGTGTTAGGTATTCTTGCTCGGAGCAACTCGAATGGGGTGACTCCTGTTGTTTGGTGCGGGGTGAACCTGTACGCTTCTATTCGCCTCCATACGTCTTCCTTCCAGCTAATGCCACTGGCCTTGGCTAATTGGATACTCTCCTTGAGGGTTTTGTTAAAGCGCTTGACCATGCCATTGGTCTCAGGGTGATACAGAGCACAACGTTTGTGTGTGATTCCTCTCTCCCCAAGGAAGTCTTCCATCTCTTTCGAACATAATTGCACCCCATTGTCTGTGAGTAGGCTGCTGGGTAATCCTTCCCTGACAAACAACCCTTGAAGGAACTCAATGACGACCTTTGTTGTGACTTCACTCACCAATTTCACTTCCGGCCACCTAGAGTACATATCCATGAGTACCAGAATGTACGGTGTGCGCACTTCTCCAGTCAATGGACCAACAATGTCCAGTGCTAATTCTTCCCAGGGTCCTGATGGTGGCGGTCTGCACACCATTGGAGGTGTCAGTTGTTTCAAGACTTTGTCGCTGTTGCTGCACGGAATACAGTCTCTTATTTTCCTTTCAATTGCAAGATCCATACTCGGCCACCAATAGTTTTCTCTGAGCCTTTGTTTGGTCTTGGTGATGCCCAGGTGGCCATCGTGAGCCATCTCAACAAGGTTCTCTCTCACAGTCATGGGTGGTACTAATCTCGTTCCCCTGAACAGGCATTCATCGACTACGGACAGCTCGTCTTTGACAATCCAGTATGGCCGCAGGGCCTCCTCCCGTTTATCTTCGTGTTTCCACCTGTCTTTTACTCTTTTGCACACCTCATCCAAGACTTCATCTTCCTTCAGTGCACTTTTCCATGTTTCTTCTCCTATTGCTCTCTGGATTGCGCAGACATTTTCCATCTGATGGTCATCCACTTCATCCTCCGCCTTGTCATGCGTTCCATTCGCCTCATCTTCATTTACAAGCCTTGACAAGCAGTCTGCCGCCAGTTTACGTGTCCCCGGGACGTACTCGACACCGAAGGTGTATTCCTGGAGACCAACCACCCAACACCTGATCCTGCTAGAGATAGCATCCAGGCCCTTTTTGCTGAAAACTTCCACCAACGGCTTGTGGTCAGTACGAAGGGTGAACTGTGTGCCCCACAGGAAGTCTCTGAATTTTCCCAATGCCCAGGATACTGCCAAAGCTTCCTTTTCGATCACCGAGTAGTTGTTTTCAGACTTCTGGAGGGATCTTGAGGCGAAAGCTACTGTTTCTTCTCCGTCTTTGCCTACTTGAGCGAGGACCGCTCCTAACCCTTTTGCGCTTGCGTCGGTGGTGACTACTGTCGCACGGTTGGGTATGTAAGACTTCAGACTGGGTGCTTCTGCAAGTGCATTCCTCACATCTTCAAACTCTCTCTGACACTCTCGACTCCAGTTGAACGCCGTCTCCTTTTTCAGTAGCCCTCTGATGGCGTATGTCCTTCCTGCAAGGTTCCGTATGAACTTGCCGTAAAACTCCAGCATTCCCATAAATGACTTGATTTCGTCCTTGCTCTTGGGAGGCACCAAATTTACAATGGTGTTCTGGAGCTCCGCTTTGGGACGGATTCCTTCTGCTGTCACCTTGTGTCCCAAGAAGTCCAGTTCTGCGCAGCCAAATACACACTTTTCTCTTCTCACCGTTAGTCCTTGCGACCTAAACCTTGCCAGCACTCGTCTCAGCCTCTCATCGTGCTCTTCTTGGTTTTTTGCAAATACAAGCACGTCGTCCTGGTAGCATACAACACCCGGGATTTCTTTCAAGATGTTCCCCATGAGCCTCTGAAATACGGCTGCCGCCGAGACCAACCCGAAGGGCATCCTTTTGAACTTGTACGCACCCATGGGTGTCACAAACGCTGTAAGTTCTTGCGACTCTTCGTGCAGTTTTATCTGAAAGTAAGCTGAGGTGAGGTCAAGTGTGGAGAACACTCTTGCGCCCTCTAGCATGCTCATCATCTGGGTGATGTTGGGTAATGGAAATCGATCGACCACGACCTCTTTGTTCAACGCTCTCAGATCGATGCACAGCCGAACCAACCCATCCTTTTTCTTGGCGGCCACGATGGGTGCCAGCCATTCCGTCGCTTCTACCGGTTCGATGACTCCTGCTTTGCACAGTCTCTCTAGTTCTGTCTTCACGTCTTCTTGGATGGCAATAGGAAGCTTCCTGACCTTGGCAACAACCGGCTTTGCGTTCTCTTTCAATTTTATCTTGTGACAGTAGTTCTTCAAACATCCAAGCTCTTCTCTGAATACTTCCTTGAACTCAGTCACTAAGTCTTCTTTTTGTTCCCGTATCTCCTGTATTAAGATCTGGGGACTGCTGTTGGGATTGAGATAGACCCCCATCTCCTTCTGTGCCTGCCAACCCAAAATGTTATCCCCGACTGTAGACACGTATACCGTAGACACTGTTGTCCTGTCCCTGTATTCAATTTTGTCCCAAAAGTAACCTTTCATTGAGATAGGGCGACCAGCATACCCCCCGGGCCTCACATCCATTTTCCTCAAGATTATCTTTCCCTTGGACACTCGGGAGAATTCCTTTGCACTAATGATTGTAATTCTAGAACAGGAATCAAATAATGCTTCCAACTCAGTACCCCCCACTCTTATGGTGTCTTTAGGGCTGCAGACCTGACCTTCATCAACCTGTACAACAATTTCTTCACATGTAGTGTTATTGAGGCCATGGATCTGACTTCCATTCACTTGCACAACTATTTCATCACATACCACGTTCGTCCTGTCTCTAGTCTGTCTACTGAATCCTTGTCCACTCTTGCAATACTGCCTGAAATGACCTTTCTTTCCGCACTTGTTGCATGTGAACCTGAGGGCAGGACACTCTTTGTCATTGGCCAGATGCCCCTGCTTACCACATCTATAGCAGGTACCCTTGAATTTTCCTCCCAACTTGCTCTCCTTTTGCTCTCTACCCACTATTTTCTGGCCCTTGATCACAGACGCAGCCTCACACTCGGTCACAACTTCACTTACATTGGGTTTGTCTTCGCTTCTTTTCTCCCCAGTGTCTTGCTTTATTTCACTGGCGCACTGTAACATGTGCTCAACTTGTTTTGCTATAATTAAAACCTCCCTCAAAGGTGGATCATCCTTCAGCCATAAATCCTCACGTACACGCTCCATTCTGCAAGCTAATACGAACTGGTCCCTAATCCTTTCCTCACTTGCGCCACCAAACTTGCATGTTGCAGCTAGTCTTCTTAACTCAGAGACAAAATCTTCAATAGATTCCCCCTCCTTCTGTGCTCTTTTCCCAAAATGATACCTCTCCATTATGGTGCTCGTCTTAGGGAGATAGTGTAAATCCAATTTCTTCAGACTCACTTCTAGCTCATTGAGGCCCCTTGCTTCCTGCGCCCCTAGGTCTGGGAGGTGATCTAAGACTTCTTCCCCTTCTGCTCCTAGGTAATACGCCAACAATGCTACCTTCCTTTCTGGTCCAAGGTTTGGCCCACACACAGTAGCATAATTCAAGAACACTTTCTTCCACTTTTTCCACTGAATAGTAGGTTCCCCGGGGTTAGTCAGGAAAAAAGGTGGGGGCGTCACGCTCTGCATGGTAAAGTGTCACAGAGTACTATGGGTATTGAAAATATAGTGCTGGGCACTATGGGGTACAAGTAAGAAACAATGCTACCCTCAACCCACTAATATAGCAAGGTAACACCACTTCTACTGAGAGGTTTCCGCACAGAATCAACTATCACACTATATTTACATCTTGTATTCATGAAGCATTCAAAACCACATGGAGGCACTGTAGCGTGCAAGCCAGTTCACAGAGAGACGAGTTGTACACCAGAAGATTGCCTTTTCTATGTTCGTGCACAGAATGATACCAAACTGAGGTGGATGGCTCACAGTTACAATTATTTGCCACGCCGTAGATGTCCAACACAGCCCACACCCCTGTGAGCAGAATGTCGAAGGATACGTAAGGGGAAACTCAAGGGGTTCCAACGTTGCACAAGGATTGAAGTCCACAAAGCCGTTGCGGATTAACCGTGGTGTGGTGATAGCAACGGTTTATCCTTTCCGAATCTACAACGGGCCAGGAAGTAGCACGCTGCTTACACCGCCTGTCACTTCAATGTCTACGTCAGAACAGGGAGTTGACACAGCGAAATGCGTCTAGGCGCGCTAACAGCTTCCTGAAGAGGGCAACGCAAAAATTAATGAAGAAGCAAGGCTTGTCAGATAAACATCACGCCGCTACCGCCTCTCATCCACGTAGTCAAACCCTCCGCAGACACCCCGGGCCATCCAGTGCACCTCCTACTTTCCGACGCTGGCACTATACTGCGAGGTTGTCCGTCTTTCGTCATTTATCTCCGCTCCACACGCTTCCGTGACCCCCTGTCACAAATTCACACGCAGTCTCCTCTCGAGTCGTGGGCGTGGGCACAGCGCGCCTTCAGATAGCTGACTCTTACATGCCGGTTTTCTGACGATCCCAGCTGGCGCTTCACCGCAAGGTTGTCTGACTCCCGCTATTTACAGCCGCCTCACACACTTTCTTGACCCCTGTCGCAAGATCTTCCACAGTCCGCTCTTTATTCGCGGGTATAAGCACAGCGCGCCTTCAGACAGCAGGCACTTCCAGGCGTTACCTTATGTTCTCTTAAACGGGGACAGGTACTTGTCAACTCTCGAACCCGCTGCCGCTCCTCATTACGATTCTTCCTCAGCGCTTCAGTCAGCCTCGGGAGCGTACGAATTTTCTTCTTCAGCTAGCTTCACCTTCCGTTCTCACGAGCGTGTTGAGGTCGCAGTTTCCGAAAGACCCTCGTCGCCAGTGTAGAAATGGCCACAAAATGTAGAGACGATGCGTTGGAGAAACATAAGTCGTTTATTAGGTTCAAAGAGTAAGGGTATAACCTAACGACCTCAGCCACAGCAACCCTCAACGGAGGCAGCTTCGCTCTGGCCACCGGCGCTCGCCTTGAAACGCTGGTCGCGGTGATATTCTAAGTGATGTCACCGCGAGCAGCTCCATTACAAGCAGAGACGCCGGGGGGAAAACAAGGTGGAAGATACCACAGGGTGTTATAGAAGGGATTGTTTTATGTTTGTGGGACATTGCTAGCAACAATATCAAGGCAGAGGTGCTGGTTAGATTGCGAAAGTTGGAATGGTATACGTCTTCAGCCAGAAGAATGCCTTGCCGGCCTATCGATGTAAGCAGCACTGTTTATGTATGTCTGAAATACAATAGAAATATTTGAACCATAAATGTCCTTCGTTTAATTAAATTGTGCATTTATATCTTCCTGGTGGTGGTAAATAACTTGACGACATTTCATAAAAAAACAAGCATCAGCAAAGCATGAGACATCGAGTGTATGTTTCCATTCTGCCATTGTTTATGGCAAAAACCATTGTAAGATGGCCACCCATGTGTGTGCCCACATTGGTGGCTCTCTTTAAATAGTTTTTCATAAGGTGTTTACAAAAGCAAGTGTGTGCTAAGGGACAGCGGGATATCACAGAGTGTAATGAGTGAGAGCAGGAGAGGCAAGAAGAGAGAAAAGGACAGAAATAGTTGATCAGGCACTGCAATGCAAGGTCTTACGTTAGCAGTGAAAGGACACAACTCGTCCAATCAAAACACAGTGAGACTGTAATGCTCCTCTGGGTCTGGCAAACCGAGGACAAGGCAGGAAATCAATCCTAACAATATATTGCTTCCCTGATGTATGTATATGTGTGTGTGTGTGTGTATATATATATATATAATCCTCACGTTGCCAAATACAAGGAAAAGCCGCACTTAGGATGATTGGAAAACAAGTGTTTTAATGACTGACACGTTTCAACCTCACAGTCTTTGTAGTATATATATATATATATATATATATATATATATATATATATATATATATATATATATATATATATATATATATATATATATATATTCTTTACCACACCAAACTTTTCCATTCAAAGAAGGCGCTGACTCCGTGAATCTTAGTTCAAAACGTTTATTCCATGTTCAGTTGCTGCTATAGAGATATATATATATATATAGAGAGAGAGAGAGAGAGAGAGAGAATTTTAAAGCTATGTAACACAAGCAAGGGGAGGACCCACTGCTAACTCTAACTACAATGGTTTATAATAGGTCTGTTGCCGATAGACTGCTTAAGTTGTCTAGTTGTCTGTAGGCAAAATGTAACGAAAAATAAAAATAATAACACGGTATGTAGTGGTGAGAGAAACGCAAACAGGAGCCTGTCTCATCATAGGAAGGTCATCAGCATATTGTCCACTGCGAGAACTTCTCGCTGCAAATTGTCCTTGACCAATGTGACTCTTTCCAGTGTGATGTCTGTATGTGATAAATGAGAAACAGTCACCACATGCCGTCAACACAAAGCAGCCTGTTCTGCTTCCAGGTTTGTGATCTCATTTGTGCGTCATGAGAACGTGAATAAACTGTCCCCACCAAAAAAACGCTTGCTCAAACGAAGGCACAGTATTCGTCTCTGTTTGAGTACATTGTCGAGAAAGCATGAAGCCTTTCTTTTCCAGCAGGAGGCTTTGTTTTTGTGATGAACATATGGAAACTCGTATTTGTCAGCATTCTTCAACCAGAAACAAAGGGCCCAATTCACAAAGAACCAAGATGACGTGTGAAAAACTAGGCAGAGTAGATGTATTTGAATGAGTTGTGTCGATTTGGACTTGTCAGAAATCCCCTCGACTGAATGGAAATGTTTATTTTTTTGTATTTTATTTGTACTTCGTCAAGCACAAAAAAGAAGATGTCATGTTGCAGTTATGCATATGATCATTTACATTACATGTCCGGACAATCACTGTGTCATGTCAGTATACAGTACGACTGAATGGAAATTAATGCAAATTGTAGATTTCTACGCAAACGCGTTACCCTAAACTGGAATTTCAGACAGTGAAAACTTTTCGGGTTTACTGCTGCATGTAAGGTGGAAATGCACCCTTACTTTATTTTTTCCTATTGCTATCCACACTTAAGCATTTTTCTTCTCAGAACCCTCTTCTCGTGCAGTTCCCTAAATCTGTGTGCGTTTGTGTGCCCTTAACACCAAATTTACACACCTACCATAGACTTTGCCACAACTAACCTTAAGAGGGTATGAAAATCATTGGCAAAATGTGTGCATACCCAAAAAGTTTCAAGTAAGATGTTGTTCGCTACTTCCTCAATGGCCGACCCACTGGCCCGCTCCCTCAAACACACATGTTCTTGGTCCTACCTTCAAACTTAGTACATCAGACACATTTTCACTCTCCTAAATTCAGTCTGCAGACGTAGATTTCTGGGAATCGAGATTCTATGAATCAGGCCCCCGGAATTTGCACTGTCATATTAATTTATTGTACGTCCAAGGTCATCTTTAGTTTGCCTAAACATTTGTAAACCAGGCCCAAAGGTATTCCACATGCCTGTTTCTGGACTCCAGCTAGGGCTTTGTTGAGGGATTATTTTACATCCCACCTTGGCAAATCGAGACTACAGCAACATCTCAAAGAGTAGAAAAGTAATTTCTCTTTCTGATCGGAATATTTTATAAGTGGTGAAAATGTGAAATGGAAATTTTGTTAGAAGTTTGTGTGTCAGTCTCTCTCTATTTTTAGGTCTATGAGAGAGAGAGAGAGAGAGAGAGAGAGAGAGAGAGAGAGAGAATGAGATTATACATTCATACACACATTTGGGTCAACACTCTTCATCCACTGGTATGTTCAACTGTAATTCACATTTTTCTTCCACCCACTACAGTTCACAGCATGAGGCTTGATATCCCTTTTAGGTCTGGTTTTAGACTGCTTTAGCTGTATAGCCAGCCTCATAGTTTCCCCAAAAAATTATAATAAAAATACCTACATGTATGCATACTTACAATGGCTTTGGGTCAGCCCTCTTCATCTGTTGATCTGTTCTACTGCCTTTCTGCCCACCAAAGCATTCAGCATTGGTTAATGGGTCACCCATCTTTCGCCATTGGCTCCCTTCACTGTGAGTGACGGCATTCTGCCTGATCTCATATTATACAGCTGCGTGAAAAGGAGTGCGCTTTAGTGCCAGTGCTGGTAGGCTTGTGCTGATGAGCCATTCTTTTAGTTTTATATTGTTGAATTTTTTTTGCATATTGAACATGTCCACAATTTTATTTTAAAGCATAACAAACTGGCTAAATTGCAACTTATTGTCTTTGTCAATGCTTGTTTATTTTTTATACTCATCCTTGTGTATTTTAACTATGTGTATTTTCAGGTTCTTCATTTTCTTAGCACCAATAACAATCCCATGTTCCATGATGTGTTTTAAAACTAAAAAGGGTTTCTATACCTGTTCAAAGTACACCCCCTCTGACAGGAAGCACCTCTACTATATCAAACGTATATGGAATGATTACTTTTTTTATTTAAGAAAAAAATAATATTTGCAAGCATATGGCTGCCACATTTGGGCAGAGACTTGTGTTCTTTATCTTCTTGTTTTTATTAATGACATATACTTGCAATAAAACCTATAAAAATTAGCATTTTATTTATTTATTTATTCATTAAGTTTTATATAGCATCAACTCCCCAATGTAAGACCTATTGGCTTTGTCCATGTCTTTTTTTGTGTTGGCAATTAATTGCTTCATTACCAGGAGTGAGAGCCAGTGTGTCTCCCAGGATGTCACACTTCCAAGACTGCGAGCTGCCATTGGTGTCCACAAAGTTACGTGTCACTTGGCAGACTCCGGCGCCATGTTTCATCAGCGTCTGAAAAATCCTGCTGACTCAGCACCTTCTTTTGGCAGAAGGGAATAGAGGCAGATCCTTTGGCTGTATTGAAGAAAGCAACATCCAGGGAACAAGCTGTGCGTGCTTTGAAAGCCAAGGCCCACACATATCTCTAATGAAAAGAAGCAGGGATGGAGGGGGAATCGTTCGCACCCCACACAGCATGATGTGTCTGTTGCACTTGGCCTCTCCTTCCAAACTTTCCAAAGCAAGTCTGGGGCACTCACCATGTGGTGGGGATGGAGGGACTGGTAGAGCAGGTATGGTCTCCTGCTAACAACCTCTACTACTGTTGTCTAGGGAGACTACACGCTACAGTGGAAGCCTTGTGTCCTCCCCTTGAACATAGTGTGCAGTTGTGAGCAAACCACTTCCTTTCTCCGTGCCTTACTACCCTTATTTGTAAGTGCTTGAGGAAAGGCTGAGCATCAGATGTCCTATACCCAGACGTGTACTCACAGTGCAACCCTTTGGTTCTGTTGGCGTGTTCCATTGAAAGAAACCGCTTCTTATTACATGCTGCAGCGAGCAGGAGGAAGCCGTCCCTGCTCCCCAGTGCCAGAGTTGTCACTGTCAGTGGCGGCTCCTCCGCTAAGGCGAAGGAGCGTTGCCCCACTGCGTAAAAAGGAAAAATAAAATGACAATAATGTATTATTATCATTTTATTTTTCCTATTGCATGCAGTCAGGGGCCTGTGTGCAATGGCGGGGCTGTCCAGAACAGGGGAGGAGTGGTCTGCACACCCAAAGTGCGCATTAATTGTTTGGCCGGCCCTCTTGGGCCCAACAAACCGTTCATGCGCACTTTGCATGTTCCCCTCCAGGCTGCATTACACAGCCTGGTGAGGGTCATGCACAGGCTCCCTGTTTCCATCCGTGTGCTGAACTTCGGCGCTCAGACCAATCACAACGCTGCTTTGCAGCATTGTGATTGCCTATGGGAAGCCTGTGTGCTGGGTACTTCCTGCTGCCAGCCACACTGGAGAAAGGAAGAAGGAATAGGATGCAGGGGAGGCGGCAGCTGGCTGTTCCAAGGTAACTTTTGTGTTTTGTTATTTAACCCTCTTTTCATCCCCCGTCCCCCTCCCTCCGCCCGCCTCACCAGCCCTGCTTGATAGCAGCCGCTACTGGTCTGTGTTGCCCAGCGTGCTAGGAGAAGCTATTGCCCTACCCCCACCTCTTTCTCACCACTTTAGAACCCTATCCAGCTTGGTGTCCGTGATGACACGTAGTCACCTGGTAAACTTGGCCTCATGGTGAGCCCACAGGACCATCCCAAAAAGTTAGCTTCCATTGAGGCTGGGCGGATCTGTTAAACATCTTACGTGGTCGGTGATAGCCTCTGTGAGTTGCCCAGTAATGGAGAACACACATAAGGAATGCTTGGCCAGAGAGGCAAGAAACGCAGGGTAACACCATATTAGTGCCACTGCCCGTCCTCTGGCTGAAATGATGGATAGAGCTAACTGGTGCATCAATGTACATCAATGCCTATCCCGGTGGTTGAAGGGCTTCTTGCTGTATGTGGCCTAAGGCGCCAAACCGACGCCAATCGGGGGCGATTCCGGCGCTTTACAAATTCCATTAAATACAAAAATACAAATACTGTAGAAAATAATTTCATATCTAGAAATGAACTCTGTTTGATGCAGTTTTTCTGTAGTTGGTTGTTTTATCTGGTTTCAGATGGATGTGTCTGAAAGTTGTTTTGAAGTGGGTGATAGGTGGCACTGCTTTAAACTGTTTCTAGAAGTCCAGGGAATTGTTTGTTCATAAATGTTGCGAAAAAGGTGGTGCCTTGGGGTTCACTTTTAATGATTAGGAGGTAAGTTGTAGAGTGGCTCGAAAGGGATAATTGAGGATACGACTGTCAAAAATTAGTGTAGAACAAAGTTGAATTTAAATGGTAAGCAGCTAAGTGAGGCGTGCTGCCTGCAAAGTGCAGTCGTAGAGGTCACAACCAGGAAAGGACCTTGGCTCCTCATTGGCTAACCTGATATTATGCAGACAAGGAGAGTACAGTGGAAAGGTTTAGAGGGAATGCCGCATGGGGGGAGAGGTATCTGTAGAATTGGATATCTTAGTGCTGCTCTTGGTAAGTAACCTTCTGAACTAGTGCCGTAAAGGGCTATTCTTAAGCCTTATTCAATTCACCTTTTAGGCATTCCTCAATGACAATGCTTCATCATTATCCCCAGTTTTTGGATCCACACACGTAATGGATAAGCTGTCAGTGAAAAGAGGCATGGCAGCCGTGATCTTGAAAGGCCGGGTGGGTGAGCATGGGTGGTCTCCCAGCCCCTTCAGAAACCACTAGTTGATAGTTCAACTTGGATGGGATGGCAGGGCCTAGTTTATTATCAATTGGGTGTAAATTACATGCTGGTATCCAGCTGAAATAAAAATACTTGACGACGCTTATGCACTTTGTCTATAATGGAATAATTGTTGATATACCCACATTCTACCTCTCTCTGTGTACAGGATCTTGGAACACATTTAATTGGAGACATTTTTCATCTTTGTTACAGAGTAGCATGCTACTCGCAGGAAAAGCACTAAAACACCGCATTAGGAGTAGATAGCGCTATATAAATGCAAACCTTTTTTATCTCTTCTACCCCTGCGCTATCCTTCTAAATCCAAATAACTGACTAACATATCCACCACTCAAATGACTTTCATATTTTCACTATACTATTCACCACTAATCCTTTATGGGTTCCGAAGTAGCGTGCTACTCGCCGCAAAGGCACTATAACACCCCATCAAGGGTAGCAAGCGATATATAAATGCAAACCTTTTTCCGTCTTCTATCCCTTCACTATCCTCCTCAATTCAAATAACTGACTAACATATCCACCACTCAAATTACTTTCACATTTTCACCATACTATTCACCACTAATCCTTTATGGGTTCCGGAGTAGCGTGCTACTCGCCAAAAAAGAGCTTTGGCGCCTCACCAGGGGTAGTAAGCGATATATAAATGCAATTACAATACAATACAATAATTGAGTAAAGATAGCAGGTTATTAGCTGCTTTCATTTACAAGCAATCTATCATGGGTTCACTATGTGCTCTACATTCAAAGTGATATCTTTATATCATCAATCATCACCTGTCTCGGTGAACATTTGCTGCAGGACATTTACCTCTTTACTGACTGACCATTCACACCGGTACGATCCGACAGTACATCCAGTCAGGCATGCACTAGAGGTAGCTGTGAGGTATTGGAGGGGGACAGAACAGCATTCCACAGAACTGACATTCTGCATGGCTGCATGCCTGGAGCATAGATAACTGTGAATAAATGGTCCACCTACCACCCCTCGTGCTTCAGCTTTGGAACCGTGTTGATGCGGTTGCCAGGCGACCAGTATGTGTACACATTCCCTGATAGTGTTCAACATGATGCTCTTAAATCATTGATAAGGGGTCGGCCCTTCCACTGGAGAATGACCTTCTCTCTAGGGCTGGCTGAGGAAGAAAGCATGAGGCAGTCTGTGCTAACAGGTGCTCAAATGCTTACTTTCCCTCACACGCTCATAATTTGCCACTCTAAAGAAGTAAATTTGCTGTATTGAAAGGGTATGATATCATGGCTGTTTAGGAACATTTTTATTCACCTTTCTTTAGGTTTATCAAAATCATAAGTATTAATAAAATGCGGTGGCAACAGTGGCTATTGCTGGTATGGGCCTACTGATCCAGAATTAACACTTTTTCCATGTTTGTAGAACGTTTTGCCCTGAACATATAGAATTATAGATGGGTAACAGTGAATTGGGGGATATTTTTCTCCAAGAGGTTCTGAGTAACATCAGATAGATAACGAGAACTAAGTAATTTACTTTTTACGCATCTATAATTTTATTTTTTGTATGGCCCCCAAAGTCATCTGCCCCTGCTTTCAACTGCTCTGCAGTGGAAGAGGAGAACTGGGGGAGCCTTACATAAGATGGACTCTGATGTGTATCCCTGTCCTTGGGCAACCCCCACCGCCTTCCCTGCCTTCCTTCCCCCCCCCCCCTGCAGCAGCTGTGCTTTCTGCTTTCATTCAATGCAGACAAACAGAGCTGAATTGACAGGCTGTCAGAGGAGCCTGCCAGCCTGGCCTGGAAAGCCTTTATGATGTAGCACCAGTGGTTAAGGAGCTTTGTTATCAACTGATGCTACGTCATAGCAGTGAGTTATAACATTTAGGAACTGCAATAAACAATAGAGGTTCTCTGAGAGCCATACATAGGAATAGTATTAAAGCTTGTGTGCTGGGAATGCACTAATGATTAAATGCCCTCTCATGTTATTATGAAAAAACATTTTTTTTTATTTTAATCAGAAAGTTGGAGTATTTTTAAATGTTTTATTTCTAAAAGACCAGACAATATGCTAGCATATCATGTTGACCGTTTTTGCTCTAAATGCATGTTCTCTTTTTACACCAACGTTTTGAGGACACAATCTGCCCCACTAGATTCCCTTTGCTGTACTTGTGCTGCTCACACAAATCAAGATAAGGCCGCCAACTTAATGATCTGGCCTTCAGTTTCAAATTCCTTTACATTTACAAAGAGCTTTAAAAAATCTCTTATTTTCTTGTTTTGTCCATGCATAGTTTATTAATCTGCCACTTTGTTTTAAATTCCGAAACCATCTCAGAATCCCTGAGTAGGCTTTGTGGACCCCTGGAATTAATAATCGCTTATGTATTTTGTAAAACACAACATCTGCTGGATACCTGGAGAGAATGGTAAAGATGAGGTTGTGAGCTAACACTGAACTCTGACCACTTCTATGCATGGTAGGTGCACAGAAGCAAGTCAAGCCATATTTTTAAAGTGCTCCTGTCTAGAGGTTTGGTAGCATGTGCCAAGCTCAAGACTAACTCATATGGAAGTGCTGGTGAGTGCAAGAATCCGCGTTTAAAAAATAATGATAAAGAATGTACGCTCTAAAGCATGGATACTTGCAAAGATTTGCTCAGGGGCCACAAAGTACGGTCTGTGGTGTGACGGAGGGCTGCACTGTTGGCAGTAGGGGGCCTGGACGGGTCAGGATTGTGTAAGGAGGTCTAAAAATGTTAAATAAATGGTCAAGCATTGATTTGCAGGTTAATAAATGCTTACCTGTTTATTTAAAAATATATTATAAATGTTAGTGCTTAGTAACTAAACGGCAGCTAGCAGGGGGGCCGCATGTAAAGGTCAAGAGGGCTGCAAGTTGCCCCCCCCTTGAGTATCATTACTCTAAAGAATACTTTAATTATCTCAGTACAGTAATAACTGTAGAACAGAAGTATGAAGCCAACCATTGTCTGCTCCTGCTGTTGAGACTCATTATTCCCAAATGCAGCTGAGCTGTGGGGTTATGGAACAGTTGTAATTGTAATTTGTAAATGTATTTATATAGCTCTTAATAAGACGTTTAGCTGGGGTCGCCAAGTAAATTGCATTCCCATTGTACAACAGGAGTTGGGCCAGGGCATTTCTAACCAGCATGTGCAATTGTGTGCCAGTGACACCTAGTATGTTCTTTGGTATCTTGAGTTGCAGGAAACACTTTTGGAGACCATCAGGACTTTATCACTAAGGAGAAGTCAGCAATGGCCTACGCGGTTGCGCCTGGGACCAGAAGTGACACAGTAAGGGGCTAAAGGAAGATATGTGAACCATTGGTCACAAGTTACGTAGGAGTTGTGGTGCCAGCAGGGAAGAGAAGTGGGTTGCTGAAGCATTCAGTTACCAAGATTGAGCAGTGGCTTGGTGCCTGCAGATGGTATCCAGTGGGTGGTGTGATCAGTGCAACAGAAGGAGGGATGGAAAGGGCAGAGTATGTGCAGAAAGGTAAGCATTGTAAAAACCTAAATCTTGCCTGTGTCTTGTTCGTATATTCCTATATAGTGTAAGTAATCGTGTACATACCCCAGAAGGTATCAACACTTTAACCGCTTCCGTGCTCATGACAGCTCCACGCCGTCTTGAGCCACGGGCAGCGTGTGCTCATGGCGGCGTGGAGCCGTCATCCAACTGCTGCTCCTCCCACACGGCAATAATTCCCCGCCTGTGCGGGCGAATTAGTGAGTGGGCGGGGTCATGACGGCTCCACGCCGTCATGAGCACATGCCGCCGGTGGCCACGCCGTCATGAGTAAGGGAGTGCCGCACTCGCAACGCCCGAATTCGCGCCACGGCAAAGGGGTTAAACTATATGAATATTGTTTTATTTTAGGCGAAGGCTATTGTAACACTGAATATACTTATTGAATGGGTTGGCTCTAGCGGGCCCAGAAGCCATGGCGCTCAGGGTTGTACTTTGCACATTTCCTAACAGCGTAACCTCATGTTCAAACCAACAAGGGAAGCAGGATTTTGGGTGAATAATGAGGCCAGTATTGTACATATACAAGACATCATCTCCTCAAGGCTGTTCGGTTCATCATCAGGCCACCTGCACATTAGATACGTTTTTGCAGAGAGTAATACGTTTCTGTCACATGAGAAAACGTCATTGATTTGTATTCAGAGAAAACATATACATAGTAGGTTGATTTTCTATGAATGTTAGCACTAAGCTTCGAATGACCAATTCAGGCAATTGCCCTGGTCAGTTGATATGACCACTGTCCTTTATCTTTTGCTGTGCTGCTTGCTGTTTTGCATCAAACCCTAGTTGGACTTTAGGCTTCCCGGTGTGTTGTGTTTTATTTGTGGCAGAAGGTAGGTTATGGAAAAGATGGGCTTCCTTTGACAAATATATCCGGTGGAAAAGATGGAAGACATTCAGGGGTGGGACACAAGGGACTGTCAAAAAAAAAAAAAGGGGGGGTTAGTTAGAAGGTACTGGAGATACATTTGTAAACTGAGTTTATGGGGGGGGGGCAAATTGGGTTCCAGAATTACACCTTAGTAGTGGGATGAGAGAGGCTAGATTGGTGTGTGGACAAAAGAAGGAGCTATGCTGCAAAAACGGCCCTGTAACAAAAGCGCAAAACCGGCCCCTACCCGTGCGGCACGCCCACCGGGGGATTGCCCGGTGCCCGCTATGGCCAGTCCAGCCCTGACAAAGGGTCTGTGACAGCCATGGAGACACCTAAGGTGCAGGTCTGCCCCGTTGAAGTGGTCATGCAGAGCAAAGGCAAACAAAGATTACTAGCGGAAAAAGTCAGTGGGATGGTTAAGACTTTGGTAGGGCCCCGAATGGCTTGAGGACACCAGAATGGAGCAAGGGAAAGGTGTGGTGTCGTACCTCACAATGAGGGGGCAATATGACTTTTCTGAATGGGGTGTAAGTGAGAGCTGCTGGGAAAGAGTAGTGTGAGGGGGCGACGGGAACAATTGGTAGAAAAAACATGGGGGGGATACTGGGCCCTGACATGGGTGACATTCCAGTGGGTGAAAACATGGAGCAGAGGAAGATTACGGTGAAGGTCCTTTTTATTGCTATTATCATCGGATTTGACTATGTTCTGCACGCTGTTTACATACAGTAGGGGTATTGAGTTTCAAGGGCTGTTGTTGCTCATACGTGAGATTTACGTTGCGGTTAAGGCACCCAGTCTTCCATTTTTACTGATTTTTGCAGATAAATACAGGGAGAAACCCTTTTATTTTCCTCTCTAATTATTTGAAATTTTGGATAAAAACTGAAATTAGGTTGTTTTTTGAGGGATGCTAAATGCTGTCAGTCATGACGGTCAGGCTAATCGCTGTACAGATCGACAGGGAAGGGAGTTGAAAAAGAGAGCAAGTTTCCAATGAGGCTTACACAGCTGTGACTTTCCCAAAGGTTGACACTGAAATGTGGATGTTTTCATATGATTGCCATTATTTATCATCTATGGTATTCATATAATTAAAGTCAGGCCTTTAAGTCTGAGTGTACTTTTATTGGTTAAGTAAATGTAGAAATACACAAGTTTCAGCTTCATTTTTCACAAATTCCAAAATAAATGTGGATTAACACACATCAAATTAGCCAAAAATAAAAATGGAAAAATACAGACGGAAATGTTAGGGAAAAAAATGCCATGAAACCGGGAGCCCTAGTCATGGTCTGCAGTAGTGTTCCCAGCCAGTGGCCCTTAGCCAGTCTTTATGCAGCCAAACAGGGTCAGACACTGGAACTGCTTCCCTACCTTTTATTCCATTTACCTTTCTTTGAGGTCACAGCTAAGATATCATAGAATGCTGCAGGTGAGTTAGGAGTATTGCAGGTGGCTGTGATTGGCAAATCAGGGAGCAGCTTTTGGCTGGAAACCATATGGATTTCAGTAATTTAAATAGAAAATAAGGGTTGGTTATTCCATAAAAACATTGTTTCTTTTTGTTGTATTTGCATAATCGGGCAAGAGAGAAGTCGATCTAGACCCACGCCAGTCTGTGTGCTTGGTTATTTCCCTTTACGCTCAGTTTTCCACAAGAGTGAATTGTTCTCTGAGCTTTGGTCCAAAGTCCGCCATTTTGGATGAGCCATGGGGAACAATCCTTCGTTTCTTGGCGGCAGGAAGTTATCCTAGACAAAGCACGCAGTCATGGCCTGGTTCTTCATAGTGTCTGTGGCAGCAGACAAGATACGGTGTTATGAAATCTGCCAGGTCATTGGTGGGGGTGGACAGGGAGGTGGGTGTGTGTGGGGGGGAGGGGGGTATTGCTTAATAAGCTGCCTGAGCCACAGTGATGTAATATCTGAATGCTCCAAGCAGGATCCAATCTCATGTTGTCAACACCTAGTCCATCTGATGAGCACATGATGCCAAGGCATCTTCTGCTCACTGAGATTGTTTATTTCCCCTTCTTGGACCCCATGTCACTGTATTCCCAGCTCGCCTAGACATTAACGTTGTATTACATCCTCCACTGTTACCAACTCAGCTGAAACCTTGGAATACTTGTCAAGCCCTGAATTAGATTACCAGAGAACTCCATGTCATCAAGGACCCAGTGCTCCAGTCCTGGGATGTCGCTTAACACCTAATGCATTCTGGGATTTGTAGGCCTAATTTACATGAGTTGACTGGATTAAATACACCTGAAAACACTGGTTTGTGTGGCGGCATCTGGTAGCCTTATCATGAACATTCTCAAATCGTATATACGTATTTTACTGTGTAACCATTTTGCCATACCTTATTACCATTTATACCTTTCAGTGAGGTATTTATTTTTTATTTTTGTGGGCTCTTGCTACTTGCATGCCGAATGCAAATATGGAAGGGGAATACTGTGGCACTGTGGGGCCCATAAGCAAAAGAAAAACTGTAAATCTATTGTGTTAGGTCTGTGCCCTTGGATTACCTCATTTTTAATTCACAAATTACCAGCTCCAGGAATAGACATCGGAAACGGTGACCTACCAGTTTCTGAAGATTACTTCAGGAATCATGTTGCCAATTCCATATTTGCATGAGCCGATAGATATACCTATAAATAATTTCTCAGGCGAAAATTTCCCCCGTAAGTCACTTCGCACTTAATATTTTTCCCTTTTCTTTCTCCACAAAAAAATACTTTCTCATCTCCTTTTCCAATTTTGGGTGTAGTAATGGATGTACTCCTGTCCTAGAGGAGTACATCTCGGGCAGGTGCCAAGGTGGGAATCGGTAAGAAAAGAAGCCTGTTAAAAACCCATAAACAAGGATGCTTTAGGTGTGCACAAACTTCCATGGAATCCCCGCCCTGGAACGTCCACTCCATACCCCTGGGGTCACTCAGTAAATGTTTACGAGTGTTGATGCCCTTTTTGCGAATGTCAAACGTGATTGTAGAAAATATTTGCATATGTAAGATGCGACGGCCTGCTTTATTTTTTATTTATTTATTGCGATTTTATATAGCGCGAACATTACCCGAAGGTGTCAGAGCGCTTTACCAGTTGCGATACATAAGGATTTAGGATTACATGAGTTACATAAAAGATACAAACAGGAAATAAATTGCAAATGTACAAGTTGTAAAGTCACACATGGAAGAGATACAAACAGAAAAAAATGCAAATGTACAAGTTGTAAAGTCACACATGGAAGAGATACAAATGGATAACCTCTAAGAATCACATAGGAATGGTAGTGAGTAAAAGGTCTACTACATATACTAGTGGTTAGAGTTATCTCTATATACATATATACAGAAATGCTCCGTGAGTGGGGAGAGAACAATTTACAAGCATCAATGAACTCGGTTCGTATTTTATGCAAGTATGCTAAAATAGATCGCTTGGAGATTTTAAAAGAACTGGAAGAAATTACAGCCAAAATTGAAAAACTAGCCCCAACAGAGTTCATCAGTAAAACCAAATCGGACATTGCAGAAAGGCTTAAGAAACACGAGGACAAAATCAAGGCGAGAAAGGCCCACAAGTTCGCTAGGGATCTGGCGGACTATGAAAACGGCCAGATTTTCACGTTTTCCAGAAAGTATGATTTGGCTAAGCGGAAACAATACTGTGAAAAAACCTCGACCACCAAAACTGTAGAACAAGTGGAGAGTACCATTGAAGACCTATCTAATGATACAGTGTCGGTGACCAGCGGGTCAAGCATTTCAAGTGCATCTGGGGAAACTATTTCTCTAAACCGTCCGATCCTTAACATGAGTGAGGAGCTCGATTTTTTAGTCGAGGAGAGACTGAAGACATTGCGTCCCAGGACACAAAGAAAGCAAGACGCAAATTCAGAAATAAGCGCAGGAGAGAACAGCGCAAAAGGCTCAAAAACCGCAACAAAAAAGAAAACATTCTGGAGAAAGAAGAAACGCAATTAGATAACACTGTCATCAACTTAACTGATGTAGTTCTAACCAAGGCTGAACAACAACTTTTGTCATTGGGTCTGAACTTTTGTCCTGGAGAGAATTTTGACTATGCACGTACTAGAATTGATGTGTTCTGTTTTATACGAAAACTCAAACTTATGAAACACTACGCATTAAAAGCAGACAAAAATCAAAATCATGTGTCTGATAATAATGTGCATGAATGTGAAGAAACTCCATTTTTACAGGCTGTAGACGTTGGGGGGGTAGTAACTATGCACGATCTCCTTGAGGAAGAGGAGCCCAATAGTCAACCTCTTGATCCCATTGATGTGTCTACCCAAGACAGATTGCGAAAAATCAACTTTGTCCAACAGGGGGCGGGTTTGAGTCCGTTTAGGAATAAATCTAAATTTGTACCCCTAATGCCAAAAGACTCCATTGACACCTACCATGATATGGTCATAAGAGATCTTAAACACTTGAATATTAGCACTAAAAAGAACAAATATCATCGAGGTGCCATGTTCAGGAGAATTGCATACAACAAATTGGTTAAAAAACTTGGTGATAATTGTAATATCGTGATAAAAAAATCCGATAAAGGTGGTAACCTTGTGTTATGGCCTAAAAAACAGTACATAGCGGAAGCTGAAAAACAACTGGGCAATGCACAATGCTACCAAAAAGCCACTTCCAAAGAATATGACAATGCTAGAGTATTGGTGCAAAAAATGATAGCCCAATGGAGAAGAGAAGGTTTGCTTTCCAATGAGGAGAGTACATTTTTATACAAGGAACATCCGGTCCTACCTGTTTTGTATCTTATTCCTAAGATACATAAGCAGGTAGTACCCGTACCTGGGAGACCTATCATTTCCGCCATAAATAGTGCTAGCGAGAATATTGGTCAATACATCGACCATTTTTTACAGGATTTGGTTAAATTGCTCCCAAGTTATGTAAAAGATACTGGGGATTTTCTTACAAAAATCAAACATGTGGATTGGTCTGATGATCTATGTCTAATGACCTTAGACATAGAATCCTTGTATACCAGCATCAATCATACGCAAGGATTAGCTGCAGTCAAACATTTCTTAGCCACTAGACCCATTGAAATGTATGCGCACAACAAAGTGATTGTAGAGCTCATTGACTGGTGCCTACACAACAATTTTTTCCTGTTTAATAACATCTTATATAAACAGAGGAGGGGAGTTGCTATGGGGGCCTCCTTTTCCCCCAGCTATGCGTGTTTACACGTAGGCTGGTGCGAGGAGCAGGTCCTCAAGCATGAATACAGGCAAGCTATAGATCAACACATGGTGTTGTATCTTCGGTACATCGACGATGTTTTCATCATTTGGCGCGGTACTACAGCATCCGCACAATGTTTCGTCGATGGTATCAATAGAAATAACCTTAACCTGACTTTCACTTCCCATATTCATACTTCCGAAATAGAATTTTTGGATGTGAAGTTAAGAATTGTCAACAACTCTCTACAGAGCACCCTATACAGGAAAAGCACGGCTGGCAATATTACATTGCATGCAAATAGCTCACATCTCAGACATCTCATCGCTAGCATACCGTACGGAGAGGTCTTACGACTCAAACGTATTTGCAGCGATGAGGATGACTTTAGGAAGTGTGCTGATAACATGCGTACAAGACTTATGGTAAGAGGCTACAGTAATAAAATCATTAACACAGCCATTACTAGAGCAGAAGATCGACCTAGAAGTAGTCTGTTTAAAGATGATTCGGTCCAATCCACTGCTGAAAATACCAACTGTGATAATCCCAGATTAATCTTGACCTATTCACATCAGGAAAGGAAAATCAGGTCCATCATTCATAAACATTGGCCGATTGTCCTCACTGACAGTACTTTGGGTGAGAGGCTATCTATCCCCCCTGCTGTAACCTTCAGAAAGGGAAGATCTATGGGCAATGATCTGGATAAAAGTTCACCAGAAACCAGAAAACCGACAATATGGCTACAACCCACGAAGGGGTTTAAAAAATGTTCCACTTGTCGGGCTTGCAAATTTGGCTGCAACACATCTACATATGAGACCCCTTTCAACACATCCCCTGTGTCCATCAAGGGGAATTTCAATTGTAAAACGGACTACGCTGTCTATATCCTGACATGCACCTGTGGTTTAAATTATGTGGGAAGCACAAAGCTACAGGTGCATGTCAGGATCCTACAACACTTGAGGGCCATTCTCCACAATGACGCCACCTATCCGGTGGCTAGGCATTTTGCTAAATGCCATAATAAAGACATCAATTGTCTCTCTTACTTTGTTATCGCTGCGGTTCCAAAATCTAAACGCGGCGGAAACAGAGAGAGAAAGCTTAGACAGCTGGAGACAAAGTTTATATTGGAACTAGACAGCAAGTGGCCTAGGGGTCTTAACAATTCGGAGGATATGTATACATACCTATAGAAAACCATTGTGTCTATAAGTTTGGCACATTATGTAGCTATTATTGCATTGAGCCTTCAGCCCAGCCATAAATTATTTCATTCTCTCTGCCAGGTCAACTCCTATGACTCTCTCCTGTCCTTAAAATAGTCTACATTTACTTTTTATAAAACATAACATATAATATATGACTTCATTCCAGATGTAAGATATACACTGGCAAATTTTGATTGCAATAATGGATTTTATGAAATTATATGTTTATGTATATATAATAATGTATGTCTATAGAACTTTAATTGACCAGTTTGGTTATTATCAATTGCACGTCGAACACAATTTTTATTAATTTCCGTTTTGCACTATCATCACAAAAAACACTTTATGTAGGAATTTGTTGAAAAATTGGTCATGGTTCAACAGTACTCACATTATTCTCTTCTTAAATACATAATCACAGGATGTAATTCTTGTATGGCACATGTTAGTTGGTCTAAATAACATCTCTTTGAGGCTGTATAAAATGACCCATAGTGGGTAATAATTTCATAAATGGATTTACCCTGTCATTTTAAACCTGATGTCATATATCAGATGGCCTTACATTTGTAAATTATAAGACCACTATGCCATAGAATTGTTAAAACCTGCATTTAAGCAGTTAGTATAATGGTACTGTTAATTAAGTTTATGTAAATTAACCTGAGAAAGACGTAGATCCGTATGATAGTCTTTTCTTCATGTTCATTAATCATGTGACCTACTGACCATGTGGTGTAGGGGGGTGTGTACATTTGATGTTGAAAAAACGTATAAAACTTTAACGGTCGCGATATTTGCTGAATGTGATCAAGGGCTCTTGAAGCCCGAAACGCGTCGTTGCAGGCTGGAGAACAAACGCAAATAAAATCTGTATCTTGCCTGACTTGCTGTGGTGGTTTGAGTTCCTTCCTCGCCGCATGCCGGAAGTGGTGGGAATTGTTTGGGACATATATATACAAATAGATATTCTCAGGATTTCATTTTATCAGCGATTAGACTTGGACAAATATATATCACATATTTACAGAGTGAAAAGAGAAGTAAAAAGAAATAAAAAGACCTGGGTCGTGGGCATCGATGGAAACCATCTTACCATGGCCACATGCACCCAGGTCAAGACCCAAAAAACCAGGAGAGCAGAGTTCCATTAAGTGGGGTCGGAGGGGGGACGCAGTCACAGCACCATGGGAGGGCAGTAGAATGTCTGCTGTTTCGCAAGATGGTGGACCAAGGACAAGAGCGACAATAGGAGATGGTCCCAAAATGGCGGGGCACACAAGAGTTCCAGTTCAGAAGTTACGAGGGCCAAGTTCAAAGAAAACCAGGGAGCCGAACCAACGGAGGAAGAACCAGAAGGGGAAAGGAGCCAGACAGTCAAAAGGAGGGGGCAGGCGGTCTCCGAAGCACAGCCGTGCCGTCCATGAGCACAGGACCTGGGCAGCAGTGGCAACAGTGTCCAATCCATTCTCCCAGGTCGAAGGGAGACCGACACAGGCTCCAGGGCAACAGTCTAGAGAACGGGACGCCGCAGAATGAACCATGTCTTGCTGGCTGCCGTAGTTCCTTTCATTCGAATGTGGCTGCAGGGCTGCTGCCTGCATCTGGTGTTTTTACTGCCCCGCTGCTTTGTTTTGGGGCGGGGGGTGTGTGCCCTGAGGGCCGCTCCGCACGGGCCCTCTCTGCTGCCCCAGAATTGCGGGGGCTTCTGCAGACATGGGGCGGCCGGGGAGCGCAGCCAGGGCTCAACTTTCTCGGCGGGGGCTGTATGGTGATCCTGCAGGTCTGGGAGAACCATAAATCCCTGGTGTGGAGAGGAGCCTCCGTGGAGAGGTAGCTGCTGCGGGTGGGACAGGGAGAAAAAACAGGGACAGGCTGCGCCCGCCAGAGTGCCCGTAGTCTCCGGAACCCAGCCCCGCACAGCCCGGGCGGAGAGAGACCCTGCGGTCTGGGTTACCACAATGCCCCAAGTGCACAAAGCGGAGCTCACCCGCAGGTCACCGGCAGGGATTCCACCCCCGCCTCAGCACGAGGACCAAGTGAGGCTGCCGAGGGAGAGAGCTGATAGGGGAGTGGTGGTCCCAGACAAAGAGCAGGTCGTCCCTAGCGCCTGCCCATGCCCCAGCACTGTGGGCGGAAGAAGCGTCCATTCTTCAGGTGTGCGGCAGAAGGCTGCGAGCGGCCACGAGAACAGCGCCAACCCCTCCCCCACCGCGCAGCGTGTGTAAAGGTGACGCTGCGGCGGCGGGGTGCAAGAGCACGAATGTCTCTTATCCCTCCCTCTCCTCCTTATATGCACTTCTTGTCTGGGGTGGAGGAGGCAATGGCCTGGCTCAAGGGAGCACGGTCTGCTCTCCTTGTGCTGCTGGAGGGGGAAGTGTGGGCTGAGCTGTTCCTCTGCCCCCAGCCCTTGCCTTTTGCCGGACAGAGTTTTACTGGGTTCTGATCTTCACCCAATAACACCGGGTCCTGTGTTTTTGGGCCTGGTAAGTGTGGCTCCAGCAACCCTCACAGTATGGTGGACCTGCATCTACCTGGGCGATACCACTTCACCATACTTGTAACAAGCGCCATACTACACTCACTTGAAAACATTGGCATAGTATATTAGTAGTAGCACATCTGCAGCTCTTAAGTTTCATCAGGAAATTTAGCTCCCTCTGCTGTCAGGAAGCACAGCTGTAGTAGAACTGCCTCTCATGACTGACCACATGAAAAATCACTCAGATCTCACTTCTTTATGAAAAAATAAATACACTGAAATGCATTGTTTTCATCCTTATTTTGGTTTGCAAAAAATGAGGCAATGCCCCGATTATGTACTGGTAATCTTCATTACTCTGAGTCCTGATCTTCCTTGATGCAGTCCTGAGTGCCGACCCACACCCCGGGGTGAAGGTGGATTATTTCCAGTTTGTCTGTGTTTCTTTTGTGTGGTATATTTCAGGATGTGGCATTATCAGTTCCTCCCTTTAATGATGGCTCCCAGGTAATGGGGGCCATCTTGGAGGAACTTTTTTGCTTCAGCTAGGGAATTGGTTCTGCCAGAGGGAGGAAGTACTGCATCAATGAAGACCAGCACTCGAAGCAATGAAGATTTCCGGTCAATAAGAATCAATGAGATTCTAAAAGTGCCCGGTTATGTTTAGACTCAGCAAATAATGAAAGTTCGTTGATGAAATCCTAAGTAACCTCTATTGTACTCTTGTATGTATTGCTCAGGTTCCCATGGAGAAATAAATGTAAGATGGCCCTGTCATTGGTTGAAATACTAATCCGTCTGCTGGAAGAGCTTCTGTTTAGTCTTATTGTCATAGATTCAAAACCTTGCAGGTCCACTAAGCCTTTCATCTTTCTGCGGTTGATCAATTGAATACCATTGAGTAACAATAAACATCTTTTACTCAGTACCAGGATGCCCCAAGGGGTGAACATGCACTTTACAAATCAACATGCTATTTTATTTAGTAAATGAGCAGTACCTAAGCGGCATTTTTAAAGCCTGGAATGCTGCTTAATGCTGCAAATTTATTCCAGATTAGCATGGTAACTAGAACAGCAACTGCAGTCGGTGACATAAGCAGAACCTATGAATTATTTTAAAAGCGCAGGTTTTGCCTACTCCCCCACGGATGACAGTGGTTAATGTTCGGCAGGGGCTTAGACCCACACCCCATTCATGCTTTTGAAAGCTATCAAGGGTGGACACCCTCCAATTCTTCAATCTGGCCTGGGCCTACTCTCCAATGTTACCTGGGTCTACTCTCCAATCTGGCCTGGGTCTACTCTCTAACCTGACCTGGGTCTACTCTCCAATCTGGCCTGGGTCTACTCTCCAACCTGACCTGGGTCTAATCTCCAATCTGGCCTGATTCTAGTCTCCAATCTGGCCTGGGTCTACTCTCCAATCTGGCCTGGGTCTACCCTACAATCTGCCCTGGGTCTACTCTCCAATCTGGCCTGGGTCTACTCTCCAATCTGACCTGGGTCTACTCTCAAATCTGGCCTGGGTCTACTCTCCAGTCTGGCCTGAGTCTAGTCTCCAATCTGGCCTGGGTCTACTCTCCAATCAGGCCTGGGTCTACTCTCCAGTCGGACCTGCGTCTACTTTCCAGTCTGGCCTGAGTCTAGTCTCCAATCTGGCCTAGGTCTACTCTCCAGTCTGGCCTGAGTCTAGTCTCCAATCTGGCCTGGGTCTACTCTCCAGTCTGGCCTGAGTCTAGTCTCCAATCTGGCCTGGGTCTACTCTCCAGTCTGGCCTAGGTCTACTCTCCTGTCTTGCTTGGTACTGCTTTCCAGTCTGGCCTGGGTCTAAACTCTAATCTGACTTGGGTATACTCTCCCGTCTGGCCTGGGTCTAATCTCCACTGAAGCCTGGGTCTACTCTTCAATCTAGCCTGTGTCTAATATCCAATCTGGCCTGGGTCTACTCTTCAATCTGGCCTGGGTCTACAACCTTGGTCTGCTCTCCAGTCTGGTTTAGGTCTGCTCTCCGGTCTGGCCTGGGTCTAATCTCTAATCTGACCTGGGTCTATTCTTCAGTTGGGTCTGTGTCTACTCTCCAGTCTGTCTTGGGTCTAATCTCTAATCTGACCTGTGTCTACTCTCCCATCTAGCCTGGGTCTAATCTCCAGTCTAGCCTGGGTCTAATCTCCAATCTGGCCTGGGTCTACTCTCCAACCTGGTCTGGGTCTACTCTCCAATCTATCCTGTGTCTAGTCTCCAATCTGGTCTAGACTCCAATCTCTCCTGGGTCTACTCTGTAATCTAGCCTGGGTCTACTCTCTAATCTAGCCTGAGTATATTCTTCGGTTGGGTTTGTGTCTACTCTCCAATCTGGCCTGGGTCTACTCTAACATTTGCCCTGTTGGGGTAATTGTGCATTTATGTAAGTGCATGCCGACTTTTTCCACATCCAAAGGTGCTAGGCAAGGGTGCAAGTGTTAGTTCGTCTGGCCTAGAGGTGGTAGTACCTGGGTATTTCACTGTGTACTTTCAGGGTGAGAGTGTATTCCTAGGCACCTTATTTAACAAAGCATCCTTCGCGTTGTCTATTAAAAAAACACACAATGTATTGTTGTAGGAACAGCTTAGACTCACTGTTCTAATAGTTCAAGATAAAAAATATGTTGTCTTTGCATCCTGTTTGATTCAATAACAGAGGGAAAGTCTGCCAACCCTCTCTGCTTTTTCCAAGGCAAGCAGCAAAACAGTTTTTTCAGCTTAGACGAGTATGTATTGCAACAACAAAACATCAGATAGATTCTGAGAGGGATTTGTGACGCTTAACATTTTTCCAAGACTCACATTCCTTCCTATAAAGCACATATCAGTTCTGATAAAGGTTTATCCTGGAAGACAGCGCAGTGGCCCGCTGCCATGCATACTGCTGCAGTGAAAATGCCTTTTGGTGCATTTTTCAGAGGTTGCTAATCTGAAGTGCTGTTGTCACATCCAGCACAGCTCATCCTCCCCATGGGTCAGTGCAGATCAGTCAGTTAAGTGAGAGACACAGAAATAATCACGCCATAGCCATATGCGGGCAGACATTTCCTTTCAGGCATGCATTCAGCTGAGAGAGATGACAAGTCAGCCTGGCCATACCACTGATGGTTCTGTTTTAGATGTGTTTTGGAGATTCAGTAGAATAAACAAACAATATCCCAACAGGTGTTATTATAGAGACGATTAAGCATGTATGCTACAAGCATTACTAGTACGGAAATAAGGAGACTCAAGTCATTTTAGTTTATGTGCATGTGCATCATATAATAAAACAAAGAAATGGAATACAGTAATGGCAGCACTGTACAAAATGAATCAGAGAAACAAATTGAACAAAACAACCTGAATTGAACTTGGTGCTCGGTATGTGCAAGTGACATATGTGGCGACGCAAGTGACAATTGTGGACCGCGTGAACGGCGCGAAATGTGGAAGTGCGTATAATATACAGTGAGTTTAGACGGAAAATGTGACTCCAGGGTGATTCAAATTATAAGAGTATGGTTTTTAAGGATTGCACTTCAAAGGAGCCACTGTGGGAGCTGCGCCATGTATTGCGCTGTGTTGTCAAACGTTTCGATCCTCGTGAATCGGGATCGTCTTCAGGACTGGGTTGTATGGTTCCGTAGGTGCTGCGGGAGGGAAAGGGACAGGTCAGGGAGGGAAGAATTGGGCAAAGGCGCGAAGCGGTGGCTGTTACTGGCAGGTCTACCTGAGCCGGTATGGGAAAGGACCATCAGGGATGGCGCGAAAGCAGGCAGGGATTTGATAAGTGGCTGTGTGAAGATCAGTAGGCATTAAGAGTGCATGAGGTCAGCATGGCTCTGGAAGAGTTCAATGGGGCCCATAGGGCAAATAATCTATCAATGTCCCAACCTATTGGGGTAAAGGCTGAGGACAGAGCGCCGAAAGATGGCTGAAAACGTGCGTACAGGGGGCGAGTGTGCATGTAATAATAGAGGCCCGCTGTCATGGATGATACAGGCTGTGGTGGGAGGAGGCACCGAACTGAATGAATGCGGCCAGCAGGGCTCAATCGGGATGTAAATAAGGGGGTGATAGGCACGGGGAAACAGGGCGAGAGATGGACATCAGTTGGTTGGGCGAGTTCGCAAACAGATGGCTGAGACCGAGCGTGCGGCAAACGATTAGAGTCCATCTTGAGGTCGAGGCGCGCTATTAGGCATGATACAGGCGGTGATGGGAGAAGGGATAGGACTAGGTAGATGCAGCCAGCAGGGCTCAAACGGGATGGAAAATGAGGAAGCTGGGCCATTAGGAACGTTGTCTGACACTAGTGGGCGCGGGAAAGCAGTGCATTAAATGGATTACCTGGAGGTTGGGCGGGTTCGGGGTAAAGTCAATGTAGTGGGTCCACGAGTGAATCGCCTGGGGCGGGTTCCAAAATGGAGATCTGCAGGAAAAGAACGGTTGGTGGCGTGGTCCATAATAAAAAGACATGGTGGTGTGGGCAAGCGGGGAAAGAAGCATATACCTGTTCAATGAATGGAGGCGTCTCTGGCGGAAAATTACACCGTTAGCGGACGTCTGTGCGGCCTGAAAGCTCGGCGTCAGGTACGGGGGTTGGGAGTCTATGAGGGTATACAGGGGGAGTTAGCATGTGTGTAATACCAAGGTAGGGGGCAGCGTATTGTGAAGCCTGCAGAGGCGCAAGTTATCTGAATAAATCAGCGGTTGCTCGTCTGGCGATCGAGTCCGGGGGCCGCGTTGAATGCGGCAAGGGACAGATGCCGTGGGAGACTACGGTCGATAACCAGGAAGTGGTGGGTCACCTGGTGTATGACGTGGTGCTAGTCTGGCCAACCGCATCACGTGTGGGGCGTGTAGTATCAAGGGCGCGGGGCAGGGGAGAGATGACGAGGGCAAGGAAGTGGAACCCTTGTCAAATCGGCGATTTAAAAGCAATAAAGTCTTTGGGAAATTGAACAAAGCGTCTGTGGATATATGGCAGAATGGAAATGAAACATCAAGGTGGACCTTGAGAGATTAAACAGTCAACCATCAATCATAGTAATTAACTAGGGGTTATTTTGCGAAATCATGACAGTGCAAAGCTAGAGTAGTGGCGAATCAGGGCACTGGTTTATGTCTCTAGTTTTGGATAGATATGATTGTTATCTAATGTAAAGTGTGTCCATGTACTATTTTCTCATGCTGAAGATAACCTGAGAAAATGTTGTTTAGCAGCTGGCTTTATTGTTTATTCTGTTATTCGGTGTGGATACTACTCATACGTGTAGGAAGAGAGCGTTTTCCAACACACCGTAGTGCCACGGTCATACCTCACCTGATGCCTAAATTTTAAGGGAATCCTGTTCATTTGTATTCAAACGTTTGTAAACATTTTCATCAATACATAATTTTCTTAACAACATCTTTTACACGTTTCATGCAGTATACAGACAGTATATTTTTCTTTATTTCCGTGTTCGCGCTAGAACGTTCCTGTTGAACTAGGACGAAGACTAGTGTGCATATGGCAGGTGTCTTTCTAGAGTGGCATAGTGGGTAAAAAACACACTAAACTGGAATGTGTCCCAAGTAATCGCCAATGGCTGATCACCTTGTTGTTTGTTGCAGTAGCTCCTATCAGTGTGATGGGTTTGCCCAGAAGTGAGTTCCTTCCTCACTGTGCTACAGGACACAATCTATACCTCTCTGGTAAGGCATAAAGAGGCCAGAACCAGTCTTGGGTTACGTGTGTTCCCATCTGGAGGATGCCTGGCGTTTCAGGCTGGATTGTTCCTATTTTAAATATGGCAGGTCTCTGTTTAGAGTGGCACAGTGGACGAAAAAAGATGGATTGAAATGTGGCCTGATTGATTACTAGTGGCTGACATCAATTCAAGCATTCTTTCCATCACCTTGTTATTTGTTGCTCTCATACCTCTGTGGCTTCTTTTACAAACAAGCACTTCTGTTTTGTATGTTGGCGGCTGGGGCAACAACTTCTTTAAATGCGTACCTGTACTGAGATTTTAGTAATCGTAATGCACCCCTAAGGGGAGTGTGTGTGAATGAATCTGAGCTTTTCTGTTTATTAGGGGTACGAGGCGCTATAACAATACTACAGTAAAATACTTATGCAGTTTGCATTGCGCAAGCCGCAGTCTTAAAGGCTGCTAGATATTGGTCTGTGCACTGTTGACCTTCCAGTGCAACCAAAATGTGATCTAGAGATTTGTGCACTCAGGTTCTTATGACCTGAAGACCCCCAGTCAGTCCCCAGCGCCAAGATGCTACTCCTGCCGACGCGATGGCCACAGGAGAAAAGGGGGTGGATAGGGCCAACTCAGCTTAAATAACCCCCAGCCATCGCGGTGGCAGGGCTGGAAGTGACGCGTAAGTGCCTCTGGATATATCTGCTTCCTGAAATCCCTCCTGCGACTTGCGAGACGGGCGACAGGAAGCCAAACCCCTCCCCCCCTCCCCCTCTGTGGTCCATGGGCAGAAATGTGCGTGAACAGGAGGGGCGGCATGGTCAACGGTGGTTCCTGGCACTAACGCCGTACCCCTTTGAAGCGTGGCACTGTGGCACTCTGGGCATTTGGAAGCTGCAGTGGATAGGGTTTGAGGGTGAAATACAAATTGCCATAGTTGCCCTCCAATGACCCTCTATAATACAGCATGAGAGTTGCGGTTGCTTGTACTCAAGAACTGTCTTTCTTCTGAGATGGGTTACCTGGGCTGGGTACACGGTGCAAAGAAGGGTAGGTGAAGGTTCTCGTTTTCAGGCAGAGCTCGGCCTAGATGCTTACTTACTTGGTGTTAAAATGGTTGTCTTCTCTGCTGAGGTGTTTTTGGGGACACTGAGTTGTTTTTTGGGGACACTGAGTTTATGAAGGTTATCTGCCCACAGAGGCCCATTGTGAGAAGTTGGCCTGATGTGCAGTGTTTACTATTCTAGTGATCACTATATATCAGTCCAAACAACCCTTATTGATGATTGGTTGTAAGTCAACCTTATAGACCAGCTATCCTAGTAGCATGGATACGAGCAGTCTAAGGCTAAGACTCTAGAGGGCGTGTTAAGCCAGCTGTTTTACCATCACATTACCCCTTGAACACCCAGTGAAAGGACACCACACAAGTGTTATGAAAATAAACAGTGTATTTATTAGAATCACAACAACCCTGTACTCTTTATGAGGACAGGGTGCTAGGCACACAACAAAACTCTTACGAAAATACTTAAGTTAGCACGTTATACACAAATGCCCGAGGGGCACGAAAAACCATATATTCTAAAAGTGGAATGCGAAATTACTAGCAGGTAAGTACAGTACTAATAGGCTTTGGAATCGCTAGGACTTGACTATAGAATCGTTAGATTACTTCTAGGAGACCTAGGGGACTCGGGTGCAGAGTGTGCACTCTCACGCGGGATGCGGGACAAAGTCTATGGAAGCTAGTAAAGGCAAAGTTAGTGTTCACGGGCGAACCCGACCTGGTAGGAAGAAAACGACAGTGGATCCTGACCCTAGGATAGTGAGGCTATGCTGGGACACCGAAGTGCCGAAGTTACCTAGCCCAGGGGCTGCAGCTGCATAGGTCTGAAAAGACGTCGGGGATCTCGTTGCCGGACCAGGAGCCTGGAAGAAGGAAGTTGCTGGCAGGCGACCAGTGAAGAAAAGTTCGATGGATCCAAGCCTGGATCAAGGAAGAAGAAACCTGAAAGCAGAGGGGACCAAGTTCTTGAATCACTAGCCAGTGATTAAGTGGGCACCAGGATGGCACCGGGCGAAGTCACCTCGACTAGGTGAGTGGGCGACGCTGGCTCTGCAGATCTCACGGACCAGGAGGCGTTGTCGGCGACCAGGATGGAGAGGCGAGCTGTCCCACGATGGATGAAGCTGTCGGCGTCGAAGTTACCCAGGATTGGGCAACAAGCCTTGGCTAATTCAAGCCCACGCGGTGGACTCAAAATGGCGTCTTGAGTGGACCAGGAGGGTCCGGGGTGCTCCTCTTTTGGAAGGGAGCAAGGGCCAGCCTGGAGCAACCAGACCAGCAGCAGAAATGTCGTCGGGCGTCGTTCAGAAGGCCACAAGCCAGCGGGCTAGTAGCCAAACAACGCGCTGAGCAGCAAAAAGCAGAAGGGCCCCACGCAGATCGTGGAGATGCTGGGAGGCTGCACTTCGGTGCTGGAGCTGCTCAGGGTCGGGGCTTCTCGGACCCCAAAGCACTCACCAGGAAATTACTCGGCGGGCTTGCTGGAAAGAAGTCGTGCAGTCTTGAAGATGGCCGGTCCCTCGAGGTCTCGTCACACCCACGAATCTCAGCGTGACTGATGATGCAGGTAGAGGTCAGAGGTGCCAGGGAAGCCGGTTCTCGTCGAGCTGGGCAGTCTTGATCCGGAGGAGAGACTTGCAGCAGACCGCAGTGTTCTTAAGATGGTGCCTGCGGATGCAGGGTGACTACTCCTTAGTCACAAGGGAGAAATCTTAGGAAGAAGTCTTGAGTTCCTTTCGTGGAAAGTAGTTTCAGGATTCAAAGATGATCTGATTTGGAAGGGGGCCAGTTCCTACCTTTATCCTGTAAAAAGGGGCTGGCACGCGACTAAGTCCTGCCCTAGGGGTGGGACTAGGAGGGGGGTGGTTACACCCACTTCCTTGGCGGGCTTTTCCCCAGCACAGGGTCTGGAGTGACCCTGGAACTGGTTCCAGCCAGCCTATGCACAGTGAGCACAGGGGTGCCACGTGCAGTCACCTTCCTCTAAAGCCCTGCCTACCTACAATACACAAAACCCTGTCTGGGACGGTGCTGGCACCGCCCCTGGCAGGAAACCCTTTGTCCTTATCTCCTGCTCTGGGAGGACTCCCAGCAGCAGGAGGGCAGACTTGTGTCTCGGTGGCAGCATCCATTTTGTGGAGCTGAGGCTCTGTTTGACTTTAACCGGGGTTAGGGGTTACATACATGTCGTGTCCCTCTAGAAGGGTGGAATGCTAACCCCGTCGCCAGAATTGGCGAGGGGTTAGTATTCCAATTCGTATGACACCTTACTCGACATGTTTTGATAAAGCGATACCAGAGTTGGCATATAACCGCGAGGATTATAATGCACTTAAGAGTATATGGTATGCGATATCATGGAAACGGCTAAGGGATGGATCCCGAAAGCCGCAGACAGGCTCAGCTCATGCCAGAGCACCATCTCACACGATTCCAAGCACTCTGCCTTCAGGATTGTTAAGGCCTGCCATAGGAGTGACTGATAGGAGATCTGTGTGTCCATTTTAGGGTTAGATATAGGTATACTATATCTAAAGCAAAGGGTGATTACACCACCTTGCCCCAGCTGTCAAGCAGCCAGTTGTGTCAGATTTGGATGGCCAGCCAGGGGTGGCATAATACATGCTGCAGCCCCTGGTAGGCCCTGGGTACACCTATGCCCTGGGTACCTAAGGTACACTGTACAGGGACTGATAAGGTGACTCAGTATCCAATTTAGATATGTACCTAAGGTACATGGAATCCATTTTACAGAGAGAGCAGTAGGCCTGGGGCCCTGAATAGCAGGGTCCCAGGTCAACTAAGTCAGAAAACCAGCAAAACACCAGGCAAAAAGTTGGGGGCAACCATAGTCAGGGATCTACCTTCCTACATATAACCCCCCCCAAACGAAAGGAGATAAGGCTAGCCTTGCCAGGTAAGCCTATATTGCCTGAGTGGCCATATAAGGAAGTACCAGCACTGGCATGGTTACCCCCTATCTCATGGTCCACTAAGCAATCCCTCACCCTAAGGGTGTCTGAGGGTCTCCACCATAGGGAATCTCTACCTGTGGTGTGTTTTGGCAAAGTAAAAGGCTGGTGCTGAAATGGAGTACTGAAGTGAGGCTCCACTAATTTTGGGCTCAGCTTCCTCCAATCATTTTCCACCATAGAGGCCTTTCTTTCCAAGACTGAGTTGTTTTGGGCTCTCAGGGTCCACCTCTGGCTACCTACAGCTGGAGGTTGGGTCCCTCTGTTTGGCTTACTGGAGGGACAGGTCAGGTCTGGGGCCCTCAGGTCCCAAGTTTGGCTGTGCCCAACAGTGTCCATCTGTGGGAGGTCCCTAACTAATTTTAAGGGGGATCCCTCAGGAGTATGTTTTATTTTCACTGGGCTAGGACTACTAGCTTCAGTGCCCTTAATCTGCTGAGTGGGAAATTCTTTTGGACAGGGGGTCCCTTGGGGTCCACCACTGGCCTCCCTGACCTCTACAGCCCTGGGCTGACTGAGGCAGGGTAGAGAGGGGCAGGTTACCTGCTCCAGACTGGGTCCCACCTTGGAAGGGTCCACTGACATCAGGGGTTCTGCCAGGCTAGGCCTGACTACCTCTGTGGCAGTTTCTTCACAAGGGCTCAGATCAGTTCCCTGAGGAGGCTGATCTTTTCCTAAAGTCTGGTGGGAGGGAGATTTCTCTTCCTCCTCAATGCTCTCTGTCTGAGTGGAGTGATCCATAGTTTCAGGCTTCACAACACTATCATCTGTCTGAGTTTGAGCTGTGGCCATCACAACTCTCCCAACCTTTTCAGGAGGGGGCTCAGTTTGGGTGTGGGCTGTTACCGTGACAGCCTTGACAACCTGTTCTGGGAAGGAAGTTGTCTGAGATTGGGTTGTGACTGGCACAACCCTCCTGACCTGTTCAGGGAGGACATCTTGGACTGGGGCTGTGGCTATCACTGCCCCACTAACCTTACCATGGGTATTTACCATTTTAGAATGGGTTTCTTGCTCAACTTCAGCCCAGGCTGAGAGCTCTAAATCATTCCCCAGTAGGCAATCTACAGGCAAGTTTGGTGACACTGCCACTCTCTTGTGGCCAGTGACACCTCCCCAGCTGAGATTGACCACTGCCATGGGATGATCTCTCTGCACTCCATCAATATTGGTCACCTGGTATGTGGCACCAGGTAAAAGTTGCCTTGAGGGGACTAGACTCTCAGTCACCATAGTGATGCTAGCCCCTGTGTCTCTATAGGCCTCAACTTTTATACCATTGATGAGGGGCTCCTGTCTGTACTTGCCCAAAGTGTTGGGACAAGTTGTGAAGTTGGCAAACCCCATGCCAGTCTCACAGACAAGAGTATCTAAGTTTGGGGACCTGGTTAGGCCAGAGTCCCCAGGAACTCCCAAAGTAAATGCACCCAAATTCTTGGGCGCACTCCCACCACCTGGGGGATTACTACTAGTAGTAACAGGAGGTTTGGGAATGTTACTTGGGGGTATGTTCTCCTTATTGTTATTCTTTGGGCAACTGCTGTCAGTTTTTAAATGACCCACCTGTTTACAGGGATAACAATAAGGTTTCTTCTGGTTGTTGGAAGGATTCTGGGACCCACCCCCCTCAGAGGATTTTTGGGGCCCTGATGTGGTTTGATCTGTAGATTTATTCCCACCCTTCTCTTGAGGCTTGGTTGATTCCTTTTTCTGGTCACCACCTTGGTTCTTGGGCCTAATCCTGGTTCTGACCCATTTGTCTGCCCTCTTACCCAATTCTTGTGGAGAGGTCAGATCAGAGTCTACCAGGTGCTGGTGTAATAACTGGTTCTGACAATTATTTAAGACTTACTCTCTCATAATTAGATTATACAATCCCTTGAAATCAGTAACCTTACTACCCAGTAGCCAGCCTTCCAAAGCCTTAGTGGCACAATCAACAAAGTCAGACCAGTCCTGAGACTGAGTTTTCTGGGTGTCTCTGAACAGCAACCTGTACTGCTCAGTGGTTAAGCCAAACCCATCAACCAGTGCATTTTTCAGGACCTGGTAATCATTAGCATCCTCCACTCTTGTAGTGAGGAGCTTATCTCTACCTTTGCCATCAAAGGAGAGCCACAGTATAGCTGCCCACTGACTCTGGGGAATGCACTGCACAGTGCAGGCTCTCCCCAGAGCAGCCATCCATTTCTGGATATCATCCCCTTGCTTAAAGGGGGGCACTATTTTAGTCAGGTGTTTAGTATCTAAACCCTTCTCTCTATCTCTTGGGAGATTGCTGCCACCAGAGGGAGCTAGCCCACTCATCTGCTGCTCTCTAGCAAAGGCAAGCTTCTCTTTGGCCAGGGCAAGTTCTTCCCTTTCAATCCTCAGTTCAGCTTGTCTCATTCTAGCTTCATGCTCTTTTCTCTGAGGGGAAGTAAATCTCCTCTGTGGAGGATTCCTTCTCCCCTGAGAAGAGGCATTAGAGTGCAGAGATCTATTGGAGTCCCTAGAAAGAGATCTATCTCTCCTAACTCCAAGGTTAGGCCCACTTCGGGTTAGTACTGGGGGTCCCCCAGATCCTAGCCCAAGTAAGTCTAAGTTGGTCCTGGTTAGCCTTCTGACTACCTCAAGACCTTTGTCTACCTCATCCCCAGAGAGTTCCTCCTGATCCTCCTCCTCCTCAACTGCAGTAGCAGTGTTGGGGAGGTCTGGATCCCCAGAGGTTCCCTCTAAGGCTGGCATGTTCTCATGTAACTGAGAAAGCTTTCTGGCATCATATGTCTCTAAGAGACCTATCAGAAAGGGAATGGTGGGGTTAGACCCCTGCTTCAGTTTTCTGGAGACACAGATCTGTCTCATCTCCTGGAAACTGAGAGCTGCATATCTTGAAGTGACCTGTGGAGGGTCAACACTGACCAGGGGAGTCTCAGTAGAATCTCCCTGGGTAGACATGCTTTTCTAGTGAGGTGTAAGTGGTGCACTTACCTACACTATATGTTTGCCTACTGATCCCTTGCTAGAGTTGTAGTTTAGGGTGTGCTAGGCCCTAGGAGCTACAACAGCTGGTTCAGTAGAACTCAGAGTATTCTAAGCTAAGTTATATGTACCTTTAGTACTCATGTGATCTTTCACAAGATATTCTTAGGGCATGTGTGGTAAAACAACAGCAAGCTCAAATCCCAACCGCTGCTCACCAATGTGAGAAGTTGGCCTGATGTGCAGTGTTCACTATTCTAGTGATCACTATATATCAGTCCAAACAACCCTTATTGATGATTGGTTGTAAGTCAACCTTATAGACCAGCTATCCTAGTAGCATGGATACGAGCAGTCTAAGGCTAAGACTCTAGAGGGCGTGTTAAGCCAGCTGTTTTACCATCACATTACCCCTTGAACACCCAGTGAAAGGACACCACACAAGTGTTATGAAAATAAACAGTGTATTTATTAGAATCACAACAACCCTGTACTCTTTATGAGGACAGGGTGCTAGGCACACAACAAAACTCTTACGAAAATACTTAAGTTAGCACGTTATACACAAATGCCCGAGGGGCACGAAAAACCATATATTCTAAAAGTGGAATGCGAAATTACTAGCAGGTAAGTACAGTACTAATAGGCTTTGGAATCGCTAGGACTTGACTATAGAATCGTTAGATTACTTCTAGGAGACCTAGGGGACTCGGGTGCAGAGTGTGCACTCTCACGCGGGATGCGGGACAAAGTCTATGGAAGCTAGTAAAGGCAAAGTTAGTGTTCACGGGCGAACCCGACCTGGTAGGAAGAAAACAACAGTGGATCCTGACCCTAGGATAGTGAGGCTATGCTGGGACACCGAAGTGCCGAAGTTACCTAGCCCAGGGGCTGCAGCTGCATAGGTCTGAAAAGACGTCGGGGATCTCGTTGCCGGACCAGGAGCCTGGAAGAAGGAAGTTGCTGGCAGGCGACCAGTGAAGAAAAGTTCGATGGATCCAAGCCTGGATCAAGGAAGAAGAAACCTGAAAGCAGAGGGGACCAAGTTCTTGAATCACTAGCCAGTGATTAAGTGGGCACCAGGATGGCACCGGGCGAAGTCACCTCGACTAGGTGAGTGGGCGACGCTGGCTCTGCAGATCTCACGGACCAGGAGGCGTTGTCGGCGACCAGGATGGAGAGGCGAGCTGTCCCACGATGGATGAAGCTGTCGGCGTCGAAGTTACCCAGGATTGGGCAACAAGCCTTGGCTAATTCAAGCCCACGCGGTGGACTCAAAATGGCGTCTTGAGTGGACCAGGAGGGTCCGGGGTGCTCCTCTTTTGGAAGGGAGCAAGGGCCAGCCTGGAGCAACCAGACCAGCAGCAGAAATGTCGTCGGGCGTCGTTCAGAAGGCCACAAGCCAGCGGGCTAGTAGCCAAACAACGCGGTGAGCAGCAAAAAGCAGAAGGGCCCCACGCAGATCGTGGAGATGCTGGGAGGCTGCACTTCGGTGCTGGAGCTGCTCAGGGTCGGGGCTTCTCGGACCCCAAAGCACTCACCAGGAAATTACTCGGCGGGCTTGCTGGAAAGAAGTCGTGCAGTCTTGAAGATGGCCGGTCCCTCGAGGTCTCGTCACACCCACGAATCTCAGCGTGACTGATGATGCAGGTAGAGGTCAGAGGTGCCAGGGAAGCCGGTTCTCGTCGAGCTGGGCAGTCTTGATCCGGAGGAGAGACTTGCAGCAGACCGCAGTGTTCTTAAGATGGTGCCTGCGGATGCAGGGTGACTACTCCTTAGTCACAAGGGAGAAATCTTAGGAAGAAGTCTTGAGTTCCTTTCGTGGAAAGTAGTTTCAGGATTCAAAGAGGATCTGATTTGGAAGGGGGCCAGTTCCTACCTTTATCCTGTAAAAAGGGGCTGGCACGCGACTAAGTCCTGCCCTAGGGGTGGGACTAGGAGGGGGGTGGTTACACCCACTTCCTTGGCGGGCTTTTCCCCAGCACAGGGTCTGGAGTGACCCTGGAACTGGTTCCAGCCAGCCTATGCACAGTGAGCACCGGGGTGCCACGTGCAGTCACCTTCCTCTAAAGCCCTGCCTACCTACAATACACAAAACCCTGTCTGGGACGGTGCTGGCACCGCCCCTGGCAGGAAACCCTTTGTCCTTATCTCCTGCTCTGGGAGGACTCCCAGCAGCAGGAGGGCAGACTTGTGTCTCGGTGGCAGCATCCATTTTGTGGAGCTGAGGCTCTGTTTGACTTTAACCGGGGTTAGGGGTTACATACATGTCGTGTCCCTCTGGAAGGGTGGAATGCTAACCCCGTCGCCAGAATTGGCGAGGGGTTAGTATTCCAATTCGTATGACACCTTACTCGACATGTTTTGATAAAGCGATACCAGAGTTGGCATATAACCGCGAGGATTATAATGCACTTAAGAGTATATGGTATGCGATATCATGGAAACGGCTAAGGGATGGATCCCGAAAGCCGCAGACAGGCTCAGCTCATGCCAGAGCACCATCTCACACGATTCCAAGCACTCTGCCTTCAGGATTGTTAAGGCCTGCCATAGGAGTGACTGATAGGAGATCTGTGTGTCCATTTTAGGGTTAGATATAGGTATACTATATCTAAAGCAAAGGGTGATTACACCACCTTGCCCCAGCTGTCAAGCAGCCAGTTGTGTCAGATTTGGATGGCCAGCCAGGGGTGGCATAATACATGCTGCAGCCCCTGGTAGGCCCTGGGTACACCTATGCCCTGGGTACCTAAGGTACACTGTACAGGGACTGATAAGGTGACTCAGTATCCAATTTAGATATGTACCTAAGGTACATGGAATCCATTTTACAGAGAGAGCAGTAGGCCTGGGGCCCTGAATAGCAGGGTCCCAGGTCAACTAAGTCAGAAAACCAGCAAAACACCAGGCAAAAAGTTGGGGGCAACCATAGTCAGGGATCTACCTTCCTACATATACCCCCCCCCCCAAACGAAAGGAGATAAGGCTAGCCTTGCCAGGTAAGCCTATATTGCCTGAGTGGCCATATAAGGAAGTACCAGCACTGGCATGGTTACCCCCTATCTCATGGTCCACTAAGCAATCCCTCACCCTAAGGGTGTCTGAGGGTCTCCACCATAGGGAATCTCTACCTGTGGTGTGTTTTGGCAAAGTAAAAGGCTGGTGCTGAAATGGAGTACTGAAGTGAGGCTCCACTAATTTTGGGCTCAGCTTCCTCCAATCATTTTCCACCATAGAGGCCTTTCTTTCCAAGACTGAGTTGTTTTGGGCTCTCAGGGTCAACCTCTGGCTACCTACAGCTGGAGGTTGGGTCCCTCTGTTTGGCTTACTGGAGGGACAGGTCAGGTCTGGGGCCCTCAGGTCCCAAGTTTGGCTGTGCCCAACAGTGTCCATCTGTGGGAGGTCCCTAACTAATTTTAAGGGGGATCCCTCAGGAGTATGTTTTATTTTCACTGGGCTAGGACTACTAGCTTCAGTGCCCTTAATCTGCTGAGTGGGAAATTCTTTTGGACAGGGGGTCCCTTGGGGTCCACCACTGGCCTCCCTGACCTCTACAGCCCTGGGCTGACTGAGGCAGGGTAGAGAGGGGCAGGTTACCTGCTCCAGACTGGGTCCCACCTTGGAAGGGTCCACTGACATCAGGGGTTCTGCCAGGCTAGGCCTGACTACCTCTGTGGCAGTTTCTTCACAAGGGCTCAGATCAGTTCCCTGAGGAGGCTGATCTTTTCCTAAAGTCTGGTGGGAGGGAGATTTCTCTTCCTCCTCAATGCTCTCTGTCTGAGTGGAGTGATCCATAGTTTCAGGCTTCACAACACTATCATCTGTCTGAGTTTGAGCTGTGGCCATCACAACTCTCCCAACCTTTTCAGGAGGGGGCTCAGTTTGGGTGTGGGCTGTTACCGTGACAGCCTTGACAACCTGTTCTGGGAAGGAAGTTGTCTGAGATTGGGTTGTGACTGGCACAACCCTCCTGACCTGTTCAGGGAGGACATCTTGGACTGGGGCTGTGGCTATCACTGCCCCACTAACCTTACCATGGGTATTTACCATTTTAGAATGGGTTTCTTGCTCAACTTCAGCCCAGGCTGAGAGCTCTAAATCATTCCCCAGTAGGCAATCTACAGGCAAGTTTGGTGACACTGCCACTCTCTTGTGGCCAGTGACACCTCCCCAGCTGAGATTGACCACTGCCATGGGATGATCTCTCTGCACTCCATCAATATTGGTCACCTGGTATGTGGCACCAGGTAAAAGTTGCCTTGAGGGGACTAGACTCTCAGTCACCATAGTGATGCTAGCCCCTGTGTCTCTATAGGCCTCAACTTTTATACCATTGATGAGGGGCTCCTGTCTGTACTTGCCCAAAGTGTTGGGACAAGTTGTGAAGTTGGCAAACCCCATGCCAGTCTCACAGACAAGAGTATCTAAGTTTGGGGACCTGGTTAGGCCAGAGTCCCCAGGAACTCCCAAAGTAAATGCACCCAAATTCTTGGGCGCACTCCCACCACCTGGGGGATTACTACTAGTAGTAACAGGAGGTTTGGGAATGTTACTTGGGGGTATGTTCTCCTTATTGTTATTCTTTGGGCAACTGCTGTCAGTTTTTAAATGACCCACCTGTTTACATGGATAACAATAAGGTTTCTTCTGGTTGTTGGAAGGATTCTGGGACCCACCCCCCTCAGAGGATTTTTGGGGCTCTGATGTGGTTTGATCTGTAGATTTATTCCCACCCTTCTCTTGAGGCTTGGTTGATTCCTTTTTCTGGTCACCACCTTGGTTCTTGGGCCTAATCCTGGTTCTGACCCATTTGCCTGCCCTCTTACCCAATTCTTGTGGAGAGGTCAGATCAGAGTCTACCAGGTGCTGGTGTAATAACTGGTTCTGACAATTATTTAAGACTTACTCTCTCATAATTAGATTATACAATCCCTTGAAATCAGTAACCTTACTACCCAGTAGCCAGCCTTCCAAAGCCTTAGTGGCACAATCAACAAAGTCAGACCAGTCCTGAGACTGAGTTTTCTGGGTGTCTCTGAACAGCAACCTGTACTGCTCAGTGGTTAAGCCAAACCCATCAACCAGTGCATTTTTCAGGACCTGGTAATCATTAGCATCCTCCACTCTTGTAGTGAGGAGCTTATCTCTACCTTTGCCATCAAAGGAGAGCCACAGTATAGCTGCCCACTGAGTCTGGGGAATGCACTGCACAGTGCAGGCTCTCCCCAGAGCAGCCATCCATTTCTGGATATCATCCCCTTGCTTAAAGGGGGGCACTATTTTAGTCAGGTGTTTAGTATCTAAACCCTTCTCTCTATCTCTTGGGAGATTGCTGCCACCAGAGGGAGCTAGCCCACTCATCTGCTGCTCTCTAGCAAAGGCAAGCTTCTCTTTGGCCAGGGCAAGTTCTTCCCTTTCAATCCTCAGTTCAGCTTGTCTCATTCTAGCTTCATGCTCTTTTCTCTGAGGGGAAGTAAATCTCCTCTGTGGAGGATTCCTTCTCCCCTGAGAAGAGGCATTAGAGTGCAGAGATCTATTGGAGTCCCTAGAAAGAGATCTATCTCTCCTAACTCCAAGGTTAGGCCCACTTCGGGTTAGTACTGGGGGTCCCCCAGATCCTAGCCCAAGTAAGTCTAAGTTGGTCCTGGTTAGCCTTCTGACTACCTCAAGACCTTTGTCTACCTCATCCCCAGAGAGTTCCTCCTGATCCTCCTCCTCCTCAACTGCAGTAGCAGTGTTGGGGAGGTCTGGATCCCCAGAGGTTCCCTCTAAGGCTGGCATGTTCTCATGTAACTGAGAAAGCTTTCTGGCATCATATGTCTCTAAGAGACCTATCAGAAAGGGAATGGTGGGGTTAGACCCCTGCTTCAGTTTTCTGGAGACACAGATCTGTCTCATCTCCTGGAAACTGAGAGCTGCATATCTTGAAGTGACCTGTGGAGGGTCAACACTGACCAGGGGAGTCTCAGTAGAATCTCCCTGGGTAGACATGCTTTTCTAGTGAGGTGTAAGTGGTGCACTTACCTACACTATATGTTTGCCTACTGATCCCTTGCTAGAGTTGTAGTTTAGGGTGTGCTAGGCCCTAGGAGCTACAACAGCTGGTTCAGTAGAACTCAGAGTATTCTAAGCTAAGTTATATGTACCTTTAGTACTCATGTGATCTTTCACAAGATATTCTTAGGGCATGTGTGGTAAAACAACAGCAAGCTCAAATCCCAACCGCTGCTCACCAATGTGAGAAGTTGGCCTGATGTGCAGTGTTCACTATTCTAGTGATCACTATATATCAGTCCAAACAACCCTTATTGATGATTGGTTGTAAGTCAACCTTATAGACCAGCTATCCTAGTAGCATGGATACGAGCAGTCTAAGGCTAAGACTCTAGAGGGCGTGTTAAGCCAGCTGTTTTACCATCACATTACCCCTTGAACACCCAGTGAAAGGACACCACACAAGTGTTATGAAAATAAACAGTGTATTTATTAGAATCACAACAACCCTGTACTCTTTATGAGGACAGGGTGCTAGGCACACAACAAAACTCTTACGAAAATACTTAAGTTAGCACGTTATACACAAATGCCCGAGGGGCACGAAAAACCATATATTCTAAAAGTGGAATGCGAAATTACTAGCAGGTAAGTACAGTACTAATAGGCTTTGGAATCGCTAGGACTTGACTATAGAATCGTTAGATTACTTCTAGGAGACCTAGGGGACTCGGGTGCAGAGTGTGCACTCTCACGCGGGATGCGGGACAAAGTCTATGGAAGCTAGTAAAGGCAAAGTTAGTGTTCACGGGCGAACCCGACCTGGTAGGAAGAAAACGACAGTGGATCCTGACCCTAGGATAGTGAGGCTATGCTGGGACACCGAAGTGCCGAAGTTACCTAGCCCAGGGGCTGCAGCTGCATAGGTCTGAAAAGACGTCGGGGATCTCGTTGCCGGACCAGGAGCCTGGAAGAAGGAAGTTGCTGGCAGGCGACCAGTGAAGAAAAGTTCGATGGATCCAAGCCTGGATCAAGGAAGAAGAAACCTGAAAGCAGAGGGGACCAAGTTCTTGAATCACTAGCCAGTGATTAAGTGGGCACCAGGATGGCACCGGGCGAAGTCACCTCGACTAGGTGAGTGGGCGACGCTGGCTCTGCAGATCTCACGGACCAGGAGGCGTTGTCGGCGACCAGGATGGAGAGGCGAGCTGTCCCACGATGGATGAAGCTGTCGGCGTCGAAGTTACCCAGGATTGGGCAACAAGCCTTGGCTAATTCAAGCCCACGCGGTGGACTCAAAATGGCGTCTTGAGTGGACCAGGAGGGTCCGGGGTGCTCCTCTTTTGGAAGGGAGCAAGGGCCAGCCTGGAGCAACCAGACCAGCAGCAGAAATGTCGTCGGGTGTCGTTCAGAAGGCCACAAGCCAGCGGGCTAGTAGCCAAACAACGCGGTGAGCAGCAAAAAGCAGAAGGGCCCCACGCAGATCGTGGAGATGCTGGGAGGCTGCACTTCGGTGCTGGAGCTGCTCAGGGTCGGGGCTTCTCGGACCCCAAAGCACTCACCAGGAAATTACTCGGCGGGCTTGCTGGAAAGAAGTCGTGCAGTCTTGAAGATGGCCGGTCCCTCGAGGTCTCGTCACACCCACGAATCTCAGCGTGACTGATGATGCAGGTAGAGGTCAGAGGTGCCAGGGAAGCCGGTTCTCGTCGAGCTGGGCAGTCTTGATCCGGAGGAGAGACTTGCAGCAGACCGCAGTGTTCTTAAGATGGTGCCTGCGGATGCAGGGTGACTACTCCTTAGTCACAAGGGAGAAATCTTAGGAAGAAGTCTTGAGTTCCTTTCGTGGAAAGTAGTTTCAGGATTCAAAGAGGATCTGATTTGGAAGGGGGCCAGTTCCTACCTTTATCCTGTAAAAAGGGGCTGGCACGCGACTAAGTCCTGCCCTAGGGGTGGGACTAGGAGGGGGGTGGTTACACCCACTTCCTTGGCGGGCTTTTCCCCAGCACAGGGTCTGGAGTGACCCTGGAACTGGTTCCAGCCAGCCTATGCACAGTGAGCACCGGGGTGCCACGTGCAGTCACCTTCCTCTAAAGCCCTGCCTACCTACAATACACAAAACCCTGTCTGGGACGGTGCTGGCACCGCCCCTGGCAGGAAACCCTTTGTCCTTATCTCCTGCTCTGGGAGGACTCCCAGCAGCAGGAGGGCAGACTTGTGTCTCGGTGGCAGCATCCATTTTGTGGAGCTGAGGCTCTGTTTGACTTTAACCGGGGTTAGGGGTTACATACATGTCGTGTCCCTCTGGAAGGGTGGAATGCTAACCCCGTCGCCAGAATTGGCGAGGGGTTAGTATTCCAATTCGTATGACACCTTACTCGACATGTTTTGATAAAGCGATACCAGAGTTGGCATATAACCGCGAGGATTATAATGCACTTAAGAGTATATGGTATGCGATATCATGGAAACGGCTAAGGGATGGATCCCGAAAGCCGCAGACAGGCTCAGCTCATGCCAGAGCACCATCTCACACGATTCCAAGCACTCTGCCTTCAGGATTGTTAAGGCCTGCCATAGGAGTGACTGATAGGAGATCTGTGTGTCCATTTTAGGGTTAGATATAGGTATACTATATCTAAAGCAAAGGGTGATTACACCACCTTGCCCCAGCTGTCAAGCAGCCAGTTGTGTCAGATTTGGATGGCCAGCCAGGGGTGGCATAATACATGCTGCAGCCCCTGGTAGGCCCTGGGTACACCTATGCCCTGGGTACCTAAGGTACACTGTACAGGGACTGATAAGGTGACTCAGTATCCAATTTAGATATGTACCTAAGGTACATGGAATCCATTTTACAGAGAGAGCAGTAGGCCTGGGGCCCTGAATAGCAGGGTCCCAGGTCAACTAAGTCAGAAAACCAGCAAAACACCAGGCAAAAAGTTGGGGGCAACCATAGTCAGGGATCTACCTTCCTACATATACCCCCCCCCCCCCCCAAACGAAAGGAGATAAGGCTAGCCTTGCCAGGTAAGCCTATATTGCCCGAGTGGCCATATAAGGAAGTACCAGCACTGGCATGGTTACCCCCTATCTCATGGTCCACTAAGCAATCCCTCACCCTAAGGGTGTCTGAGGGTCTCCACCATAGGGAATCTCTACCTGTGGTGTGTTTTGGCAAAGTAAAAGGCTGGTGCTGAAATGGAGTACTGAAGTGAGGCTCCACTAATTTTGGGCTCAGCTTCCTCCAATCATTTTCCACCATAGAGGCCTTTCTTTCCAAGACTGAGTTGTTTTGGGCTCTCAGGGTCAACCTCTGGCTACCTACAGCTGGAGGTTGGGTCCCTCTGTTTGGCTTACTGGAGGGACAGGTCAGGTCTGGGGCCCTCAGGTCCCAAGTTTGGCTGTGCCCAACAGTGTCCATCTGTGGGAGGTCCCTAACTAATTTTAAGGGGGATCCCTCAGGAGTATGTTTTATTTTCACTGGGCTAGGACTACTAGCTTCAGTGCCCTTAATCTGCTGAGTGGGAAATTCTTTTGGACAGGGGGTCCCTTGGGGTCCACCACTGGCCTCCCTGACCTCTACAGCCCTGGGCTGACTGAGGCAGGGTAGAGAGGGGCAGGTTACCTGCTCCAGACTGGGTCCCACCTTGGAAGGGTCCACTGACATCAGGGGTTCTGCCAGGCTAGGCCTGACTACCTCTGTGGCAGTTTCTTCACAAGGGCTCAGATCAGTTCCCTGAGGAGGCTGATCTTTTCCTAAAGTCTGGTGGGAGGGAGATTTCTCTTCCTCCTCAATGCTCTCTGTCTGAGTGGAGTGATCCATAGTTTCAGGCTTCACAACACTATCATCTGTCTGAGTTTGAGCTGTGGCCATCACAACTCTCCCAACCTTTTCAGGAGGGGGCTCAGTTTGGGTGTGGGCTGTTACCGTGACAGCCTTGACAACCTGTTCTGGGAAGGAAGTTGTCTGAGATTGGGTTGTGACTGGCACAACCCTCCTGACCTGTTCAGGGAGGACATCTTGGACTGGGGCTGTGGCTATCACTGCCCCACTAACCTTACCATGGGTATTTACCATTTTAGAATGGGTTTCTTGCTCAACTTCAGCCCAGGCTGAGAGCTCTAAATCATTCCCCAGTAGGCAATCTACAGGCAAGTTTGGTGACACTGCCACTCTCTTGTGGCCAGTGACACCTCCCCAGCTGAGATTGACCACTGCCATGGGATGATCTCTCTGCACTCCATCAATATTGGTCACCTGGTATGTGGCACCAGGTAAAAGTTGCCTTGAGGGGACTAGACTCTCAGTCACCATAGTGATGCTAGCCCCTGTGTCTCTATAGGCCTCAACTTTTATACCATTGATGAGGGGCTCCTGTCTGTACTTGCCCAAAGTGTTGGGACAAGTTGTGAAGTTGGCAAACCCCATGCCAGTCTCACAGACAAGAGTATCTAAGTTTGGGGACCTGGTTAGGCCAGAGTCCCCAGGAACTCCCAAAGTAAATGCACCCAAATTCTTGGGCGCACTCCCACCACCTAGGGGATTACTACTAGTAGTAACAGGAGGTTTGGGAATGTTACTTGGGGGTATGTTCTCCTTATTGTTATTCTTTGGGCAACTGCTGTCAGTTTTTAAATGACCCACCTGTTTACAGGGATAACAATAAGGTTTCTTCTGGTTGTTGGAAGGATTCTGGGACCCACCCCCCTCAGAGGATTTTTGGGGCCCTGATGTGGTTTGATCTGTAGATTTATTCCCACCCTTCTCTTGAGGCTTGGTTGATTCCTTTTTCTGGTCACCACCTTGGTTCTTGGGCCTAATCCTGGTTCTGACCCATTTGCCTGCCCTCTTACCCAATTCTTGTGGAGAGGTCAGATCAGAGTCTACCAGGTGCTGGTGTAATAACTGGTTCTGACAATTATTTAAGACTTACTCTCTCATAATTAGATTATACAATCCCTTGAAATCAGTAACCTTACTACCCAGTAGCCAGCCTTCCAAAGCCTTAGTGGCACAATCAACAAAGTCAGACCAGTCCTGAGACTGAGTTTTCTGGGTGTCTCTGAACAGCAACCTGTACTGCTCAGTGGTTAAGCCAAACCCATCAACCAGTGCATTTTTCAGGACCTGGTAATCATTAGCATCCTCCACTCTTGTAGTGAGGAGCTTATCTCTACCTTTGCCATCAAAGGAGAGCCACAGTATAGCTGCCCACTGACTCTGGGGAATGCACTGCACAGTGCAGGCTCTCCCCAGAGCAGCCATCCATTTCTGGATATCATCCCCTTGCTTAAAGGGGGGCACTATTTTAGTCAGGTGTTTAGTATCTAAACCCTTCTCTCTATCTCTTGGGAGATTGCTGCCACCAGAGGGAGCTAGCCCACTCATCTGCTGCTCTCTAGCAAAGGCAAGCTTCTCTTTGGCCAGGGCAAGTTCTTCCCTTTCAATCCTCAGTTCAGCTTGTCTCATTCTAGCTTCATGCTCTTTTCTCTGAGGGGAAGTAAATCTCCTCTGTGGAGGATTCCTTCTCCCCTGAGAAGAGGCATTAGAGTGCAGAGATCTATTGGAGTCCCTAGAAAGAGATCTATCTCTCCTAACTCCAAGGTTAGGCCCACTTCGGGTTAGTACTGGGGGTCCCCCAGATCCTAGCCCAAGTAAGTCTAAGTTGGTCCTGGTTAGCCTTCTGACTACCTCAAGACCTTTGTCTACCTCATCCCCAGAGAGTTCCTCCTGATCCTCCTCCTCCTCAACTGCAGTAGCAGTGTTGGGGAGGTCTGGATCCCCAGAGGTTCCCTCTAAGGCTGGCATGTTCTCATGTAACTGAGAAAGCTTTCTGGCATCATATGTCTCTAAGAGACCTATCAGAAAGGGAATGGTGGGGTTAGACCCCTGCTTCAGTTTTCTGGAGACACAGATCTGTCTCATCTCCTGGAAACTGAGAGCTGCATATCTTGAAGTGACCTGTGGAGGGTCAACACTGACCAGGGGAGTCTCAGTAGAATCTCCCTGGGTAGACATGCTTTTCTAGTGAGGTGTAAGTGGTGCACTTACCTACACTATATGTTTGCCTACTGATCCCTTGCTAGAGTTGTAGTTTAGGGTGTGCTAGGCCCTAGGAGCTACAACAGCTGGTTCAGTAGAACTCAGAGTATTCTAAGCTAAGTTATATGTACCTTTAGTACTCATGTGATCTTTCACAAGATATTCTTAGGGCATGTGTGGTAAAACAACAGCAAGCTCAAATCCCAACCGCTGCTCACCAATGTGAGAAGTTGGCCTGATGTGCAGTGTTCACTATTCTAGTGATCACTATATATCAGTCCAAACAACCCTTATTGATGATTGGTTGTAAGTCAACCTTATAGACCAGCTATCCTAGTAGCATGGATACGAGCAGTCTAAGGCTAAGACTCTAGAGGGCGTGTTAAGCCAGCTGTTTTACCATCACATTACCCCTTGAACACCCAGTGAAAGGACACCACACAAGTGTTATGAAAATAAACAGTGTATTTATTAGAATCACAACAACCCTGTACTCTTTATGAGGACAGGGTGCTAGGCACACAACAAAACTCTTACGAAAATACTTAAGTTAGCACGTTATACACAAATGCCCGAGGGGCACGAAAAACCATATATTCTAAAAGTGGAATGCGAAATTACTAGCAGGTAAGTACAGTACTAATAGGCTTTGGAATCGCTAGGACTTGACTATAGAATCGTTAGATTACTTCTAGGAGACCTAGGGGACTCGGGTGCAGAGTGTGCACTCTCACGCGGGATGCGGGACAAAGTCTATGGAAGCTAGTAAAGGCAAAGTTAGTGTTCACGGGCGAACCCGACCTGGTAGGAAGAAAACGACAGTGGATCCTGACCCTAGGATAGTGAGGCTATGCTGGGACACCGAAGTGCCGAAGTTACCTAGCCCAGGGGCTGCAGCTGCATAGGTCTGAAAAGACGTCGGGGATCTCGTTGCCGGACCAGGAGCCTGGAAGAAGGAAGTTGCTGGCAGGCGACCAGTGAAGAAAAGTTCGATGGATCCAAGCCTGGATCAAGGAAGAAGAAACCTGAAAGCAGAGGGGTCCAAGTTCTTGAATCACTAGCCAGTGATTAAGTGGGCACCAGGATGGCACCGGGCGAAGTCACCTCGACTAGGTGAGTGGGCGACGCTGGCTCTGCAGATCTCACGGACCAGGAGGCGTTGTTGGCGACCAGGATGGAGAGGCGAGCTGTCCCACGATGGATGAAGCTGTCGGCGTCGAAGTTACCCAGGATTGGGCAACAAGCCTTGGCTAATTCAAGCCCACACGGTGGACTCAAAATGGCGTCTTGAGTGGACCAGGAGGGTCCGGGGTGCTCCTCTTTTGGAAGGGAGCAAGGGCCAGCCTGGAGCAACCAGACCAGCAGCAGAAATGTCGTCGGGCGTCGTTCAGAAGGCCACAAGCCAGCGGGCTAGTAGCCAAACAACGCGGTGAGCAGCAAAAAGCAGAAGGGCCCCACGCAGATCGTGGAGATGCTGGGAGGCTGCACTTCGGTGCTGGAGCTGCTCAGGGTCGGGGCTTCTCGGACCCCAAAGCACTCACCAGGAAATTACTCGGCGGGCTTGCTGGAAAGAAGTCGTGCAGTCTTGAAGATGGCCGGTCCCTCGAGGTCTCGTCACACCCACGAATCTCAGCGTGACTGATGATGCAGGTAGAGGTCAGAGGTGCCAGGGAAGCCGGTTCTCGTCGAGCTGGGCAGTCTTGATCCGGAGGAGAGACTTGCAGCAGACCGCAGTGTTCTTAAGATGGTGCCTGCGGATGCAGGGTGACTACTCCTTAGTCACAAGGGAGAAATCTTAGGAAGAAGTCTTGAGTTCCTTTCGTGGAAAGTAGTTTCAGGATTCAAAGATGATCTGATTTGGAAGGGGGCCAGTTCCTACCTTTATCCTGTAAAAAGGGGCTGGCACGCGACTAAGTCCTGCCCTAGGGGTGGGACTAGGAGGGGGGTGGTTACACCCACTTCCTTGGCGGGCTTTTCCCCAGCACAGGGTCTGGAGTGACCCTGGAACTGGTTCCAGCCAGCCTATGCACAGTGAGCACCGGGGTGCCACGTGCAGTCACCTTCCTCTAAAGCCCTGCCTACCTACAATACACAAAACCCTGTCTGGGACGGTGCTGGCACCGCCCCTGGCAGGAAACCCTTTGTCCTTATCTCCTGCTCTGGGAGGACTCCCAGCAGCAGGAGGGCAGACTTGTGTCTCGGTGGCAGCATCCATTTTGTGGAGCTGAGGCTCTGTTTGACTTTAACCGGGGTTAGGGGTTACATACATGTCGTGTCCCTCTAGAAGGGTGGAATGCTAACCCCGTCGCCAGAATTGGCGAGGGGTTAGTATTCCAATTCGTATGACACCTTACTCGACATGTTTTGATAAAGCGATACCAGAGTTGGCATATAACCGCGAGGATTATAATGCACTTAAGAGTATATGGTATGCGATATCATGGAAACGGCTAAGGGATGGATCCCGAAAGCCGCAGACAGGCTCAGCTCATGCCAGAGCACCATCTCACACGATTCCAAGCACTCTGCCTTCAGGATTGTTAAGGCCTGCCATAGGAGTGACTGATAGGAGATCTGTGTGTCCATTTTAGGGTTAGATATAGGTATACTATATCTAAAGCAAAGGGTGATTACACCACCTTGCCCCAGCTGTCAAGCAGCCAGTTGTGTCAGATTTGGATGGCCAGCCAGGGGTGGCATAATACATGCTGCAGCCCCTGGTAGGCCCTGGGTACACCTATGCCCTGGGTACCTAAGGTACACTGTACAGGGACTGATAAGGTGACTCAGTATCCAATTTAGATATGTACCTAAGGTACATGGAATCCATTTTACAGAGAGGGCAGTAGGCCTGGGGCCCTGAATAGCAGGGTCCCAGGTCAACTAAGTCAGAAAACCAGCAAAACACCAGGCAAAAAGTTGGGGGCAACCATAGTCAGGGATCTACCTTCCTACACCCATTTAGTAAAGAAGGGAGATATTAGCACTGATAAGATGGTATTGTAAAGTTTTGATCATAGAAGCTGTTCTCTGTGATTGGAATAAGGCATTAATATTTTTAATCCGAAAAGAAACTTTTGCCCTGTTTACGAATGGCCCAGGATTTTGAGAGGTAATAACTAACGTGCTGATGCTGATATTGCAAGGTTTGGTATTTCCGGATGCAGTATTGCCTCTACATTCGAAGTTCTGCAGGACAGAATAGGGATGACATGGTAATACTGAGTATTTTTCTGTTATGAGCTACAGAAACTCAGAATCTTGCATTTTTCCCATGCAGGTTTCTCCGGCTATTTCAAGGCAAAATGTATGTGTGGAAAACCCACTGGGAGCAAAATGTACGCATCATTTGTGTCCTTTTTCTGAGGTTTTGGTCGAGTCTCCATTACTGGGGGGCTTAGAATGAGGGTGTTTGTCTTTTAATCTAGCCACGGTGTTGATGAGGCTCACGTTTGCTTATGGAGCAAGCTTTGGTTACTGAGGTGGGGTATATGTTGTAGCTTCTCTTAGTGCATTACAGTGCACGAAATAAGGGAAATTCTGGTTCAAGCAGCTATTTATTAGCCGGATTGGGGATCTGGGATGGACACAGTGAAATATGCTAAATTTTCTTACAAGACACGTTTCAACAGTGCCCATATGTTGTCTGCTCTCTATTTGGGGCAGCATCGTGCAGGCGCCGAGGGGGCTTTCTTATTTTCTTTTTCCACGCGGGCCCAAAACAAAAGCATGATTTAAAGGGTCATCAGCCCTTGTTTTGTTCAGGAATAACCCTGACTGAGCTAACTTGAGCCTAGCACCTAGACTCCGAATGAAATGGAAGGAAACCACAGCACACAGCGTGTTATCACTTCACAAGCAATTTAGAGAAACTACAATTTGGAGGCAGGATTTTAACTTTGTTCACCCCCCCCATTTAAGAGATGCTTATGTACTGTAAGAATGTCATATGTATCTATGTGTGTGAGTAATTCCACGATTTAAATAAATGTCTTGTATAGGGCTCCTTATCCCTGTGTCGGGTGTCCGAGCTCTTTACATCACACACAGAGACAATAAATCACACAAGTGTGTTAATAAATGCACAGGAAACTCCATACCCTTTCATCTGCCAACCCTTGACCCCCAATTTATAGGTTCCCAGCATACATTTGTTCCAATTTCAGCACTGGTGCATTGACATATTAATGCATTTTTTTTGTTCAGAGATTCCTAGCAGCATTGTTGATCATCTATAATAAGCACCAGGTTTGGTCATAAAAGGGAACTGGGGACAGGTAGATTAAGTAGTCACCGACACATTGCTAGCAACAGCTTCAGGGCCGGTTCAAGGCAGAGGAAAAGACATGCATGATAGAGAGCCGGAGGGAAGGCGTCTGTCAGCGAGCGCGCGCGCCACACGGAGAAGGCGGGAATCGAATGAATTGACTCCTGTCGTGCCAGGTAATTGGAGCTTGTTTCTTGGCGACTGTTTGGGCGCGCTGTGAGCGGAGTTTCATTTAAGGCGACACATAATGTGATTAGGTTTGTCCAGTTGACCCGAGCGCTGCGGTGGGAGGCGATGGGCCGTCGAGGACCGATAAACATCACCGAGTGACAGACGCCCCGCCGGCGAGGCTCGGAGGGCTGCGTGGCTGGAGTAGGCCTCGAAGTCGCGTCCAGGCCCCACCATCACCGCAATGAAATGGAATCCGTGCGCGTGGAGGGGGCGGAGGGCACGTCACAGCTGCCATTCGCTGATAATACTCTGGAAAGATACACAGGCGACAATTGGATAGGAAAGAGCCGAGTCGGCCCTATCGCGTCTGTCCATTATCAACGGCATGACGTGTGCGGCCTAATCACGCGACAGGACGTTTGTCGACGCGCTCTCCTCGGAGGATGTAGATTACACGGTGGGGAGAAAACAGCAATGCAAAGGTCATGGCATTTTGTGCAAGATGAATTATCCACGGTCACTGGCAGCGTAGAACCGGTATGTCCTCAGAGGACCCGGGACCCCGTGCTGAGATGTAGGAGAGAAACTGTGGTATGGCAAAAGGCTGAAACCGTCACTCATCCGTAATGCGCCACAGGTCAGGCCACAGAGTTCAGCCCAATCCAACATGGATACTTCATACTTGGCTTCCTCTCATCTCTTTTAGTGACAAGTGTTTTGTGCACCTCGCTGGCCCCTGTTCTTAGGACGTTGGGTGGTAATTGTCCAAAACGTTTTCACAATGATTTCTGCTCATTGCTACCTTTCGTTTTTTCTTAAATTTACTTAACGGTTTTGGGCATCGTCCTGTTCAAAGACTCCACTTGTCCAGATGTTTTTCACATACGCATATGGATTGGTTTAGTACGTTTTCATACTTTTGATACATCTCTGCGTTCCACTGGACATCTTGAAGCGTCCTCTACCTTCTTCAGTCACACTTTTTGAAGAGAACTGCTATTAAGTGGCGTAGCAAGAGAGCTATGGGCCCAGGTGTAAGCAAAGAACATAGGCTCTAAAATAAGCTTGTTTAGCAGTAACATTCTGCCGTAATAGGTGTACAGTGTGCAGCTACGTTTCCTGAGACCCCTGTGGCATTGGTAGCTGTGCCCTTGGGATCCATCTGTGAAGTAGTGTGGCTCACTGGTTAGAGGCGGCAGACCCGAGAGCAGAGGACGGCCCGGGACCAGGGTTCGATTCCCGGCGCGGCAGGTTTCTGGACCAGGGTCAGCGGACTCGATAATTCTCTCGCCTCGGTGCCCACTCTGATCAGCGTTCACACTCGGCAACTCTGGGCATTAGCTTGCCTCATCTTCACTAACGGCCCCACCAGACCGCCGGGGATGCCTGGTCTCACCCTGGAGATACCCATTAAGGGACCATCTCTCAGGGAAGCCAGGAAGGGTTTCGCAGCGGTCGAAGCGCCTTGGGACCCTACGGGTAAGTAGTGCGCTATATAAATGCCTATACATTTACATTATACATTTACATTTACATCTGCCTAGCCTCACCCAGGGGCAGCACATAGATTGGCCAAGTGTTCTTGTCTACTTCCTCTTTAAAACTCTCGCCGAACTTAGAATGCAGGCAAGCAAACAGGTTAATCTCCCAGCATTTTAATGATTCTGATTGGCTGAGCTAATTGCAGCATTCCATATAGGGTGATAATGAAGCTTAGGAGGTAGTATTGGATGCAAAATTATGATATTATGATACTCCTCGCCATTGTGGGGAAAGAATGGCAGAGTCATAGCAGTAAGAAAATACTGCCTATTAGCAGTAACCCTTGTTAATTTTTTGGCTGAAAAAGACAAACAATTGATGGACAGAATGCAGAACAAATCAAAACATTCACCCCCAGTCAAGAGATCTGGGTTAAATCCATCATTCATTTGCTCACCATGCCACCCCAGTTTAGACCTGGCCATATGCAAATCAGTTTTGAACCTGTGCCTCATGGGAACAGTCCAGCCCGAACTGCTAAGCTAGGTCCTCCTTGGACTGGAAGCACCCTAAGTCCGGTTTCGGGGTTTCACCCCTCTTCAGCACGGTGAGCTCCATATCCGGCGCACTTAGGGCAAGGAAGCAAAAAAAACACAATTGATGGACGGAATGCAGAACAAATCAAGACATTCACCCCCAGTCAAGAGATCTGGATTAAATCCATCATTCTTTTGCTCACCACGCCACCCCAGTTTAGACCTGGCCATATGCAAATCAGTCTTGACTCTGTGCCTCATGGGAACAGTCCTGCCCGAACTGCTAAGCCAGGTCCTCCCTGGACCTGAAACAAGCATCCTAGGACCGGTTTCGGGGTTTCACCCCTCTTCAGCCAGAATAGCTTGAATCCAGTGGCACAGTGAGCCCGGGACCCACTTCTGGGCATACCCGGGGCACTTAGGGCAAGGAAGCAAAAAAAACACAATTGATGGACGGAATGCAGAACAAATCAAAACATTCACCCACAGTCAAGAGATCTGGATTAAATCCATCATTCTTTTGCTCACCACGCCACCCCAGTTTAGACCTGGCCATATGCAAATGAGTCTTGACTCTGTGCCTCATGGGAAAAGTCCTGCCCGAACTGCTAAGCCAGGTCCTCCCTGGACCTGAAACAAGCATCCTAGGACCGGTTTCGGGGTTTCACCCCTCTTCAGCCAGAATAGCTTGAATCCAGTGGCACAGTGAGCCCGGGACCCACTTCTGGGCATACCCGGGGCACTTAGGGCAAGGAAGCAAAAGACACACAATTGATGGACGGAATGCAGAACAAATCAAAACATTCACCCCCAGTCAAGATATCTGGGTTAAATCCATCATTCTTTTGCTCACCATGCCACCCCAGTTTAGACCTGGCCATGTGCAAATCAGTCTTGACCCTGTGCCTCATGGGAACAGTCCAGCCCGAACTGCTAAGCTAGGTCCTCCTTGGACTGGAAACAAGCACCCTAAGTCCGGTTTTGGGGTTTCACCCCTCTTCAGCCAGGATAGCTTGAATCCAGTGACACAGTGAGGGTCCTGTGCTCTCCATGCCACTGGAGTCACGCTATCCTGGCTGATGAAGGCTGAAAGTCCGAAACCGGTCCTAGGATGCTTGTTTCCAGTCCAGGGAGGACCTGGCCTGGAAGTTCGGGCTGGACTATTCCCATTGGGCGCAGGGTCAAGACTGATTTGCATATTGCTGGGTCCAAACTGGAATGGCATGGTGAGCAAAAAAACATGGATTTAGGCCCAGATCTGTGTATTGGGGAGAATGTATGACATTGTTCAGTATTCTGTCCATCTTGTTCTTTTTGCATTATTTGGCTGCAGCTGAGTCACCAAGTATCAATCAATCAGTCAATCAATCAGGGGTTTGTAGAGAACGGCTTCTCACCTGTTTGGGTCTCAAGGCGCCAGGGGGCTGCTGATCCTTCTGGATGTGGAGGTTCAGGTGAAGAGCCAGGTCTTGCGGTCCCTCCTGAACTGTGTCAAAGATGCGGATTGCCTGAAGTGGAGGGACAGGGTGCTCCAGGTCTTGACAGCAAGGTAGGAGAAAGATCTTCCTCTGGTTCTGGTCTTGTGAACCTGTGGGACGGAGGCCAGGGCGAGTTGGGTGGAGTGCATTTGTCTGGTGGATGTGTGGAAGACAAGGCAGGGGGTCAGATATTCTGGTCCTGCATCGTGGAGAGCTTTGTAGGCATGTGGGAGAAGTTTGAAAGTGATTCACTTGTTGTTAGGGAGCCAGTAGAGTTGTCAGAGGTGTCGTGTCATGTGGCTGCGGCGTTGGGATGTCGAGGACCATTCTGGCTGTGGTGTTTTAGATGTTCTGTAGTTTCCTGAGCTGTTTCTGGGTGACCCGGCATAGAGTGTGTTGCCATAGTCCAGTCTACTGGTGATGAGTGCATGGGTGACTTCTTTCTGGATTCTGTGGGGAGCCGTCTGAAAGTCTTTCGAAGCAGGCTAAGCGTGTGGAAACGGGATGAGAATACTGTGTTGATTTGGCGGTTCGTATGTTGATGGAATTGCTGGTCACACACAGGTAAATAAGTCCCCATTTCGGCGCGTAAAGGTGTCAATGACTTAGGGCTGCTTGAGTGCTGCAAATTAAAAGTATTGTAACTAAATGTACCAACAATAATCTGACCATGTGTGTAAGAAGCAAAATGGGATGTTTGATGATGTCAATGGGGTCTGGCTTGTAGGCAAAATAATAAAATGAATTGACATTTAGTCTAGTAGTTAGTGACCTACCACTTCTTAAGAACATGCATGATACATGTTGATGAACTCAATAGAACAGGGTAGAGCCCAAACTCATTCTTCAGTACATATATAAAAGCTCAGTATGTAATTATTTTTGCATGTAATCACAAACATAGTGTACTTTTATTATAAAATCTGTCTAAAGTTTGCTCGTTCCTTAGTTCCTTTCAGGTTATTATCAGCCATATTCCCATTGAAACCAGAAGTTGTGTATACTTCCATAACATGTGCATCTGTTCTATCTACCACGCCAAGATAGTGAGCTGTTTTCAATACTTACTGTCAGCAGCATGAGCTCCACTGGGTATTTCAGCACCTTAATTGGCTCCTCTGTGATAATCAGCTCTTCTTGATACTCGCACTGAGCTGTTTTATATGTTTATCGGCACAATATTTAGTTCAGGGTGCTTTCCAACATTTTATTTTGCACTTCCTGGTGACACCATAATACATTGTTTCTATGCACCATAATGAGATTTTGCAAGTACTTGTCCTCTTAGGTTTAATTCTCACACCATAACAAGCTCTTTGGGTTTTTCATCCCCATCATGAGCTGTTGTGGGCTCTACCCTACAGCAACATGAGATGTTCTCCCTGTTTAATCATAACAAGAAAATGTGGGATTTTAATGGCATCATATGCTGTCCTGGTCCATTCTCATACCACACTGAACTGCTCTGCTCTCATCGCCATAATGAGGTGTTGCAAGTACTTAATCATGACAAAATGAGCATCTGAGCGTGCTTCGCATCGAGTAAAGCTGAGTATCTCCACAAGAGTAGTTAAGCTCACATGCTTTTGTCCACTGTTGATCTAGTTATGATCAGAATGCACACTGATAGTGGATGCACGGCGATAGTGGACGGGACAGCGCATGGAGCCACACCCTTACCCTGCTCTCGCAACTCACTGGCCAGAGGCAGGGGAGGCGCCACAGGGACAGAAAGTCAGAGACGCAAATAGTGTATCACTTCCTGGTTGTGGTGTCGCTATAGCGAGGGGGTATTTAGGGTAGCCGACTCATAGGCTCCCCCTCTTAATTGCATGATCGCAATGCCAGTACCAAGAACCGCCCCAGCCGTCTAAATTTAACTACCCATTCAGACTCTTTGGCTGGTGGCAGACTAGCGGCATGCAACACGGACTCCTCACAGGGATAGAACGTTTTCTACACCAAAAATACCTCATAGGACAGCAGTGAGGGGAAGGACAGCAGTACTTATCTCTGCAAGGGACATCCACACCGGCTTGCGGACGGACATCGCCTCACGGTCACCAGTGCAGTGCAAGGGGCTGTAGCCCCTATTCTCTGTCTGCCCCATTTGACAGCTTGGTGTGCAGGACCATAGCAGATAGCAGAGCACAAGGCATTGCGACCGCCTCCCAGGAACATAGGTGTTTTTTCTTAAAAGTGTTATTTGCGCATTTTCTTGTATGGCCGTTCACTATTACCAAAATTCTCAAATTGTTTACATTTTGCTGCTTGATTTTTATGATTGTCATATTTGTGTGAGTTTGTTAATAAACATGACCATTTTACCCATGGCTAAGTAGTAGTGTCTTGTCATTGATTTGGTTGAGTTGAAATAGGCCATGGTCCAAGCTGGGAGGACTCAGGTCACTATTATGCCTACTGCTTTGATTGTTTTGTACGTATAGGTGTTTGTTTCAAACTACACCTCTGGTCCACTGACTTATTCTTATTATGTTGTTTTGCTTCTATGTTCTAACTTGTGCATAAGGTGACAATAAAAACTCTCTCACGTTCCATTCATACATCCTCATAATTGCATTTTCAGCGGTAGCTGACTTTGCAGTTGGCTCATTTGGTGGGCAGCACATTGCTGGCAGCAAATTTTGTGGGCGGTGGCATATTGGGGTATCTAGTTTACCAGGAGCTGACACACTTTCTAGCGAATTGCTCATCCTAGAGAATTCACCAACGTTCTCCTTGTAAACCTTTCAGTATTCATAAAGTAAAAGGTAATTCCTATTCGCTGTGATATTGACCCCATTTCTTTACCCAGCTCTCCCATTACATGAACTGTCATTGGATGGTATATTATCTGACTTTTCTAACTGGTGCATGGTTGCACTGTTGCTTATTCTGGAGCGGGAGAAAGCCAGAGCCTGCATGTGTGGCTGGAGAGGTGTATGGCTGGAGATGCCCAAGGTAGGAAGAATTTGGTATGCTGCAAGGCTGTGAAAGATATTTGATCGTGTCACAGTAGACTTGTCCGTGGAGCCAGGCACCTCATCTGGCACATACACATACACATACACATAGAGCCTTACAAATAAGCAGCCTGGTAGGACATTTTTACAGATGTAAACTGGTATGGGTGTTTGTTATCTCGAGGGAGATGAAAGTGACTTACAGGTGGCATTTGCATTATTGAGCAGTTGTGCAAGCCTCAATGGTTTTGACAGTGTCCAAATCAGCCCAACTATGCATAAGATCCTAAGAAGCTGGAAGCACTATGCTCTTCTCTACCAATCAGGTCCACCGGGTCACAAGCTAAATCCCTGCCTTATACTTGTGTTTCTTTGGTACAATCCTAGGAGGCCTTTTCTCCCCTTGGTTGTTCTTCATGACAAATCCTGTGTAACCCTCTCATGCATTTCCATCAAAGAAACTGCTTTCAAGATGGCCTGTCTCAGGAATTCAGGCGTGTCTCAGGGATACAGGCATAGCACATCTGAGTATACATCTGTGTCCTTTCATGGCAACTGACACAAATGCAGGCTTTCTTCGATCCATGACAAAACAATGCAACCATTCACTCTCTTTTTAGTCTCTTTACACCATTGACGTATGTGGGTCTTTGAAAAGGACACTTTGTAATATCTGCCTTGTGATTCTTGCGCAGTCCAATTAAAGTTATCAAGACCCTTTGCTTTTGTATCGCAGAGCTTGACTCACCATAGCAGAAGAACATGCACGTGGTAATGAATGTTGAGTGATGTTTGCATGAATATACGCATGCAGTGCTGAGCACTGACTGATCATTGCGTTGATGCGTGCAGAGGTAATCTGATCATTAGCTCAAAGATATCTAGCACAACTCTCAGATTCATCAGTACCACCCCCAAGGCTCCTGTCTTCCTCCCCACGTCATTAAACACTGCAAATTATGATGCATTTCACAGAAACCATATTATTGTGCCATGATCTGTTCCAGTATAAAATGATTCATTCATTCTGCGGCCCACTGTGTTCCTCCTTTTTAGGTCTCGGCTAAACGCGCAAAGCGCGTTCTCGCCAGAGAACTTATTGCAATCGTTTCATCCGAAAAAGCCGACAAGGATTGGCGACAGGAGCTGGCCGCGCGCACCATTAAGACGCATGGCAGAGTCTGATTCCGACGCGCGCCTTGGGATTGGGTCACGCGCGTCGGAATCCGACTCTGCCATGCGCCTTGGAAACCGAAACCTAAGAGCCGCGCAACGTGAGCTGTCTACGGTAGAAGCTCACGCGCGCTGCTCTTAGGTTTCGTTTTGACTTGTTTCCTATATGCAGCGGGCGGGTACTGATACCGGTGACAGAGGCTGCTGGCAGTATGTGTATAATTCGGTGGGAGGTGTTGGGAAGGTTTAATTAGAATATGTGGTTATAAATTTCGGGTTGGTGATGAGAGTAGTCTCTAAAATATCTGAGCAATAAATATAAAACATTTTAATCAAAAATGACGTATAAAAACGGACATATTATTGGCCACTTTCCATTAATTACATATTGCCCACAAGACACGCTATCTGAGTAGTACTACCGCCCTCTGCTGGCTGCCGTGCGCAGGCGCGTTGCGCCACCGGTGATCAGCTCTCCGCTTCAGTGGAAGTAAATACCGTACGTGTGTTACGTCCGGCCTGAGGGAAGCAGCACACGCTCAACGGGGAGCGACGCTGCAGCTGCTGCCCAGGAAGGCATGGCAGTAGGGGAGGGCCTTGTCAGTGCACCAGCCTCTGGGAGTGAACTGTGAAAAGCGAAAGACTCCCGCGGGATCGGAGAAGAAGAGAGCCAATCAGAAGCGGGAGCTGCGGACGCACCAATAGGAAGCGTTAGATGAGTTGCTCCGAGGCCAATCGCTGGCGAAATGTGCCAGAGGTAGTTAAGGGGTGGTGTGAGGTGGATGATGTCACGCACGCGCGTTTCCTTTCATCGCTCCACGCGGGATTTCAGTTGGTGGTGATTGTGTACACGTGCGTTGGAAAATAGACTGCCTGTATCTGGTTGCAGTATCTACGATCCGAGTTTTGATTTAATGACCGAATCTATCCAGTGCCTTCAAAGCATCGTCGTAATATAGCGTTGTGTGCTGGCTTTTCAATAAAATAAGAACTGCAAAACTTGTCTTGGCATGAACTGGTTGCAAGAGCTATATTTAAAATTATCTTATGGGGTTAAACCACTTGCTTTAGCGAGCTTTGTGTACCTGGTACATCTCAGAAAACCATAATAAATATAAGAGAACTGTAGTGGTTAATGCACTTGCTGGAGGAATATGTGTTCTGCCTGGTCACACTTTGACTCCTAAAGTAGCATCGAGGGGTTAACGTGTCTCCTACGAAGCATATCGTGTAAAGTGCAGGTGACATTTTTTTATGTAGATAGGTAAGTGGGTTATTGCTTTTGACACAGCTCCTTTAGTACTTGCAGTTCATACATTATAATCCTAATTTAGCACAGTGAGCTGTGAACTGGCATCAAGGACCTGCATGCAAACTGCAAGCCATGAACTTAAAACCCTAGTATTTTTAGGGCTCGGCCTACGTCCCACGAAGTGGGCACGGCTTAAGAGTCCCTTTTTGAGGGCTTCGAAAATCTTTCCTACCGAATTCCAGAAAGCTCGTGATTTTTGCTGGTTATTTTTGGCAGGTGCATGGCAATTGGGCCTCGCATGCGTGTGTTTTTACAAGCCAGCACGCAATAGGCCATAGGCGTTAGAGTTGCTCCGCCTAGTGCATATTCTGTGCGGACAAGCGCAGCAGAAGGGCATCTTTCTTCAATTACCAGCTGTCCGGGCCCGCGGTAATTGAAGACAGATGCCGGGCGCGCGTGCACCATTCTTTGCTGTGTGCTCTCGTGGCCAGGCCCCCTCGCAGAGCAGACATGCCTCCACGAACCGTCCCGCTCTTCGCCGTGCATTTTTCAGATGCCTCCGGCTACTCTCTGCTCTTCGGTCGCAGTGGCGCGCGCCTGGCACCACTCGAGCTTCTTTTGTAGGTCTTGTTGTCAGCGCCTCTTCTCTGTGTGTCTATGCTGGCATTCTCAACAGGCTGTCTTACACTGCCATCTGGTAGCCAGATCCCTCCGATATATAGACTGCATGTTATCTTGCGACTTGTGACCCACCTCTGATCCTGGGTTGTGAACGCACAATTTTATCCTGGTCTGTGAGCCTCTGGGTGCCCCTCCTTTTCACAAAGCGCTTTGCTGGCAGCGTGATATGCTATAATTATATAAACTCGGGCATATAATTTTACATGGAGCGCACCTGGCGCGGCAGCACATTGTTGTCTGCTAATGGCTGCCGATCTCCGCCGTGTTTACTTTATAACACAGGTTGAGGAGCCTTTATGTGGGATCCTCCGTGCAGCCGCCCCCTCTGCTGTAAAGAAAGGACCGCCTGCCCAGTGTTTGCATTGTATTCTCCTGGTGCCCCGGGCTTCGCGTGCCGATGATGTTTCATCAGAAATTCACACATGTTAAAGTAAGCGCGCACCGCTCCTCAGAGATGGGCGAGGGGGTGCAGCCGGCTCGCGCTCCTGAGATGCTCTAACCTTTGCGCCGTGTTTGCAGTGAGCCTCTGGCTGCTGGGGGTTTGTGAGTGAGGGAGTAGAGGGGCGATGTCATTGGTGCCTTCCGCACCGCCTGCAACCAGCTGCCGGCCAGGAGCTCGGCTCCACCGTGACTAGAGACTCCGTCCTGTGAAGAGGTGGAGGTGATTGAAGGCGTGCGCTCTGAGCAGCTCGTACTGCTCTCGTTCTTCTATTCTTTCTCTTCCCCTCTCCCACATTCTCTCTCTTCCTCCATCTTGTAGTTCGTCTTCCTCTCTCTCTCCCTTCCCTTCTTTCTCATTCATTAACTCGCCATCTCTATTTGTTGTTCTTTCTCTACAGCTCCTCTGACTATCGCACATACACATATGCACCATCTCTCACGTTGTCTCACATACAACTTTCTCTCACACACTTTCTGATAAAGACAATCTCTCTTTCCCTTTCTCTCACTCTCTCGGTCCTTGTAGTTCTGCTTCCTGTCGCTCTTTCTTTCTCTCACACACACAATCCTTCTATTTATCTTTCACACATCTGTCTGTCCAACACACAAAATCCCTTTTTTTCTGTCTTCCACTCCCATCCTTCACACATAGCACGCACTCGATACCCCGAAATGAGTCACCTTGCAGGGTGTTGGGGGACATCTCTTCGGTATGTACTGGTGACATTTCTATAGACCGGACTCCAGAGTGAGAGTGACTGCAGAGTGACTGCAGAGTGAGAGTGACTGCAGAGTGACTGCAGAGTGAGAGTGACTGCAGAGAAACTGCAGAGTGAGAGTGACTGCAGAGTGAGAGTGACTGCAGAGTGAGAGTGACTGCAGAGTGAGAGTGACTGCAGAGTGAGAATGACTGCAGAGTGAGAGAGACTCAGCAGTGTGAGTGTTCCAGAGAGAGCAGGGTATGCTTGTGCGCTTATACAGTGCACTGACACACAGGAGCTAAAACAAAGAACAGGTGAACACGTGTCTTGGGAGCTTCATGGAGGCAGCCGGCCCTCTGTGAGGGGAGCAGCAAGGAGGGGACGCTCCAACCAATCAAGTGCAACTACTCACAACCTACTGTACGATTACAACACAGGCCAAAGGGCAGAGCTACGTCTTTTCGCATTACGTAGGGTGAGCAGTGTCTGAGTGTGTAGGGTAAGCAGTGTGTGAGTGTGCAGGGTGAGCAGTGTGTGAGCGTGCAGGGTGAGCATGCAGGGTGAGCAGTGTGTGAGTATGCAGGGAATAGTGTGTGAGCGTGCAGGGTGAACATTGTGTGAGTGTGTAGGGTGAGCAGTGTGTGAGTGTGCAGGGTGAACATTGTGTGAGCGTGTAGGGTGAGCAGTGTGAGAGTGTAGGGGGAGCAGTGTGAGAGTGTGCAGGGTGAGCAGTGTGTGTGAGCAGTGTGTGTGTGTAGGGTGAGCAGTGTGTGAGTGTAGGGTGAGCAGTGTGTGAGTGTGCAGAGTGAACAGTGTGTGAGTGTGCAGAGTGAACAGTGTGTGAGTGCAGAGTGAACAGTGTGTGAGTGTGCAGGGTGAACAGTGTGTGAGTGTGCAGGGTGAACAGTGTGTAGGGTGAGCAGTGTGTGTGTGTGTAGGGGCAGTGTGTGAGTGTGCAGGATACGAAAACTCCACCACACACACACACACACACAAAAGATCACACACAAAAGACCACACATAAAAGACCACACACAAAAGACCACACTCTCACCACCACACTCTCACCACCACACTCTCACCACCACACTCTCGCCACCACACTCTCGCCACCACACTCTCGCCACCACACTCTCGCCACCACACTCTCACCACCACACACTCACCACCACACACTCACCACCACACACTCTCACCACCACAAACGCAACCACACACCACCAGCCGTCAGTGCACTCTTTCACCGGGCCCAAACACCATCAGCCTTCAGTGCACGCTTTCACCAGGCACACACCACCAGACGTTAGTCCACGCTTTCACCAAACACACACACACCACCAGCCATCAGTGCACACTTTCACCAGGCACACACACCACCAGCCGTCAGTGCACGCTTTCACCAGGCACACACACCACCAGCCGTCTGTGCACGCTTTTACCAGGCACACACACCACCAGCCGTCAGTGCACACTTCCACCAGGCACACACACCTCCAGCCGGCAGTGCACGCTTCCACCAGGCACACACAGCACCAGCCATCAGTGCACAATTTCTACAGGCACAATCACCACCAGCCATCAGTGCACACATCAATTGTTAACGCATCCACAATAAACTATTGTAGCAATCGCAGTATGGTGCACTTTACTTTTAAACATATTCATCTAAACCGCAGCATGCCACCATTGATACAATTCCAATACAACCCACATATTTCTACTACACACCACATGCATACACTCCATAACACATGGATAAAAGACATTGCCATTTACAATGCCATTACCTCTAACTCAAATAAATCTGAGACCTATTGCATTTTTAATGCTTGTGTTGAGTCTGTCTACCACCAGCACCTGATTGTCAGAGCTCCGCACTCACGCCTGTCAGGCCCTTCGCGTGGCGGGCTAACACCTCATCGACCACTGCAGCCCACAGCCCTTGTCATCCATCAGCCTGGCAGAAGCTATAAGTGGACCTCGTGCCCAGCCTGAGGAATGCGCGAGCGCCAGGCTGCTGGGAATGCCCTGCCCTTCGTAATGGGACAGAGGCTGCCCTGCAGTGGCAGGATCGATGGGCATGTCAGCCACGAGCCTCCTGTCTGCACAGCCCAGACGGTTCAATATGCGGCAGCAGCCCTAATGGGTTTTCTCTCCAGACAGGGGAGAGTCTTGCAAAGCCCTCGGAGCAGCAGTGGAGGTCACAGAGGAGAGTTTATCATATAACAAAACATTTGGGGGCTCAAACACTTAGGCCTGATATGTTATGGGCTTGTGCACTCGTTGAAAGTGCTTTCAGTGGGAAGTACAGGCCTGAGTTTCTATACATATATATTTTACGTTTGGCTGCTCTACAATGCGCTAACATTGATTTCTGCATCCATATTTACAGGGATGATGTCATACCCATGAATAGCTTCCCATCATTTACTGAATCATTCAGGAGAGTTTCGGATTTTATCTAGTTGGGGGTGGGGGAGAACAAGCCTTACTCTAGATTTCCTTGCTATCAGCCAATTACATGATGAAATTGCAAAATCACTCTGCCTAGCTTCGCCCTTGCACTTTTTAATCAGCATCATCTTCAAGAAAGGTAAAGAAAATCTCAACTTTCTAGCTGGAATCCAGGAGCCAGATGTAGGTGAAGCAGTTTAGCGAGTATTTAATAGCGATTTTTAGGGAATTGCAATTAAGGACTCGCAAAATGCCATGTAGGTAGGAATCGCAATATTTTTTGCGATTCCTCAATATTCCTTAATTGCGATTCGCGAGTACCCAATAGGTACTCGCAAACTGCGTGCGCAATTTCAAGGCTGCAAGGGTTCCAAAGGGACACCCTGTTGCACCCCTGAAATGTGCATGTATGCACATGTGGCGCACATACATGCCCTAAGGGCATACATGTGTGCCACATGGCACTTTAAAAAGAGCAAAAAAGTTAGTGGTAATTTGCGATTCCTTAAGGCAATATCGCAATTTGCGATGCCTACTAGCATAGCATTTAGGGAATCGCAAATTGTAATTCTCTGAATGCTTGCGCAAAATAAGGAATCGCAATTTTAGCGACTCCTTATTTTGCGAGTAGGTATTTGCCTTTCTACATTGCACACAGCTGAATTTATCTCTACTTTTGTTTACCACAGACTATTTACTTGTCAGTTAAGATTTCATCGTAAAAACATAACGGCATTCAAACTACATCAAAGTAAACCTGCAATATAATAATGTGTGATTTACAGCATTTACTATGGTACAACAAAGACATTTTGTGGTTCTGGTGACGTTTATAAAGTATGATATATATATATATATTTTAATGACATGTTCATTTTGATGTAATTAGCATGATAATTATTATTTTTCACAAAAAGGAACATATGTACTGCGAAAATGTAAATGTGAAAAGAATAGACAAGTGTTGAAATTTGTTGTGGTGAGGAGGAGATGATGAGTTTGAAGTGAGCTCTGAGGACGTCAGTTTATAAATGATTGGTCATGCTCAGAGACAGATGAACTTAAGAGAAGGCCCCTTGGACATTCTGAACTTCCTGTGGATGGTGAAGAAAGGATGCAAGAGGGAACAAGTTGGTACTGCTAGCAAAATCCAGCCACAAAAGAATAGGTACCGTATAGCACATAATCTGTAGGGGAGAGGATGTGGTCCAACGGCCAGAGCTGCCGTCCTTGGAGCTAGGGAACCAGGGTCGAGTCTCTGCGTCAGCTCAACATCCTGTGATTCTTGGCAAATCACGTAATCTTTCTGTGCCTGCCAACGATTAATGTGTCCTTGTGTAATGTAACTGGTGCTCATGTAAAGCGCTCTAATACCTTCGGGTCGAGAATGAGCTATATAAAAACTGCATTAACACTTTCGCTGCGGCGACTATTCTGCTGCAGCACTAAGGGGGCGGGGGGCCGCGCGGCGCGCCCAATCCGGATGACGGAACTGGTCCGTCACCAGCCGCGGTTGAGCTGTGCTCATGACGGAGCAGTTCCGTCATGGCCCCGCCTGCTTAATAGAACGCGCCGCGCAGGCGCGAAATCAGCACCGCGCAGGCGCGAAATCAGCGCCGCGCAGGCGCGTCGGGCGGGCCATGACGGAACCGCCCCGTCATCAGCACAGCGCCACCGCGGCTAATGACGGAGCGGTTCCGTCATCAGCACGGAAAAGGTTAAAAAAAATCTGTGGGGAGGGCTAGGGTAGGAAAAGACTCGCTTAAGGGTCTTCAGGTGGAGAAGGCCAGTCTTTACCGCATTGGAAATCTGTGGCACAAGTGTTAAATGGACATAGGTCATCACTCCAAAGTTTTTTTGTTTCTGACCTGGTGCAGGGAATGGGACAAGTTGTACCAGCCACCTACAGGTTCACTGCAAGGTAATCCATCTGATAGCACCCCGATTCCATGGAATTCCCGATACCATTGGCATTGCAAGTGGCAGAACTACCATGGATAGAGGTGGCACTCTGAGGGCCTCCTTGGAGATGAGGAATTACTAGGAAACTCTGTAATTGTAGTCCGAGTGGGGTTTTGCACCCTCACAAAGACTGCCACTTGGTGCAAATCAAATGTCGTGTGAAGGTGGAAAACGGTTAATCAATCAGGCCACGACCTTTGGAGGGGCTGGATTTAATCTAGTGTGGGGAACACATAGAGGTAGGTGGCATGTGTGGCACCAGGGTAAACAGAGACAGAAACTATAGTTGTTCAGCATCACTAGGCAGAACTCCAAGCGGTAACCACCGCGTCAGGGGGCAGCTGCCAACGGCCTGCAGCCAACAAGACTAGATGTCGATATGAGCTGCGAGCACATGCCTCAGCCCCCAATGTAATATGATTCATGGCGCTATTTCAATGATAGCCAGGCTAATTTTAGATGCAGTGATTCTGCAGATTGGATTTCTCGTTATCTGCAGGGATACTTCTCGGCAGCAGATGGGCAGCGTGCTCTGCCTTCTTCCAGTCCGTTCCTTAGAGACAGGGATGGGGCTATTGTTAGTGCACCGGGTGCAGGGCCACGCTCTAAATGCTCAGGGTATGTCCAGACTTGGTTCCCGGGCTCACAGTGCCTCATGATTCAAGGTATACCTCAAGGCTGATAATGTTCTGGGGTTGCTTGTGCTTCCCTCCAGAAGGGGCCTTGCCTGCCAGTTTGGGATGGACTGTATTCATGAGGGGCTGGGTCACAACTGATTTGCATAAGGTGGTTCTCTGTCTAGAGTTGCACAGTGGGTGAAAAACGATGAGTAAAATGATACCAATAGCAGTGTGTCCCAAATTATGGTTGCCACCCAGTGGTTGGTCATCAGCCCTTTTTTGGTGGCTCACCGAAGTCCAAACAATAAATAAAGATGCCTTTAAATTCTGTATTTATCATCTCACATTTGCTGCACTTCAAAGACAGGGGTCTAGTATCAGGTTAGATCTCCTGCTGCTTATTTTTTTTTTTACATGGGACTGGTGTTTACAAACTCCTCTCAATTTACAGTGAGACAAAGAAAAAAAAGTAAATGATGGGACATTTTGGCTTACAACAAAATCTAAATACCTGCTACACATTTAGCAGTTGTAATTCTGAAGTGTGATGGGAACAAAAATTTTAATAAGATCAGAGCAAATCAAGACACTTTACGTATTGATGCATAAACAATAAATATTTACTGCAACTTGATTCCCACACATTATCATTTGTATGCAATAGTTTTATCTATAAAACTGTAGGTACAAATTTAGTGATCATTTCAATGGACAATGTGCTGTCTGCAAATAACAATACCTTACTACACGATGCTTTGGTTACTTTAAAAAAGAATCACCCACCTCATGTTCATTAGATCTAGGTGGGTTGCAAAAGTTTGTCATACTAAAAAGTAGGTCTTGGTTCTAAAAGGTTTAGAAAGAACTGACCTAGAACAATTGCCAGTGGTTTAGACTCCGTGTCGGAGTCAGTATGTCATTGGTCTTAGTGTAAGGCAGAAATTTGCCCCCGGCCCCTGTTTGAATTGCAAAATACAGAAATAATCAGGGTTCAGTGACTCCACAGGCCTCTGGGCCCCAGTGCCACTGCACATGCTGCACCAAAGGAAGCTATTCCCCTGTTTAGACTGTACGAAAACATTTCTCCCAATACCTCCTCTGTGTGTGCTGCAGTGCATCCACGGCCTATGGTTCTAGGGGGCCCACTGAAATCCATTATGGTTGTCTTTTTTTGCCTAACCAGAAGTAAGGGAGACCGTTTTAATACCTGTCAAATCGCCCGCTTTTTACCCTCCTGATGAACACATTGCCCCCGTAAACTTTAATAAAACTACCTGCTTTTCAAATCTTTAGCCCCCTCAAAAATGTTTTCATGCTCCATTAACCTTAATGGGGTCTCCCTCTTAAACACCTGCATTTATTAGGGCTAGAGTTTGACAGTTATGCATTTTTCTGCTTGTGGTAGGGTCATGCCACTCTGCCACTGCTTGCAGAGGCACATGCATTCGGAGTAGACATTGTGGTAGGATATCCTGGTTTTTTAATGTATGTCCCACTGTCCTGATAGTTTTCTTTTGATAGTATTCTTCAAACTAAATACAAGCCCTGGTTTTAGGGACGGGTTCTGGCCAGCCGGGGCTCTGCACTTGAAATGCTGCTCATAGAGCTGACCCTCTAATGATAATTCTTTCAGCGCGTTCAAAAGGCAGGCCTCTCTTTTTTGGACATAACAGGTGCCGGAGGTCTCCCTGCATCTTCCCAGCTGACCTGCTGCCTGGACCTGTCTTATAACCTCTGGCCTCTGCTGGAGTGAGTTCCTGACCCCCAAGATGTGCCCCTCTGTTCCTGACCCTTGGTGTGGCATCAGTTGACTTCCTCTCCAAAGAAAAGGAGAAATCCTGTAGTTTTGGATCTTTACAATAGAGATTTTGCCGCCTGGGCCTACCACCAACGTGGACTGGCTCTTGATGCTATAGCGGCCGCCGGTGGCAAACAGTATCGCGAGATCTGCACTTCACGCTACAGCATAGACAGCCTCCGGTGACCACCAATGCGAAGCTCCAGCAACGACCCTCTGCAACGCCCAACAAGATCCTCATGCTACAGCGATGACGGTCCGAGGCATTCTCCCTGCTCCTCGTGGCCTCTTCAACTGCAAACTAGACTTTTCGCGCCGGACTTTAGAAGGTAACTTTTTAGCAGGACTAACCTGGTCCCTGTATCCAGCCCATGCTCTATCGCTGTCGGCCTGAACTTGTGAATCTCACTCAGTCCCACACAGCCAAATAGCCTCAAGTGACGCTTTGTGCTTTTAGGTACTTTATTTACCTGAAATCTTTTAAATTGAATAGCTCTGGTTCTGCTGGTTGGATTTTCTTGTGTTGTGTTTTCACATCATTACTGTTTGAAGTGCTGCATAAATACTTTAGTTTAACAAATAGTGGTTCTGTCGGGTTTCAACCACATATGATTTATCCAAACAGTTTCCTTTATACACTGCTCCTAATCGAACCAACAAAGCCCCTCTGAAATTCTGTAACAAATCCTTAGAATAAAATAAAATAAAGAAGATAGATCTAAATACTCCTTTGTAGTATCTTTATCTCATTTTATAAATCAATGCATCATTTCTGTACATTATCTACAATAACTGTCATTATATCAAATATAGTGCAAAAACAAGTGACATTCGTGAATAATGAACTTGTGAGCAACAAAATGTGTTCAAATTTCATATAGAAAAATATACATTTATGTACAAATTATTACATAGGACCAACAACTAATACAATCTTGGAACTCTTTAATTTCTTTCCAATTCGTTGGGGGCTCCAAGTTTATATGGCCTGGGGATAGATGTCGACGTTTCGACCCTGAACGCGCCAATGTTTTCAGTCGCAGCGGGTCTTTATCAAGACAATAATATGCGCAACACGACAGTCTACAAAATAAGTAAAAATGAAAGGTCAGGGGTTTGTTTAAATAATAATGCCGGTTCTATTAGTGACGGGTGCAGTCGGGGTACTCACCCTCTCAACCAGGTGCGTTAGTCACATGGGAGTGAAGAATGTTCGTTTAATCTGAAAGGGGAGGGAAAGATTGTATGAATCCCTGAGATTGTACCTAAATTCTATCAGTACAACACTGAATAGGTTCATGCAGTTAACCTGCAACAACTGTTGGAAATGAGCTTCTCAACTCTCATTATTATCGGGTGCAGTCAAGTTACTCACCCTCTCACACAGGTGCTTAATCACGTGGAGATGGAGATTGGTCGTTTAGTCTGAAAAGAGGAGGGAAGGTTGTATAAATCCCTAAGAATGCACATAATTGCGACAACAAATACATGCAGTCATTAGTAGAGTGGACTCGCCGAATATAATGAATAAACTGCGGCATCCGACGTTATTGTTGATTAGTATGTACCAATATCGGAGTCAGCAGGTTAAAGGCATTAAACCTCGATTTTTATAAAAGCATTCCATGTCATTATCGGAGTCTTACGTATCAATGTCAAAGTCAGGAAGTTAAAGCATTCGACATTAAGTTTTAAAGGCATTACGTTACCAAAAAATGATGCCAAATAATGAATATCGCAATTCACCGGTATCAGGTATGCGAACCCTGACCAGCGAGGCGTCCAAAAACGAGTTGTATTAAGGGTAAAGGTTCTTACCATAAAGAAATAAATCATCCGCTTCCATTAGATTCTTGAATCGGCTACTGAAAACAGCTTACCGCCCGGACACGGAAGCCGCGTATATACGTGACTCCGTACAAGCGTCTCAGCGACCTAGCGTCCTGACGTCATGGTATATTACGCTGTTACCGTGGGAACCGCAATGCACCCTACCGTAGTGGCCATGCCAGGCTCTGCAGTTATTAACTTACTGAGCAGTATTAACAAAGTGAATGTATTTCAATCATGTAATTGCGTTTACTGAGCCGTATTAACGAAGTAAATGTATTTAAATCCTATAATTGCGTTTGATGTTTCGCCTTCGTGATATGGGCCCATAAAGACAAGCTAATTATACATTCCATTAATGATTATAATAAAAGTCATGTATCACTGTACAGTTTATGCCCACAAAAATGTTTTTATTTTTGAGGCTCCATCACTATGACAAACATTGCCTAACTGTATAAATAACCAATTACAAATATATCTGTATGTTTACAAATTCTATACATTCTTGTAATCACAGTCACAGAATGCATTTCAACTTGGAATATATGATAATATAGCGTGCCACACTTAGAAATCCTGTTATCTCATTAGTCTCCCTTCAGTTATTACTGGGGACCTAAATGGGATCTATGTATTTTGAACATCAGTGTTAGTAAGCGCCTACTGTGTAGTGTATATTCCAGTGTGTAAGGTAATCCTGATTTACAACAGACCCATTTGCCTAGCAATTTCTTCATGCTCATTCAGGCCACTTGTAACAGAGTCCAAAGAATGAATCCATTTACATTCTTTTTTATTTAGAACCAATGATAGTGATCCACCTCTTGGGTTGATTGTGACCTTTTCCAGTATTCTCCATTTCAAGCTTTCAGCCGGATGGTTGTGAGTGTTGAAATGTTCCACCATTGGTGCTCCAGGTGTCTTACAACGTATCCGACTCATATGCTGTAGTATCCTCTGCTTGACTTTTTGGGTAGTTTGACCAATGTATGGTTTACTGCAGGGGCACAGGATAATGTAAATTACATTAGATGTATTACAGTTCGTCAGAGAAGGAAGTTTATATGATTTGTTGTTATGAGTAAAGGCTTGGCCTTCCATGCTCAATGGGCAAACCTTGCAGTTACCGCACTTGAAATGGCCTACCACCGGTGGCAGGTCTAAGTAATCTCTCAAAGTCGGCTGTTTCTCAGGTGCCAAATAAGCTTTCACCACATTGTCTTTCAGATTGCTCCCACGTTTGAAAGCGAATAAAGGGCCTTGATCAATCTGTATTTCCGAAGCCACCAATTTCCAGTGCTTTTGAATGATTTTCTTGATGTTATTACTTTTCGAGCTGAATGTTGTGACACATACCAAGTTTTCAGTGTCAATCTTCTTTTCTTTTGGTATCAGCAATTGGTCCCTCGGATAGTACCACGCCCTCTTTCTGGCTCTTTTCAGAAGACCCTGCGGGTAGCCTCGGTCTCGCAATCTCATTGTAAGTATATCAGTTTGCTTAAAGAAATCCACTCTCCTCGTACAATTCCGTCTCAACCTGAGGTATTGGCCAAATGGTAGATTATCACATAAATTGCCTGGGTGGCAAGAGTCATATTTTAATAACGTGTTTCTTTCCGCCGGCTTCCTAAATAAATCACAGTAGATAAGGTTGTTTTCTACTTTAAATGTCAAATCCAAGAAGTCGATGGTTTCATGATTGAATGACATAGTGAATTGAATGTCTTCACTTCTTTGGTTTAGCCAGATGAAGAAATCTTGTAACTGGGATTCGGAGCCTGACCATATCATTATAACATCATCTATATATCTTTTCCAGACAGCTATGAGATCGATGTCAAGTGCGGTAACTGCAAGGTTTGCCCATTGAGCATGGAAGGCCAAACCTTTACTCATAACAACAAATCATATAAACTTCCTTCTCTGACGAACTGTAATACTTCTAATGTAATTTACATTATCCTGTGCCCCTGCAGTAAACCATACATTGGTCAAACTACCGAAAAAGTCAAGCAGAGGATACTACAGCATATGAGTCGGATACGTTGTAAGACGCCTGGAGCACCAATGGTGGAACATTTCAACACTCACAACCATCCGGCTGAAAGCTTGAAATGGAGAATACTGGAAAAGGTCACAATCAACCCAAAAGGTGGATCACTATCATTGGTTCTAAATAAAAAAGAATGTAAATGGATTCATTCTTTGGACTCTGTTACAAGTGGCCTGAATGAGCATGAATAAATTGCTAGGCAAATGGGTCTGTTGTAAATCAGGATTACCTTACACACTGGAATATACACTACACAGTAGGCGCTTACTAACACTGATGTTCAAAATACATAGATCCCATTTAGGTCCCCAGTAATAACTGAAGGGAGACTAATGAGATAACAGGATTTCTAAGTGTGGCACGCTATATTATCATATATTCCAAGTTGAAATGTATTCTGTGACTGTGATTACAAGAATGTATAGAATTTGTAAACATACAGATATATTTGTAATTGGTTATTTATACAGTTCGGCAATGTTTGTCATAGTGATGGAGCCTCAAAAAGTAAAAGATTTTTGTGGGCATGAACTGTACAATGATACATGACTTTTATTATAATCATTAATGGAATGTATAATTAGCGTGTCTTTATGGGCCCATATCACGAAGGCGAAACATCAAACGCAATTATAGGATTTAAATACATTTACTTCGTTAATACGGCTCAGTAAACGCAATTACATTATTGAAATACATTCACTTTGTTAATACGGCTCAGTAAGTTAATAACTGCAGAGCCTGGCATTGCCACTACGGTAGGGTGCATTGCGGTTCCCACGGTAACAGCGTAATATACCATGACGTCAGGACGCTAGGTCGCTGAGACGCTCGTACGGAGTCACGTATATACGCGGCTTCCGTGTCCGGGCGGTAAGCTGTTTTCAGTAGCCGATTCAAGAATCTAATGGAAGCGGATGATTTATTTCCTTATGGTAAGAACCTTTACCCTTAATACAACTCGTTTTTGGACGCCTCGCTGGTCAGGGTTCGCATACCCGATACCGGTAAATTGCGATATTCATTATTTGGCATCATTTTTTGGTAACGTAATGCCTTTAAAACTCAATGTCGAATGCTTTAACTTCCTGACTTTGACATTGATACGTAAGACTCCAATAATGACATGGAATGCTTTTATAAAAATCGAGGCTTAATGCCTTTAACCTGCTGACTCCGATATTGGTACATACTAATCAACAATAACGTTGGATGCCGCAGTTTATTCATTATATTCGGCGAGTCCACTCTACTAATGACTGCATGTATTTGTTGTCGCAGTTATGTGCATTCTTAGGGATTTATACAACCTTCCCTCCTCTTTTCAGACTAAACGACCAATCTCCATCTCCACGTGATTAAGCACCTGTGTGAGAGGGTGAGTAACTTGACTGCCCCGATAATAATGAGAGTTGAGAAGCTCATTTCCAACAGTTGTTGCAGTTTAACTGCATGAACCTATTCAGTGTTGTACTGATAGAATTTAGGTACAATCTCAGGGATTCATACAATCTTTCCCTCCCCTTTCAGATTGAACGAACATTCTTCACTCCCATGTGACTAACGCACCTGGTTGAGAGGGTGAGTACCCCGACTGCACCCGTCACTAATAGAACCGGCATTATTATTTAAACAAACCCCTGACCTTTCATTTTTACTTATTTTGTAGACTGTCGTGTTGCGCATATTATTGTCTTGATAAAGACCCGCTGCGACTGAAAACATTGGCGCGTTCAGGGTCAAAACGTCGACATCTATCCCCAGGCCATATAAACTTGGAGCCCCCATTGAATTGGAAAGAAATTAAAGAGTTCCAAGATTGTATTAGTTGTTGGTCCTATGTAATAATTTGTACATAAATGTATATTTTTCTATATGAAATTTGAACACATTTTGTTGCTCACAAGTTCATTATTCAGGAATGTCACTTGTTTTTGCACTATATTTGATATAATGACAGTTATTGTAGATAATGTACAGAAATGATGCATTGATTTATAAAATGAGATAAAGATACTACAAAGGAGTATTTAGATCTATCTTCTTTATTTTATTTTATTCTAAGGATTTGTTACAGAATTTCAGAGGGGCTTTGTTGGTTCGATTAGGAGCAGTGTATAAAGGAAACTGTTTGGATAAATCATATGTGGTTGAAACCCGACAGAACCACTATTTGTTAAACTACATATCACCCAGGTTCTGAGGGACACAGGGTTAACCCCGTTGCTTGTGTAAAGCATAAATACTTTACACATTGCCTCTAAGTTAGGCCCGGCTGCTTTTGTGCCAAGCTACCAGAGGGTTAAGCACAGGTTAATTTGGAGTTTTCTTGTGTTTCACCCTGACAGATTGTGCTTACTGCTGGAGTATGGTTTTGCCCTCCCTCAACCAGGGTTTCACCCTCCTTCAACCAGTAACCTTAGTCATTGTCATCTTTTTATGGCGTAATATGATTCAGACAGCCGCGGCTGGTAGTGGGAGTACCGGCCGTGCGGTGACGTGAGGAGGGGGAGGGGCAGGGTAGGGGGTAGTAATGTATGGATTACGGACTTTAAAAGGTAAGTAAACATAAAAATAAATAAAACAAATTTTGTTGCACACACTGCATCACCAAATGCGATGCAGTGTGTGCAACAAAATTCGTTTTATTTATTTTTATGTTTACTTACCTTTCAAAGTCCATATTCCATACATTACTACCCCCACCCTGCCCCTCCCCTTCCTCACGTCACCGCCCGGCCGGTACTCCCACTACCGGCCGCGGCTGGATTCAGAACATTTCAATTGATGTCCTCTCTGATTTCCATGAAAATGCCTGTCTAATATTATATGATTCGTTTTGCTATTAAAATAACCATCATATGTGCATAACATTGTATCTAGCTTGTTATGTTATTGTAGACAAGGGCTCTTATTATTAGTTGCACTGTACTGGGGTAAGGATAAAATCACATGCGATTTTACTGTTACCGAGCAGTAATTTCCCACCAGTACCATGGAACTACAAGTTAAACGGCATGGGGTTTTATTGGATACGTTTACCATCTGCTCTAAACAAGTGGTAAAGATTTGTGCATGCCTGGTTGTGTGGTAGAGGGCATGGGAGGGAGTAGGGGAAATAAGGTGAAGCATTTTTAGGTCGCGGCTCTAGACATTGCGCATGCGCTGTCTCGAAAAGAGACCTGTTGTATGTACTTTATGTGCTTCATGCCACCCATAGGCTTGTCATTTGCTGGCTCCCTCGTCTATCCATTATTCGTTCTCCACATTTGCCCATGGCAATGATGTGTCATGCCAATTCTCGTCTTTAGCACTCCTCGAGAGAAGCCAGAAATTACTGCAAAACATACGCCGGGCCATTTTAAAGAATTGTTTCAGGACTACTTTTGGTATTACTTTAAGATTGTTTCTTCTGTTTTTACTTAGTTATTTGTTTCCTGCTCGTACCGCCTCGTTATTTCTTTATTTCTCTTTGCCTCTCACAAAAATTCTATGTTGCTCTCTCGCTCCCCGTTCTCTCACTGTCTGTTGTTGCATCCTTTATCAGTCTTCCACTCGTTTTTTTTTTTGCACTTTTGTTTTATAGTACTAACTCAACTCAAAGGGATTGGGGCGCTTAACTCGAGCACCAATTACATTACACAAGGATGCATTCCTTTCTTGGTAGGCCCGGTTAGTATTTTGGTTGTCAATCAAGTTGTTCTTTCATATGAAAAGAAAATCCTGCCAGTCACAGATGGCCCCGACGTTCAATAATAGCTGTGCGCACTTTTGTCAGCTGCCTGCCACATTAAAATTTGTTGTGGCGGATGTGAGTCTCACATCACATTCTACCAAGGCGGTTACATTATATACACACAAACTGTAGGATACAGGTCTGCATCGGTCGCTCTTAAGGTAAAGCAATGCTAATGCACAACCATAGTGTCAACACAAAGTGAAATCACAGATGTGCAGAAAAAAAGTGCTTCTTTTATTGCAGCAAGTGCAAATACTTGCCGGATTCAGCATATATTTTACACAGACTATCTTACTCTGGGATATAGAGGCCAGGGGTGTTGTAAATGGAATGTTCTTGTGCTTCCAAGCAAGAGAATACCATTATTTGTGGTGAATAACCTTCTTAATGGAAATTGGTGAAAGAGTGTACTTTCATTTTACAATCAAAGTTTGTTTTTTGTATGGGGCTGGTATCTAATTTGTATGAGTGTATGTTAATAGCGCTGCCACAGAATCTGCCTCACAGCCTGCGTAAAGTAATGTGTGTTAATAGGGCTGCCACGTAATCTGCCTCATATCGCTGCATAATAACGCTGGCACAGAATCTGCCTCACAGCGCTGCATAAATCAATGTGTGTTACTAATCACAGAATCTGCCTCACAGCGCTGCATAAACCAATGTTTGTTAGTAGCGCAGCCACAGAATCTTGCCTCACAACACTGCATAAATGTGTGTAAATAGCACTGCCACTGAATCTGCCTCACAGCGCTGCATAATGTGCCTTTTCTTGCCACATAATTTAGTCAGCCCTGTGGCATTATTTGATCCTTTGCTGCTGCATTATTCCAGTGTCCCTCCGTCCCCCCCCTCCCATGCTTGGTTCTGCAGTGACCAGCAGTTCATGAGATGAAATCCCAGCTGGCTCAGGCTTTCATCGGTCTGAGGTTAGTAAATTAACACCTGTTATTTACAGTGCTTAGAGACAGCAGACGTGCAATATGAGTCGCTACATAAAAACAAATTCTTCTTCGAAGCACGGTAGAGTGAGGAGGGCAGAAGTCACCCAGGAGTGAGGTACATGTGCGTAATGCCTGCTCGGTAACTCTCCCATATGTCTCTCTGGTGGGTCCAGAGATGCCTGCACAGATGTGCTTTAAAAACCATAAACTGCAGCCCGGTCAATGGCACCAGTGCAGGGGCCACTCCACGGGTCCCAGTGAAAGCGATGTTGCTTGTCCAGGGTGAAGGGGAGACTGTCTCTTCGATTACGTGGAACTTGTGATGCTATATGTTATATGTTATATTGGCATTTGTAGCGCGCACAACTACTCTTGAGTATCCTGGCGCAAGGCCTCTGGTTCTCCACACAACTTGTGCAGTAAATAAAGACCTGTTGGCTTATGTGAGGTCAAACAGGGAGAACACTGTGCCCAGGGGGCCAAAGACTCTCCCAGCTCACCACTCTTCTCACCCTGACTTGGCTCCCTAACATGCTCTGTTCTGCAGGGTCACACAATGCATTTGTGGCCTTGCTTCTACAGTGGGTGTCTGTACCATGTTGCACAGAACTTCCTGTTTTGTATCCCTCCAGACAACAGGCTAGAGCGGTCTACCTCGGACCTGGGGAACCGGGGTTGAGTCTCGGCAACAAAGCTGAACATCCTGTGATTCTGGGCAAATCACTTAGCCCCTTCCCTGCGGGGGTAATTCCCCCAGGATGCGGGGGGTGAGCGCGTCGCCGCAGTGCTCGTGACGAGACCAGCTCGTCATGAGTCACGGTGGAGCTGTGCTCATGACGAGCTGGTCTCGTCACAACCCCGCCCACTGATAAATTCGCCCGCACAGAATCAATCGCGCGTGGGCGGCGCGGAGCCGTTATGCCGAGCCCATTTCGTCATAAGCACAGCTCCATTGTGACTCATGACGAGCTGGGCTTGTCATGAGCACAGAAGAGTTTAATCTCCCGGTGCCTAACAAAAATGAACGTGTACATCTGTAACGAAACTGGTGCTCATGTAAAGCGCTCTGATACCCGATGTCTCGGGTCTAGTTCGCGCTATATAAAACTCTAAAAAAAAAATGTTAAATAGCTTGTGCTTTACCTTGATTGACACCAATGACGTCTACGGCAACATGCGCTCTTCACAGATCCATGATCAATAATCTAATGGTGGCAAAAGGACTTCAAGTACCAGGAACAAGAAAACGCACAAACTTTTAATTTTTGGGTTAACTGAAGTGCTGCTCAAAGTAGCCATCGTCAGTCGAATGAAAAACACAAAGCCCGCCTGCACAGGCAGACACAGGTCTAAAACTGGGTGCAAATCAATGGTTGCTGAAGCCTTTTCTTCTTGTCTTCAAAGGGTTGATGCGATAGGACTTGGTTGTATACTCTAGTTTTGAAACTGATTTCTATTTGGCAGAGAAGAGAACTGTCATGATGTTAAGCTGTTGCACAATCTACTATATTAAGCTTATTATGTGACATTCAATGCTCGGCCAAAGGCCTGCTGCCAGACAGCGAACAGCTTACTGAGCGGAGACAGGCTGCAAGTAAGCATGAAAAAGAAACGTTGGCAAAGCCAATTGGTCTCCCCTAAGTGAGGTATCGAATTTGTAAATGATTTAGCCATGTTGTACAGCAGCACAGCTGCCGTACAACATGGCTCAAACATTGAAAAAGCCAATACCTCCCGTAGGCGAGCCCCAATGGCTTTTTTGTCCAACGTTCATTTAAGTCACCCCGAGTCACATACTGTTCGCCTATGTGTTCTCATATTCCTATGTTTGTTTCATTAGCTTAGTTGTAATTTCGCACTTTAAAAAAGACAATGCTGTCCCTTTAAGTGTAATTCAATCAAATAGTTTCTCCTGAGCAATCCCTTATTCCTAGGATTTGTATCTCCCTGTTACTTTCTTTTTGCAGTTTAATGTTTGATGTTTTACCTCACGCATGTTTCTTTTTAACACTTGCTCTTATTTAAGACACATCAATGTCACAGTAACATCACTTAAGGAACCAAGTATGGCTAAAAGACATTCACTATGAAAGCACCAATACCTCGGGCATTGCCGAGACCTTTTGGCTTTGCCTGTGCTTGTTCTAGCATAAGAAGCATTGTGTGCTGCTGCCTATTTGAAAAAATGCAAAATAAAGACTTGGCTGCACATCCAGGCAAAGTTTCATATGATTTTTGTTCCAGTCTGTTTTACTGACCAAAAACATCGGATCTGGGTCTCCCACACCTGGTAAACCCGGGCGAGGAAAAACATAACTTTTAATTAGGTGATGTGAAATAAAAGCATGCGGTAATTCGGTCCGCCAAGGTACAACAATCATAGCCTATGTGGTAGAAGGCTGTAGTTATATCCCTACTTCTATGTTTATTTTATATAGTGCTTGCATGGCTTATAGGCATCAGAGCGCTTTACATCAATGCAGAAGGTATCAGTGTCGGTGAAATGTCCCGGTCTTTGGGTTAGAAAATCTATCCCCTTACATTGGGGTGGTTCTGCGATTGAGGGGTGGGGAGGGGGGTCTGTGTCGTCTGGGTCCACTCGGCGCGGAATGTCCAGGTCCGTCCCCTGTCGTCTGGCTCGGGAGCTGGGCTCGGGGCTGATAATAACTTCCCGAGGAGCGGCTCAGACTGTCTGGTGCACTCGGACGTTCCCACGTAGCCCCCGTGCCCCGGGGCAGAGATGCCTCTGAAACGAACGGCGCGCCGGTTGTGTCTCCTAAACGTGACTGGGTTTATTGCTAAGCCACGGGCCGGGCGAATGAAGATTCTGCTTGCAGGGCGAATGCTCCGCATTTCACCGCGGCGCTCTTGAGATCGGCGCTGAGGTCGGGTTAACATGTGTGACTTCGGGTGTGCTCCTGACGTGCAGAAGTTAAAGGAATGCAGCGTGTGTTAACGGGGCACTTTTAATCTACAGGGGTTGGTAACAATGTGTTACCAGAATATGACTATTGATTGAGGTCATGACCCTGGGATGCTTCACTGTTGTTAGCAAGCAGGGCTTTAAGTGGGCCGGGTCTCACCGGTGCTGAGCACCGGCAGTTTTTGAAAGGGAGCTTTGAAATGGGTCTCTATCCGGCTCTGTTTTGTGCCCTGGCACAGGCGGTCCGTTTTTTCCCGGACTGTAGTGACCGCAGGCACATCCATGTGCGCTGTACACATTGCTCACTTCTCACTAGGGGATGCCAGGTGTCCATTGTAGGGGAAGGGAAATCCTTTAAAGAGAGTCATTTTCTCTCTGGATTCCCCTTCTTCTTTTGAAACTCAGGAGCAGCAACATCGTCGTGGTGTCACCAGGTCTTTACGTGGAAACTTTTTCAATATTATATACAAGCCATAGTTCCTGCTTATTTATCTTATGCAACTAACAACCTTTGACAAAACCAATAGTCCAGACTTGTTATAGGTATGATGTTATGTAATGATGTCTTGTAAAGCGCATGAATCAACCCACATGGGGTATCTCCGCGCTGTAGACCGCTGGGGAACCCGTCCTGGCTTTCCCTGTGAGATGGTCCCTACTGAGTATCTCCAAGGTGAAACCAGGCATCCCCGGCGTATGTGGGGGGGCCGTTGTGGAGATGAGGCAAGCTAATGCCCAGAGTTGCCGAGTATGATCCCTGGTTAGAGTAGGCACCGAGGCGAGAATTATCGAATCCGCTGACCCTGGTCCACCACCCTGCCGCATCGGGAATTGAACCCTGGTCCCCGGCCGTCCTCTGCTTCCGGGTCTGCCGCCTCTAACCAGTGAGCCACACCAGTCCACTTACTTGTTGTATAATATATCTGGATGCAATGGCAAAAACAGCAAAATACAAGTCAGGCGGCACACTAAGACAACGGAGAAACAGCGGCCCTCATCCTCCTAGACCTCTCCGCGGCCTTCGACACCGTCTGCCACCGCACCCTAGTGCAGCGCCTCTACAACGTCGGAATCCAGGAGAAGGCACTGGAATGGATCATCTCCTTCCTCGACGGAAGGACCCAGAGAGTCCGCCTACCACCGCACAAATCAAAGGCCACCGAAGTCATCTGCGGCGTACCCCAAGGATCCTCGCTGAGCCCAACCCTCTTCAACGTCTACATGAGCCCCCTCGCGGCCATCGCACGCCAACACAACCTGAACATCATCTCCTACGCCGACGACACCCAGCTGATCCTCTCCCTGACCAACGACCCCGCCGCCGCCAGAGCCAACCTTCACGAAGGAATGAAAGAGGTAGCCGAGTGGATGTCGACCAGCCGCCTGAAGCTGAACTCGGACACGACGGAAGTCCTCATCCTGGGATCCTCGCCCTCCGCCTGGGACGACTCCTGGTGGCCCCCCGCCCTGGGAACCGCACCCAAACCGACAGACCACGCACGCAACCTGGGCTTCATCCTGGACTCCTCCCTCTCCATGACCAGGCAAGTCAACGCCGTCTCCTCGTCGTGCTTCAACATCCTGCGCATGCTACGGAAGATCTTCCGGTGGATCCCCACCGAGACCAGGAAGACTGTCACCCAGGCACTCGTCACCAGCCGACTGGACTACGGCAACGCCCTCTACGCCGGAACCACCGCCAAGCTCCAGAAGAGACTCCAACGGATCCAGAACGCCTCAGCCAGACTCATCCTCGACGTCCCACGACACAGCCACATCTCCGGACACCTAAGAGACCTGCACTGGCTCCCGGTCAACAAGAGAATCACCTTCCGTCTCCTCACCCACGCACACAAAGCCCTCCACGATCAAGGCCCGAGCTACCTCAACACCCGCATCAACTTCTACGATCCCAAACGACACCTCCGATCAGCCAGTCACGCCCTCGCCGCCGTCCCCCGCATCCGAAGAACGACAACAGGAGGAAGGTCCTTCTCCTACCTGGCCGCCAAGACCTGGAACTCCCTCCCGACCGACCTGCGCCTGACCCAAGACCACCTCGCCTTCAGGAAGAAGCTCAAGACCTGGCTGTTCGGGCAGTAGCAGCACCCCCCTCCCCCTAGCGCCTTGAGACCCTCCGGGTAAGTAGAGCGCTCTATAAATGTCTATGATTGATTGATTGATTGATTTTTAGTTTGTGTTTTAAGCCACGCCCTTACTAACATTGGCCCCGCCCCTCTGAGAGATCACCCCCCACAGTTTTTCATCCCACTTAAAGCCCTGCTTTTTAGGCTGCCATGCTGCACGCTTACAGAGGAAATTAGACGTAGCAGCGCGTGCAGTGTTCGGAGGAGCAGAGGGGTGTATAGTGCAGCGCAGGGGAGGGGCCTAATCCTTCAAAGGGGAAACAGCCCTTCAGGGGGACCATATTGACCTAAAGTATTGGCATATTTGAGAGATATTGGTGACTCGGGCCCCTTACTACATTCCGCAGGCGGGCCACATCATTTTGTGTTAGGTCATTGTCATTGTCTTAGTCTTGTGCCTGTGGAGCTGTTGAAGTGCCTAGAAAAAAAGTGGGAGCTGTGATGCTGAGCACAGCGGAGGTATGGTCACTGAGCGTGCGTAAGTGGTCGGCTGCAAAATATTCTTTAATTTACTGTTGGAGTTTCGCCTTGAGGCATAAATATAATACGCGCTCCTTAAATGAAAACAAATCCAAGTTAAACCAATCTTCATAGTGCAGGTCTTCCTTCTCTTCACCCTGAAGCAACTCGTGGTCAACGTTAGCCCTGCAGGAACGGTCATTCTTTAGCAAAAACGTTGGGGGGACGCTGTTCCTCACAGATCCCACTCCCTTCGACCTGTTTGCTCGAGCCATAGCTCCTCAGGCGTCACAGGGGTCGATAAACCACTCTGGGCATTTGTGCTTCTTCATTTACTTTTGAAAGTCCACGGACATTTCTGAGCACTTGTTTTCCCTCGGAAAGTTTCATAACATAGCGTGTTCACATGGGATAATCAGCCTACCATCTGCATTCCTTTAATAACTTTTAGTTCCAGAATGTTGAGCTAACAATGATTAATACGAAAGGGTTTTACTGGTTTTGCTGTGCACGACACTGCAATACATTTTATTATTATGTTGTTTTGATTTTATTTATCAGGTGCGCGCTACAAATTGAATTGCCTCCAATGGTGGGATGGGACTTGCTGGAGGGGCGTTCGAGGATCCTGGCTCTGATGTCTGCATCTTTGTCCGGGGGTACCCGCAAGGCCCGTGGCTGGCGCATCCCGATTAAATAGAGTTCATGTACCGGTTATGAAAGGACACAGACATTTTCCCCGCACGCCATCTCCTTTGTAAGATGGGCTCGCACAAACTTGGGAATTGAAAACAAAGTCTGTCTTTAAGAGAATTGGAGGGAAGTCTGTCTGGCAACTGTACTGCAGGTTTAACAAACAAGAAAGAAACTGAAACTCAGCATCTGGTGTAATTGGCGTGAGCTGCTGGTATCTTCGTGATGAGCATTGCTTAATTTGAGCCGGTGGCTGCAGGTAGCGCCCACCGGCATACCATTTTGGGAACCAGGACTTAATTTTCCTCAACCAATTTTGATCAAGAGCACGAAAAACCAAAAGGGGGAGGTGGGTTAGGGGGAGGAGATGGAGAAAGATGGAATACAGCATCAAAGAGAGAAAACAGGGGTGACAAACTGTAATAGTGAGCTACAGGGGGAGGGAGTTTCTGGTGGTGGTGTAAGGACACATGAGGCAGCCTTGGTATTCGATATCTCGATATCCGTAAGCGTCGGTTGTGGGTTTCTGAACAAAACTTTGGGCCCGGGCACTTATTGTTTTACAAATAAAGCTGATTATAAAGCACCCTCCTGGCTATCTGGTCTCAGCGCTTTCAGCAACCAGTGAAAGTGTGTCTAACACTCTAATATCTCTAATGCCCAGACGTGGGTCCCGTGCTCTCCATGCCACTGGAGTCAAGCTATCCAGGCTGATGAGGGCTGAAAACCCGAAACAGGCCCTAGGGTGCTTGTTTCCAGTCCAGGGAGGGCCTGGTCTGGCAGTTCGGGCTGGACTGTTCCCATTGGGCGCAGGGTCAAGACTGATTTGCGTATGACTGGGTCCAAACTAGAATGGCATGGTGTGCAAAAAAACGATGGACTTAGGCGCAGTTCTTAGTACTGGGGTGAAAGTATGACATTGTTCTGCATTCTGTCTATCAATTGTTCTTTTTGCAACACTCTAATATCGTCATCTGTTGAGGCCCAAGTGGGTTTTAAAATGTTAAGTGCTTAATTTGTAGAAAAATATATGTCAGGATTCGCGTCAGGAGGCCACTGCACCTCACATTGCTCATGCCATGCTGCCAATCATAGTAACATCACAACTACTAACCATGACACTCGTACAAGTGTGACTATTCCAAGCCCCCAAAGCTATAAGAATGGCTTAGGCGGCAGGCATTAGTAATTTTTAATGTATCTTGAATTAATAATTGCCTGTTGTGGTCATCTCTAAAATAGACAGACAGCGCCAACTTGTGGCAGACTGTCACAAGCGCTGGTGTTGACAATTAAGTGCCAGTGCCGAGCACCGGAAACCACAGGCTCAAATTAAGCACTGGTTAAACTTGATGCTATAGTATAGCATTAGCATGCCATTTCAGCCCTTTTTGAAATTCCAGGGGTGACTTTCTCACATTGTAGATTTAAACAAAGAGAGGCTATAAATGTAATACCTGGTTCAAATATGTATCACTGTGACATTTCGTGTCAGCAGTGAAATATGTTTGTGTCCCTCCCTCTGCAGTATTCAATTTCCAATTGTATATAAAATGTAATAATCTGTAGATTAATGAATGTAATAGTCATAATTGTACATCACACTTTTAATCTTGTCACAATAGACCTTTTTGGTGTACACATTTAAAAGAATTTGCCATTGTTGTCCGCAGAATAGTGCATTTTAAGCTGGTGTTAGTTAGCTGGTTGCCTGGAAGGACAGCATGGTTTATATTTCAGAATATTTGTATTGTTCCTCATGTCAATATTTGTGCTACTGCAGTCAAAATAAATGTGGCCCAATAGCGTATTATTTAGAGCAATTGTACAAATAAACTGGTTCACAGACCTAATACTACACTGCAAAGGTACATTTCCATGTTATCACAATACAGTGAAAATGCCCAACAGATTGCATGTTATAGTGACTTTACGCCGGGCACAAGGGGAATGGGACACGTTACAACGCAAACATTTACAATGCATGATTTGACAACGCGGTTTTTACATTGCAACATCCATTGCAACGCATGATTTTACAACGCATGTCATCACAATTCGTTTTTAGCAACTACATTTACAACGTATTCCATTACAACGCATACCATTACAACTCATAATACTTTTAGGGCAACAGTAGGGTAAGTGTTGGATAGTGTAGGGGTAAACATTACTATTCGCACTCCAGGGAGTGCAACAGTAGGGTAAGTGTTGGATAGTGTAGGGGTAAAATTACTATTCCCATGTACCCCAAAACCCATACCCACCCTAAAACTTAAAAAATCCCCATTACTTACCTTATAATGCGTTGTAATGGCATGTGTTGTAGTGACATGCGTTGTATTGACATGCGTTGTAATGGCTGCGTTGTAATTGCATGTGCTGTAAAGGCTGCTGCGTTGTAATGACTGCATTGTAATGGATGTTTCCCCACCAGCGCTCTTCAAGATGATTTTTCTTCACTGCCTAAATCTAACTCCTTGAACCTTATTTTGTAAATAAAAATAACAGAAACAGTCCCTTCTTTGAGCAATTCTCGTCCTCCCCATATTAGAGAAGCATCACCAGCTTTAAAGGGACCATCTGGTGAATGATGTCACCCTAGGTTTCAAAATTCAAGCAGACATCTTAAGAGAAAGGGATGTTCTAGAACGGGCTTCTCCAACAAGTATCTCATGAGTTACTGGTAGCTTTCCAGCTAACTGTAAGTAGCTCTCCTGTGTGTGGCCCACTCTACTAAAATGTAAGCTTACGCTTTGGTAACTTTATATATGCATTCCAAATTAGAAACAACTGTATTTGAGATGTAAATGTGGGTATTTTCAAAACTCATAAACTAAAGTTTGGGAAAAAATGGTTGAATTTCGAAAATTTTATGTGAAGCTCCACGTTTTATTGCTAAATCGTGCAGCATTGGAGAGACTTATTGCTAACTTTCCCTTGGTGCCAGGGGCATTTCAGCTGTGGGTGTGAGGTATTAGCCATTTGGAGGCTTTCCAAATTGATGAAGGCTTTTTACATTACAGGTGGCAACCCTGCCTGATACACTAAGGTTATTATTGGTAATCTTGCAGGCGGTGGCCACTAATGTAACCATATGTGTTGTGGGCACTATTACAACACCAATAATCTTAGTAGCTTGGGATAATTTTCATTGAACATAAGTAGCTCTTATTACAGAAAAGGTTAGAGACTCCAGCTGTAGAATGTCTATTGCTAGTGATTTAGTGATGCTGTGGTGAGTAGAGAGCTGTCAGCGGTGTATAAAGAGAACTGTCCGTGGTGGGTAAAGAGAGCTGTCTTTTTCCTCTTCAGTTATTGGCCACTTGAAGGCGGCACTTAAACCCCACCTGTTCTAGACCTTTTAGAAGGCAAGAGACCTCCTAAGGTGGCGTGCACTCTATATCATTGTCTTTCTTCATTCACAAAGGGTTAAATTCGTGCACTGAGATACAGGCACAAGAACCAGGCTTTGTGAGCATGGCCCCAGTTGGTCTCTTCTGTAAAGTGATTGCAGAACGGAGTCTGTGTGACACACCAAGCATGTGTGAATCTGTGTTAATTAATACACGTGTTCCAAATAACAAGTGTTATTGGACCGCACCTATTTTTATCAGCATGGCATACATGTGATATATCAGCTCACACTCTTCCACAGACAGCAGGCGGAGAGGGGGTGAGATTGCAATTCGTGGCTACAACTCTTTATCCACCTCTAGCCGCCGCTCTATTGACACAAGTAGTACCGCGCAGGTGTTTGTTTGCCCCAGCTGGGGCTGCTGGCTGCCGCGCGCGCGATCTGATTGGTTCCAGGTCACGTGGGCGCTGGAGGCCGCCTGTTTGCACACAGAGACGGGGCTGTGTTTATTCTGACTTGTAAAAGCAGGAACTCGGCGCATGCCTGACAGAAGGGTGACCCGGTTGTTCCTATAATTGTAAAATGCGCGTTACCTTTCACAACAGCAGCGCTCCTGCTGAGCAGGTGGCACTTGTTTGATCTTCGTTCCGTTTTATAAAGGTTATTCTCGGCGCGAATCAGAATCCGATAACGGTGCGAATATAACAGGCCGGAATAATAAACAGGTGTGTGAAAACACAAATGTTTGCTCTGTGGGTATAGGACAGAGCCGTCAAGGTGGCTCAGTGAGCTAAACGCTTGCCCCGCCCTCAACACCTGTTGTGATCTTCAGTCCACACCTCACGCCTATGGGAGAGGCTTGTTCAGCTTTCCATCCTTCCCAAGTCAGTAAATTGAGTACCATTGAAATCGGGTAATTGTAACACCTATTGTTTAGAGTGCTTAGAAACAACAGACACGTGGAATGAAGCGCCATATAATTTTGAGAACCAAAAACCGGGACTTGCCAGAAATAACAGGCCAGATATAGAAGACTAAAGGCTTCAGTCCTACTGTCTCCCGGTTTTTTCGTAGCCTTGTAAATATGTCCACATATATATAGTAGGCTTTCAAACGTATGTGCACGCGCACACACATGCACCCACATACATTTACAAGGCAATATTTAGTTACCATTGTCAATAGTAGGACCTCCACCCTACCCCCCTGACCTTATCCTCACCCTGTCTCCCCTTTGCTCGTGATGGGAGCATGCAGCCAAACTGTGGAAATAGAATAAATTGCTTATTTCTTTCCTTCTTCTGAAGCGTGTAAGGCGAGCATACCTTCCAATTCTCCTTTTAAGTGCAATGACCTGACCTTTGTCTAAAAAACCTGGACATTTATTCAAAATAAAGAAATGTGTCAGGACACCGGGACAGTCCACCGAAAACCGGGACTGTCCGGGGAAATCCGGGACGTCTGGACACCCAACCCTAAGACAGTCACAAGGCTGACAGTCCACTCCCTCAAGAGACTGCCGAGAGAGACATGCAGCTTAAAGCGCTGTACCAAACCACTCCCACTGGACCTGGATGCAGAAAATCATAAGACAACCTCCCTATGATGGAGAAAGAGGAGAGGAACCACATTTTTCTTTGGTGTTCTTTGCACACCTCACTTAATCAACCAAGCACTTGATTACAATTCTAAAGGAGTCAACTTTTGGTGGCAGTGTGCACCAGAAAACTATTCAAATCCTCTAAAAAAAAAAAATCATGTAAAGTCCAAACAAAAGAAACTTTTAAAATGTTAGGAGATTAGGAGCGGATACTACTCTGAAAAACCAAGCTACGAGTTCCATGGGAATTGAAGGTAGAACCAGGAATTAATTGGTACTCCGTGCACCTGTAAAACCTAATGGACATTGAAAAACTGATCAAGTGGGCATAGCCAAGGAAAAATTACCAGAACATTATTATAGGTGGAGGGTTATCATCAGGAACTGAGCCGGGTCTGGAATATTTCTGTGGTCCTAGACAATACTTCAAGAGATGGGGAGGTAGGGGTGACTAATCTACAGCTACACAAAGATAAGATAGCAATGTTTAGTCTAATCTGCTGACCTTTAGATTTTCTCCAACTTCTTGCTCCCAGAGTTGGCAGATCAATAACGTTTGGTAGCTGGAGTTTAAACCAAGCAGCCATGATGTGCATGGAGTGATTTAGTATTTACGGTTCTTATGTCTAAAGGTGTATTGGTCTAAAGGTATTTTAGCTGCTCTGGTATCAGTATGTCATGTAAGGAATTGGCTTATTGGTCAAGTGGGGCTGACTATCCATCTTAAGTAATAATCACTGGCCTTGCCAGGGCGAACCTTCAAAGTCAACAAATTAACCTGAGCTATGCCTCCTGTTAGCTATGGCACAGAGCAAGCAGGCTTAACTAAGGCAGCTTGTAAAGTATTTATGCAGTACCAAAAGAATAATAAAGTCATAAAGGTGCTGCAGTCCACTCGCAGCATTTAACCCCCAGGTCATGGGTATGTTTTGTAGTACATACAGGAACTATGTAGCAATTATTAGTATACCAATTCAACCATGTTAAAAGGGGAGCACAGACAGTTTGCTACTGAATAGCAGGGTTAAAGTGCTATAGCAAGCAAAAAAAATGGGTCCTGCAAAAGGTGAAAAATACAGGGGACCACACAGAAAAGGCAGATTCCCTACACCTGTCATTTTTGGTTACCCTTACCATGCAATTAAGTTGCTTGTAGGCCTATTGTGGTCCATATTAAAACCTTGCCGTGGACTTATAGCCACCTAATTGCTTGCAATTGGTTGGCTGAATTTTTAATCTCATTTCCTTGTTTCTTATTCAATGGTTTGTCTTCCTTCCGCTTGTGTTTTTCCCTGCCATGGAGCTTAACTTCTTTACCATCCTTTTGATTGGCTGACTTGTATCCTTCAACTGCTCACATGAGGGAACTACTTTTTTCTTTTTGTTTCATCAGTCCATGAGAGTGAATTTGTTTTCTTGCTCTCTCCCTTGTGTGCTGCTTCCTTCCTCCACACTTCCTCCTCACAGCGTGCTCCGTGTTTCCCCCAAGCTCCTCCAGTGCTTTTCCCCACGTCTCCTTGGCTTGTTTATTCTTTTTTGGGCCACCTTTGGATCAGTCTCAGGTGCCTTCATGTGTTCTTTTCTCCCATCCCCACCCATTCTCTAATGAGCTCTACCCATTAGTTCATTGCTCCCCAACACTTCGCAGACTGGTCACAAAGGCGTTGCCTTTTGGCTTTGCCACTGCTTGTTAAATGTTGCAGGATAAAAGAGTCTTTCACTTAGATAAGATGGTTTGAAAAAGCAGGCCTGGTCACTAGAGGGAAACGTCCTTTACAACGGAACCGCTACAACGCGGTACCGTTACGACGCAGTTTTAACAACGAAAGTCGTTACAACGACTTTCGCTGGAGGGCGCTCTAGGATAGGGGATAGTTTAATTTACTATCCAACACCTTCCCCTCTATCCACGGGGACTGGTGTTGGGATAGTAAATTAAACTATTCACTATCAGCGTCCCCCCAACGCAAGTCGTTGTAACGACTTGCGTTGTTAAAACTGCGTCATAAAGGGACACGTTGTAACGGTACGCGTTGTACCGTCATACATCCGTCACTAGATTGTTCTCCTCTTTGAAGCATTAGACAAAGTTATGAAGAAGCTCACTCTTTCAGCTCACTTTAAACTGATGTGCCAGCTTAAACAGGACTACCTAGGAAATAAAGTTAGTGAGCGTGTTTCACAAGGCCTGTAGGACCCCTGGTTTACTCTTACAGGTGAAGAGGTGTGACGCAGCTGCCATGGTGCCTGACTCCGGACCACGGGGTTCACGGTTCGATCCCCGATCCCAGCGGCAGGTTAGCCCAGCACCAAGTGACTCTAAGCAATAGTTCGCTTAATCTTCCAGAGGGCCCCCAGCACCGGGATACCACTTCGGAGGTAGCTGTGTGCTTTACAAATTCAAGGTTATTATTACAGAAAACAAATACTAAAGTAAGCGAGGAGGAGTCTGGGCTTATGCCTGGAATTATTAAGTTGGTAGTACTAATCAATACTACACGAGCAAGCCACTTGGGTATAAAGTAAAGTAAAGTCCACATTTGTAAAGCGCACAATCACCCGTAAGGGTCTCTAGGCGCTGGGGGCCGTCGGGAAGATTAAGCGAGCTATTGCCCAGAGTCACATGGTGCTGGGCTAACCTGCCGCCGGAGCCGGGGATCGAACCGTGGTCCCCAGATTCCAGCGTCAGTCGCCCTGGCCGCGGCGCCACACCTCTTCCGTATACAATTCATTGTATATGATTAAAGTCATGTTATAGTCATTCTAAATAAAATTTTAAAATTGTATATAACCAGTGCTTTAAATGGGCCAGTACTGTCCGGTACGGAGTACCAGCACTTTTTTTTTATTTTGAGGGCTAGAGTACCGGCACTTCTCAAGATGAAATGTAATACTTTTAATTGGAGAATACCAGCACTTCTCAGAAACAAGCAGGTACTCTGGTACAGAGTACCTGCACTTCTATTTTTCCATTTCAAGCACTGTATATAACTACAGCTCACAAAGAGTTTAAAACCAATACATTCAATCAGTCGATGTAAATAAAACTCTCTTAAACTTTCCAATTTCTCACAGCATGGTTACTTATTGTCTCGTGATTGATGATCACTACGTTACAGCTCTGACTATAGGTAGTGAAAACACAAGTTCCTTTCTAACATCTTTACAGATTGGCTCCAAAGTCCTGCGAGACATGTGAACCCCCTAGCTTCAGGTTGGCCAGACATGAAATCGAGCATCAGGCCTTCTCTCTCCATGCTCCCAAGCTCTTAAATACTCTCATGTGCAGCTAAGACTCTCCCTCCTCACAGAGCTCCAGGAAGGATCAAAAGATTCACATTTTCACCATCTTCCGTCGACCCAAGTTCTATCTAATTTTTCCCTTCATACCGCATTCATGTCTCTTTCAGTGTAATTTGCACTCCACTGCTTTGTAAACAGCCCTAGAGGCTTCGAAAATCCTCTTTGCTGTGCTCGCATTCATGTTGTTTGTACTGCGCTGTGCTGCCCTCTTGGGGCGAGGTGGTGCTACATAAATACCCCCACACCTACCCTCCAAAATAAATGATCTTACTTATTTCGAGCATTCAACAGTACTCTACACCAGGGGTCTCCAATCTTTTCTGTAGTGAGAGCTACTTCTGATCAGTGAAAATCGTCGTGGGCCACCAAAGGCTAAGCAACTTGCGCATTTTTCGGAGACACCTCCCACGCCCTGCTTCATTGTCTCTAAGCCTAATTTCTTTGTTGCCCATACTGTGGTTTGGACAAAATACACGTAGATAGACCTATAGAGCTGTTCAAAGCTGTCAGCAGACTGAAAATCATAACATAATAAACTTCATATCTGTCTCCCACCTCATTCACCACACTGCTACGTGCTGCGTCCCATAACATGATAACGATAAATGCAGAGTCTACACCCTGTTCTTCAGAGAATGTTTCCTTCGTGATCTGAGGATCCATTTGTCCAGGATTGGGCCTGGCACTGCTGGTACCCATGTAACTATTTCCTTAATAAATTATTGCTTTGTACAGAAGGCAGTTGTTTTCTCTTGGAAGAGGGATGCACAGTATTTTAGCGTTTCTTCGTGTAACCGTGGCAACCAGCGCACATCCCTGCAAGTTACAAAGAATTGGCATGTTGGGGTCACCTTAATGTGCACAAGGTTAGAAATAAAAACAGAAAGGAAGAACGTGTCCTTGGGAATTGGAACAGCAGGAGCCAGTCTTCCAGCCCACTTTTGCCCTGGTGCTGGCCACTGGGTTGCACCAGTTGGGGGTGGTTGGCATCAACTTTATCACACATTATTAATGAAATTGTTCCTTGGCACTGTTAAGCTACCTTCCCCAATGCTTTTAATGTAATCATTTTTGGAAGAGCAATAATTGAGCCCTCTTGCCATGATTGTCAAAGGTGGCCTCTAGATTGCTCCCAGATCTTATTACCAGTGCATTCAACTAGTTGTCTATCTTGACGACTATGAGTGGAGTTCTAAACCTTAAGAAAGCACCATAGGAGCCATTAGTAAAATCCATTTCACACGATTATCCGTCCTCCTGTGCTTCCTCTGGTCTGGTGAAATGCTGTATTTCTACTTTTTGAGCTATAGTGGTTTGAGATGAGTTTCGGATTCATTGCAAAATGTTGTAAGTGCCACAGAGGCTACGTACGAGAAGGAATTAAGAAGGACCACGAATGAGAACCATGCTACATTATTGTACTGTAACTGCATGCATATAGTGCTTACACCCCCCGAGGGGGCGTTGAAGTGTTATACGCCAAGCAGCAGACTGCGCCAGGACCCAAGTGTAGTGGTTAATGCGGTGGTTATTGTTGGTTACTGGTATTAGTCTTGTGCTCTGAAGGAGAACATCCCAAGTATTTCTTCCAGTGTCTTCTGTGGTGGATTAAATTAGTAGGAGTTAGGTGTGGTCATTAGTGGGGGAAAGGGGTGTGTGAGTTCATGCAGATGGTTGGTGGGATCAGTAGATGACCTACAAGAGATCAGGTGTTGCTAATTTGCAGTGAAGACTTTCAAAGAAGCACAGGTTGTGATATTTAAGATGAGGTGGATCATTAGTGCCAAAAGGCAGGCTCAGATGAGCCAATAAGTACTGTGTTGTATGACAATCTTAGTTATTTTCATCTGATCCAATAAGCTGAATACTACAACTGCTTTTTAACATCTCACAATGACAGTCCGATATGGGACGAGGTTAAAAATAATCCCAGCAGCTCTCCCCATCATTTCTCCCCTCAACCTATGCCTGCCCAGAACCATAAACGTTAATAAAATATCTCAGAAGGAATGGCCCAGTACAGTAACCCTCTAAGTGGACTATAACCATAAGAAATACCATAAAGGGACCTGCTGGGCTGTTCAGAGTCTGACAGCTTGCAGGAAACCTTAAACAAAGTGTCTCTCTCACTCTCTCCCCTTCATCCATCAAACTACTACGTCCCATACAGCAATAACAGCAGCCCAGTGGTCATCAAGTACACTTCCCACATCGGATCAAAACAAAAACAACACACTGCCAACAATACATCCTACATGGTGCAGCCTTCTTCTCATTTAGAAAAGTGCTTTAGCGCTCCACCATAGGGGTAGTAGGCTCTATATAACTGTTGCAGTGCAGTACAATGCAGTATTGCAATCACAGTGCCTTACATTGCAATCAAATCACCTTATGTCCCAGCTCAAGGCTTTATACTTACAAGCCTAAAGCCTATATTGTAATGCCCAGTCCATTAGAAGCCCAAGTTCACGGTGCAAAACTTCCAGTTCTGCAGTTTGCAAATAGCAGCAGATCACAGAAGGTCCATAATGCATCTGCAGTATAGGTAAACAAATATACTTGCTGTTTACACAAATACAAGGTCACCTTCTCCAGACCACAGTCTCAATCCTTTCCAGTAGTTCTTACCTACTGGATCTCCTGCTGCAGGTGAACAAGGGTGTTGGAGACATGAAAGGCCAGGTCTCTTACTTTCTACCACAGCTGTGGAGTTGATGGTATGGGGGGAGCATGGAGGTGGGGCGGCATGGATATGAAGACTCCAGACTCAGTCTTCTGGATGGCTAGTAACTGCTTTACGCATGCCATGGATTTATGCCAGTCTTTATACTGCCCTGAGGCATGTGGAATAATGTCTTCTCAAATTCTATGTAATATTAAACTTCTGAGCATGTTACTAATGTTAACCTACACTCCAAAACCTACTCAAAATATCAACCGTACACAAAAGTCTCCCTAAAAAAAGTTGATCTACGTTTAATCTCACTTTCGTGCACTTGACCCCATATATTGTAGGGTTGGAGATAGAGTAGTAAACTAATCTAGTCCTAGTACAGGTGGAAAGCGAGTGTAGTTACATTTAGGAAGTAAATACAGGTCAAGATTTTTTGCTGGATACTTATATACAGTCCACACATCAACAGTCTGTATTATGGGGTTTTCTGCCTAGAGGAAGCTGGATTGTGAAGCTTGGGGGGGGGGGGGTCACAGCTTCGTGTGAGCTGGGGAGGAGCTCCCACAATGCATAAACAATCTGGCTTCCGCTCTGTAAACTGGTTTCTGTGAGACATAGCCTGTCCAAATTAGTAGTTGTCTGAGGCAGACCGGGTTGCCCCAGAGAAATGTGTACAAAGCATGTGTGCCAATTTAACAAAACAGCCATAAAGTAAAAAAAGCAAAGTAAAAGGTTGAGACCACATTAGTTAAAAGGATAAGACTTAAATAACAAAATGGCACCAAAATGTCATGTGTCTGGATCAAAAGGGAAAACCAGACTTGTATCACAAAGCCAGTTTTTGAAGGGAAAACCATCCAAATCAGTGTGCTGGCTGTGGTTCTCAAAACAACTTCATGGAGGCAGCCCTGCATTTGTTTTTGCCAGTGAAAGACGATTTTACTCTAGACAGACATAGCTTCTTTGTCTTCATGACCTGCTATGCTCCTCAGTCTTAGAAGAGAAGTTTTAACAGCAAGCAGACTCCCAGCCCATGGAGCATCTTTGCAGATCTAGAGATTCAGGGTAAAGCTGGAGACAGTCTCTCCACTGTCACCCACAAGGCAGCTGGGATTATTTTCCAGCAAGCAGGTGTATCCTCGTCTGTTCTGGTCAACTCTCTGCCTTCAAAATTCCCTGCAGCAGGTTTAAAAAAGTGAACATAGTTGTGATTTGTAAACACACCCAAGCAACTTACTTGTGTTCTTGCACTTCCTCTGCCTCAGTTTTACAACAGTGCTACCACGTTCCTGTCTCATACAGGGGACTTGTAGTAGCATCTGTCCCAGAAGCTTTGTGGGACAGTTGACAAAGATGGCAGACCTAAGCTTTCCCAGGGTTTCACTCTGCCTCCCTTCAAGCTCTGCCCAAGGCCGATCCACTGCTGCCACTAACAGTCCAAAGAAAGCCCCCCACCCTTTTGGGCACATCAGTCCCTAACTCATTCTCTGAATGGTTTATGTAAGTGTGGGAGGTTCCTTCTTGCAAAGAGAACATGGTTCATGGTTCCTATTGTCAGGGAGACGATGTCTGGTGATGGGGCCATATGTCCAGAAGCCTGTTGTGTCAGAATCCTTTTAAGTACTAGCCACTTCACTTAACCACAGGGCTCCTGGACAACGAGGCCTAAAAGACAGCAATTATCTCTGAGCTGCAGCGAGCATTGCAGATGGAGAGGAATTAAAAAGCGCACGTTTTATTGATTTTGTTATTTACCTACAGGCAGTTAAAATGGAGTTTGTAAATATTTATTAAGAAGAAGTTAGTGAAAATGGGTTTTAAACAAAATGTTGCACATTACGCAGCATCTGGCTCTAGGCGCTTGCTCAAAAATGGCTTTTTTTAAGCCAATGCTAATTTGATGAATAAAGGACATTAAGCAGATATCCAACATTTTTACTGTAGTACATTTTAATTAGCCATATGAAATTGTTAAATCTTGCATTTTAATTTGAACAATGGCTTTTCTTTTCACAAACAAACACAGGCTAAAGCCTGAGGGACTATATGGCTTTTTTGTAAGCAAATGGTACAGTTTTCTCTTGATGTCAGTGGAGGAAACCTCCTGAAAGCTTACAAGAGAGATTTGACTTTTAAGCAGCCTGCACCCTTTATGCACATAGTAAACTGACTTCCCAGTGTGGCGAATAATCTAATTACTAAATCGTCTTTTCATTTTAGGGAGATGCACAGGCAAATGGAGGCTGTTTATCTGCTTCACTAGCCCAGAAATCCAAATACTAGATGTTCAGAACCCAAAGACAAACCAATCAGCCGGAAACACAGCAAGAGATGGAGTTCTTACACTGACACACAGTATGTCCTGCTAGGGTTCCCATCTCTCACCATTGAGGCTAGGGGCAGGAAGGAGAGGTGCAGACAGAAGGCCGAGAGTGGCACTTCTCTTCGCTTGATTCCGGAAGCTTTGTCTAGAGCAGGGTTCTCCAAAGTCAGACCTGGAGGGCCGGATCCATGCCAGATTTTTAGCATATCCCCATTTAGATAAATGTAGTTATCTTAAATCTGGCATGGATCCGGCCCTCCTGGACCGACTTTGGAGAACCTTGGTCTAGAGCGCTGCACTGAACTCAAGGCATGCAACCCTTCTGCAACCCCTCACTCGTTACACTCATTCCTCAATTCCACCAGTAGTACTGGTGCAAGGATAGTTAGCACTCCAGGTAAAACAGACTTTTCCCTTTTTTTATAGACCAGGTGTAGATTTACTCCACCCTTATTAAGCGTATTTTTTTTTCTTACCCTTGTTAGGGCCTCGTTTCTGGTTCAGATACGTCAATCGTCACCTTCCACAAGACATATTTTAATCGTAAGTCATTAGTAACAAACTTGACAACAAGTACACAAGCTATCCCATCGACCTTTTACCTGTGAAGGAAAAAGGTCACGTTAGTCAAATGCATACAGTAAATAACTACATTTACTCCACCTTTTTTCATCCGCCTTCTCCTCTCCCCTGTCACCAACCGGTTCCTGGGCATGGGGTAAAAAGAGTAAAAAAAACAGGCTAGTGGCCCCTCCGGGGCCCCCCCAGGTAAGGACAGGGGGACCCCTTGGGTCCTCAGCTGTCGTCGTCTTCTTCGTTGCCTGAGCCTTTCAGTCCTACCCCCTCCCCCCCGTGTAAGGGTATAAAGGGGACCCCTTTGGGCCCTCAGGTTTCATCGTCGCTGTCTTTATCGAATCCGTCCAGTGCTGTGTAGTCGTGCAGGAGGCTGTGGATCATCTTACGCCCAACCCATTCATTGATTCAATTCTTTGTGAAAAGTTTGAAGGTTTTATTCAAATGTTTAAATTTGCTGGGAAACGTAGTAATGTTTAATTTAAATATTTAATTTCACAAATAATTAATAAATAAAGTCTAATAATAAAGTCATAATAATAATATACGCTAATCAGGTAAGTTCAACACAACATTAATTAGCATATTGTTTAAAATAAATACAGAAAATGAAGTGTGCACAAATAGGTAAACTGAACTGACAAAATAATAGATACAAGCAATATAATAATTGCTAGGTGGAGCAACATACTTAGATTGGAGAATAGAAAGAAAAAAACATACTTGCAGTGCTGCATTTTGAATGTGTGAGAATAATAGAGACATGAATGTTGAAGAATAGCCAATTCAGTGTGATTGAAGCTGAAAGTGTCAATATTTTCTGCAAACTCAAATTTCAGCACAGTCTTTAGCAAAGGAGGGTAACATTAATTCAGTGCAAGAGACTCGAAAAATAGCAGAAAAAAGATAAGAATTCATCTATGATAAATAGTCCCTGCTGGCGGAGTGCAGAAGGTGTGGATGGCTTCAAGTCTGAATTTCAGTAAAATGTAAGGTGTACTCGCTTTGCAATATTACTTTTTTTCCCCAACTTAATGGCTAAATATTTTTCTCAAAATTCAAATTGATTGTGTCTTATATTGAAGATTTATTTTTTAACTTCTAGTTTACCAATATAAAAATCACAATTCTGATAAGTCTAAGTTAGAACTTTTTGGGAGCATTTCTTTTACTACATGTGTCGCCATTGCACCCTTTAAAACAGGTAATAAGCCATGAAAGAACAGGAAGTGTGGTGTGCTCTGAGCAAGTCCACAGGCAACACTAGCAGCGAATTTAGGGTAGCAATAGTGAGCTACTCCTAAATGACGCGCTATGCTATTAGGCGCATTTACATAGGTTTTATTCAATAGCACATGTACTCATTGCCAAACATGTATGTGTTAGTCATGCATGCACAAAATCAGCCAACAAGGAGGAGTCTGCACTAATTCTGTTTGTTGTGAGACGTAATGTCTGTGTCAGCTTTCTGGTGTCAATTCCACAAATGTTAACACCTGTGACATGTTAGCCTTCATTTCATAAAATCTGCAGAGATTGTAAGAAATTGCTAGTCTAAAAGATCCTCTCAAATGTAAGTAATTCTTATACCCACAGTAAATGTGTAAAATAATGGATGTCATCTGGTTTTGGAGGGAGTCTGAATGGATTTTGGTGGCTTGTTAGAGGAGTGTTTTACTGAACCGTTAAGGCTATTAAGGGTGTGCTGTCTAATCAGCTTGCTATGAAGGGAAAAAAGCAGACTTGATTCACCTTAACTTGTAGCAGGTGTTGTAATAATACATATCCACCAGCCAATCAGAATGCGACTTTCACCTCAGATGTTGCTGCTTAGATTTTCTCAAAGTACTCAATATGTCACACGTCAATGCCTGTCCACCAGTGTTGCTGAAAATGTAATTAGGCAAAGTTTTCTAAACTCCAGCAGCTTAGCATGTTCTAATTTCATTCTTGAACATTCTGTAGGGCATAATCATTGAGATAATTGCCCTTCACTCTTGTGGTGCCACATAGCTTGGAAGGAAATTAATTTTCTCTGGATAATGCACCTTGGAAACTTCATTTATGCTCTGATACCATCTTTAGACTTGCATATTTTTTCAACTTAATGTAACCTGGTGTTTTTTCTCTTGACTAGGCATGGAAGAAGCGTTGGTTTATCCTGCGCAGCGGAAGGATGAGTGGTGATCCCGACGTTCTCGAGTATTACAAAAATGACCACACCAAGAAGCCCATCCGTGTCATTAACCTCAGCTTCTGTGAGCAGGTGGATTCAGGACTCACCTTCAACAAGAAGGAGCTGCAGGACAGCTATGTCTTTGATATCAAGACCAGCGACAGGACCTTCTACCTCGTGGCGGAGACGGAGGAAGAGATGAACAAGTGGGTTCGCAGCATCTGTCAGATCTGTGGCTTTAACCAATCGGAGGAGAATGCAGGTACTGTGACAAGAATAGTGCAATAGTTCTTTCTATGTGAGCTCTAATCTTTGCTGGGAAATATAAAAACAAATTTGCACAATGTGTACAAATGATGTCTTGGAGGGCAACGCCCTCTTCAATGCAACATCTTCTAAATTGAGATTATGTTTTGATAAAAAAAATTCAGATTTTAGAGCCACAATGCAGGTTGCTTCTTCGGAACACCTTCCCTTTGGCTAACAGTAGTTCTGCGTGGGTCTCAGTTCTGCTAACTATTTTGAAAAACATGTATTATTCACTCTAATGCATGGTAGGTCTGGTTCTTCTAGATAGCATTGTATTTTAGATGTGAGCTCTTATAGTTTTCATTCCTTCCTTTTTGCTGGTAATAATATTTTTAGGTCTCGCCTGGCGAAAGCAGTGCATGCGTTGCTCTCGCCAGAGAGGACTTTTTGCAATCGATTCTGCCAAAGCCTTACATACACGCGCAGGGATGGACAAAGATTGCTGCTCTCGCCATTTGTCCAAACAAAACAGTATGCGCGTGCATGTAAGGACAGTGGACAGCCCACCGCCATCTTTGATAAACCTTGTGCTTTAACTTTAAACATAGTAGGAAAACTAAAGAGTGCCCCAACTCCTCATATCTGGATGATATAGCTATTTCAAAACGAGACCAACTGCAAGTTAATTAAACCTGGTCAGGTACTTTTATTAATACCTTTCACTCGTATTTTTTACTTTTTTTTAGAGAAACTTGTTTTTTAAGGCAAAAAGAGATATACATTTATACCATGACATTACAAACTAAACAATCTTCATAACAAGACATAAATCAAGAATACATCCAAATAACACAGAACATTGAACATTAAAAATTCATTACATCAATAATACCAAATCAATTCCTTTTTCAAGGTAAACAAAGCAAAGTTCAATCACAAGAGAAAACAGCAGTATACATTGTTTTTAGTATATCAATAAATGATACAATTCGCTCTTGTGGATATGCCGACGCGTTTCAGGTTCGAATAACCAATTTTCGAACCCTCATCAGGGCTTTGTTATTTATCTGTATCTTTTGAACTGACGCTGTTTCCAGAAATGACAACAAGTGGGGGAGGGGACGTTTTGCTGGGCTTCAAATCCTATTTCTCCATATGCACCATCCGGCGCCCCTTTGGAGGGAGGAGTTCGTGGTAGTTGTATCGGAAATCCTTATGTCCGTATTTCTAGTTGAGGAGATGTTTCCCTGTCTCTGGGTGGATGTTAGTTGTTTAGCAACCTGTGTTTACAATGAATTTCTCCCTCGTTGTATCTTTCAAATGAGCGTGTCCCCCCGGGGGTCCGATGTATTCCCGCGCACTGAATGCGCTAGCGCTGTACCTCCGCTCGTGAAGCTCCCGCTGGATAGCCTGAGTGAGGAAATCCTTATGTCCGTATTTCTAGTTGAGGAGACGTTTCCCTGTCCCTGGGTGGATGTTAGTTGTTTAGCAACCTGTGTTTACAATTAATTTCTCCCTCGTTGTATCTTTCAAATGAGCGTGTCCCCCCGGGGGTCTGATGTATTCCTTGTCGCTCCCCGCGCACTGAATGCGCTAGCGCTGTACCTCCGCTCGTGAAGCTCCCGCTGGATAGCCTCCGTTCCTGGAGGGGGTGCATTAGTTCTCCCTTCTCCTAGGACCGTCATGAGTTGTGTTTGGCCCTCAGCTAGCTTCAGTAGATCGTCAGATTGATTCTGTATGGCGGCTGCGAAGGCTGTGCGGTCTGCTTCAGCCTGGCTGGACGTCTGTCCTATGGCCCACTCGAGCTTGTCCTGTTCTTCCTTCATTTGTTGGATGAGAGCCTCCATCTTTTATCAGATGACGGTTCGCCTACCAGTGATAACTCCTATCTGGCTCGCCACTTGTGGCATGTGGAAGAGGGGGGGGGGTCTAGAAGGAAGAGGCACGGGTCCACTGATATGTTTTTTTCTAAGCCGTACTTCTTTATTTTCAGGAGTACAACAGTCATTCAAATCATTATATCAAAGCAGGTGGTATCGCAGATCTTGGCAACTGGGGTGTAAGTCCTTCTAGCTTCGTGTCTTGACTTTATCGTCTTGCCTTCAGGGGTCCATAGGAGAGCTCCCGTTAGGACATAAAAGAAAAGAGAAACAAGACCCAAGGGTTACTATTTTCACCTACATTCCGGGTCTGGAGGAGGGGGGCGGGTAGTGAGGGGATCACCAGGGACTCTCACCAAAATATTGCAGCAGTAGACTTCAAAGTGTGTGCTCGGGGGCTAGCGACTGACAAGAACAGACACACCCCGTCCCGTGACCTCCCTCAACCACCTCTACCCGCTCCCTCCCCGTGAAAAGACGAGACCCTTAGCCGGCCCCGTACCTTGCGTAGCCACACTTCTCCAAAAGTGCGGCGGGGCGGCTCGTGTCCTCGATGGCCTGCTGGCGTTCTAGTTTCCGTCGGGTGAGCGTCTTTCGAGTCTTCGTTCTCCTCGCTCCTGGGCACCTCCGTAGAAACGCTGGTCGACTCCTTCCCTGCTCCCGATCCGGCTTCCACTTTCGCGCCATCTCCTTCCGGGTAGACCGATATGAACTCCTCCCTTGTCTCCGATTGGTTGAAGGACGATGACGTCCCCTCTGTAGTTCTGATTTCTGGGAAAGCCCACGCAGCATTAAAGGGGCCGTAGGTATCCTGTTCTCGGGGCGGAAATGGACAGGTGTTAAGGTCTTTGCCCGGCCCAGGGCAGACAGGAACCCCGTGACACCCTGCCACACCCACCACACACCTCTAAACGCCACAACAAACCTGGAGCAGGCAGGCCTTGCACACATCCCTCGGTCACGGCTCGAAATGTTGATTTACCAACACTCTACACGAATGGCATTGTGTGTGTTTGTGTGCATGTGTCTGAGCGCCTCTTTATCACGGTGTGTTTTGTGCATGTCTTTATCCGTGTGTCTCTCACTGTGTGCATGTCTGTTTACCCGACTGTCGTGTGTTTGTATCCGTGTGTGTGTCATTGTGTATGTCTCTATACCCGTCTATCGTTGCGTGTCAATCCACATGTTTCTCTATCATTGTGTGCATGTCTGTGTGCCTTTGTGTGAGTGTGTGTTTGTACTCGTGTGTCTGCTATTGTGTGCCTGTGTGTACGTCTGTGTCTCTGTCATGGTTTTCATTTTACTAAATTAACCTTTATTGTGTCTGCCTGTGTGTCCATCTGTGTGTGTGTTTTTTATCAGTGTGTTGACCTTTGCTGTGTCTGCCTCTGTGCCCATCTGTGTGTGTGTCTAGCAGTGTGTCCGCCTTCATTGTGTCCGCCTGTGTGCCCGTGTGTGTCTCTACCAGTGTGTCCGCCTTTGTTGCGTCTGCCTGTGTGTCTCTCTGTCATGGGTGTGATCTATTTCTCTCTATACTACCTTGATCTTCTTCTGCTTGCTTTGGCCCAGGAGCTAGATTTTCCTAAACAAGCATTAAAAAAGCAATAGGTCTCGCCTTTCATTAAGTTAAAGCCAGTTGCGTTGCTATACAATATCATTAGCAAAGCAAACGGCTTTAACTTAATCAAAGGCGAGACCTATTGGATTTTCAATGTTTGTTTGTTTGTTTTTCTTTCTCTTACAGTATCTGCATGTTCCCACTACTTAATTGCTTTCCTGCAAGTGTGTAAGCCTAGTAAGTGGGAACCTTCAGGACTTCTAAAAGATACTAGCATTGACCAGGCCAGTAGGTCTGGCCTTGGCAGCGTGGTGCGATGGGTACATCTTTAAAATGTTTTTATTGCAAGCCTAGGCCACACAAATAAATAAAAGGAAAAAATAAACCATGTTTAGTTTAAAAATAAAAACCATAGCATATAGTTTTAATACATCAGTATCTGTGCTTCCTAGAGGCCAGGTGTACTTAGAACAGATATAGAAATCCGTTTTAATTTGGAAAACAGAAGAATGGGATACTTATTGGTGTAAAGAAACGTTATTAAAAAGGATGATGAGTGGCAAGAAAAAAGCACTGCCAAATAAAGTTTTTGCCTAATATCCCTGTCACTGAAGGGTACTACTTCCTATTAGGCCGCTGTGCACATTTGATTGGGTAAAGTGTCATCACCCACAGTGTAAGCCATTACAACGCATTATAAGGTAAGTAATGGGAAATAGTCATTTTTACCCCTACACTATCCAACACTTACCCTACTGTTGCACTCACTGGAGTGGGAATAGTCATTGTTACCCCTACACTATCCAACACTTACTCTACTGTTGCACTCACTGGAGTTGGAATAGTCATTTTTACCCCTACACTATTTATTTATTTATTTGTGTATTTTATAGAGCGCACAGCTGCCCCGACGGGGCGTCCCGGCGCTGAGAACTTTGAAGGTGGAGGGCACAGAAGGCTGTTAGAGGGAAAACAGGTGGGTCTTCAGGGACTTGCGGAATGACATTTCTGATTGGGAAGAGCGAAGGGCCAACGGGAGCTTGTTCCAGTGCTGGGAGGCACATACCTCAAAGGTTTTTCCACCTGCCCGTGAGCGTTTAAAGCGTGGAGTTTCCAGGAGAAGGAGAGAGTTGGACCGTAAAGTCCTGTAGTTGGTATACGGTCGCAAGGTGTTTTTCAAATGGGCAGATCCCATACCCCTCGAGGCTCGATGGGCCAGCGTCATAGCTTTGAAAATACACCTTTTGGCCATTGGCAGTCAATGCAATTTGCGGAGGTGGGGAGAGATATGGTGTCTGAAAGGGATTCTTTCCACTAGCCGAGCGGCGGCATTTTGGACGGTCTGGAGTTTTTGACATTGGCCTGCTGTGATACCTAGGTAGAGGGCATTGGCATAATCAAGATGGGAAATGATCAGTGCCTGGATCACAGTCTTACGGCAGTCCGCTGGTAGGTCCTTGATGAGTCGCTTGATGGTCCTGATCTAGCCAAAACAGGAGGCTGTCACTGTTTGTACCTGGGTATTGAAGCTGAGATGATTATCCCAGCGGACTCCAAGATTTTTTACTGAGTCTTTAGGCGTGGGGGCTTGGCTCGGATCTTCTGGCCACCATAGACTGGAGTCCAGAGGGTTTGGTGAATTAAAAAACAAAATCTCAGTTTTCCGGCATTGAGTCGAAGGGAGTTGGCATCCATCCACTTGGAGATGTCTCTGAGGCAGGTTTTTAACGGATCAAAAGCTGAGGGAGAAGGGGAGTCGAAAGTGAAGAGAAGCTGAATGTCGTCAGCGTAGGAGGTGGATTTGATCCAAGTCTGAGCGATCAGCTTTGCCAGGGGGGTGAAATAAACATTAAATAGAAGCGGGCTGAGCGAGGAGCCCTGCGGGACTCCCCATTTGAGTGGTCTGGCTATCCAACACTTACCATACTGTTGTCCTAAAGGTATTATGGATTGTAATGGTATGCGTTGTAATGGAATGCGTTGTAAAGGGAGTTTCTAAAAATGCGTTGTGATGACGTGCATTGTAAAATCATTCGTTGTAATGGATGTTGCGATGTAAAAACGGTGTTGTAAAGGCATGTGCTGTAAATGTTTGCGTTGTAACATGTCCTATCCGGCACGTGACTGGAAAATGTAAGTAACAGTTGAGTGAGCCAATGGATGAAGAGGATTGCTCTAATATCCTCTCAGCCGCCGCCGGTGCGGATAAGAGCTTTGGGGATGGGTTGGGGGGGATTCAAAAGACGACCACGAGGGAAAATTAAATAATTAATTAATTTTCCCTTCGTCAACGTCTGTCAAAATATCCCCCCCCCCCCCACACACACACACATCCCCCAACCGGCCCACCACTCTTTTCTGCACTGGCCGTGGCTGCCTCTCCTGTATATAAAAAAAGATATTGGTTATGAATTTTATTATTTGCATGTGCTGGTAACTAACAGACATTTTAGAGAAGCTTTACCAAGGCTGATATCCCAAGTCTTTTTATGTAAACAACAGTGCTTGGTGAATATATATTGAGAAGGCCATATGGCATCCTTGCAATATTAATGGCTCTGACATATTTCTCATGAACGTATTCTACTGTTCCTCTCAAACCTTTGCGCAAAACAAGGTAGCATGAACAGGCCTGATCTACAGGGCATAAACATACCAATTCAATTCAATTTTTGACACAGGTTGCCTTTCATGATAGGGCCAAATGATGTTAGCAAATTGGGTAGAAAACTGTAGCCCTGGGGTGGCAGCCAGGGAATGGTACTTGCAGAAAAATAGATGCGTGCTAGCCCTTTAGAACTCATCAAATACAGGAAAGAAGGGATCTTGAACATGGGCAAAATGTGAATTCAGAATACGTTCTCAAACTGTAACACAATTGCATTCGCTGTCCCTATATTAACCTCACTAGATGGAAAGTCAAAATGCATATACGAGAGCATGTAAGCATCTTTAAGAATAAAAAACTTATGACCAAATTAGTGCAAACTTCACACAGATCAGCAAGTTCAAATGGACTGTTTTAGTACAAGTCAATCTCAGGCTAAAAACAGCAGAAACAATTCTACATAGAACAAAAGTTAAATGCATCTTTTCTGAAGCTACTGATTGGCAAAGTCTGAATGATTTAATCGAATGGGACTACATATCCAATAAATGAGTCCACTCATCTGCTTAGTCCATGATGTTACATTTTGGTTTGTTAATTTCAACTCTGACTTTTCATTTCCACCATAGCTTCTCTGCAGGTACCCTCCAGGTGTAATAGCTCCACTAAATATTTTCCTGCCGAATGTGTACATCTCCACATTTGTGAATAAAAAGACACATTGATACTCAAACATTTTTTATTGACTTTTGTGGGTCGTGTTTTTTGAGTATTTCTTTTTCATTATCCTTATTGGCTATACTTGTGAGATGCACAAGTAAAACATGACTATTCCAAGATGGCGCAGTTAGTACAACGCCGCACATGAAGACATCACCCAAACGCCACCACACACAGGGTAAGGGCAACTGATTAAATAGATTGCTGCTCTCCCGGTGATGTCCAAATCCTCAGGTCTTCCTCTTTTTGAGCCTTAGAATCCCGGACAGCTTCCACAATGCAGGCCACCAAAGGGATTTCGCTCTGTGCCTGATTCCAAGCTTGGGATTACGGCACGCCGGTGAGAACGCATTGGCGTTCCATCTATAATAAATTATGGCATAATGATAAGTTCTGTCTTTATTATTTTCCCCACCATTTCCTAACGTAGAGTGAAGGACTACTGAGATACATTTAGATAAAATACACACTCAGGGGTCGATTAGGATGGCGGACGGACCTGCGTCCATCCCCCACCCCAGAGTAGGAGGGACCGTCCGCAGGGGCAGCGGCGGTCCCTCCTGTGCAATTAGGATGTGACCGCCACCCTGGCGGTCACATCCTGTATTTTTAACATTGCGGCGGGTGCTGCTTCAAGCAGCACCCGCCGCAAGGTTAAAAATGAAAGCAGTGCATTTGCATGCACAAAGCGGCAGGCACCTCGAGGTGCCTGCCGCTTCGTGCACGCAAATGCAGGGGGGTACCATAGGTACCCCCCATGTGCACCCCCCTTCACCCCTGGGGGCCGGCAACGGGCCCCCAAACAAAAGTCTGTATGCCTTTTCACGGCGGAAATGCCGCCGTGGAAAGGCATAGAAATGCTGACATCCTAATATGCCTGGCGGTGTCTGATTGACACCGCCAGACATGTTAGAGCTTTTCCGCCGCGGTCGGAAAGCGACCGCGGCGGAAAAGCTGCGGACGGTCTTCCTGACCCCCCAGCCATCCTAATCTGGCGGGGGGTCTGTGAAGGCTCCGCAGCGGTTTTTCTGCATCCTCCGGGCCGGCGGACTCTTCCGCCGGCCCGGAGGATGCGGAAAAACCGCTATCCTAATGAGGGCCTCAGTGTGGAGTGTTTAAATATAAGATAGGGTTAAGGGCAGAGATACCTCTGAGAAATTTAGTGTTTATGTACTTGGCATAAGAAATAAACAAGCAATTAATAGCGACATCAATAGCATTCATTAATTTTTTCAGTAAATTCTACCAGAGGCAGATTTATTTTGTTGCATTCTGAACCTGGTGTGAGATTCCCTCACTGGGTTTGGGTAATTGCATACCTGCTATCTAGTTACACGAGACTGGTGTGTGTATATGTTTGAGGATCACCAGTAAGGACTCTTGCCCTCTCTTTTTACAGATGCTGCTGGAATGCACCTCCAATAAGCTGGTTTGTCCTTTATTGGTTCTGGTGAAATTGACATAAGTTTTATGATGTACTTTTTATGATTCTGCTAAGTGCTAATCGAATAAAAGTTCTGAAACGAAACGACATAAGTTGTGTTGGCAATTGAACATGTTGACCTTCACTAGTACAGGTCCTAGTAAGTCCTGAATCCTTTAACACATTGAAGGGGCGCAATGCAGATCAAAAAGGGATAGGCATAACCCTAATCTATTTTTAGTAGAGGTTTGCGAAATTTGCAAATTTAGCACTATATTTTAGCTCGAAATGCGCCCTTGCATCATTTTTGGATTAAAAGAAGTATTTTGCAGTAAAAAACACATGGAAGGAGAAACACAATTGACGCATGGGACAGCTGTTCGTGTTATTCTTTTACCATCAGTAAATTTGTACTACGAATGGTGTTTAATTGCATGGCATAATTTGATACATTTGCATATCAAGGGTAATGCAAATTCCTTAAATTACACAAATTACACCAGTGTGTTTTTTAATATAAGTGAGGACACACACCATAGTCCAGCTAATATCTGACCTCCTGAATATGTTGTAACATTTAATAGGGTGGTCAGTAAGCTGGGGTCATCAATCCTAAAACAGCTACCTTGCCCCATGGTACTCGCAGTAATCATGGGGCTGGTTGGACCTCCAGTATGAGTGAGCAGCAGGGACACAGTCCCACCTGCATCTGTTGTCCCTGTGTTTCCCCTTTTATGTGTCTCCTCATAATCAAGGCAGCTGCAAAATAGGGGCTGATTTGTCTAAAAACTACTTCTACCGCTGGCTGGTTTTGGAAGGTTTACAATTAGCGACCTCCATGCAGTGACAAAGATGTCCAAGGCACAGCTAGCTAGGACTTTTCCTAGCAGAATTTTAAAGGGCTAAGACTTATCTATAATGTGTGAAGGGAGTGATCCTGTCCTGGTATTGTAAAGACAAGTATGAGTGCCATAGACATGCTGGCAGCATGGATACAGAGCAGAGGATCTGAGTGGGACCTGGGTTGGTGAGTGGGAGGGCTACGGTGGGTTTTGGCAAGTTTAAAAAAACGAAAACAAAAATGCAATATATAGGCATCATACACACGGCTCACCGGCAACAGATACGTGGCTTAAAGATACAAGAAATACACAGAAAACTCACACAGCTTCTCTGGCTGAATTTCAATTGGAAATGGGAAGGTGTGACCAGAAGCGAAACATAGGCAAAGCCAATGGATCATGAGTTGGCAAGTCTGCAATTCTTCTATGCACTAGACTTTAAAAGTGCAAAATAACTAAACATGTAGTAACAATTTTAAAAGTAGCAATGTCTAAAGGTGGCAATCAAGTAAATCAAAACTAACCTATTTAAAAAATGACACATTGGAAAATAAATAAAAGCAGTTAAATGAAAGAATAAATACAAGCAGAGATTGGCTTACCAGTCCTAGCACTGAAGCAGACTACTCTGTAGGCGTGTTTGGACATGTGTCAGAGCAAAATTGCTGAAGTAGGCTGACCCATTGGTCAGTGCTGATTGCTGTGGGGGGCAGAAGCAAATTGTGGACTACAGACTACAGTTAAGTAGACTAATAAGTGAAGAGTTTTACTGAAAGCCCATGTAAGTATGTATACATGCATGTATTTTTCGATGCATTGTTTGTAAGATATGAGGCTGGCTATATTCTTAAAGTTGCCCCTGTAATGGGCAAAATCTTTAATTATCCCACTCACGGATACCACACACCCGCACCCCACAGAATTCCCTTTGGAATGGCAAACGAACCCAGTAAAATATTTAGGGGTTTGGTACCATCGTGATCCGGAAATCGTGATTAGGACTAACTATGGTAGAGCGATAACCTCCCTAAAAGAAAAAATCAGTCGCTGGATCCAACTGCCTTTATCTTTGGCGGATAGACTGGCCATAGTAAAAATGGTAATATTACCAAAGTTCCTCTACCTTTTTAATAATATTCCAATCCCTACCCCATTAGAAGTTTTTCGTCGGCTGTTATCATTAGTGATTAAATTGATCTGGGCCGGTAAGCAAGCCCGCATAGAACTGCGAGCTTTAACACTTCCATATTCCAGAGGAGGTTTCAAGGTGCCTGATTTTTTGCTGTATTACTTGTGTGCACAGGCGCAATACACTACTTACTGGTACCATCAGATCCCATATTTAACACATACCACTATAGAAGAAGGGGACGCATTACAAATACCACCGACCGCGATCATCACTCACCGAAGGCAGCCATTACACTCCAAAGACATTAACACTATAGGCGCTACAAATGCGGCCTGGAACAAGTTGGGTAGTTTGGCGCGTCAACTGCCTTTATATGCCCCTGCATTGCCACTACATCACCACCCTGCTCTCTCTGTCACTGGTGAAGAGGTAGGCATGGGACTGTTACAGCAGGTGGGTATTGACAATCTGGGGGATCTTTACCAAAATGGGATATTTAAAACACCACAGGACCTGGCATATGTTAGCAACCAAACACTACTGTTTCGCTTCACATAGCACAGACTTCAAGGGGCGATCAACAAATTATTTCTGTAGTAGGGGATCTCTGTGTATAGTCATAATCTAGTGAATAGTCCCACCCATGTGCGTGGACCCCGGAGCAATCAAAAATAATCTCTTACAGTGTCAAAAAATGCAGAAATGCATAGACACTTAAGAGAGAATTTAAAGACAGATAATGCAGCCAAAAAAGGCTACACTGTCCAGTACTTCAACTAGAAATTCCACCACAAAATCCACAAAACAGCAAAGCCTGTACAGATTTCCCCTGCTTAACAGCAAAATCCCTCAGGAATGATAGAGAGAAGAACCTGGACAGACAAGCCCCATAGGCTGCCATTATGTGGCTTAAATAGGATACTGTGCCTTTAAGGAACCTTCCAGAACCTTCTCCCAGTATCCCAGAATGCATAGCAGGTCCAACTTAGTTTCAGTTCTTTTTTCCGGGTCCTGCAAGCTGGACCCTGGAGCATTGAGCTCTCCCTTTTCAAGGGTTTTGTTGGTGTTTTTACACTAAATTCGACTTTTGGTGCTTTTAAAGTACTTTAGTGACTTTCTTCTTGGGTTCCTGCACTTCTTTATTGTCCATAATGCCAGCATTATTTGACAAATGCCCGGAGTGCTCCAGGAAGAAGGCCAAGTCAGACCCCCATGAGGTCTGTATCCTCTGCCTTCCCTCTTCCCACATCCCTGAGGACTGTGTGATCTGTAGAGGCTTCTCTGGAAGGACCCTGAAGGACAGGAGAAAAATCAGACTTCAGGGACTTGAAGAAAGAAGATTAAAGGCACGAGGTGGGTCAGGAGGGGCTCCTTCTGCCCATGCTGAGGCCTCTGGGGGTCTCCCCAGGGGCAGGAAGTCCAGCCCGCGCCCAAGATCTCCGTCTGGGTCAGTTGCGATGACCACGACGTCGAGAGGGAGGTCCACGGCCAGTTCCCGGTCTCCCCAGGGCTCTGGGTTGAGAAAACGTCGCCCGTCGACGTCGAGGGACGTGTTCCGGCCGCCGTCGAAGCCGGTGTCGATCTCCTCGTCGTCGCCGTCGGCGTCGAGTGGTCGACATCGGAGGACCCGGCATCGGCGCTCGCCGTCGAGGCGACACCGCCGTTCGCCGTCAAGGACATCGTCGTCGAGGGGATCCTCGTTGTCGAGACCGCCGTCGAGACGGGAGAAGTCTCCGGCGCTGAAGACGTCGACGTCGAGACATTCAACGTCTAGACGTTCCAAGAGGTCGACGTCGAGACGATCCAAGAGGTCGACGTCGAGACGTACGAAGAGGTCGAGGTCGCCGTCGAGGCACCATCGCCCGTCGTCGAGATTCCGTGGCTCGTCCATCTGGTCGGGGTCGACGTCGAGACGTCGACACCGTTCGACGTCGAGGAGTGAGAAACGGTCGACGCCGAAGGGCCGCTCGACGTCTAGGGACCCAGGCTCGCCGTCTGGGCACCGATCTTCGGCGTCTGGAGGTCGAAAAGACAGGCCCAGGACTGTGGGGGGCTCCCCACAATCCGGACAGGATGATGGCTCGCCGGGAACGGCGTATTCCGAGGTATATACCCCGAAGAAGCCTTCAGCGCCTCCTTCTCTGCCTCCTTTACCAAGGGGTCCGCCTCCGAAGGCTCCGACCCCCCCTCCATTACCTGCTCGACCGGCTCCGCAGGCCCCGCTTCCAGTGACTCCCCCACCCCCGGTTCCACCGCGGGCGGTGTCGATGCCCAAGTTTCCGACGCCGCCGAAGAGGACTCCTAAATCGAAGCCGAAGCCTAGGACTCCGGAACCGGGGAGGCCGGTGGACCGTCCCAGGCCCAAGAGATCGAGGTCTCGCTCGGGGAGACGGGACAAGTCTAGGAGTGGACGCGGATCTTCATCGAGATCCAGGCATCGCCATAGGAGGCGTCGGTCCAGGTCTCGCTCATCTGGGACCCGTTCTTACTCGCCCACGCTGTCTGATTCGCCGGAGACTAGGGTGTCCCCGATAGACGATATCGGCACATTCCAAGAGGTTCTCCTGCGCGGAGCGGCGAAGTTGGGGATCAAAGTTGAAGCGCCTACACCTTCGACTTCTGTCATCTTTGAGACGTTACACAAGAAACACATGTCTCGCCCCCTACTGCCTTTGGTGCCAGGGCTCCTCGAGCCGGCTGAACAGCTTTTCCTGACGCCGGCGGTTGTGAAGTCTGCGCCTTCCAGGCTCCTCAAGAAATACAGAGCTCCGGACTCGGACCCAGCCTTCTTGAGAAAGGACCCGGCGCCGGATTCGGTCATTGTGACGGCGGCCCGGAAGCTTCATGCCACCTCCCCTGCATCCACGGTGCCTCCGGACAAGGAGAGCCGCTGGATCGACTCTGCTGGGCGAAAAGCGTGTGGTACATCCTCCTCGTCAATGAAGGCTGCCAGTGACTCGGCGTTGTTGGGACGATACGACCGTGCACTGTGGGACTCAATGGAGCAGTTTGCGGACCTCGTTCCTCGAGACCGCAAAGAGGACTTCATGGAGATCGTCCAGGAGGGGATGCTGGTCTCTAACCAGGCCATTAGCGCCGCGGCGGATATCTCCTTGCTGTCTGCGCACGGATACTGCCACGGGATTAACCAGAGGCTCCATGCTTGGCTCCGGTTGACGTCTCTTAAGCCAGAAGCACAACAGCGTGTGGCGAATCTCCCGTTTTCCGGAGATACACTCTTCGGAAAACACGCGGATGACGAGATGGCCAGGATGAAGGCCGAGGCAGAGACCCTGACGGCGGTGGGCTTGGAGAAGCCCAAAGAGAAGAAACCCTACCGCCAGTTCCAACGGCGGTTCGGGTCGCAGGGTCGTGGAAGGGGGCAGTCTGCCGGACAACATCAGCAGCAGCCACAGCAGCAGCAGTACAGGAGGCCCTTCCAGAAACGCCAGGGGGGTAGAGGTAGACAGCAGTCCTCTACCGCTTCCAAGGGCCCGGCCGGGTCTCGACCCTGAGCAGTTACTTCCCCCTCGTCCGTTACCCGCTCCGGTGGGGGGAAGCGTTCAATTTTTTCTGGCAGAGTGGAGAAAAATTACTCAGGACAAGTGGGTGCTGAATATTGTTTGCAATGGATACAGTCTGCGTTTCACCAGCCCTCCCCCATCGATTCCTCCCGTCAGCTCGCAGTATCAACTGCGCGAGCTTCAGGCGGAGGCAGACATTCTGCTAAGGAAAAGGGCGATAGAAGACGTACCTCTGTCTCAAAGAGGAAGAGGTCTTTACTCTCGGTTCTTTCTTGTCCGCAAGAAGGACAAAAACGAGTTCAGGCCCATTCTGGATTTGCGACAGGCAAACAAGTGGATTCGCAGGGAAAAGTTTCGCATGCTGTCGTTGCATCAGATCTACCCTCAGTTGCAACGAGGAGATTGGATGTGTGCCATAGATCTACAGGACGCTTACTTCCACGTGCCGATTGCATGCAAACACAGGAAGTTTCTGCGCTTTCAAGTCGGCACCAATCACTATCAGTACACGGTGCTGCCCTTCGGGCTGAAGTCTGCACCCAGGACATTCTCGAAATGTATGGCAGTGGTAGCGGCACACCTGCGGAAGAACAAGATGTTTGTCTACCCGTACCTGGACGATTGGTTGATCAAGGCCTCCTCCTTCTCGGAAGCTCAAGCACACTTCCAGAAGACGTGCGTTCTCTTGAACAAGCTGGGGTTGCACATCAACATGTCCAAGTCGGTCCCGATTCCGGTCCAGCGCATCCAGTACTTGGGAGCCTCCATCAATACGCTGTCAGCAAGCGTGTCTCCTTCGGAAGAGCGACGTTTATCACTCCTTCGGAAGGCTCAGGCTCTCATGTCTACTCCATCCACGACAGTGAGGACGGTGTCTTCTCTGCTGGGATCGATGGCCTCGTGTATCTTCCTGACGCCACATGCGCGGCTGCACATGAGACCGCTGCAGGAGTGCTTGGAGGATCAATGGGACCAGAGGAGAGGATCTTGGGACGACAAGATACGACTGTCTCTGCATGCTCTTCAGTCTCTGAAGTGGTGGTGCTCGAAGGAGAATCTCCTCAGAGGGGTTCCCTTCCACAAGGACATTCCCACACAGACTATCGTGACGGATGCTTCTCTCCAGGGCTGGGGAGCGCACTCCGGAGACCTACAAATTCAAGGGACGTGGTCCCAGATGGAGTCCACGTACCACATCAATTTCCTGGAACTCAGGGCTGTGCACTTGGCACTGAAGGCTTTTCACCCGTCCTTTCAGACCAACTCTCTGCTTGTTCAGACAGACAACACGGCAACAATGTATTACCTCAACAAGCAGGGGGGCTCGAGATCGCGTACTCTGTCGCAGGAGGCGCAAACGATCTGGCACTGGCTTCTGGCTCGAGGACTGTCGATAACGGCCACCCATCTGCCAGGTGTGCAGAATGTTCAGGCAGACGAACTGAGCAGACTCATTCAGGAAAACCACGAATGGATCATAAACGACGAAGTACTAGGAGAAGTCTTCGCAAGGTGGGGTACTCCAGACGTGGATCTGTTCGCCACCGCCGAAAACAGCAAATGCCGAGGCTTCGCCTCCAGGTACTACCAGCCGGGGACGCTGGGGAACGCGTTATGGATCAACTGGTCAAACAGCTTTCTGTACGCTTTTCCACCAATTCCCCTGATTCCGGCGGTTCTCATCAAGCTGTCCCAATCCAGGGCGAGAATGATTCTGATTGCCCCGGAATGGCCCAGACAGTGGTGGTTCACGGACCTACTTCACCGCTCTCTCCTTCCTCACATGAAGCTGCCGTGCAGGCCGGACCTTCTCACGAAGTTCGTGGGGCGGATGGTTCACCCCAACCTCTCGTCTTTGAGTTTGGCGGCATGGCTCCTGAAATAGTGCAATATGGCCATCTGAATCTCCCAGAGGATTATATGGACATACTGAAGGAGGCTAAGCGACCTTCCACTAGGACTTCTTATGCTTACAAGTGGAAGAGGTTTTGCATCTGGTGCAAGTCTAAGAACTATGACCCTACGACATGCAAGGAAGATGTCATCCTTCCATATCTGCTACATCTGGCGCAGTCGGGCCTTAATGTCCATTCCATTAAGGTTCATCTGGCTGCTTTGACTGCCTACAGGAAAGGCCCTTCACAGACTTCCTTCTTCCAGATCCCTGTGATCAAAGATTTTTTGGAAGGCTTGAAGAAAGTGTTCCCTCCTGTCAGGCTTCCTTCGCCTTCGTGGGACTTGAATGTGGTGCTGTCCAGATTGATGAAGGAGCCTTTTGAACCCATTCATAAGGCTTCGTTACAGCACCTGTCCTGGAAGGCGGCGTTCCTCGTGGCCATTACATCGGCCCGCAGGGTGAGTGAGATTCAGGCGTTGTGTTGCTAAGAACCTTATACTGTATTTCATGCTGCTAAGGATGTTATGCGTACTCACCCTAAATTTCTTCCCAAGGTTGTTTCTGATTTTCATATCAATCAGACTATCACTTTGCCTACGTTCTTTCAGAATCCGTCATCTCCAGCGGAAAGGTCTTTACATTCCCTGGATGTGAGGAGGGTGCTGAAGTTTTATCTTGATAAGACTAAAGATATTCGTAGGTCAGACCAATTGTTCGTTAATTATGGCTCAGTCAGGACAGGTCTTGCTACCTCTAAACAGTCCATCTCGAGGTGGATTGTGTCCTGCATACAATTGTGTTACTGCAAAGCTAATAAGACCTTAGGGGGTAAACCTAAGGCTCATTCCACCAGAGGCAAAGCTGCCACGACAGCTATGCTTCGTAATGTTCCCTTTGCAGAGATCTGCAAGGCGGCCACTTGGAAGTCGGTCCATACCTTAGCTAAGCATTACTGCCTGGACACTGATGCCAGGGCAGACGCTCATGTTGGGCAGGCTTCGCTGCGGAATTTGTTCGCACAATAGTGGCGTAATTTCATATTCTCCACCGCCGCTTGATGTGGGGATGGGCTTGCCATTCTATTCACTAGATTATGACTATACACAGAGATCCCCTACTACAGAAGGAGTAGTTTCTGTCCTGTAACTCCAGTTCTGTAGTAGGGGTATCTCTGTTATAGTCATAAGCGCCCTCCCTCCTCCCCGGTGGAGATTTGTTCAGGTACATAATGCTACAGGTCTGGCGTTTTTTACGCCTTCAAAAAGAACTGAAACTAAGTTGGACCTGCTATGCATTCTGGGATACTGGGAGAAGGTTCTGGAAGGTTCCTTAAAGGCACAGTATCCTATTTAAGCCACATAATGGCAGCCTATGGGGCTTGTCTGTCCAGGTTCTTCTCTCTATCATTCCTGAGGGATTTTGCTGTTAAGCAGGGGAAATCTGTACAGGCTTTGCTGTTTTGTGGATTTTGTGGTGGAATTTCTAGTTGAAGTACTGGACAGTGTAGCCTTTTTTGGCTGCATTATCTGTCTTTAAATTCTCTCTTAAGTGTCTATGCATTTCTGCATTTTTTGACACTGTAAGAGATTATTTTTGATTGCTCCGGGGTCCACGCACATGGGCGGGACTATTCACTAGATTATGACTATAACAGAGATACCCCTACTACAGAACTGGAGTTACAGGACAGAAACTACTCCATCCCACTTATCCAGCGGAGCCCCCACAATTAAACACGCTACAACTGATAATGTATTCCCCTAATGACAAACACTTAGTATCGCGGTTGTACAATACAGCACAAGAGGAAATTGCCAGCACTACAAGTAGAGCGCTTGTGAGATGGAACGAAGTGTTGGATGTTTCCCTCACGGATGAAGAATGGCAGGTAGCTTGTTCCCTTACCGAAATGTTGACGCCCAACGGCAATTTGAGTATACTGCATTTCAAGTACCTACATCAAACTTATTATACCCCAGCTAGGCTTTATAAATATGGCTTTCGTCAAAATGCTGGTTGTAAACGTTGTGGAATTGTCACGGCTGACTTTATACATCTTGCATGGCACTGTCCATATGTGCAGGTATATTGGGAAACGGTTACTAAACTATTGGGTGAGATGGTGGGTATTGAAATCGCTTGTACTGTTCGCACCTGCTTACTGGGACTTCTGAGAACTGTACGTGCAACTGAGCGAAAGTTTTATATGGTTGCTTTGCTCCTTGCCAAGCGCAGGGTTTCGCTGTGTTGGGACAGTAGAGATGCACCTCAAATTAAACAATGGCTCCGTGACATGGTATACTGTCAGGAAACATTAAAAACGTATGAAGAAGAACTCGCTGCCGGATCATGGCCAAGAAACTACTGGAAATATTTTATTGCATATTTACTTACGAATCCGATTACTTAAAAGTGTTCACCAACTGTGTGCATCACTTTTTCCACAATGTGTGGTGCTCTATATGCTCTCTGTTGTTGTATACTTCTTGTACCGGGATGACGGATGCTGTAGTGCAATAGTCCGTAATTTTAATTACTGTTGACATGTTATGTCTTTGAAAATGACAATAAAAACAACTTAAAAAAAAAAAAAGTTGCCCCTAAGCCTGACATAAAAAGGATAAGGGTGGAAGAAAAACTCCTGACATAATAAAGTGCTAACCCATCAGATCTAACACTTAAGTGGCCGTCTATTTAGCCAGATGTGCACATGTGATCAGCAAAATATTGTCAGTCATTGTGCCAAAAGTCAATGGCAGAAGTGGACTGACCCATTACCCCAAGCTATTGACTACAGTTGCCTGAAGCAAAATGTCATAAGCACTTTAACAGACCAACGGATGAAGGCGTCTGACACAATACACCGTTATGTGTACATGCCTGTACATCATCAGTGGCTCCTCAGCTATGGTGGAGGAGCATCGCCCCCCGCCAGCTGCCTCAAAATGGCAGTAAAGGAAAAATAAAATGATAATATGCACATTTTGCTATTGTTTTATTTTTCCTTTCCTGCCGAGTCTTTTGGGGCTTGTCCATGGGGATGATAGGCTGCAGGAGGAGTGGGTAGTGCATTGTGATCAGTGCGCATGACGGTTTGACCAGTCTACCCCACCCCTGTCCAATCCTCAACAACAGCAGCCGCTACCGCTGTACATGTTTTTATTATGAATGTTTTTGAAAGCTGGAGAGCTGACTCTGGGCCACACTTAAATGTAAATTGATACTTGTATAGCGCACTACTCACCCGCAAGGGTCTCAAGGCGCTTGTACGAATACCGCTGTGGAACCCATCCTGGCACTCCTGGGCACCCCCAAGGTGGAGGCCAGGCATCCTTAGCGTTGTGGGGGCCGTTGTGGAGATTAAGCAAGCTATTGCCCAGAGTTGCAGAGTGGGACCCATGATTAGAATAGGCACCGAGGCGAGAATTATCAGGTCCGAGCTAGACCTCTGCATCGGGGTCTGCCGCTCTAACCATTGAGCCACACTTCTCCACTAAAAATCTGCCACAAAAATGTTATATTGTTCTAACGCCCCTTCATTATGTTGGAGGAGCTTGCGACCGTCGGGCTGAAAATGAGTGCCCGGACAGCAGAGTGTAGGAGCACTAAAGAATTAGCAGCTGGGCCTGGCAGTACCAAAAAGGGAGGGTGAACAGGAAAGGTAAGTACAGTTGTCCAGCCTCCCATCACCCATTGGAAGTAAAAAGAAAAGAAATAGTAGGGGGTACAGGAGTAGTACTGTGGTAAATAAATAAATAATACCCTATTTTTGACTAGGCTTATAGCATAACAGATAGCTCAATAAAAATAAGAGTCAAGATTCGAGGTAGTAGGAGTTTCTGCAGGTTTATTACAGCATAAGGACAGGATCAGGACAACCTGCATAGGATGACCCAGCAGCTGCTGGGGCTAGGTCTGGGATGAGCGCGCTAACTTTTAATAACAATACATCAACTTATATACATAGCGCAAACACATAGCATTACATTGCAGTAGGCGTAGCAGTGGGTGGAGCAGAAGGCGTGACGCGTAGCAGTCGCGAGAGATAACAGTAAAAGTAGGTGTAACTGGGAGTATACATAGACATGTGATGCAAACGTAACAGAATATGTCATGAATGGGCGGAAACATAGGAGGGGGCTACCTAAGGAGCCGGGACCTCTAACCTAATGGTGCGCGAAAACTGGCAATGACGTGTTACTAGGAGAAGCTGGGGGCTACGAACTCTGTGCTAGGAGCAGAGACTAGAGTCTGGAGGGTCGGAGCGACATGTACCTAAACCCTATCTGGTATCTGATGTTTAGGGAACATGTTGATATAAACTAGAAGTCATGAGGGGAAAAGCTAACTTGATTCTAAGACTCTAAGACTGGACCATGCATTATTCTTCATGTAGTGCGTGATGAAGAATACTAAATGACCATTAAATACAGTATTTCTCTAACATGGAGACGAGAAGGCTAGACAATGACGAAAACTATTGATGCAGTTCAGTAGCTCAGGAATGCAGAGAAGGAGGACTGAACTGATAGCTGGAATCATAACATATTTTTGGCAGACTCAGAGGCAGAGCCGAGCTGCACCGGGCACTGCGAGGCAGGACGTAAGTGAAAGGTCGAGGATACAGGTGGGGGCTGTACTGCTCCTCAGCGAGGCTTTCAGGAGACAGGAGCTGAATCTGATGTCCGGGCCCTTTTGAGGCCTGGAAACGGGGACTTTATAATGGAATAACGTGCACACTGGGAAACGTGGCAACATAACTTTACATAGGCCTGATATTCGTAGTATTCACGAGGACTGGAAACTAACATACCAGAGGTGGACACAACTGGAATTGCGTCATTAATCGGGCATGGGGAATAACATATGCATATTGGTCATGCACACATAACATATGATGGATGAGGCGTAGGGACACAGAACATGGCAAAATTTACTTTTCCACATTACCTCCTTGTCACTACGTTTCCATCAGGAAACATCAATTTTCATGATACCGTCTATCATTTCATACAGTACCATTTGCTCGTCTCGAATTATCCTGGAACGGGACTTAGAACGGGGCTTGGGACTAGGAATACAAGAGGTAGCACACATGCTGCAAATCGCAGGGCCACATTGTATACAGAGGCAGCAGCTAAATATGATCGCTACTGCTATACTTAGAAAGGACAGGACTTTCCATCCCCAGGCGGAAATTATATTCCAGAACCAACCGGACCATGTCCAGGTGCCTGGATCTTGGTGTAACAGATGGGCAATTTTATGGAGTCTGGTTATAGCTGAATAAACAGACGGCGCGTTATTTGGAATGAAAATGCAGCAACTAGATCCGATGACTCTACAGGCCCCGCCCCTATCGGCCAGTATGACGTCAAGGACGAGACGATTTTGCAAAACGACAAATCTCATAGCAGATTGTTCTTCGGTTAGGTTACCTAGAGCAGAGGCAGTCTCATTTACTACAGCTTCAAGGGTTCTTGTTAACCTACGGATCAGTTTACTATTCTGGACAGGTCCTACAAAGAAGAAGAAGCCTTTATTGAAATCTGTATACTGTTCTAGAGTAGTTTCAGTATAATCGACAATTGGGGACTCCCTTCTATGTCTAATGTGTACTAGATGTGTGTTTCTGTGATAATCAGATGGGGCTAGGAAAACAGGTGGCAGTAGGAAAGCAATGTAACAGGTTCCCTCCCAATCGAGGGGCAGACGGACATATGCAGTTTGACCACAAATAAAATAAGAATGGCGTGAAGCTTTAAAAATAGATTTCCTACTGTTACTATACTCGATAACAGTAGTACATTCACTATGTCCTACGTGTACAGAACCGTAATTGCGGACACATAATTCGCCTTTGACAGGTAGTACTGAAATAGCAGGTAAGTCTAGAGTAGTATCAGACTGAACATTCAGGACCATGAAATTCGACGAATAATTACCTAAATTATAAACTTCATTTTCTAGATCTAAACCTGTTCTGTGGGGGAGACCTTGCTTGTCTGGAAAACATGTACTGTTAAGAAAAGACATATCTGTTAAGGATGACGTTAACGTGGACCATGCTCCACACGAACCATTGTGTGAGAATGGATAAGGAAAGAGTGGCAGAACCCCCTTCGGTGTCTGGAAAGGGGGGAGTCGACCACACACCCAACAATTTGTGGCATTGCTGGTCTGGTGTGAATAATGTAACATACGGATGAAAGAATTGTTGCGCATAGCGAGGCGGTAAGAATATTCGTGAGGAGGCAGATCACTAAACGTGTGCTCTACTGTAGCATTAGCAGACATATTTACATGAGGAACTGGAAAATACAGATAGAACGCATAGCTGGTGCAGGAAATCATTATGCTGATGAATAATACGAAACTCAGAAAAACGATACATCTGATTGAATTTTGACTGACTCTCTCACTATGGGGGTCTATTTTATACATGTCAGAAACAGTCTAACCGTTTCACCTAGGGGAGGACTTATACAATCAAACTGACTGACTTATTTTACTAGACCTGAGCTTTAACTTATACTCCTGTTGCGGAGTTTTCTCTAACAAGGGAGGGGTTGTAATAATGTCTTGTGCGGGACAGTCCTTTAAAACAATGTCTTGGCAGTTTTTAGAATCTTGGGAATCCTTGGAAATGTTTTTGGAGACGGGTTTCAATCCATTGAAAAGTTTTAAATGAGAAAGATGGACCCACCCCTTCCTGCCTTCCAACTTGACGGCAGTACGGGTGGTCAAGAGGACCTGACGTGGCTCCTTCCAACGTGGTTCCAGCGGACTTGATCTGTCGAAATTCCGGACCATCACTAGGGAGCCTGGAACGATTTCATGTGGTGCCACCTCGGTATTGTCTGGAAAGGCGGCAGCAACCTGTGAACGACATGAGTTGAGGGCAGACATCAAGGAAGCTAGGTAATCTGTCAGCATATTACATGAAACATCGGTAATACTTCGGGGTCTAGGAGTACCCCACATGTTAGGGGGGCGGCCGAATACGACCTCGTACGGGGACAGACCTGATCTAGAATGTGCGACCATGCGCATATAAAACAAAGCGACTGGCAGAGCTACTAGCCAGTCCACACCTTTGTCTTTACAGACTTTTGCAATACGGATTTTCAGGGTCTGATTATGTCTCTCTACGAGACCGGCTGCTTCAGGATGGCGTACACAATGAAACTTCCACTGGTACCCTAACAAAAGGGAAACGTGCTTCATTAACTCTGAGGAGAATGGCTGACCGTTATCAGAATATACGACTCTAGGGAGTCCATACCTAGGGAAAAATTCACGAACCAACTGCTTGGCAGTGGTCGCGGCTGTGTAATCTGGGACTGGATATGCCTCTGTCCACCTGGACAAAGCGCATACAACTACAAGGACATACTTGAAACCTCGACATCGCTCCATCTGAATATAATCCATCTGGAGGACCTCAAAAGGGTGGTCAGGGGGCTGGAAACCACCTTGTTCCACCGGGACACTTTTACCTGGATTAAACTGACAACATATCATACAGGTACGGACTTTCTGTTTGGCTGCAGCTCGTAAATGCTTGTTGAACCAAATGTTCTGGATACTATCTAACATAGCTTTTTCTCCTAAATGTACTGGACTATGTGCGGTATTGATAATGACTTGAACCATAGAATCGGGGAGAAACCATGTGGCTCTACCCTTCGTTAACCATCCTTGATCTGTCTGGACCCCTCCTTGTTCAGACCATTTCTTGATTTCATCGGGAGTAGCGTGTAACTGGATATCTATGACATCCTGAGTAGGGTCCTTAACTGTCATGCATATAATCGGATCTGGAGTATGTGTCAGGTTAACTGGAATGTCTGGAGTCTGTGCTGTAAGCTTGGCTGTGCGGTCTGCTAGATCATTACCTTGAGAAGTAATGTCTGTAACTTTCGTATGTGCTTTGCATTTCATGATAGCAATAGATGTCGGTAAATGTATGGCATCTAACAGGGCTTGAATAAGGAGACCATGCTGAATCTTGGTTCCATGAGAAGTCATGAAACCTCTCTCCTGCCAGAGCACTCCGAAGTCGTGTACAACTCCGAATGCGTAACGTGAATCTGTGTAAACATTAACTTTCAGGTTCTTGGCATGTATACAGGCTTGTGTCAGAGCGACTAGCTCTGCTGCTTGAGCGGACAGGGTGTCAATACGGTGTGTCTCGATAACTTCAGTGTCAGTAGTCACTGCATACGCGGCGACTAGTTCTCCTGTACTAGTTCTCATACATGAACCATCCACATAAAGTGTCAGGTCGGGATCTGGTAACGGAATGTCTGTCAGGTCTTGTCTTGGCTTTGTCATAATGTTAACTACTTCCACACAGTCATGTGGGTCAGGGTTCAAACTGACTGATGGTAACAGTGTAGCAGGATTCAGGACGTTGCAGCGTCTGATTTCTATGTGTGGCTGGAACAGTGTCAATTCATAACCTGTTAAACGTGCAATTGTCAAGTGCTGAGTTTGTGTTCGGTTTAAAAGAACTTCTACTGAATGTGGGACTTGTACTGTCAGGGAATGTCCTAAAACTATGGAATCACTTTGTCTGATAGCTAGTGCTGTGGCTGCAACTGACTTGAGGCACGCAGGCAACGCCTGGGCGACTGGATCTAATGTGCTCGAAAAATAAGCACAGGGCTTGTATTGTCCTGCTTGATCTTGTGTAAGAACAGATAATGCTGTACCTTCGCGTTCAGTAACGAAAAGTGTAAAAGGCTTACTGTAGTTCGGTGTAGCTAGAACTGGAGCTTGACATAGGGCTTTCTTTAACTCGTTGAAACTAAGTGTATGGTCAGATGTCCAAGGGAGGACAGTCGATACGGCTGCCTCCTGTGTTGTTAACTGTATCAGTGGCTTGGCGAGAAAGGCATACTGGGGAATCCATTGTCTACAATAAGAAGTAAGGCCGATAAAGGCACGTACCTCCTTCTGGGTTCTGGGCTGGGGAAGACTCGCTATTAACTGGATACGGTCGGGTGTCAACTGCCTACCCCTCTTGGACAGCAAGTGTCCTAAGTATACCACTTGCTGGACACAGAATTGAAGCTTCGAAGGTGACACCTTGTGCCCCATCTCGGCTAGAAAATACAGGACTGTAAGTGATGCTCGCTCGCAAGCACGTTCAGAACGGGCTGTGATCAGTAGATCATCGACATACTGGAGCAGGGCAGTGTCAGTTGGCATGTGAATGTTGTCTAGTTGTCTCTTAAGTGCTTGACTGTAAATACTAGGACTTTCTGTGAAACCTTGAGGAGCGCGTGTAAACATATAGCTCCTTCCATTTAAACAAAATCCGAAAAGAAACTGGCTGTCTGGATGAATCGGAACACTGAAAAATGCATTTTTGAGGTCTATGACAGTGAAAAACATGGCTTCGGAATCAATGGCAGTTAACAGGGAAGAAATATCTGGGACAACTGGGTACTGAGGAATAATACATTTATTAAGCTCTCGTAAATCAATCACTAATCGATATACTGGGGGTGCATTTGGATCAGTACGTTTCATGACTGGAATGATCGGAGAATTACATACATTGGAGTCAGTTTCTACAACTACTCCTTGAGCCATGAGCTCATCAATAATTTTGGATAAGGCTGCTACAGCCTCAGGTGGCAATCTGTACTGTCTGATTCGGGGTAACACTACACCTGGTTTGAGAGTCACACGATGGGGTGTGATTTGCATGTAACCTACATCAGTTGGACCTCGCGCCCATAAATGCTGCGGAACATTAGACAATCTTGAATCAAAATCTCGTAATACATAGTGACCCTTAAAGTCACGTAGGAACAGACGTATTCCCTCTGGGGAACAGCAAATAACTGCACCTAATTCTTTCAGTGTCTTAATGCCTAACAGATTTTCTGGACATGACTTAGTAAGTAACAGATCAGTAGTGCGGGACAATGGACCTACTTCTAGGGTAACTGGCTTTGATATCTCATTAACTATTGGCTTTCCTGAAAATCCAAGGGAAACATTTCTTGAGCCTGAGAGCGGAGCCCCTGGAACTTCGGCATGACTAATTGTGGTCCTACTTGCCCCTGTATCGATCAAAAACTTTCTGTCTTTCCCTAATACTTGACTGTGAACATAGGGACCTTCTTGGTCTACAGGTATCTCGATGAGAGGCAAGCCTACCTCCCTCTCTAGGCTGTTTCATGAATATGGCTGATACTCTGGATACTCGGACTGTGCATACTGGTACATCTGTGATGTGACGTGCTGTGTTGCAGCAATAGGCTGCGGTACTGGAACTGTCTGTTGTGCATTCTGTGGCTGAGGAATCTGTGAAACTTGTTCTTGTCTAGGCGGACGTGGTCTTTCTTTAGTCTTACCAGTAGCTATGTTATGTTTCAGAACTGCACACTCGTTTATAAAATGACCTGGCTGTTTACAATAATTGCAGTTCCCTTTAACGGGAGCTGCAGGATGATTGGCTTGATTTGGACCCCTCTTCTGACTGTCTTGAGGAACAGATTGTGCAACTAGCACTTTCATTTTCGTGTCTTTCATACGTTTTCTTTCGTGTTCTTGCTCTTCTCTGATTCTATTCTGGTGGTACTGGAGCATCTGGGACGGAGTATTTGCTTGCCAGGTGCTTTCGACTTTCAAAACTCGATTTTTAATTTGTGGACTTGAATTCTCGACTAATTTGGTAACGAAAAGGTGAGGGTATGACTCACTACTTGTCTTGAGACCACTGTTAATACTGAAACATTTCTCAAATCTAGAATAAAAATCACTAATATCTTCATCTTGTTTCTGTTTACAGGCTGAGATTGCATCCCAGTCTTCTTTTCTCGTTGTCAATAATCTGGGTAAAACTTGAATCAATAATTCTGGTAATTCTTTACATTTATCTCCAAGACCGGTACCTGGTACTCGTGCCTTGTCTTCAGCTTCTAGAGCTGTCCAATCGATCTTTTTCTCTCCCACCTCCCATTCTTTTTCCTTTAACTTTTCATACACCCCTGCGGGCAGCAGGACTTTTAACATTTTAATGATATCTGGGTAAGTGTATTCTCCCATACGGAGCATGTCTTTTAATTCTCTATGGAACCCTGCTGGATCCTTGTCATGACAGGGAATTAATTTCTTCATTTCAAGAAGTTCCATCTTTGAAATCGGAGTGTATACAAACACTCGTTGCATTTCGCCACCCGCCCCTTGGACTGGGTGGACTTCTCGTAACGGATTCTGTCTGTCTATGTAGAATGGCTTATTTTCTGGGGGTGAGACATGAACAAAATGCGGGTTCAGGAACGTTCTATATTTGTGGCGCTGTTCTAGAATGACACTAATTAAATCGGTACCTAGACCTCTCCATCTATACTGGAGTAACTCGTTCAGGATATCGTGTAACGGACCTGGATCAGAATGTTGACCCTCATACAAAGTAATGAGGTACTGGATCATATACATACCCACCAGTCGTTGCTCGGCTGGGGGCAGTTTCAGAAACATTTGTGCCACTATTTCGTCTGGAAAAGTGGTAGAATCAGTAATCCATCGGACTGCTGATCGGGCTAGTTCTTGTTCATGCATAGTACTTAACTCACTGTAACCGATTCGTGATTTCAGAATGTGATCGGTAGCTTGAAATACTTGTTCTAGAGAACCTTGTTCTGGTGCTGGATGATGAAAAATAGACTTGTGTTCCAGACGTAAATGGCGATCTGGAAATCTAGATTTTCCTACATACGCTATTCTGGCGGAATTCTCGTCCTCTTCTTCAGGATCAGAGATACTTTCTTTCTCGCTTACTTGTGCTGCTTTACGCTGTTCGTGTAACCTTATTATTTCTTTACGAATTTTCTTGTACATACTCTCCATGGCACCGACGGTCTTGTGCTTACCCTCGGCTATATTATCACTCCACCTTGTCAGGATTCTCATTTCGGCGGAATCTTTAGACGGGTAATCTTGTTCTCTTATTAGACAATTGATCAGGAACTTTAATATCATGAGCTGAATCTCGGCTTTCCTTTGAGACATAATCTCGCCAATACTTTCTGGATCATCCCCTGTACGGATGAAACGATATATTCTGTCTAGATCTTCTTTCATATTCGGTAAGGTGACTAGATACTCGGTCACCCTCCTTACACGTAAGGAATATAAAACCATATTATATTCGCCTGGGACTGGATCATAGACACATTCGTTAAGGGCTTGTCTGATTTCTGTGACAGACTTATTACTTTTAGGAGTACGCTGTGATGCTTGAGCATGTAATTCGAGTGCTGATAAACGTTTGTGTGGCGGTGGGGTTTGAGGAGTAGCTCCTCCTGCGGCCCCTAGACTGGAGTCGTCTACTGAGGCTCTACGTCCTGGCAGAGTGGGAAATGGAACTGTAGGCTGGACCGGGGGTACCGTAACAGGTACTCCGGTGTCTGGAGGAGCGGGAAGTGCCTGATTTGCAGGGACTGGCGGAGCGCGAACAGGATTTGCATATTCGGGGACTGTGTCGTCCAAATAGGACGAAATAAAAATATCAGCTGCGGTCGGTTTATGACGTAGCTTGGTCGGAACTAATGGTGGCGGGAAATTACTGGATGCCTCTGGGGTCGCTTTTGGCAAGCCCTCGGCAAGAAGAGGATACATACCCTTAATGAGGGCTTGCCTCTGTCTGTCTGACTGTTCGGCTTTGACTTGTTCACCTATCTCGATTAATTCTCTTTCTTGGGCTCGTTCTTGGGATTCTCTACTTAACTCTGACTTTCTGACTTCCTTTTCCGTTCTTTTATGAGCTTCCTTACGCCATAACTCGATGGCATATTTCTGTGACTGTCTGGCTTTCTTTTTCCATAATGCTTCTTCTACTCGCATGATACATTCGGCATCCCATGTACCCGATACGGGCCATCTATACTTTTCTTCTAACTGTTTGGTATACTCTACCCATAAATCTAGATACATTATGGCGCTTATGCCATGTTTCTGATACATAAAGTGACCTGGACTGTCCCTAGGCGGGACAGGAACTGCTTCCTCTAATAAACCCTTTCTAGTTTTTAACTGACGTAACTTGGAAAAGAGCGGCATTCTAAACTTGAATCGGAACACAATACAATACACGAAAAACAATAACAATTGGGAAAACAATTCAGGCATACCATGACATTGGAAATACATTAAACAATATCATAACATAACAGTTCGAACAGAATACTACCTGAAAATACTGAAAACAGAAACAGAACAGAATTCTCGAGAACGGAACAGACTAGAGTTACTGGATGCACTGCTGTAACAGTACGGAACATACCGGTCCCATAAAGGAACGCATCAAGACCCGTATCCACCTAGGTGAACACTTCGTTTGTGGGCTTGGGTACCACCAACCCACGGACCAGGAGTCAATTTAGACTGACCCTGTCTAGATACTACCCCAGCAATGGTACTCACCGGGCAGCACGGAACGGAAAGCCTCGGACGGGACTGGACTGCTATGACGACGGACTTCGGACTTCGGACTTCAGTTACGGGTGGGCCTCCGGATACCTCGGACCTTGGACTCTCGGCTTGGGCTCTGGTCGGGACTCGCCGCGTTCCTCCACCGTCTCGTTCGGATGCTGGACCGCCTCCTCCGTCTCCTCCGTGGGCCTGAGGGATACTTGAAGCAGAAATATCTGCACTTGGCCGGTATGGTTCCGTCACGGCTGCAGAGGGTCAGGGGGTCGGCGTGGCTTCACCGACGCGTGGGGAAAGGGCAAGTCCCTGTTCGGGCGCCATTATGTGGTAAATAAATAAATAATACCCTATTTTTGACTAGGCTTATAGCATAACAGATAGCTCAATAAAAATAAGAGTCAAGATTCGAGGTAGTAGGAGTTTCTGCAGGTTTATTACAGCATAAGGACAGGATCAGGACAACCTGCATAGGATGACCCAGCAGCTGCTGGGGCTAGGTCTGGGATGAGCGCGCTAACTTTTAATAACAATACATCAACTTATATACATAGCGCAAACACATAGCATTACATTGCAGTAGGCGTAGCAGTGGGTGGAGCAGAAGGCGTGACGCGTAGCAGTCGCGAGAGATAACAGTAAAAGTAGGTGTAACTGGGAGTATACATAGACATGTGATGCAAACGTAACAGAATATGTCATGAATGGGCGGAAACATAGGAGGGGGCTACCTAAGGAGCCGGGACCTCTAACCTAATGGTGCGCGAAAACTGGCAATGACGTGTTACTAGGAGAAGCTGGGGGCTACGAACTCTGTGCTAGGAGCAGAGACTAGAGTCTGGAGGGTCGGAGCGACATGTACCTAAACCCTATCTGGTATCTGATGTTTAGGGAACATGTTGATATAAACTAGAAGTCATGAGGGGAAAAGCTAACTTGATTCTAAGACTCTAAGACTGGACCATGCATTATTCTTCATGTAGTGCGTGATGAAGAATACTAAATGACCATTAAATACAGTATTTCTCTAACATGGAGACGAGAAGGCTAGACAATGACGAAAACTATTGATGCAGTTCAGTAGCTCAGGAATGCAGAGAAGGAGGACTGAACTGATAGCTGGAATCATAACATATTTTTGGCAGACTCAGAGGCAGAGCCGAGCTGCACCGGGCACTGCGAGGCAGGACGTAAGTGAAAGGTCGAGGATACAGGTGGGGGCTGTACTGCTCCTCAGCGAGGCTTTCAGGAGACAGGAGCTGAATCTGATGTCCGGGCCCTTTTGAGGCCTGGAAACGGGGACTTTATAATGGAATAACGTGCACACTGGGAAACGTGGCAACATAACTTTACATAGGCCTGATATTCGTAGTATTCACGAGGACTGGAAACTAACATACCAGAGGTGGACACAACTGGAATTGCGTCATTAATCGGGCATGGGGAATAACATATGCATATTGGTCATGCACACATAACATATGATGGATGAGGCGTAGGGACACAGAACATGGCAAAATTTACTTTTCCACAGTACTCGTAAAATACCCACAAATTCTGAATAGGAACGAGAAAAGGTGGGCTTTGTAGCAGACACGACACTTGTAATGCTGTCCAAAAGGTAATGACAAATTGAAATGTGGACAAAAAAGTACCATTTTGATATGGACCCGTGATGTGATCTAATTGTAACGCGCATTCGTAATGATGCAGCTAAACATCAGGCAAAGGGAATACTTGTTAGCCCAATAAAGTGGTCAACCGGAGGCTGAAACGCTACTCTGTCTTTTGCTAATTGCTGGAGAGACCGTTCGTCCCTTTTCTGACTTTACATTGGACATCAAAGTTAGCAGATATTTAGTTCTGCTAAAAAAAGAGGTATTGGGATTTAGTTGATTCTTCTTGCACTGATGTTATGGCGCCCGGCACTTTAACTTCCACCTTTTTAAATGTCAAAAGCTGTTTTTAGTTAGATATGTATATGGACGATGGTGAACCCCCCCAGGCGCGAGCACTTTACATCCAATTTAGGTTTGGAGTTCTAACATTAAATGTAATGAAAAATAGTTGGGCAAATGTTACTGTATCCCCTCTGAATGTATCCTTTCACTGTACCCCAGAGACTATAGAACTTTTTTTTATTTATCCCGCCTATGTAAACTCAAGAAAAACATGGATTATCCCGGCCTGCCGACTGCTTTCTTTTTCACACCCCTCTGATGCTCTAGGCATATTTAGGTCAGATACAACAAGGTGGCTTGTCTATACAATAGTAAGAAACCTGCTTTACGCCTGGTGGTAGAGCCTTAAAGTGGTAAAATAATGTCATGATGTAGGTCTAGTGACCAAGCAGGATAAGCTGTCTGCAAAGGGACTCAGTGGGACAGTAGGGAAATGTGCGGTCGAATTATTTTAATGTGGATGTTTTGAACTGACATCTTTGATTTTAATGCAAAAACATAAATTACAATCTTGTTTTAAAACACTGTATAGGACCGTGAAGTCAGTCATTTTAAACTACTGTTTTTTAATATTTTCATGAAATATTAAGTGCTACGTGATTTTATATTCTGTATGATCATGCAATTGGTTGCATAAATAAATAGAGTTCTGATGCCATTGTGCCCACCTCTGTTGGAATGAGCTTTGTGCCATGAGAAAGGGGTTCTGAGCAAGCTGGATACTCAGTAGTTAAATGTTTGAGATTTAAGGTCCACCCAGCCTACGTGCAATGGTAAATTATCATGTGGGCCCATTTGAGAAGAAAACCTACAATAAATGCTGTACTGAATTCATTGCACATCAGCATCAGCTGTTAAGAGTTTTCAGGCAGGTCAACATCTTGAAAAAGAGTTGCTGAGCTTCTCCTCCTCTGGGCAAGTTTCAGCAAGAGCCTGAACTTGAAACCACTGCACATTCCAAAAGTTACATCACTGCTGCTGATGTTACCAAGTTGTAACTCCAGCCGCCTGTGTTGACGTCAGGCACAACTCCTCAGAGGCTGCTTGTACTTTGCTATCTGTTGGCACCTCCCTCGGTGACTCTGTGTCCTGGCCCAAGTGCCTAACCCGCTATGTTTATTGGAAACAGCAGATCCCAGAAAATAGTATACAACAGCATAACCATCCTTAACCACTAGGGAAATGTAGTTTGTTGTGTACCGGAGCTTCCCAAATAGTAATGAAATGAAAAGTATGTATATAATTTTCACAAAATCTGGACATTTTCCCCAAGAAAGATTGTAGAAAGTTGTTTTGCAAAATGTATTGCCAGCTCCTATCTGAAACTAACAAACCTGATTAACTAAGAGTTTGATGCAGTTGTTTACTAGCATGATGCTGTTTCCTTGTGAAAGAAAGACTTACCAAAATGGGAAAACACAACTCTGTCATTTAAGGAGTGGGTACTGAGTGGCCATTATTGACGAGTGTATGATGTATTTACAATCAACAATCAATATTTCGGAAAGGGCATAACATCACCCAAAGATAATTCCAGCCACATATTATATAAGGGATACAGTACCCCTTACTTACATTATTAGGATATTACAAGTCACAAAGGGGTTCCATAACCATATAGAGGAATGAGGCCGCAGGCCGAGTTCCTTTATAAGGATATGAAACCCCTCGGTCATTTGCAATATCCTTATAATGTATGGTAGTGGGTACTTTACCCCATATAATACATGGTCACACCATCACCGGTCACACCATCACCTCTCCCACAATCACTTAAATCCTTGGTGGGCAGCCGTTTGATATGAAAGAGAGAGCATGTTTGCAAACATGAAGGATAAAAATAGAACTTACAGTGCACATTTAAACACATTAAAAACCGGTTAGATATTTTTTGCAAAAAGATATTAGAAACGGTTTAATACAAGTAATTTTTTTAAAAAGAAGCTGCAGTAACTCGGAATGTGTAGAAACCTGCAGAAAGATTCTTAATTTTCTATAATTATCCAAGGAGGGCAAAGATATAAACATGTTCTTTCTGCTTGTCACTGCAAGCTAGAAAACTAGAGCAAAAGAAAGAAAAGCAAGATTTTGTTTTGATTTGCTTTAAACAGCTTCTTTAATTATGCTCCCTGACGTAACCTGCCTTTCACTGCGGCTGCTGGCTTTGGCATTGTGACGTCAGAACTTGACTGTAATACCTTATTGCAGTTCAGTTCTGACATCTTTCCTATATATTCGGCGAATGGGTGCATCGCAAGTCGCCGATTTTTTATAGATATATATATATTTTATATATATATATATATATATATATATATACATATATATATATATATATATATATATATATATATACCAACACATCCAGTAACGTGAATCCAAATAACTCACTGGTGCCGCGGCCTCAATTCAAAAGACGGTGTTTATTTTAGCAACGGGTTCCCAACGCGTTTCGCTGTTAACCTCACAGCTTGTTCACACCATCTTTTGAATTGAGGCCGCGGCACCAGTGAGTTATTTGGATTCACGTTACTGGATGTGTTGGTGTATTCGGGAGTGGCGTCCCTGCCGCGTTGCCCGCCGTGAAAGCGGCTCGGAATTTGCAGAGTTGTACGTTTGGCTATATATACATATATATATATATATATATATATATATATATATATATATTCATATATATATATATATATATATATGTATGTATATGTATATGTGTGTGTGTGTTTATGCAGGGATTGCTGAATCCCGTGTATTATTATAATCTAAAGTGAATAGACTTATTAATGCAGTGAAAAGTCTACAGAAAGATGTCTTAAATAGCACATAAGAACAGCTGGATATTTGGGCACATTAATCATCAGCAACAAACACATCTTGGTAGCAGTAAATGGACCACTCTAACCGATCGTCCCACTGCTGTGTTTTGTGTCCGAATTTTGTTTACCCCGACAAATGCAGTGTGTACTTTCCCAGTGCCTGAAATTAGGCTTGGTTTTGATTTCCGGCTGTACAAATTTGTCTGTTCCTTCTGGCTACTGTGCGTTGCACACCTGCCAACTTAAAATAAAATTTCACAGTGTGATGAAAAGGCGTGTTCATGAAGGGGTGTAGTCTACCTTGTGCCTAAGAGGCACTTCCACCGCCTCCTCCACCAAACTCCTTTCTCCCAAAAAAAAGCTTGCGTAGCCTGGTGCCAATGTCCTGAGATCTTTTCACACCCTTTAACGGACATCTGATGTCCAAAGCCTCGTAAGATGAGCTGGAGATCCACTCTTTGCAGTGGTTTCCATCTCGTTTTTTTTTTTTTTTTTTTTCTTTAAAGCGCACAATCACCCGTAAGGGTCTCTAGGCGCTGGGGGGCCGTCGGGAAGATTAAGCGAGCTATTGCCCAGAGTCACATGGTGCTGGGCTGACCTGCCGCCGGAGCCGGGAATCGAACCGTGGTCCCCAGATTCCAGCGTCAGTCGCCCTGGCCGCGGCGCCACACCTCTTCCACAGTTTTCCCTGCCACCATGTGATATCAGCTCCTCCAGGTGACCATGTGAATGGAGCTGATATTGCGTGACACATGGTGGCACCATGTGAGCTGCCAGGTCTAGCGTTGGGTCCTTAGAATAAACATTGTGTGGTCCACACACGTTGGCTTAAAGTTGAAGACCAGAAACTATATTCAAAGTGAGCAGCAGTGTGGGCATCAGTTGAAGTTTGTGAAGTTCATAGTTTATGCAGTAACTGTGACCAGTCTCCTTTTTTACAAACTTCAGACACAGATAATGGTCCAATTGTGTTCCCTGACATTGGCTCCACTCAGCGGTCAAAGTGCAAAGAGAAAGTATGGGAACTGTGACCCTAAGCACAATTGGGGGCAGTGTGAGTGATCATCTCCAACAAAAAGCATGCACCTTAAAGGAAAAACAAATCCAAGATAAACTAATCTTATTAGTGCTGGTGAGTCCCTCCTTACCTTTCAACCTGAGGCAACTCAAGCTTGTCATTGACTGTGCAGAAATGGTTAGTCTTTGAAAAGAAGTATGGGAACTTTTTTGCTAAAATAAAAAAATTGGGGAACGACGTCCCCAATAGATCCTGCCCAACTCAACCTCTGTCTCTACTTAACGGGCAACATCTTCTGTATCTTAACATTTATTACGCGACTTCCAGCCACTTTTACTCATCTAAATGGGATGTTTAGTCTGGTTGACCAGCTAGATAAGTTTTCTGTCGTGATGGGGAATAAGACACTCATTTATTTGTGTTTTTGTTGACTGCAGCGCAGACCAGTGTAATAGTTAAACTGGTGTCTTTTTGTCATGCAACAACAATACATGAACACTAGCAGGAGCAGTTTGTAGTTCTCGATCCTGCAGTATATAAGTAGCTTATAAGGAATTGTTGGCTAATAAGAGACCGCGGCCATGTAGGTATCATTCAGGTATTAGAATTCTGATCATCCTGCCAGATTACTTCTAAATAAATTCTCCTGGATGAGGAGGGAGCAGTGCTGGAGTATCTCTGTTGCAATCATACCGTGGTGCAGATCTCGACACGGGTGCCTGTTACAAATTGCTTAACGCTGCAGGTTTCCTGTGTCACCTACATGTTAAACATTGTTACCCGAGTAGGAGGGCCATAGAAAAATATCTAAGGAACATTTGTTAAGCAAGTAGCCTAGATCACATTACATGATCCATAATTTATAGTTGTGGTGTAACCTACCTTCCTACAAAAAACATGAAACTCTAAAAATGCTTTATTTAACATTCTAATTTATAAGGAAATGCAATTATAATTTCTTGAGTCCTTTAAAAAAAAGGTAAAATTGTTTAACCATTTTCAGATACAGTAAAAGATCAGGAACCTGATCATTTTGCCTGAACAAATATACTTAATTATACTGTATACAAAACTCATCTCTTAAGATTGACTTTGCTTTTGAACATGTATGGAACACTTCTTAGACACATTTTTTCGGAATATGATGATGGTACAGAGAATAAAATGATAAGAGATCTTGATAGGCCTGGATACATATCAATCCTAAAGAGATGAGTGCATTACAAAATATGGAGAGGCACAGATCAGGTTAGTATGATTAATGGTTACGTTGGTGGATTCAGTTCTAAATAAAAATGATATCTCTCTAGTTTTAGAAGCACACCTCGAATAGTTACTGTGAACGTGGAAGTTCTTTAAATATGCTGGAAACCACACTGGAATTCAGTGCTTTAATAATCGGTTGTCTGGGGATCATTTGCAGGTATCAAGTTTCTTATTTTGCATCATAAGTGGAGCTGAAAAAGAGCTCCCTTCACTAAATTTTGCTAACATAAAAAGACGAAATATTGGGGGAATTGTCTGATCTGAAGGTGTACCTACAAATGTAGAAATGTATCAAACTATCAGAATTACGGTACTTGTTTGTTTACGGTTAGTGGCAGAATGCTGTTAGTTCTTGGCAGGATTACCCAGCAAATGAAGGTGAACAACCACAGTTTTGTGTTAGTTTACACCTTTTTAATGCATGTACATTTTCTCCTACCAAAAATTAGGCATGTGTGGCGTTTGGGCCTGGCTAGGAAACTTCTTAGTCTTTTTCGACATCTATTCTTACTTTTCTAGTCTCATGGTCTTGCTTCATCCTTTCACCTTCCCCTTTCCTCTTTTATCTTCATTTCATTGCCCTGTGTTTGTTTTAAAATCACGTTTCTTCCTTTCCCTCTTTCACTTTGTTCTGCTCATTTTTTATTTCTTTATTGTTTCTCTTGACCCTCTCATTTTTTGGCCACTGTCACTTTTTCTCCTTAGATTGCATTGCACCTCTTTGCTTTTCTCTGCTTTTCGTTAAGTATCTTACCAGGTCATATGTCCTATGTTCCTCTCCTCTTCTGTCAGCTTCAATCTTCATTTATTTCATTTTCTAGGTTTTCCTTTTCCCCTCAATCTCTTCTACAATCCTGCTATATTCCTTTAATGCATCAGTCTGTAGACCGTGCTGTCATGTGTTCATTGCTGTTCTTTTACCTCTATATTTATGAATATTTGAGCTTCAAAATCTTGTTTTGGTGTTCCATGATGCTTCCCTTCACCATTATCTGGACTGTTGTAGTGATAGAGATCGCAGGTCACCCGACCAATATTTTCACTACTTATGTTTCGGGCCCATATATTTCATTTCACCATATACATTGATCAGATGACCTTACAATCTACTACCAATAATTGTGGGTCCCTTTCGATTACTTCCAGTGTACCCAACTTACCATCCACCGTTATGGGTACCTATGACCACGATGGGTCAGGGAGCTAGCTGTAAAAGGAAAGGCAGCAAAAATACAAAACCCAACATAAAAATTATTTCAATGTTTCATCAAATGACCACGGACAACTGGGAAGTTTTAAGTTTCTTTATCTAAATTCAGTTTAGAAAAGCATAACGATTTACAGGAAAAACCCCAGTCAATAATCGGAATTTTTTACTATGGAAACAGTTTTCATGAATATGAATGGGAAATTAGGAATCCTAACAGCTACAGTAAGGGTGTAATGTGAAACATGATATAACTTTAGTAAAGTACTTCAGTTAAATGTTAAAATAAAATTATAGGCCACATCAGGAAATTACAAACTGCAATGTGGAAAATGATTTCTAAAAGGTAGGGTAACATAGGAACACGCTATGAAAGTAAATGCAAATAACTTTATGATATGCAATGGTTGCGGAAAAGCATGGAAATTATCATATGCAAAGGTATGTCTTTATTGAAGCAAAGACAGAAAAATAGAGAGGTGCAGTTTAGAGTTTTTCTGCAAGATATTTACCTAGACTGGTGTGAAAACCAACCCTGGCCACGGGTCAGTTAAGGACAGGAAATACCCCAAGGAATAGCAGTCATCAATGGGACAGCAGGTGCAGAATGGACACCCCAGGACAGGACAGGAAACCCAGATTAGGATCAGGACAGGACCACCAGGATACGACCAGCACCCGCAGTTCGGAAGCAACGCCTGCGCTCCACCCTCTCTGCAGCTATCGATCAGAACCCCGATTGGGTTAGCGAACTCCCCAGCAAAGTGCTCCGCCAGCACTGTAAGGTTTAGTAAAACCTTAGTCTATGGTCAAATTCGGACAGAGTGCTCCGCAGCTCTCTGTAAATTCAGTCACCTATTGAGTGCGTTGGGTCAGTGACAGGTCAGCTATTCGGACAAGTCGGACAAATTCCCTAGGTGAACCTAGGCTAGATATACTGTTTTGGGACAGTGTTCCACCCCCCAAATGTTGCAAAGTGTCAGAATCCCCAATTTCGATTGGTCCTAAGGTAGGATTTGGTTAACACACCAATCAGAACAGACTATTGTAAGACCTATTTTGCATTCTAAGGTACCGCCTAGCAAGATTGGGGTTCTCATGAGACTAGCCAGTGGAATACAATGAATTGTTAACATTTGTTTCAATACGGGTACAGATGACTCCATCCTGCTGGGTCGCAGGTCACTTTCTCAGGAGCATCTTGCCCGTCTCTGCCAGCTGGCTGAGTTCCACTGTTCAAGGCTGAATTTCCCCGGGCTGCATGACATGCGCAGAAGGGACCTTCAAGATGGTTTTTGGCTCAGTCAGACCCCCAATTATCGTGGTACATGAAAAGTAAGCGAAAAAAATTAAAACATAGAAATGAATGAATGTATTACATGTCATGATTTCACACTTCAGGTTTATCATAAAAAAAATATACTATGCAATTACGGGTAAGTGCTACACATAACGACACGATGAGCAATAGCACGAGCTTCACTTCATTATCACATTAAGCTGCCATTTTATGGCGATTACGCATGCGCACCCTTTCCCTCCAAAACTATCTCTACGTGAAGTCACGTGAGTGTGACTGACGCATGCGCAAAAGAGGAAAGTCAAGCAGCGGCCATTTTAGGAACAAGGTTAATCGTATTAGTAAAACACATAGGCAAGCATCTCTATGATACCCACGCACATTCAAAATACATAAATTAGTAAAACGAACAATTGAAGTTACGAGATTATAATAGATTTTTCGAGGTTCTTGACTCGAGCAAGTCGCGATGCGAAATCTTGCTCTATCAATCCCCTCTTTGATGATATTTACTATCATCACAAAATAATGGAACCAGATGCCAACTTTCTTTCACACTTTGTACATTTCTATCTCTTCTAACAGGCGATTCAGTTTCTCTTTCTCATTTTTGGTAGGGTGAGAATTTTTCACCTTTTTATAAATCTGATTATTCATTTCTTCCAATTCCAGCTCATCCGCACTCCGTTTCACTCCTTTCGCATTCACTTGGTATTTCTTTGTGTGTTTGCGACATTTGCAACAGACGAATATGAGAAATAAGATAAGACCTATCACTCCAATTGGCATCAGTACCTTTAACAATAAGCTTTTACCTATACTAGCAAACCAATGACCTACATTGGAGAGACCATCAACCAGTCTCTTCCAGGCACTGTCAACCTCGAGTGGTTTGAGTTCCTTTTCCAAATTAGTAATGTTTTTCACATATCTTTTGAGCTGTACGCTTTTGTCCGGAATGTAAGTGCAACAATGTTGCGCCTTCAACATCCGGCAGACTCCGCCCTCTTTTGCTAATAAGGTGTCAAGAGCAAGTCTGTTCTGCAAAACCATTGATCTGATCGCAACCATTTCAGTATTGACCAGCAGAAATCCATGAGCCGTGTCCGTAGACAACACATCCACTATTGTGGATAATTTGCAAATTCTGTGAGTGTTCAGAACCACTCCCACTCCAGGTATCAGTGCACTAAAAAACCTACCCATTATTTCACCTACGCTTTCTCTTTTACTACGCACTAAGCCATTAGTGTTTTCGTTGCTTCCAGCAATTTCATTCACGTGGTATATTTTCGGGAAAACAATGCCAAAATAGCAGCTTCCATACCAGTGATCCGGCAATTTGAAATAAGCCTTGTTTCCACATACATAATAAATTCCGGGAAACACAGGTTCTGACCCATTTTTGAAACCCCAACCTCCAATTACTTTGTAATTGTGTTCACATTGACTGGAACCAATGAAAATATTATTATAATAACTAGTCTTCTCGCGATGAAGACAGAGTTTCCCTTTCTTTTCGAAATCCAGCAACAAAGCAGGCCCTGCCCCGCCATTTGAGGTGCTTTCCATGTCCTCAGCCCATTTTGGTGTTTTCTGTCTTTTGTCATTTGCCTTTCTTTGGAAACTCTCCCTTCTCTTCTCTGCCATGTTCAAAAATATCTTTTCTTGTTCATGTAATGAACAGGTCAAGTTGTCTCTGTGTGCTTCATTTAAGTCTATTGTACCTATAGTCAGAAAGTATTCTCCCATATAACGTGTAACGTCACTTTTGGTATGTACAGGATTCAGATTTCCACGTATAGGAAGTTCAGAAAAGATCACGTCATTGTTAGAGTAATAGTACTGTAACGGTCCTCTTTTGTAAAATAAGCTTGCTAAAATACTACAGGAGATTCCATAGGTCAGAGGTAGGTGATGATATGTCACGCCTTCAGCCACAGAAGTAGGTAGCTTCATGCAGACATAGCAATCTTCTATTTCCATAGTCTCTACATAATGCACTAACAGATTTGCGAAAACATTTAAGTGTGTCTGGTTTCTAACTCCGTGGTAATGTAGTCCTTCTTCATCTGATGCTTCTAAGTCTCGTTTTGTCTGTCTGAGTGCTTTTTCACGTCTTTCTACACTTCGTGTTGTCAGTTCTTCAGTGTCGGTAATCTGAGTAGGAACAATATTAGTATTTTTGCTTACCATAAAGGGAATGAAAACTGTTAGTCCTATCCAAACTAATATTACTATAACTATACTACATATACATACCTTGCAGCATGTTTTACAACAACTGCGGCTAGGTCTACCACTCACGCTTGAATCAGACATTTTGGCTCAGAAGAAGTTTTCAACCCCTCTTTGTGGACTTGCACCGGTACCTTTATGCTGAGCAATTTCACGGCGGTTCGTCCTCTTCCTCTGCAGAGTAATCAGTAATCTGTTCCCTGTCGCTTTCGTCAGTAATTTCAAGATCCTCTAAATTTTCCAGAATCAGATATGTCCACTCAGGATCCTGGTATTTCTCATTCAGTCTTTTTATTCGATCACTCCTTCTGTTGGAGCTTTCTCCAGCTTGCTCTGCTATTCGTATGCTTTTTCTTCTGTCAGCAAGTTTCTCTTCTACTGTTTTTATTCTCAGTCTTAGTCTCTTAATGTATCTTGGTTCGATATTTTTCTTTTTCTTGAGTCTTTTGGTTGGCACTGTTATTTGACTTTCTTCTAATGCTCTTTTGTTTTCATTCGTTTGTGGCCCTTCCTCTGTCTCTTCCCTTCCTGTCGTACTAGTCCCAGGTCTTGTATCTAATTCTTCTGCCTGGTTACTAAACTGGCCTTGTTCAGGTGAAATTGGGTTTTGGCTTTTAAATGTCTCTGTTTCTATGTCCTGAACACGTTCTTCTAGTTCTGTCTGATCCTGTTCAAGCACTTCGATCTCTTGATTTTCTTCTGCTCGAACCTTTGCACTAGTTCTAGTCTGTCCCTTTTCAATATCAGGAGTCAGTGGAGGAGTATCGATCACTTGTTCTGTCCCTGTCTGACCTCCCTCTTCGTCCTCAGATTTGATGTGAATCTCAATGATCTGAGGGTCTTCGCCTGTGCCGGTCTCGACCTCTCTAATCCACTCTCTATCTTCGTAGATTCGCTCTCTTGTTCTGATTGGGTCTTGAATGAAATCGATTATAGGTATCCAATCATCTTGGCTGGTGCTCGGTTGCTCGTCATCAGCTACTTCCGGACCAACGTTTACAGGACCCTCAGCTGGACTGGTGCTTGGTTGTTCGTCTTCAGCTACTTCAGGACCGACATCCGCAGATCCCTCAGCTGGACAACCTTCAGCTCCAGGCTCCTTGTCTGGAATTACCTTTTGAGTATGGCTGGCATGGATCCACCTGGGAACGCCTGCACACTTCACTGCTGTCGTGGTCACCAGTATTACTTGGCGTTTTTCTCCCCACCTCGGTGCAAGGCAACTAGAACGAGTATGCTTCTTTATTCTAAACCAGTCGCCTGGAACCAATTTGTGAACTGGAGTTGTCGGGTTGGCGACGGCGTCTTCCCCAATCTGGCGAGAGATAGAACGCACTTGGTCACCCAGTTTCCTGCAATACTCAAGTACCAAATCATCAGAAATGCTTAACAGTTTGTTTCCTGGTACCCATGCTTGTCTCATCACTCTTCCCATCAATATTTCATGGGGGCTCAGGCCTGTTCTCCGATCAGGAATACTTTGGAGTCCCATCAGAACAAGAGGTAAAGCAGTAATCCAATTCATTCCAGTTGAGTCACACATTTTGGCCAACCTTGATTTAATAGTGCCATTTACCTGCTCTACCACTCCAGAAGCCTCTGGACGATGTGCACAGTGCAATTTTTGTGTGATTCCAAACGGTTTACAGAGTTGGTCCAACACCTCATTCTGAAAATGTCCGCCTCTATCTGATTCAATAGTGACTGGCACCCCGAACCTAGGTATTAATTCTCGTAGTAACAATTTGGCTACTGTTAAGGCATCACTCTGTGGGACAGGGTAAGCTTCCACCCATTTTGAGAATAGGCAGACCGCTACAAGGACATATCTTTTTCCCTCGCAGCGTGGCATGGTGATGAAGTCAATTTGTATTCTTACAAAGGGACCCCCTGATTTCCCAATTTTCCCCAGTTCAACTACTGTTCTTTTGCCAGCGTTGAACTGTTGACACGTCATGCACCTCTGGCAAAGGGATTCTGCTACTTTCCTGAATTTCGGGTTATACCAGGTTTGTTGAAATACCAGAACCATGGCATCCCTACCAATGTGTGATCCTTCATGTATCAGTCTGGCCATAGGGGCGAGCAGGTTCCTAGGTAACACAGGCATACCATCTGGGCCCACCATGACACCATCCTCACGTCTTGGTCGACAACCAAGTCCCTTCCACTTCTCTTTCTCTTCCCAAGGCACAGCATGCTGCCATTCTCTCACTTCATTCCAGGTAGGCACTTCTTCAAACACCATAAGTTGGCAGCTGTTTCCAGTCCCACCCCGTCTGATGTTCATTGACATGCGATCCATAGCACATTGTTTTGCTACCCGATCAGCAAAATCATTTCCCAATGACACAGGGTCAAGGCCCTTTTTATGAGCAACACATTTGACCACTGCCAATTCCTTTGGTAATTGGATTGCCTCTAGAAGGTCTTGGATAACTTTTCCATTTCGAATGGGGGTACCTGATGAAGTCAGGAATTCTCTTTGTAGCCATAATTGGCCAAAGTCATGCACAACCCCATAACAGTACTGGCTGTCAGTATACACTGTTATTCTTTGGTCTTTTCCCAATTTGCAAGCTCTTATCAAGGCAATTAGTTCGGCTACTTGTGCAGACTTTATTCCAAATAAACAGGATGCTTCTTTGACTTTGTCTAACGCAACCACAGCGTAGGCAGCACTTAGGCCTACAAGTTCGTGTCTCATGCATGAACCATCCACAAACCATTCCTCATCATGTACAGGCAAGGGTGTTTCTTTAATGTCTGGGCGGGGTTTAGTACTGAATTCTGTCAGGTCAATGCAGTCATGCTCGTTCTCCCCCTGGTCTTCTAAAACCATCGAGTCAGGGAGTAGAGTGGCTGGGTTCAGTATATTACACCGAGTGATGGCCACATTTGCAGCACCCACGAGAATCCTCTCGTATTTAGTCAGCCGACTAGGGGTGAGATACTGAGTCTTGGTTCTGGTTAGTAAAATCACAACTGCGTGTGGAACATACACAGTTACAGGATGTCCCATGACAATAGATTCACTCTGTTCTAAACTTGTGCATGTTGCAGCCACTGCTTTCAAACATCCAGGTAATCCAGCAGCCACTGGATTTAAAGTGGCAGAAAAATATGCCACGGGCCGTCTAGTTAAGCCATGTTCCTGTGTTAGGACCGACAATGCACAATTGTCTCGTGTGTCACAGAATAAAGCAAACTCCTTGGAATAATCTGGCATTCCCAAAGCAGGAGCAGTACTCAGACAATCTCGTAATTTTGTAAATGCCGTTAAGCTTTCATCATCCCATTCCACAGGGTCCGGTGCTCCTTTCTTTGTCATTTTTATTAAAGGCTTTGCATGGACTGCGAATCCCACAATCCATTGCCTGCAGTAACCTACAACTCCAAGGAACATTCTGATTTCTTTCTGAGTACGGGGTAACTGCATCTTTTGAATTATTCTGACTCTCTCTGAGGTGACTTTTCTGATTCCCTTTTCTATCTGGTGCCCTAGATATTTCACTGTTTTTGAACAGAACTGTAATTTTTCAGGGGCCACTTTATGTCCCTTTTCACTTAGGTGATTTAGTAGGGCAATGGTGTCAATCACGCAATCCCTATGACTTTTGGATGCCACCAATAGGTCGTCAATGTATTGTACCAAAACAGACTTTCTAGGTAAGACTAAAGTTTCCAGGCATTTTTTCAAGATCTGATTAAAGATAGAGGGGCTCTCTGTGTACCCCTGGGGGACCCTGTTCCAAACGTACACGTGACTGTTGAAAGCAAATGAGAAAAGAAATTTGCTATCTGGATGCAATGGGATCGAAAAGAATGCATGACATAGGTCAATCACAGTGAACCATTCAGCATCCCAGGGAATCTGATACAGAATCACTGCTGGGTTTGGGACAATAGGACAGCAAGGAACCACAATTTTGTTTACGTTTCTCAGGTCTTGCACTACTCTGTACTTGCCACTAGGTTTCTTGATTCCAATTATTGGGGTATTACACGGGCTACTCATCACTTCTTGTATGATGTTTGCTTCTAGCAATTTCTGTATTTCAATGGCAACTCCTGCTCTCACTTCGGCACTCATTCTGTAAGGCTTAGTATTGGGGTAGGCTGCATTTTCTTTTATGGCTATTTGTATTGGGTCTACATTGGCCATTAATCCTACATCCTTTCCTGTAAAGTCCCATACTTCTGGCTTCACTGTCTGTTAGAGTCCTTCAGGTAAGTCTTGTATAGTCATTCGCTTAATTTCTGAGTCAGGTCTGACTAACATTAGCTTGTAAATACCATCTTCATCTGGGGTCTGTATTTCGACGCCCTTTGGTGTGCAAAAGATAGTACAGTTCATTTTGCACAGCAAATCACGTCCCAGTAAGTTCACAGGACTGGTATCACAGACGACAAATCTGTGCATTTCTTTGAAGTTCCCTATTGAGATCTCCATGGGCTCAGTAACGGGGGTACTAATCAATTGATTAGATACTCCCACTACTTGGATTGCTTCTCCCGAGAGGGGTAGGTTTGGAACGTCTGTTGTTCTTACAGTAGAACGGGTAGCACCAGTGTCCAATAGAAAGGTGACATCATTTCCATCAACCTTTCCTTCAATGTATGGCCCTGACTGGTCTACCGGCAAAGAGGCGCCAAGTACGCACTCCTTGTCCTCCCCTCTCAGGCCCCGTCAGTACTCGTCGTCACAGAAAAAAGTGTCATTTAACAAATATTGCGAAGTTGCTGCATTTCTGTTCTCATTGCCCCCCCAAATCTCTATATCATCTCCCTGCGGTGATTTTCCCTTAAAAGTTGGCTTTGGCGCTCGGGGTATTTGAATCGTTTTTACCTGCTGCTGGGTCTTTCTTGGCTTTTCATTCTGCGTCTGTGGAATTAAATCAGGGGTTTGGGTATTATCGGACTGTAAATACGGACACTCGTCTCTCCAATGTCCAATTTCCCCGCACTGGTGGCAGGGAAATTTCTTTTTGGCTTCCTCTCTGCTCATTTTTGCTCGGGGCTTTCCTCCACCCCCACCCCCAGGGCCTTGGTTCTGAGTAGTTTTATTTATCTTACTCAATTGTTTTTCCTGCTGTTCTGCGAGCTTTACTTGTGCCCACATCACTTTCTCCTTCAGGGCCTTCTTCTTTTCTGCCATTTCGTCCTCACAGTACTTTGCGTACCGTAGGACCTCATCCATTTTCTTGGACTGCCAACAGATTTTGTTATCCTTTATCCACTGACAAATTTCGGGTCTTAAACCGTTTACAAACCTGTAAATGAAATGCGTCATGTCCTTCATTTCGATGTTATCTATACCACTGTATGTTTTGAACACCTGCAACAGCCTTTCATAAAAGGAATGCACAGTCTCGTCCCTTTCCTGCGTGGTTCTATCTATCTTGGTCCAATCGGTTTCCTTTGCGGGCACTTTTAGCTTCAGATGCTGAATTACTTGTTCATATTTCCTCATTACCTCAATAGAGGGTTCACCTGTTTTGGAGTCCCTCGGGTATTCCTCACTAGGCCAAGCTATGGCTATTTTACACTCAGTCCACAGATCTACAGGGACCACTATGTCGAAGAACCCATCCAGGTCCTTCCACAAGCATTTCTGCACTTTTACAAATCTTTCTACCTGCCGGTACCAATCGACTGGCTTTTCTCGTAATTTCGGGAAGTCATTGATAGGACACAATATCCTGTCGGGACCATGGAACATGTACATATTTTCCTCCTGGCACTTCGCGCATAGGGCATAACTGTTCTGGTTTGTCTGCTTCCTTTAGGATAATAATAATCCACATTTGTAAAGCGCACAATCACCCGTAAGGGTCTCTAGGCGCTGGGGGCCGTCGGGAAGATTAAGCAAGCTATTGCCCAGAGTCACATGGTGCTGGGCTAACCTGCCGCCGGAGCCGGGGATCGAACCCTGATCCCCATATTCCAGCGTCAGTTGCCCTGGCCGCGGCGCCACACCTCTCAGGCCAGGACGAATTCAGGAGTTACCTGCTTAACCCTGGCCTCATCCTTTTTCCTAGCCCATCTGGCTTTCCATCTTTCTACGTCTCCCCATTTCTGTAACACTGTCAATAGTTCTTTGACCTGTGCCTTTTTCCCTGATATATTCAGGTTTTCCAAATCTTTGTCTGAAAATTCTGCTCTGTATGGTTTCTGCAAGGGTTTCGATTTTGAAATATCTATTCCCATGCTAGCAGCAGTATCTGTCAATTTTTCATGAAGTACTCGGGCATTTCGGGTAAGACTTTTGCAAATAAACAACAGTTCTTCTTCAGAGTAGGTATTTAATCTGTCTAATCCCACATTTCCTGCCATTAGTTCTTCTATTTCTACTCTCAGTTTGTAGAGATCTAAAGGTTTCGTCTGCGGAGTTTGTTTCTCTAATTCTTGACTCCATCTTTCAATTTCTTCAGGAGTCACTAACGTGACACTCTTTGTACCCGAAGTCGATTCCATCTGAATCTCCCTCGTGTTAAAAGGGTTATGTCTGCATCCTTTTCCCTGTATTTCTATTGGGCAGATCCAATAGCGAGGCCTCAGACTCGCACTCGCTTGTCTGGTCATCTACTATTAAGGGTTCTGGTCTTGGCTGGGTTATTACTGGGGAAATGACTGGAGGTTTTGGACTTTCATGCCGATCCCCGTACAATGGAACCACGGGTCCGATTGTTACTGGGATTGTCAATGCCTCCGGACTGGTATTTAACTGGGACATTTTCTGAATTATCTCAACTCTCTGCCTTGCTAGAATTTCTCGCTCCTTTTCTTCCAATAATCTCTCCACGGATTTGTCATGTAACACCTGTGGGGTCAGAGTGGGAGCATAACTCGGGGCAGTGGGATGAGTCTCACTAGGTCCTTCACCATAATTTGGTCTTGGGAACAAACTTCCTGTACCTAGGGACCTTGGTTCTCTTTCATATAGAGGCTGTAAAAATGGCATTCCTGAACCTGAGGGTCTTGGCTCACCCTCATAGGGAGGTCTCGGGGAAAAATCGCTTTCACGGGAGTGTCTGGCATCCCCACCAGCTGATATTCTTGGATAGATATCTCTTGTATCTACAGGACCTAAGTTCTCGGTATAAGGAGGTATGGGCCAACCCCCTCCTGCACTGGCTGATCGGGCCTCATCCTGAAGATGAAGTCTTCGGGAATTATCCCCCTCACTGGAAGGTCTATTTCTTTCATTATAAGGAGGCGGACTTCTCATACACAGGTCATCCAATAATTCATCATCCGACTCTCCAATAGGTACCCAATGTTTGCACTTTTCTGTTTTCTTCTCCCCCCCAGGAGGACCACATGCTGGCAACATGGGAAACAGTCCTTCTACAATCATATTCTGTCTCCACTGTTTCATCTTTTTGGCTCGGGCTTCCTGTTTCAATTTTGGATAAAATTTAGTTAACCCTTTATCCATAAGGGGCTTATCCCTTTCAAAAGCCTCGATTTCCCATTCTTCTAGTGCTTCATACTGCGTTAACCTAGGTCTGGGATGTAAGTCATTCATTCGGGTTCTCAGATTAAATAGAATCCTACTGTTAAAGGTACCCTCTAACGGAAAAGCCAATACTCCGTCATCCTTCGTGTATGCCACCCAATTCTCCAACCATACACAGGTGTTGTACCCTTTATCGAACATCATGAAAGATGCGGGAGTGTTGGGTTGCGGTATGACAACACCTTCTCTAGTTTTAATCGGCTTGTCCTTTTTGAAATAATTCTTCACTTTGTTTACAAGAGACACTTTTCTCTTAGTTCCGTACATAATGTCGTTTTTAACGCCTTTCCACTAATCGTCCTCAAATCCCATATGCCGTGGATCAGGTCTGGTATGCGGTCTATACGAATGCCACATACGATTTTTACGAGTGACTTTGTTTACAAAATCACTTCCAATCCCAGTGCGTCTATTATTTTCGTGCGACCAATGAAATGCACGAGTTCAAAATAATTTCGACAAATGGGTGCGCGGCCCTTTCGCGAGGCAGTTCCCACGCTCCGGCGCTCACCCCTCCTTTACAATTTTCAGCTCTGCTACCAGCTCGCTACGCCTACCAATCCCAGCATGGCACGGAGTGACGTCAGAGCAGCTTCGCGACTGACTCCCTCCTTCACAAGGTAACGGAAACTTTCTTTCTTTCTAAAGTGCTTAGTGCTTTGTTATTTAACAACGAATACACATTCGCCACTGTGCTCAAGTGTCTAGACAGTAAAGAGTTTGGTTTCACTGCAAGTAAACTACTTCCATTTACTTTTCACACTCTACGAGTAGATCTCTTCTGCCTACCCTTCACACTAGCATTGGGGCACCTGCTACTTCCCTAGACTCATCCACCTTTCCGGGATATATCTAAGTCTAAAGTTTCACCTGCGAGCCCTTTTGCTTTCACTCAAGCTCCGATGAACCTGCTACTCTTCGGGTGTGACCCTCACTAGGTTATGCCACAGTAGGAATTTTGCCAATGAACCTCGTTACTAACATTTATTCAATCACACATTCAGAAAAAAAAACCCTAGTTAGTGCTTCCAGTTCTGCTTAACCTGCACCAACTTTCCTTGAAAGCCAGTGACCTCAAAGCAAGTGGATTCTATTCACCACTCGCTATTCAATTCCCCGGGGATTTCCGACAACATAGATAGCTCTTTACATACGAATGGATTAGTACATATAACAGTATAATAACAAGAACAACAATTTTAAAACATTTCATAATTTTTTTTTTTCAAAGCAAACTTTTAAAGTGAGTGATCAGATCACCCGAATTGCTTACTCTCTTTAGCAGCATCCAACTTAGTTAATCTTAACTAGTCCTACCTAACCTTTAGCTATTCCCTAACCATCCTCGATGCTACCAGAAAATTACTGATAGAGATCGCAGGTCACCCGACCAATATTTTCACTACTTATGTTTCGGGCCGATATATTTCATTTCACCATATACATTGATCAGATGACCTTACAATCTACTACCAATAATTGTGGGTCCCTTTCGATTACTTCCAGTGTACCCAACTTACCATCCACCGTTATGGGTACCTATGACCACGATGGGTCAGGGAGCTAGCTGTAAAAGGAAAGGCAGCAAAAATACAAAACCCAACATAAAAATTATTTCAATGTTTCATCAAATGACCACGGACAACTGGGAAGTTTTAAGTTTCTTTATCTAAATTCAGTTTAGAAAAGCATAACGATTTACAGGAAAAACCCCAGTCAATAATCGGAATTTTTTACTATGGAAACAGTTTTCATGAATATGAATGGGAAATTAGGAATCCTAACAGCTACAGTAAGGGTGTAATGTGAAACATGATATAACTTTAGTAAAGTACTTCAGTTAAATGTTAAAAGAAAATTATAGGCCACATCAGGAAATTACAAACTGCAATGTGGAAAATGATTTCTAAAAGGTAGGGTAACATAGGAACACGCTATGAAAGTAAATGCAAATAACTTTATGATATGCAATGGTTGCGGAAAAGCATGGAAATTATCATATGCAAAGGTATGTCTTTATTGAAGCAAAGACAGAAAAATAGAGAGGTGCAGTTTAGAGTTTTTCTGCAAGATATTTACCTAGACTGGTGTGAAAACCAACCCTGGCCACGGGTCAGTTAAGGACAGGAAATACCCCAAGGAATAGCAGTCATCAATGGGACAGCAGGTGCAGAATGGACACCCCAGGACAGGACAGGAAACCCAGATTAGGATCAGGACAGGACCACCAGGATACGACCAGCACCCGCAGTTCGGAAGCAACGCCTGCGCTCCACCCTCTCTGCAGCTATCGATCAGAACCCCGATTGGGTTAGCGAACTCCCTAGCAAAGTGCTCCGCCAGCACTTTAAGGTTTAGTAAAACCTTAGTCTATGGTCAAATTCGGACAGAGTGCTCCGCAGCTCTCTGTAAATTCAGTCACCTATTGAGTGCGTTGGGTCAGTGACAGGTCAGCTATTCGGACAAGTCGGACAAATTCCCTAGGTGAACCTAGGCTAGATATACTGTTTTGGGACAGTGTTCCACCCCCCAAATGTTGCAAAGTGTCAGAATCCCCAATTTCGATTGGTCCTAAGGTAGGATTTGGTTAACACACCAATCAGAACAGACTATTGTAAGACCTATTTTGCATTCTAAGGTACCGCCTAGCAAGATTGGGGTTCTCATGAGACTAGCCAGTGGAATACAATGAATTGTTAACATTTGTTTCAATACGGGTACAGATGACTCCATCCTGCTGGGTCGCAGGTCACTTTCTCAGGAGCATCTTGCCCGTCTCTGCCAGCTGGCTGAGTTCCACTGTTCAAGGCTGAATTTCCCCGGGCTGCATGACATGCGCAGAAGGGACCTTCAAGATGGTTTTGGCTCAGTCAGACCCCCAATTATCGTGGTACATGAAAAGTAAGCGAAAACAAATTAAAACATAGAAATGAATGAATGTATTACATGTCATGATTTCACACTTCAGGTTTATCATAAAAAAAATATACTATGCAATTACGGGTAAGTGCTACACATAACGACACGATGAGCAATAGCACGAGCTTCACTTCATTATCACATTAAGCTGCCATTTTATGGCGATTACGCATGCGCACCCTTTCCCTCCAAAACTATCTCTACGTGAAGTCACATGAGTGTGACTGACACATGCGCAAAAGAGGAAAGTCAAGCAGCGGCCATTTTAGGAACAAGGATTAATCGTATTAGTAAAACACATAGGCAAGCATCTCTATGATACCCACGCACATTCAAAATACATAAATTAGTAAAACGAACAATTGAAGTTACGAGATTATAATAGATTTTTCGAGGTTCTTGACTCGAGCAAGTCGCGATGCGAAATCTTGCTCTATCAGTAGTACTTCTTATTGTTCTGATCTCTTTCCCCCAATCGCGGTTCAGCAAATATCTGGACACGAGACAGTAACATCCCCGCGGCCTTTAGCCCCAGATAGCCTCTACCGGCTGCCCAGCCACACCTCATGTTGGCCTCGAGCAGCAAAACAGAGGCTCCTGATTTATGAGTCATGAAGTGTTGTTGTGACCCAGTTCTTCTCCAGTGAGCCTTCTGCCAGGGTGGAGGGAGTATCTCCATCTCCTTCCTCCCCCCTTCCTGAACCCAGCAATTTCCTTGGGGCTTGCACAGGCTGCGTAGGCCACTTCTGATCATAAGCGGATGGCTTAAGGTACCACAACTGGTTTCCTAATCCACAGATGGGTATTTGGGTGAGAAACTCTAATCTCTTGGGAATTTTGTTTTTCGTTCTCTCCTGTCCACCTCTCTTGGGAATTTTGTTTTTCGTTATCTCCTATTCGCCTCTCTTGAAAATGTTGTTTTTCGTTGGGAATACATTCTCATGCGGTTTAGGGAACTGTGCCACTAAAACAGGAGCAGTTGGTGTGGTTGGGTGAAATAAGTCTCTGAGATGCAAAAGAGACAATGGTCCAAGATGTGTAAGATGCTTTATCATGTAGAAGAATGGCTAGAGGAGAGGATTGAAGTCTTCCTGGAGAGGATTACTCATTAGGTTGAGGCTATCCGAAAGGACAACTGCTGTGGCGTTCCCTGCACCTCCCAGATGTCACCACCATGGGTTTTAGAAAGGCTCTGTTGTATTGTCTACTAGCTATTTTTAGAGATATTGTATGGGAGTTTTATGAATATGCATTAAGAAGAAAAAAAATTTTTTAAACAAAATTGAGGATGATTGGAATGCTACATTTCCGGGTACATCTTTCCCCTTCTTTGTAAATTCTATTTTAAGAGATACTTGCTCTGACAGACCTTTAATCACGCTTGTAACCTCTGTTTGCTAGTCTAAAAGAGGATGGTTTTGATTTCCTGCACAGGCAAATTAATTGTAATATCACATGTTTTTTAAACTGTTATTTTTATTTTTATGACACAGAGAAAAATTATTTCTGCCATTCTCTTACCAGTCTGTAGCAATAACATCTTACATCTATGATCAATTCCTCTCAATTATGCCATGGCCCATTGAGACCTGTCCCTCCTCGCCACCTCCCCCTTCATGATATCACATGCTTGATCAAGAGTGCAGTGTCCCAGTACCATCAAGTTAAATGGACCATTCAGTGTAGATATATTTCTTTTTTGTTGTTCAACAAAGGTTGTTCGCCTTTATACAAGTGAGGGTAAAGATTTTTATAGAAAAATCTTATTATAAGCAACAGAAAACAAACAAGATAACATGTTCATAGATTAAACTTTATTCAAGTGTATATTAGACACCTTTTCAGCACAGGAATAATAAACATAAGGGAAACAACAAATAGAAAATGAGGCTTCCAGTTAGAAAAAAATACAAAAACTGTAGTAAAAGAATGATTTTTATGTACACCTCTGTTTGTTCCTTAAAGCTGGTAAGATGGTGATATTTGCCAAGCAAATCTTTTGCTATGTTGCGCAGCACGTTTTTCAGATATTTTTCTTTTTCTTTTTTAAATCTAAATGTTACTATAGTTTGGCTATTTTCTTGGTTCCCTTCGGGGTAATCTACAAACCCTGGAAATCTTTAGAATTCCTAAGAATTGGAGAAAAAAAGGACACAGGTTTTACCTGAAAACCATTTGTGGGGAAAAAAGTTATGATGGCTTAAGGGCAAGTTGCCCCAAACATCAAAAAAGGCTCAGCATCTGGTGTGAACGCCTAGCTGTCAAAGGGTTAAGAACCACAGCATTTGAGGACTGACAAGATATCCTCCCTTTACCTGGGCAGCCTAGACCGGGTGCTGAAGTGTCATAGCACAGCAGAGATGGTGATTGGTCTGCTCTGGAAAATATGCCTAAACAAGCCCCACACTTCAGGTGGTCGCAACTAGAATGGGGACCTGGGGCCATGATTGGATCATCCATCTCTAAATGCAGCCCCCGACCCTGCCGGAAATTCCAGCGTGGCAGAATGAGCACCCGGGCCATGTGTAAATGACTGGCAGGTCTCTGGAACTGAGCGATTTTACAGCGACAGCTCCTCCATAAGGTGGAGGAGCACCGCCCCACTGTGCAAAAAGGAAAAATAAAATAATAATGCAACATTATTATAATTTTATTTTTCCACTGAGGGAGGTTTACGTGGCGGGGCTGGGCTGTGCTGTCGTCACAACCAGCAGGGGAGGAGTGGTTGAGGCACTGAAGTGCGCATGATGGTTTGGCCGGACTTCGTGGGCCTGCCAAACCGTCATGCGCACTTTCCATGCTCTCCACCTGCTGTAATGCAGAGCCTGAGTGGAGAACATGCACAAGCTGTCAGTCCCCGTCTGAGCACGGAACAATGGTGCTCAGACCAATCACGATGCTGCTGTCATTGTGACAGCAGCGTCCTGATTGGCTTAGGGGAGCCTATGTGTGCTACCTGCTGGAACAGAAATGGACGGCGGCGTTGCAAGGCCGCTACCAGCAGCCAGGTATGTCAGGTAAGTCAATTTATTAATTTTCTACCCCCGCCCCTGTAATTTTCACTGCCAGCCACTACTGTGAGCGAAGTTGAACAAAGTAAGCAAACAGATATTAGTCTCTGCAAATAAAGACATTTTGGACATTGGAAGCTTCCTTTTAGGGAACTCAGTGCGCCTCGCGGGAGTTAACGTATCCCATCCTTTGTTAGCAGTTGTGCAGAAGGCAGGTCAGACTTTTAAACGAGGCATTGTAAATATGAGGGAGGCTCACATCCTCTGATCCTGACCTATTTACTAGGTACTGCCATGGACAGCCTGTGTAGTAGAATGAGGTCATGGCCCTTTGTTTACACTTGTTATGAAACAAAGCATCAACAGCAGAGCAAGTGGCTGTTCACTGAAGGTAAGCCTGACTGCTTTCTTTTCAGCTAGGGACTCACATTTGTCCCTGGCTAAGCAAAGAGGCGGGGTCCAGTCCCCAGAAGTATTCCAGTTGTTTTTTTTAATGTTCATTACACAGAAATAACCCCACACAACGTGCACTTTTCAAGACTAACTTGTCGGAGTGATGTCACAGAAGCCAAAGTTCAGTTATGTGTTTTACAAAGTGTTGGACCCGACAGCCTTAGGGTGGTCTTCCACCCAGCTTTTTGCTTTCCTCCTCTACTTTTCTGACCTTGTTTTGGCTGTTACTAGGACTCTGTGCACTTTACCACTGCTGACCACTGCTAAAGTGCTTGTGCTCTCTCCCTTAAACATGGTAATATTGTTTCATCCCAAATTGGCATAGTTAATTTAGTTATAAGTCCCTAGTAAATTTGTAATACATCTAGTCAGGGCCTGTAAATTAAATGTTTCTAGTGGGTTTGCAGCACTGATTGTGCCATCAACTTAAATAACCCTTTACCATGTCTCAGACCTGCCACTGCAGTGCCTGTGTGTGCAGTTTAAACTTCCATTTCGACCTGGCAAAAAGACAAACCTTTATTACAACAAAGGGTGTGCAGCTCCTTATAGTGGGAAAAGAGAGAGAATATCTGGTCAGTTAAAAACTGGGTAGTCAGACTGAGATATCCGACACATAATAACTGCAACACCAAAAACTGCATTTACACAGTGATCTGCCCCTGCAGTAAAAGGTATATTGGGATGACCACAAGACTGGTCAGAGTAAGAATCATGGAACATCACAGCAGGATTCATTGTGAAAGAATTTATCCAAATATGTGCACACATTTCCTGACTGAAGGACGTTCACCTGTTGATACAAGGTGGAATGTCTTGGAGGCACACCAACACATGAATAACGATACCCCGTTTAGAAGGGAACCAGGTTGTATTTTCCATCTGCTGAGTCATGTGAGTGGACTCAACTACGACATTCCTTGGAGGGAAAAGAATAATCGAACTTCCTATGACTACCTCCATGAATGCCATCCACATATACACTCCAACCTCGCTTGACTTTGTAATTCTGTTTTTCAGAATAAGGATACTAGCAATATTGTTGCAACAAACACTAGTATACGGGCATTTGAAGAACAATTTGCTCCACCATCTCTATGACCTCACACCTTTGTATAGGGATTAATGTGGCTAGTTATCCATTGGCTCACAATAAATTACAGGCAGCAGACACAGCCATTCAGGCTTTTAATAAGTAAGTCGTTCCACCAGTTATACTACTTCATATCTTGTTTAGATACCCATCTGATCCTGTGGCACACCTAGCAGCTGTCATTCTGGGCGAGTCCTTTGAAATTCATTTTTAATTACCCCATGCCCTTTAGTCTGTCACACTTCATTTTTGCCGGTACACACTGACACCCACAACCAAAATGTCAAAAATACAGCTGTGTGTATATGATATTATCGTATATTACTTTTATATTTGGAATTCACCGGGCCCCACAATCCAGTATTATTTCCCAGTACACTCAGACCCTTGGTCAAGATATCGTCTGTAACGCGATGTTTATAATATTCTTATACGTGGCATTCCTTTTAATTCTAGACGTATTTGCCCTGTTCCAATATGGCGCTTATGGGGTGTCGGGTTACGCGCCTTGATCGAGCTAACATGCATGCACGAGCCACGTGCTCCAGTTATCACTCTTCAGTCTATCTGCTGAGCCGGGCCTAGGGGTCACTAGATGTAGGATCCCTTCACCGAACACTATCTTTTCCTGCTATGTAAATGTGAGCACCCACTTCATCTTCTTGGCGACCACCCCACTTTCCAAGATGGCACTTGTACTTGCACTGCTGTTACACAATCTAGTTTTTCCCATTTTACCAAGATCCTTGGCTAATTCCACCTGATAGTTATTAGCTACTGGTTATGGGTATTTCAGATGACTCTTCCACTCGCTCCTCCACTTCCGAGGTAGCAGAGATTGGGTAGGTTGTCCTATGGATTCTGCACAACGATTCTATATGTACCAATACATGGTTTGTTCAAAGGTCTCCCCAACAGAATCCATGTCTACATTTCTACTATGAGGTAACTCTAGCATAACTTACCCTTACCTCTGTATTCTAGCACGCTAAGTCAGCGTTAACTCTGCTCCCATTCGAGGAGACAGTACTGCTACCTAAATTATGTTTCTCATTCTTTGTGACACAGTGTCTCAAATCTTCAAATTACCTACTAATTTGTCACTTGTTTATTTTGTGTGGTATGTTTTTCACAGTGCAAAATACAGTTACCCTGATAGCAGCATGTTGAACTATGTCATGCATGCCACAGTGAGATGAGAATATGCTTAAAGCTACTTGTGCTACACAGGTGGCTTGATTTACAGTTTTAATTTCTATTACAGGTTGGTCTTTTTACAGAACACTATATCATGGTATCTACCTATACCAAATCTGGGTTACTTTTGATTGGATAATCCGTGAAATGACATTACCCCAGCTTCCAACCACTGTGTAGATTAGGGATAATTGGTCCTGGCAAATTGCCAACTGATCATTATTGATTTACCAATAGCAAGTAACATATTGACCCTCTGAGCTATTATAGATCATTGCCTCTCTTAATAGCCATCACGTTTTTAATTGGGCAAGTAGACTCACCTATTAAAATTGCATTTGAGGGCTACTTATTTTAACACGCACTTTTTTCTCCTACACTGTTAATCCCAGCTTTTTCAGAGGGTTTATCCCCAGACGTTTTGCTTTTTGGCCTTCTGTTTCTGACCTGTTTTTGATGGTTTTATGACTTTGGGCACTTTACCACAGCTGATCAGTGCTAAAGTGCATATGCTCTTCCTGTAAATTGTTGTTATCGATTGGTGTTGCCATGATTGACTGCTTTGATATAATAGTCAGTCCCTAGTACAGTGCACTATGTGTGCCCAGGGCCTGTAAATCAAATGCTGCTAGTGGGCTGCAGCACTGATTGTGCCACCCACAAACGCAGCCTGTAAATGTACCTCTGGCCTGCCATTGCAGAGCCTGTGTGCAGTCTAGTACTACCATGTCGACTTGACAAGTGTACGTACTTGCCAGGCCCTAAACTTTCTTTTTCTTACATGTTAGTCACCCCAAAGGTAGGCCCAAGGTACCTCTGCAGGCAGGTGCAGTGTATGTGAAAGGTAGGACATGCCCTGGTGTGTGTGGCATGTCCTGATAGTGAAATACTGCCCGCTTCGTTTTTCAGTATTGCAAAGCTACCTGTACCCATAGGATAGAATGGGGAGTTTGTTTATAACATCTTATCAACATAACTACACCTGGGAACAAGGTAGGAATATAAAGTTTGATATGCCTAAACTCAGAATGTTAAAATGCATCTTTTAGTGAGGGTGATTTTTACATTCTGTTTTTGAAAATACTACTTTAAGAAAGTAGGTATTTTCTTGCTTAGCCATCCAGTATGCCTCTGCTAGGTTTGTCTATTGCATGTCTGGCTTTTGCATCACAGGGGCTGGGGAGGAGCAGTGGCTCCAGAGAGCCTGATGAGTCAGGGCTGAGATGAATAGACCTGGGAGGCATTTAGAGTAGGGGGAGGAGATTTCCTTTCACCTGAATGGACCTGGTCTGTCAAGGACAACCTCCTGCCAGGAAGCTGCACCATAGAGAACAGAACCGGTTTTGACCAAGCACAGGGCTTCTCTGCCACCAGAGAACACAGGATTTTGTAGTATAAATATTGATGCCCAGACCCCAGAACTTTAGATCACTTCTAGGAATCAAGAGGAACCATTGGCAAGGAGAAGAGCCGGAGAAGCTGAGGAGGAATACAGCCCCTGTGCTGTTTGCTGTCTAGGTTTGGCCTGCAGTGGCTACTTGCTGCCAAGGAAAGGAGAAAGGACTTTGCTGTGTCCCCTGCTTGAGGAAGATCTCCAAGGCCTTGAATTGAGCTTGCCCCCTGTTCACAAGGTCTCCGGAAGATCAAAGACCTCACCAAGCTTCTGGTCACCATCTCTGGAACCGCTGGTTTTAGTCACCTGGAGAAGAAAAGGGTAACCGACTCTGTCACCGAGTCCATCACAGGATTCTGTGTCCTGAAGGCACCGTAGAGGGCACCACCTCGTTTTGCAACGCAGCCTTGGTCTCACTGACTCCGTCAACGAGCCACTGCTTGCACCGCACCCTGGGGGCATTGCAGTCCGCCACATGCTGCACTGATGTCACCAACTTCGTTCCTGCCTGACTCAACATCGCCCGGCTCCGTCGCCACATAGTGACCTGCCAGCACCGCTTCGAGCACTGCCTCACCCTGCAACGCAAGCCTTGGTCTCACCGACTCCGTCAACGAGCCTCTGCCTGCACAGAGCCGTGAGGACACTGCATGCTGGAATGCTTCCATCTCACAACGCAACCACAGCGGTTGCCCCGGACCAGCTCATACCATCATTTCGGCGGCAACAACAAGTTACTGTCTCCGAGTCTGTCGACGCTTTTGCTTACCCCTATCAGCGTGGTTGGCTGGAGTTGTTAGACTCTGTCGTATTCAGTATTGCGGTAGCCCCGGATGGAGATACCGAGTCAGAGAAACAGTATTTTCACGTTTGTTCCAGCAATTTAAAGGTTATTTAGCACCATAACTATTTTGAAGAGTATTGTCTGTTGGATTCTTGTCGTTCCTGGTCTTGTTGGTTTAGATAAAGTTGACGTTTTTTTCAAAACTGGTTTGGTGTCCATTTGTAGTGTTTTCACTGTATTACTGTATGTGTTCACAAATGCTTTATACACTGCCTCTGAGATAAGCCTGTCTGCTCGTGCCAAGCTACCAAGGAGGTGAGCACGGGTTTTTTAGAAGTGTTGCCCCCTTACACTGACTAGAAGCAAGGGTCCCTATTTGGGCAAAGGTACCTACCTCTGCCAAATAGAGACCCCAATTTCTAACACACACCAATCTACACAAGCAGCCATACACCCACACTTCACTTACGACATTAGAGCAAAAGCTCTCCGATAAAGAGCCCCCTTGTGGGTGCCCATTGGACATTGCAGTGCCAGCCCGACGAGGAGCATTCCCTATGATGAAGCATGACACCCATCTGGATGTGTGAGGGCTCCTGTTCCTAAGGAATCAGACCCCCAGTCCAAGTCGCCAGTTTATGCCCGACCACATATTCTCACCCTTTTCCCACCATAAGGAACTGCATACCCTTTATTGTAATTCGTAATCCCAAAAGGAGCATGTTTGCTGGACTGATAAGTGCTCCTGGTCCCTCTCTTTGAAAGATATATAAAATATACCTTTTGCCAGGCCAAAACCTTCCTTTTTTATACATCTAAGTCACCCCTAAGGGCATGATACAATGTATTTAAAATGCAGTGCATGTACTTTAAAGTTTTACATGTCCTGGTAGTGAAAAACTCTCAAGTTTTGTTTTTTTCACTACTACAAGGCCTATCTATCCCATAAGGATAATATTGGGATTACCTTATTACATTTTATAAATGAAATTTCCAATTGAGAAGAGATGAACCCTTCAAGTTTGGTGTCTCTGGAATCACAATTTAAAATCTATACTTATGGTGAACACAGATTTTAAATTGCAATTCTGAAAATGCCACTTTTAGAAAGTTGGTATTTTCTTCCTTTAGCCATTTGGTGCCTGTAACCTGTCTCTGATCACATGACTGCATGTAGCTGGCAGCTGTTTTTTGTGTATTAATTTTAGACAGCCGCACACAATGGGAGTTTAGGTGTGTGTCGAAGGGCCACCTCTATCCGCGATGGAGGGAGGTGCTGGGAATCTCGTCACTTACATCTGAATAGGCTGTGTCCTGTCCGCACACAAAGGGCTGCATATCCCTCTGAAGTGACCCTGGAGCCTGGACAGGAAGGGAGGACCTTTGTGCACTTCAAAGGCATGGCTTAGAAGTCCCCCCCCACTTCAAAGGCACTACTGGGTATAAGTTCTGGACATCAGCAGACACCACCACTTCAGTACACTTCTGGACCTGTGGATACTTTGCCAGGAGGAAGGATTGTTGTGCTGCTGAAGGACTGCCACTCGGCTGTACTGCTTTCTGCTGGATTCCTGCTTTGCTGTGCTGAACTGCTGCCCTTTTGTCTGGGTTAGATGAACTGGACCTTCAGCTATTGATCCCAGAACCCAGGGTGACTCCAAGGGCTGGCTGGCTGGCTGGCCTCCTGATCTGAAGCCTCAGGGACATAACAGGCTATCAACCCCTGCACCTGGACTCTGCCATCTGTGAGACTACCCTGCCAATGGGTACAACAACCCTACTGGACCCTTGGAAGCCAGCCAAAAGTGCTTGCCAGAGGAACCAGTGCATCTTCTCTGCTGAGTGACGCATCCCCGAGCAGAACCAAAAGATTGCCTCTACTGCATGAATTGGAAAAATTGCAAAAGAATTGTAACGCCAGCGCCTCCTGCCTTTTGGGACCGACACATCGCCTTCGGAACCGCCTCTGCACTACGCTTTTCTCGGCATAAGTTCCTCGCATCGCTCATCGACAGCAGCCTCGACGATGAAACTGCTCATCGTAATAGGCTCATTGCCTCGCATCCTTGACACCGAACTTTGCTTCGCAAGCCCCGTTGACAGGATCTTTGATGTTAATGCATCAGGACATAGCACTGCAGTCTTGCCACATCTCAGAACTGACACATCGCCTCGGCTGTGTGGCGCATTTTCAATGCAGCGCTCCGCTCCGGGATTTAAAGTACTCTGTTCAGCTGGCCAAACTGAGTCCCTGTAGCCGGCCTGCACTCCATCGCTTGAACTTGTGGCTCTGTCCCAGTGCAGCACAACCAGATATCCCCAATAGCGCTTTTTGCTTTATTGGCTCTATTTTTCATTCTAAACTTTAAATTTCAATATCTCCAGTTCTACTAATAGGATTATTGCCATTTGGTCTTCTTCTATTTATTAATATCTGATCTATTTTTCTACCATGGTGCAGAATCATTTTGTGTGGTGTCTTACTGTTTGAAGTGATGCACAAATACTTCACACATCGCCTCTAAGTTAAGCCTGACTGCTCTGTGCCAACCTACCAGAGGGTGAGCACAGGTTAATTTTGGGTTTGCCTGCCTCTTACCCTGGGTAGGTTTGTGGTTACTGCTTGACCAGGACTCATAGCCCAATCAACCAATGACCTCATTTTTAACACAAAGAAAATAACCACATTGAAAAGTATACTAACCTGCTTGATGATACTTCAGGGCATAACTCACAAGAAGGCTGTCCCATGAGCTGAGCCTTAAATGGGTGAGCGGGGATTAGCACATTTCATGAGCTGAAGTAATAAGAATGTTTTTAACGTAGCGATTCTTCCATACTTCTGCCATTTCTAAGCACTTTACATAACTAGTGTTATTACTGTCCACTTTAGTTGACCGTGCTGGGATACGAACTTGTGGACAGCACATGACCACGGATGTATGACGTTACAACGCATGCTTTTACCACGCATGCTGTTACAACGCAGTTTTTACAACGCATGCTGTTACAACGCATAGCGCTTTGGGGTGCTGGATAGTGAATAGTTTAATTTACTATTCCAACTCCAGTCCCCGTGGATAGTAGGGAAGGTGTTGGATAGTGAATTAAAACTATTCCCTATCCTAGAGCGCCCCCCAGTGCAATGCGTTGTAATGGTTTTCGTTGTAAAACCTGTGTTGTAATAGCACTGCATTGTAAAAGTTTCGTTGTAAAGGATGTTTCCCCATGACCACATATCTCAGCAGCAGAGCTGGCCCTTGCTTCGATACCTCCCTGAGCAGAAAGAAATTTGGAGCCATTCCTGCAGCAAGTAAATAAAATAAGGTAGTAGGGGTCCATTTTGTACTTACGGGTCATTCACACAAAGCAGTAACCTACCCCTGAGCACAAACTTCTCGGCACCTACCCCAAATATCCGGATTCACTCACAGCGTACCTCGATCACACTAGTGCCAAGCTGTACAAAGGCCTTCTACAGAAAGGACTTGTCTGTACTGAGGGGCCTCTTATAATGCTCTTAGTACCCCCGCCTGCTACAGAAAGGAACTGTCTGGACCTGGGTAACATCCAGTAATGGCCTATGGTACTGCAACCTGCATCAGTAAAGTGCAGATGGCAGTTTTTCAAAACTCGTATGTGAATGCATTTGGCTCAGGGTGGTTTTGTGCCTTGTGTCTTATGTGTTTGTCAGGCACTGGGTACAAAACAGTAATTAGTGGGACTAAGCAAGGACGAGTATTACTAAAGCCGATAAGTATAGCCTGCATTTTGTTTTTAAATCTTTTTATTTTATCAGGTTTAACAATTGATAGCAATACATCACAAATGTAGGTCAGTATGGTCCCGCCCCACCACTTTCCCACTTGTACGTCGTCTGATCCATCCAATGGTTGCACATTCCTCAAATGTGACGGGCTATTAGTCCCAGCGCCCTTCTATATCCGGCCACCCCTGTATAACCTGCATTTTCAGTTTTAAGCCAGACCTACAGGCATTGACAGTACTTTTGCAAAAACAGAAAAATAGTTTTAGGTTGGGAATTTCAATCCTTCACCACAACATTGTTACCATTCTGGACACAACAGAAGGTTAGTTCATGAGCAGTGATCAGGCAGACAGACACCTCTGTCACACTTGAGGAGTGCCCTATTTCCTGTACATTTCTTCCACCAGAATAGAACAACATGTATTCTGTATGTAATACTCTGGAGCGAGAGTGCAGCCTTGTTGGTTTTAGAGACGTACTACCTGCGACTTCATTTATTCTAAATGAATTCATCTATTCATTAATTTACTCCTTTCTGGCCAGCATGGGCTTGCAGTCGCTGATTTTGTTTTTCATGTCAGTACATGGCAACAGATTCCTTGTAAAATGCTCAATCTCGAATTTATTTCTAAGTCCAGCCCTCTCTTTCCGAGCGTTGCCCACGCCTGCCCCTTGCTTGACGTAAGTTGATAAGAAGCACAATATTCCCTTTCAGGAGGGCATTGTGGAGTCGCAGCGGCTTCCGGCAGCCTTTCCAAACACAGCAGAAGCATCCTTTGAAACACAGTCAACCCTTGTTGTCCAGCTATCTACAAAGTGACCAATGGGGCTGATACCAAGGGGGCCTAGACGTCAATGAGGATTGGCCAGGGCAGCGCTTAATTTGTAAATGAATACGTGCCGGGCCCAAAGTTTTGCTCAGACTCCCATGGCCAGAACTATTGAATGTTGGCTTGTGGAATATCAAGACTGTGTAGTCTTGATTCCACTTCTTGCCTCTCTAATACACCACCAGACACTCCTTTCCCTTTTATCTCACTCTTACAGGTTCTTTTTCATCCCTGCTCGATCCCTTTCTCATGATTTTTTCTCTGTTTCTCTTCCTTCTTTCTCTCATGTGTGTTTTTCTCTCTTTTATTCTATGTCGAGGCCCAATGAGGGATCATAAGTGCCAGTCCCCAAAAATAAATGCTGGTGGGCCCCACCTGCAGCCACTGGCTCTGCACCAGGGGCAGCACCTTCTACTCCTGACTTGTCTCTTGGTACCTCTGGCACTGCCTTTTCTACCATTTGTCTCAGAGATCTGAAAGTTGATTTTATGTGATCTGATCAGATTCATTCAGGTCTTATACCATTAGGCTTGATACTTTTCTCCTAATGGCATTTAGTTCAGATTAATTGACATGTGTTTAATTAGGGACGTGTTTAATTATTTTGGATTATTTTGGTTATAGGTGTGTGCGTGTGTGTGTGTGTATATGTATTTATCATCTATATATATTTTTTATAAGTGAACTGTTTCACACTTTAAACTCTAAAACGGTACCCATCCCTGATCCCTACTTCCCTTAAATATTACCCATCCATGAACACTTATAATTGCTTATCACCCCTATACTCTACTCATCCCATAACCCTAAAAAGTCCATAATATATCTATACACTATACATTCCTGAACCCTAAAAGCTGCTTTATCCCTAAACACTACCCATCCGTGAGCTCTAAAAACTCATTACTACCCATAAATATTGCCCACCCTAGAACACTATCCAGCATTGAACCCTAAAAAAATCTTACTAATCATGTACACCACTCACCCTTCATCTCTAAAATTCCCTTACTACTTTGATACACAACCAATCCATAGGACCTAAAACCTCCTTACTACCGCTATAAACTGCCCACACCTGAACCCTAAACACTACCTCCAAAAATGTAAATAATAATACCACATACCTCCAATGTACTGGTATGCCGTACTATGAAATCTTACAAAACAAGCACACACTCCCCAAGACAGCAGAAGGAGCAGAAAGCAAAGAGTGGTCTGGCAATGTCTGCCCTTCTGTCTAGTGTGTAGAAGGCTGCTGGGTGCTAAGTGAGTTGGTGGGCAGGAGGGTCAAACCTGTGAAGTCACTCACAATGTGAGTTAAAGGGTGCCTCATGGCACTCCCAGTAGCATTGACATTTCGACGAGTCAGCATCCATGCTCCGGATACCTGAAAAGAGGATGTTATAAAAAGGAAATGAAAGCACAAAAGGTAAATGTATAGAAATTGGCTGAAGAGACAGAGCAGTCAATGAAGAAGGCCTGGTCACAAGGTGGCACCAGGGATTGCGTCACGACAGCAGAAGACAAGACACCCGGACAATCCTGGGACAAGGCCTCACTGGCAGCGGGCGGGTGAGTTTTCATATATTCCCTTCATGTGTCCAAGATTTGCTATCCAACTGCACTATGGACCAGGGTTTGAGTACCATTATTCTCCCCAATAGTTGATACCGCCTCATTTACAGATGTCATGGGTTCCATCCACAGAACAGGGCAGAGTTCTGTTCTGGTCCATGTTGTTAGGCCTGTGCAGAGTTCAGCTTGTAGGGCTTCTTAAAATGTGCTGCTCAATTCATGCATGTCTTTAGTATGTCGTGCTTTATTTCTCAACGGGTTGTGCTGCACACCTGTAAAGTATTGTCTCTCTTTTAAATTTCCGAAATCACATGATTTCGAATCCACTAGAATTCAGGCGTGCTCCCATTTGCACCCCACCCTGTGGCTTTTATGTAGCACAGTATGTTGGTGTTTATCCTATTTCTAGGAAATTGAGAGAGATAAAGTGACATTCCCAGGATCACCTAAATTCTCCAATTAATAAGCCTGAGTTAGGACCCACTGTTCAGGGATCTAGACCTCAGGGTCCACAGTGCCACATGCAAGTTGCTGTGCTTGAGAGAGTGTTAAAGAATGGATATCTTGTCCTCCCCACCCACCTCTGCAGTCTGCATAGGGAGTGGAGATGCCTCTTTGTAGACACGGTCCACTGGTGCACTGAACACACTACCCCTCCTTACTATGTTGACAAACATGAGGGTCAGTGATGTGCAGCATGGCTGACAGAGGGCATCTGGGTAGCACCAACCCTGGAGCTTTGATCTCCACGGTAATAGTGCCCAGGTACACCCCATCCTACACCACTCCTCCCCCTCACACACAAAATGCACATGAAAACATTTTAAATCATACGGCAAGTAAAGCTTGTGTAGAATATTTTGCTTATATCCGTGTAATTGCCTTCAATTGTGAGTATTAATGGATTTTTTTTTGTGGTGGTTTAAAGTATGTACTTTGTCTCCAAACTTCGGTAGAAATTTACTGGTGTAAATTGACTTTTTTGTTATCAATGGGAGGGCATGAGAATAGTTGCCAAAATGACACCAGGGTAAAGATTACTTTCTCGTGATGGTTAGGTAGGAAAGAAGGGCAGTACAGGCAGAGCTGGCCGTTTCTCTTTACTTGTGAAGGAACAGGTGGAGGTCTTAACACAATGTTTGAAGTGTTTGATGTGTGCTTTGACCAAACAGGTTATTCTGCTTATGACTGGTCATTTATCTAATATACGAACAATATTGATAGTGAACCAAATTTGTTTTAATGAGAGAAGGATGTCTCCGTTATTATGTCTTAGCAATCTGTGAACTTTCTGATTCTGGAAAACTTTAAAATTGAAAACAGGAGCCTTCTTGGCATCTGCAACTCACGTGCATCTCTAATTGGTGAAGTAACAGCGTGTGATTTCAATTTACATATTAGAAGGATTTAATTAAAAAAGTAAGCATTTAGGCATGCTTCCTACCATAAATCTAGTGTCATTGAGCAATCCCAAAACAGGAATAGAGACCTTTTGGACCTCACTAATTCGAGAAGAGAGATTTGCTATTGAAATGCATCGTTGGAACAGTTTTTTATAATGTCAGGCTTCCGTCTGGCAGAGAATTTAAATTGATGCTCGTGTGTTTTTTTAATTTTATTTTTTTAAAGAATATCCTCCTCACAAGTGCCTGTCCTCCCAAGAGAAGTTTTACATTATGCGAGGGCCAGTGTAAATGTTGGAATAGCCTTGCCCGCCACTGAGGCACTAAGGTTCATTCATTTATTCACCCATATATTCAGTGTCATTGGGTTGTCCTATCTCGTTAGCCTCTCATATTAACGACTATTTTTCCTTTTGGGAATGTTTCTACATTTTCCCATATGGCTCCACCCAATTAATGTAGGTTAACGGAGTTAGGAGATTTATCTGATTGCTGAATCGTGCCACTGATGGAGAATCCCTCTTTGGGTTCTGGTGCCATGTTCGTGGACTGCCAGATTGCATTGCTTGGGTAGTGAGGCAATGGCACAGTCATAGCTGCAATGAGGTGGCAATTGATATTCTCCTTTCTTTTTTAATATGGCACTGCACGCATGTTGCATTTGAACGTCGGAAATTCTGGATGTCGAATGCAGCCGAGAGATCCAGTAGCACCAGGGCGGGAGCATTGCTTGGTCAGCCAATAATCTCGGGTCATCTAGGACTGACACCAAAGTTATCTCTCCACTGTGTCTTGGAAGGATCCCAGATTGCACCTCATCGAAAATTCTGTCATCTTCAAAAGAGCCGGGCTGGAAATTCACTGTATTCTTGAGAATGTTTATTGGTTGGGGTAGGAGGGAGATAGGCTGGAAATGTCCCATCACCTTAGGGTCCACAAATGCATTTTTCAACCGAGGAGTCAAAAATTCTTGTTTCCAGGTTTTTGGCACAAATTTAAGCTCCGAAGACTTGTTACACAGCACCAGCAGTGCTTGAAAGATCATGCTAGGCTCCTTCCGAATGATCTGAGGAAACCGTATACCAGTCATATTCAGAAGTTTAGGGAGGAAGACCAAGTTGGCAGGCTCAAATGCCACCAGCTTTTGTTGCCCATCCTCTGAGAGTTTGACAGTACAACTTTTATCCTCATCCAGATCTGTTTCTGGAGGAAAGGCCTTGCAGATGGTTCTAATAAAGAACCCTAAGAGATTGTCACAGGACGTTTTTGATACCCCGTGGGGGGTTGGATGGACCTCCAGCTTCGGGATCTTTTAATGATCTCCGGATCGAGAAAACTTCCCTCGAAGAATTTGTTAAAATTCATTGGCCAAGTAACTAGCCATAGAAGCTATAACATTCTTTTTATATTCCCTTAGAATATCGTTTAACTTCCTTCTCAGCTCCGGATCAAGCATTCTGCTTTTTTGCAAACTCGTTTTTCCATCCTTGGCTCTGCTGAGTGCCAGGGGCAAGTCGGTCTCTTCCGATGGGAGAAAAATGTAGGGGCTGGAAGAGTGATATGACATGCAAAATTTAACAATCAATTACATTTTGCAACCTCTTGTTTCTGGGAGGAATGCTCCCAACTTTATAAGCATGGCAGTAATGTTTGTTCTCTGGGTCCTTGTACGGGAACATAAATGACCTTGGTGGGGGCTAATGGCGTAAGAGCAGTATTTACCTCTGCTTGTTGCTGTTATGCTTTGCTAAGCGGGTTCCCAATCGGAGAGGAGGGAAGAGTGTCCGATGTTGTAACCTACCGACATATTTCTATTCCAATCAACATTATGTTTATAATTTATTTTCCTTTATTTAATACTTTAGAAAGAGTTAATGAGTCACAGGGATACAAATATTGATCATTTCGATATTTATCCAGCATGACCAAGCAAAGATGACATTTTAAGTTGATTAGTTCAAAAGAAGCCTGCAATCTTTAATCAGTTTCTTAGACACATGTGGCAATACTGCCACCTTACGGCTGCACCGGGACTACAGCAAAGCTAATGGAGTGTGGTGGCTGGTGGGTGTCCCTCACCTGCACTCCCATGCCTTGTATGTGCGTCCCCTCCATGCGCCTCACTGTCACTTCCAGTTTTGCACAGGGACGGGTATTTTTGTTTCACCATGACAAATCTATTTTCACTGATTCCGACATCACTAAAAAGAGCACTTTAGTGCCCTTTCTTTAAAGAACAAAACTATCTTTGACTCATCCGTTCTTTGCAACCACAGATCTATCACCCTCTGCCATTGGTTAGTATCTTGGGGAGAAATAGTTCTAGGATCGGGAACCTTCTGTGACTGCACTACAACTGTCTGTCATCGCTACAATCAGGATTCTGACCCGAACATGGAACTGGGGAGGCTGAAAGATGACTTTAGACTTGGCTGTAATGTAACTTTAATTAATTTGATACATTCTGATACATTTTTATTTCCAATTAAGGCTGTTTAGATGTGGTCATGATGCCGAATGGCGTTGCCTGGTAGTTGTATCCATCCTAGTCTCGGTTGTATGACGTTACAACGCATACTTTTACAACGCACACCTTTACAACACATTTTTTACAACGCAACATCCATTACAACGCATTCCATTACAACGAATTTTTTAAAACTACCTTTACAACGCATTCCATTACAACGCATACTACCTTTACAACGCATACCATTACAATGCATAACATTACATTGCATGTATGGTAAGTATTGGATAGTGTAGGGGTAAAAATTACTATTCTAACTCCAGGGGGTGCAACAGTAGGGTAAGTGTTGGATAGTGCAGGGGTAAAAATTACTATTCTAACTCCAGGGGATGCAACAGTAGGGTAAGTGTTGGATGGTAATGGTATGCGTTGTCATGGTATGCTTTGTAATGACTGCATTGTAATGACATGCGTTGTAATGGTATGCGTTGTAGTGTCATGCGTTGTAATGGTTGCGTTGTAATGGCATGCGATGTAATGGCATGCTATGTAATGGATGTTGCATTGTAAAAGTTTTGTTGTAATGGTAGTGCGTTGTAAAAGTTGCGTTGTAAGGGTTGTTTCCCCTAGTCTCTGGGACAGGGTGAAGGATGATGATTTGTGGACAATCTTGCACAGGAGACACACACTGCAAGCTGAGTCACTTGTATGCAAGGACGGTGGCCACAGGAGAAGCCAGAGAAGTTCCCTAATCGTGTAAAACAGCAAAAGACACTGGGGTATAAGAGGGAATTTGCACATAACAATAACCAAATAACCACCCTATTGTGATAACAAGCATTGACAAAACAAAGGAACAGGTGGTGGTCTTAACACAATGTTTGAAGTGTTTGATGTGTGCTTTGACCGAACAGGCTAATCTTCTCATGACTGGTCACTTATCGAATATACGAAAAATATTCACAGTGAACCAAATGTGTTTTACTGAGCGAAGGATGTCTCCGTTATTATGTCTTAGCGATCTGTTAAATTTCTGATTCTGGAAAACTTTGAAATTGAAAACAGGAGCCTTCTAGGCATCTGCAACTCGCCTGCATCTCTAATTGGCGAAACAATTTCCATTTACATATTGGAAGGAACAGGTTACAGGTAACACACGTTCTTTAATAGTGTAAAACAGCAAAAGACACTGGGGTATTAGAGGGAATTTGCACATAACAATAGCCAAATAACCACCCAATTGTGATAACAAGCATTGACAAAACCAAGTGAATTGGGTTTAATGTGCTAAGACAATTAGAGCCACACACACGAAAGGCGGTGACAGCTATAGTTGTAAAGTAGTACCTCGTGCAGTTCAATACAGTCACTCAAGTACAGGAGAAAGGATGCTCGGAAACAGCCAGTAGCATTGTGTGCAAGATGTGAATTCTCCACTGGACTGAGCTCAGATGTGATTGACATAGTTTTAAGCCAAAGGCTAACAAGCCAATGGTTGAAAGGGGTGGGCCCACAGCCACTCCATGTACATTTTTACTAATAGGTCTGTTTTACAGCTGTGTCATCAAAGCCCAGACCTAAAAAATAAAGGGATGTAATGTTAGGTGGACGGTGGTGTCAGTGATCCAAACCTGAAAATAAAAAAATGTAAGAGAGCAGAGACAGAATCCTTTTCTCTGAAAACAAAAACCCCAAAATTCACATTTGAAAACAAATTTGATGTAAAGCCAGTTTATGTCACCCGATGTTGCAACACAGATCCATAAACCTCCCTCCCAGTAGAGTTCAAGGTGCAGAGCAAAGCAGTGACAGAAATGGATAACATTTGATAAAAGATGTTTTCGAAACCATCATAGAGTCCACAGCTAGAGGTCCTTGGGCGAAGAACCAAGGTTAGACCATATTCTATATGTGTGTGAAAAGAGAAGTTGTATATACGTCCTAAACTCTTTTAATGATTTTGTAATCATTTCCCACTGCAGGTACACTCATCTGCTACCTGGACACATAATTATTAGCTGTGTAAACTAAACAGTCAGTTGTACAAAAGGCTACAGACAAGTGAATACAATTATTGCTTTCTGTGTAATGGAGCAGAAATAATTTGTTCTAGGAAAATGGGGGAGGTGGGTGTATCCCTGAGCTCTGCGAGCAGTGCATACATTAAATGCATAGCTAGCCTTCGATGTCACATAGAGCGCTGTGCCACATCAATTTCCAATCTAATGAGTGGGCTCAAATTTAAGTTGGAACACTAAAATGTAAACATACAAGTGACAGGGAAAACTGACTGCTTGGCTGGTACAGGCTTTCTTCTCCAGCGTTCCAATATCTTTCTGTTTTTCCCATTTTAATTTAGAACAACATACCCTCTGCGTGGGGTGGGAGGGTCTAAGAGCATTACAACCCTTCTGGGTACAACACAGTTAAAGGCCCTCTCCATTGTGCTAAGCCTTTGCCTGCAGCTCAGGCCTGTAACATGGGGAGAGGGCCTTTAACAACTTTTATAGCCTTGGCAGTGGCTTTAATGCTATCCTATGTATTAATCAATGTTTGCTTCATTTTCAGAATGTGATATGTGTTGTGTTCTGTAAGAGAAGGAATTGATGTCGGTATTCCCTAAAAACGAGTCACAAAGAGTAATTCACTCCCAACCGGAGTTGCCAAAGCTGATGTAGCGATAATTCTGGGGCAAACTGTAAATTACCGGTCATTTCCTGGCAGACTGCTAATGGGCTTCTTATGGAGGGCTGACTCCCTGCCGTCACTGATGAAGTGAGCAGGGTGGACTACCGCTTCTCCAGTGGAGGTGATTGGCCACATGCAGCTTCCGCGCTCTGTTCGCTCCAACCTGATTGGGCTGTCAGCCCAGACATCGGTGGGTCAGAGGCGAAGGGAGCGTTGGGTATCAGATGAAGTCCTCACTGACAGTTTCAGAGGTTCAGAGGCCACTATGACCATTTTATTTCATTGTGCACAGGACGTTTCACCAGAACCACCATCAAGGAATGACTTTGCACAAGGCCAGTAGTGCCCTGCATTGCTATTGCTGTTTTTGCAAACTCTGTAAACGGACACCTCCCCCACCCCCCTCGGTGCCTTGAGACCCTCACGGGTGAGTAGTGCGCTTACAATTCCCTGATTGATTGATTGTAAACCACCTGTGATTTGGTAGCTTACCAAAGGTACCATGTATAATCCTCATGACGCCACCTGTGCGTGGAGCTCGCAGTATTACAACATGGCCTTGCTTGTCGTCTTACAGAGCAGCAGTAATGCTATCCAGCCCTGGAGTTGTATCCTTCGTTTTAACATTTGATCTGGTTTTTAGGTCTCGCCTGTCAATGCGCATGCGCATTGAGCTTGCGAGACTATGGGGGCTTAAACAGACTTTAACCAACTTGCGCGATTTCATGGCGATTCCTTGCAGTGCCCGTGAAATTTAACCTCAATGCGCAAGCGCATTGACATTAAAAGCGCGTGCACATGAAAGCGTCAAGGCTCCCTCCCACGGCTATCCCCAGCATGCGCTGTGCCTCAGGCATTTCTCCTCCCCTAATTTATTCACTGCCACGGCTTTCGCTTTGACGGGCGCCGGTCCGTCTCTCCCCTCCTGGCCCCCTCTCCCCTTTCTCTAGCACGCTCATACAGTCCACAATAAACAAACGACTTGAAACTGAAATCGCCGCCGGTCCGTCTCTCCCCTCCTGGCCCTCTCTCCCCTCCTGGCCCCCTCTCCCCTTTCTTTCTAGCACGCTCATACAGCCACGGCTTTCGCTTTGACGGGCGCCGGTCCGTCTCTCCCCTCCTGGCCCCCTCTCCCCTTTCTCTAGCACGCTCATACAGTCCACAATAAACAAACGACTTGAAACTGAAATCGCCGCCGGTCCGTCTCTGCCCTCCTGGCCCCCTCTCCCCTTTCTTTCTAGCACGCTCATACAGCCACAGCTTTTGCTTTGACGGGCGCCGGTCCGTCTCTCCCCTCCTGGCCCCCTCTCCCCTTTCTCTAGCACGCTCATACAGTTCACAATAAACAAACGACTTGAAACTGAAATCGCCGCCGGTCCGTCTCTCCCCTCCTGGCCCCCTCTCCCCTTTCTTTCTAGCACGCTCATACAGCCACGGCTTTCGCTTTGACGGGCGCCGGTCCGTCTCTCCTCTCCTGGCCCCCTCTCCCCTTTCTCTAGCACGCTCATACAGTCCACAATAAACAAACGACTTGAAACTGAAATCGCCGCCGGTCCGTCTCTCCCCTCCTGGCCGCCTCTCCCCTTTCTTTCTAGCACGCTCATACAGTCCACAAAAACAAACGAGTTCAAACTGAAATCCCCGCCGGGCCGTCTCTCCCCTCCTGGCCACCTCTCAGCATACATTGTATACATTCATACTCTAGGCTCGCATCACAACTTCGAGTCACTGTAGGGGTGTATAACTTTCAGTACAAAATACTTGGGCACAAACAGGCACTGCAATACAGCCGTGCTCACATTCAAGAATTAAAAGAAGACGTGCAAACTCCTTTCGGAAATCGCCGCAGGTCCGTCTCTCCCCTCCTGGCCCCCTCTCCCCTTTCTTTCTACACTCAAATATACAGACCAAAGAAATGAAAGAAGATGTGCAAACTCCTTTAATTCCTCTTCAGCCAGCCTCTCTCCCATTGAGCAGCATACATCAGCTCATACCATTTCGCAACACCTTTGTATAAATTTCCCTATTCACACACAAATCAACCAGCATCTCTCTCATTCAACATCATATATTCGATACATTCACATACATCGGCTCAAACAAAGAAAAAAAACGTGCACATTATTTTAAATCAGAAGCATCCACCCTCTGTCCCATTCAGCAGCATACATCAGCTCATACCACTTCGCCACACCACAAACACAAAACTGAGAGCAACTTCGAGGCACAGGAGGGATGGCTAGCTTTACTTTAAACATACTTGTGTACAAACTTAATAAAAGACACAGACTCACCACCATTCAGCAGGCCTACTATTTCCCCCCCCTCCCTCTACAGCGTGCTATGGAAATTTGGGGGATTGTATCTCTAGGCTTGCACCTAATAAAAATTTCCGATGTTGCCATTATTGGAATAACGTTACTATAACATTTACAATGCTTGGGGACAATAAATACATGCGAAAATTTACAGTATGTCTTTTGGGTCATAAGGGAGATTGCTTTTTACGAACGAAACAAACACAGAGCCTCTCTCCCAGCCACTTCACTAAACACTCCACCCAACCCCCACAACACCCACCAATACGTCTGTACCGCTCGGACCATTCTTCAATTCCATTTACATAAACACACAGGCCCCAGACTCCAAGGCTTTCGTAAACAAAACTACAGGATGCTAGAGTGCTTTAAGCGCCGTCGTCAAGATTCTAATCAGTTGTGAAGTTGCTTTTGGGATATGCTAATTTGAACAGCAGGATGCAAGCCGGTTGTTAGCCCTAGAACCCCAACAACAACAACAAAAAAAACACATCCCACTGAAAGAAAAAAAAACACTGGAAACGTGACGCTTTTTTTAACAAAACTCCTATAGTTCACATTTTGCACACAGACTTAAAGCTTACAAGTTACGACTTACGTTCTCTTAGGGTACATACAGCCTCAATCCCATTGACCAACACACATTTGATACTTACAGACTCTAGCCTCTATGCTTACATTATAAAACTTTGAAACACCGCAAGCAATAAAAAATGAACTACTTACAGTCATAGGAGGGGGTGCTGGCTTTCATTAAACATACTTATCTACAAATACAATTAAAGACACACTCACTCCCATTCAGCTCCATACATCAGCTCATACCATTTTGCCACAACTTTGTCAACCTTTACGTCTTTCGAAATAAATCAACCATCCTCTCTCCCATTCATCAGCATACATTCGATACATTCAGACTCTAGCCTCAAATATACAGCCTAAAGAAAAAAAAGACGTGCTAACTCCTTTAATTAATCATCAGCCAGCCTCTCTCCCATTGAGCAGCATACTTATGCTCATACCATTTCGCCACACCTTATGATAAATTTACCTATATACACACAAAACAACCAGCATCTCTCTCATTCAACATCATATATTGGGTACATTATTTTACATCCGAATTATCCAGCCTCTGTCCCATTCAGCAGCATACATCAGCTCATACCATTTCGCCACACCTGCTCTCCCATTCATCAGCATACATTAGATACTTTCAGACTCTAGCCTCAAACATACAGCCTAAAGAAATAAAAGAAGACGTGCTAACTCTTTTATTTCCTCATCAGCCAGCCTCTCTCCCATTGAGCAGCATACATCTGATCATACCATTTCGCCACACCTTTGTATAAATTAGGATATTTACACACACATCAACCAGCATTTCTCTCATTTGACATCATAAATTGGATACAAAATTTTAAATCCTATTCATCCAGCGTCTGACCCATTCAGCAGCATACATCAGCTCATACCATTTCGCCACACCTTTGTATAAATTTCCCTATTTACACACAAATCAACCAGCAGGTCTCTCATTCAACATCAGATATTGGATACATTATTTTAAATCCTAATCATACAGCCTCTGTCCCATTCAGTAGCATACATCAGCTCATATCCTCAAACTCCAAAACACTCACATGCACTCATCCTCACACCGTCAAAGTCCACCCTCCAACTACACCCTATAACTACAATACCACCCTACAACTCTACCCTCCAAATACAACTCCACCCTCCAACTCCACACATAAATAGTGTTAAGCAACAATTTCATAAATACGTAAAAAGCGGATTACACACTTGCAGCTATTCCAAAATGCAAACTTAAAGCAACGCAAGGAGAGTGCAGCAATTAATACACAAATATGCAAACAGGGATTGGAAAATAAAACATTTCTTTAACAAAACGCATAAAATACAGACATTACATCAATGTGCATCCTCTTAATACATTGAAATGAAAAATAAATTCAGCACATACAAAAAGTTTCCTTTAATACATCGATTAACTCAATAACATATAATCAGGCAACATCAGCATCACAGGAAAAAAACAATGCAAACACAACATACATAAATATACTCGAAACAAAAAAGACCTTCAAAGTTCAAAAAACAGTTTATGTACATCAAATAACAAACACCAGCTAATAAAACATTACATTACAGTTTTCGAAAACATATACATTACATATCGAGGATTTAAAAAAAGCCTTTAATTAGAATTACATAAAAAAAGATGGAAATATTACGATCGATAACAAACAATGTCACCAGTTATAAAAATACACTCCTATTCATTTGTTAATTTGAACATACTATAGATACTACATTACATTACATTAAAAATCACTTAGGAATAAATTCTTACCTGTCAAACGACGCAGCAACAGCACACGAACAAGAACACGCCTTCCGCGCACCAACATTCTCGATCTTCTGGGGAATTCCACCGTTGACGTAAGCAAAGCGGAACGCCACATCAAAAACGTCGCGCTCCGATTGGCTACAAATAAACGTCAATAAAACGTAAACAGTGACAACACAAAAAAACTAGAACGCAGACCTAGGTAGCGTCAAGGTGACGCATTGCGTCGGCCATTTTAAAATTAATACAATTAATACGGGAGTCCACAGACACAAAAACACACATAACACTACACATATTAATATAAACACACACACAGTTTAATTACATAAAATGATACACATAAGCCAGGACAATTACAAAGGGAAGCTCTATCACATTTTTATTAATACTACACATATAAAAAAAAAACTTATAAATATACACACCCTCATACCATCACCCTCACACCCCAAAACTCTCACACACCCGCAATCACCCTCACACAACATCACCCTCACACACCGTCACACACCTTCAGCCTCACACCCCCTCACTCACCCTCACACCCCCTCACCCTCACACACCCTCACTCCCCTCAAAGCCTCACACCCCTCACAACACTCTCACACTCACTACACCGGAAAGCCTCACCCTCACACACTCACCCCCCTCACCCTCTCTCACCATCAACACCCCTCTGCCTCACACACTCTTACCCTCATCCCCTCACCCTCACACACCCTCAATCACCCTCACACCATCACCCTCACACACGCTAACTCTCACCCTCAACCACTCACACACCCTCACACTCCCTCGCTCACCCTCACACACCGTCACACACCCTAAGCCTCACACCCCCTCACTCACCCTCACTCTCACACACACACCCTCACCCTCACACCCCCTCACACTCACACACCCTCGCTCCCCTCACACACCTCACAACACTCACCCTCACTACACCTCACACACTCTCAGCCTCACACACACTCACTCACCCTCACCCTCACACACACTCACACCCCCTCACCCTCACACCTCCAAACCCTCACACACCCTCACTCCCCTCACACCCCTCACAACACTCTCACACTCACTACACCTCACACCCTCACCCTCAAACACCCTCACACACACTCACCCACCCTCAGCCTCGCAAAATCTCACCATCAACACCCCTCACCCACACACACCCTTACCCTCATCCCCTCACCCTCAGTCACCCTCACACCCCCTAACTCTCAGACTCACCCACTCACACACCCTCACACTCCCTAACTCACCCTCACACACCCTCACACCGTCACACACCCACACACTCACACTCCCTCACTCAACATCAAACACCCTCACTCACCCTCACACACCCTCACCAACACACACCGTCACACACACTCAGCCTCACAACCCCTCACTCAACCTCACAATCACACACACTCACACCCCCTCACCCTCACACCCCCTCACCCTCACACCCCTCACGCTCACACCCCTCACCCTCACATCCCTCACCCACACACCCCTCACCCTTACACCACTCAAGCCACAGATGGGTGTGCGATGGGAGGACGCTCAGCTTGCAGGGCTGTGCTTCTATCCCCTGCTGCACTCTCCTGCTCTCTAGAAATGTGGCATAACAACAAGAGCTGCCATCAAAGTCACGTAAATACAAATCATGTTGCATTCCAAATGCTATAGGTGTCACATTCACAAAAGTTAAAACTATTGGCATTGTAAATGACAAAGCTATCAATTTAGCTATTTAAAAAAACTACACACAAAAAAACCCATCATTTACAAGACCAATAGCTCCTACTTTTCTAATGCGAGACCTATTGCATTTCCAATGCTTGTTGTTGAGGTGGCTGTCTTGACATTTTGATGGCTTTGTCTGCACCGGTGTTCCCAAGGCCTGCAATGGCTATTCCCAGTGAAGGTAAAGTCAGTGTGTGGTAAAGGAAGATGGCAGAGTCCAACTGTGTAAGTAGGTAAATCCTTTATTGTAGATTCCTTCTAGGATAGATGAGTAGGAGAAGATAAGAAGTACAGATATAGCCCCACCAGGAGCAAGCTCCAAGCAGCTCAGCCTGAGTTTACCAACTGACACTGTGAGCCAGAAAGTCACCCAGGTATTCTATGATGTCATGGACATTCTATACAGTGGAGAACAGTAGAGCAGTAATTTACTACACAGTGCAGTGTGGATTCAGTGAACAGGCTGTATCTGAATCTTTTAGCTGGGCCCACGTGAAGGTGCATGTCCAAGCAGAGAGAGCCTTTCCTTGCCTGAGTAGCAGAAAGGAAGGAGGAATGGCTGGAACTAAACAGGCAGAACTGCAGCCTTTAATATAAGCTGAACACTGCTGCCACTCAGAGAGCTACTTAGATTGCAATTGCCTTTGACTGAGTTGTAAAGTATACTCCTCTGCCTCAGACCAACAAAAGACCCTGGACTTCCTTCCATTATTTAACTTAATAGGGATGGGGGGGGTGCGAGGGGTGTGGGCGTGTAAGAATTTTTTTGTATGCACCCTTTTTTGTGTGCATGCAAATGTTTCCCCTTAAAGTCTCACACGTTCAAAAGCAATCTGAGGTGGTGTATCTGACAGGAGGACAATAGGTCTGGGCTGGACTGTCCATTTTTCTAGTTGTGTATTTCCGGAGGAGGGAAAATGAGGACAGCCGCTGCAGCAGGCTTCTCCAACGAGTCGCTCATGAGCTACTGGTAGCTCTCCATCTAAATGCAAGTAGCTCTTCAGTATGCAACTATGCTTTACTAAATTTGAGGCTTTTGCTTGGTCGAACTAACAAGTAAATACCAAAATTGAAAAGCATGTATTTGAGAAGAAAACGTGATTATTTGCAGAAGTCATAAGGTAATGGATGGAGAATAAGGGTTGAATGTCAACTGAATTACCAGTTGAATTTCCAATTCGACAATCCCAACCACTGAGTTGGATAAAAAGAAAATATTTTTTTCCAGTATTAATATCCCCGTGAGGGTACATATTTTATTACAAATTCAGTTTTATTTTATATTTAAAGCTAATATTTGAGTGATAAATCATGTGGCGTTCGGAGGCTTATATTACAGTGGTGCCGGGGGGTTGGAGGTCTCTTTTTGAAAAAATTTGGTGTCATGTATTCCTATAGGTTCTGAATCGATCCCCCTATTCCTGACCCTATTCTAGTTAAACAAACCAACAAGTTAACTAGCAGTCAGCCCATGAGGCAGAAAACCCCCATGATGCAGATACCGTTATCTGACGCAGTCACACTACGGCACAGGAACGTGTTATCTGATTAGGTCATAACGCTTGCGATCTAATTAGACAAGCGATATTCCTCCAGCCCCTGATAAGGCATACGGAGTTCTCATAACAAATCAAACCTATGACAACCTGGGCAAAACCCTGCGGCCATTGTTTTGATTTCACCGAGAACTTTAGTAAAAGAATGTGCTAACGAGCAAATCGTATGACATCTTTATTGACGTATCTATGTCCATCCTTACGTCAATCTCGGCACCTTAAAGGTATAAATATTACCGATCTTGCCATATGCAAACACACGCGTGGTGACGAGACGGAGCAGCCATACTTGCCGAAGCCAAGAGCAGAGCAGACCCCGCTGGCAGCAGCCCCGCCTTCCTGACGCGCTGAGAGAAGCTGCTTTCTCCTGCCGAGAATCCAGCACCGGCGTTTCCGGGTAGCCCTCGCAGGCAGCCTGGAATATCGAGACCAGAGAGAGAGATACCATTCCTCATTCATCCTAACTTCCAGGTACAGAACTGAATAACCCCTCGCAGAGAATTCTTTAGTTATTCACTTGGCAAAAACAAACTTAACTTAAACTGTAACTATCTATTCCCGCCCTCGTATTAGACTTAGGTCAGGTACACGGGGTAGGCGTATCTAGAAACACCAGTTGAGTACGTTTAGTCAAATGTATATGTGTATGTAATATATTTTATTCATTTTAAACATCTTATGGCTTAGAAACCATATCAATGTTTTTACAGTATTATTTTATACTGCTGCTCTTAATGTATGCACTTTACTTAACTATAAGTATTGCAATAATATCGATCCATTTCTCTTGTATGAGAAAAGAGACTGATCAATAAATAACACCTTTTTATTGAACACGCCCGTCTCTTCCTTTTCTCTACATTCTGATGAGACTAAGAATGCACGTACTGACTGAGTAAAATAATTTGCCTTTTGTTCACACGACTCTCGAGATTGACTCTTGATTAGGGGAGAGCAAAGTTGTCATGTTCTATGGTTGTCAGAAACTAAATCCCTTCTTGTCTAATCAGGGAAGTTAAGTCCTCCTTGAACATTCGAGAAAGTTTCTAGTGAACTCTGAGCTAAGCTGGCAAACCCAAAACTTTAAGTCTAGTATCGACAGTAGTAGACCTAGTTAACGTCTGGCCTAGGCCTTTACTGCTGTAGGTATTATTCCAATGCGCAGAGCCTATTGGGAAGATAGGAACTACACTACATGGCGCCCAACGCGTTTGGAAAGGGTGATAAAACTAACGTAAGACATTTAGAGTAACTCAGTCGTGCTTTCTCACTCAGACCCCTTTTCCCATAATACTCCAAAGACGTCTAGAGTGGGTGAAAGGTTATATCCGCCAGACCTCGCAGGAGGGAACTCCTATGTATGGTTCTTGGTATAGTCAACGTTGAAGGATAAACAGTTCCAAAATATTGTGCATCTAATCTTTGTTTCCATAAGAAACCTGATCTGCAACCAAACAAAATAACCATCCTGTCGGTAAAATGGCAGACAGTGATGAAGAAAGAGAGGCAGTTAGATTAGCAGCTGACATAGCAGAAGCTGATACTGCACTACAAAATGCAGACCCGGAGATAATACTCATCCCGGTCATTAAAAGAAAATCTATAACCTTAAAACTTATAGAAAATGGACTGACACCTAGAGGTGGTACAGTCATATTCGTAATTGAGGCACACGAATATCGGCAGACAGAGGTATACTATTCATGGATACATTTTCCAGCAGCAAATGCTGTAACAAAGTACTTCCACTATTACAAAATAGAGGAACCTCCTAATGAGTACACTCCTTTCGAGGAGGTGGAAGTACCACTCAAATTCCAAGAGCATTTGCTCTTATTTGATGGCGCCCTAAAACATAATAATCACATCACCAGGCTCGGTCCTTTAGGTAGACCAGGAGCAACGTGGCCGGTCCTAGCCGGATACACACCACATCCAGACATCGATGGGATGTCTGCACCAAACCTTTTAACACAGCTAAAACAATTAATAAAAATTCATAGACAATTAGTTCAGTATGTGATGCGGACTTCAACAATTCAGCCAGCGATTAAACTTCCACAGCTGACCCCTCACCAGGGGAACACAAATAAAATTACACCACAGAACATCCAATCCTGCCTAGGTAAAGTACCGGCTAAACGGGAACAAATACCATTCTGGTTGGCACAGAAAATTACCCAAATAGAGGCGGTGTTTCCTGACACCACCCCGCTAGAAAAACACAGGATTCTGACTATCTGTCTCCCAATGGGAATCGCACCACACATAGAGGACTGTGACACTTGGGGTACAGTCTTTGCTTCCATCTACACAAAAACGCACGGTGTTCCATCCATTTCGGTGATACCAGATGTGCTAAAACAAATTCAAGACGAATACGGTCCAGAACCTGCTTTAACTCTTGGTATGAAATTACTGAAAGACTTCAAACAGGTCTCGGCTATATTATTAGCCAACATAAAAGGTGAAGCAGCAAACGTGGCGATCCGCCAGAGGTTAAAAGAGACAGATATAGCAGACCAACCAGCTGAAATTGCCAGAATCATAGAAAAATCCTATGAGGAACTAGGTAGAGATAGTTTAGGTGGAATACCAGTAAAACCGCAACTGACTGAAAGTCCAGAAAAAATATTTTTTAATAATAATTCACCAAAAAAGAACTGGGATGGAAACAAACAATCCAATCCTAAAGAAAAGAAATTCCAGTCCAGAGGAAGGTCTCCTAGGCGAAGAGAGAAATCTCCGAACCAAAGACACAGGTCACCCCAGAGTGACCCCTCTGGGAAAAGATATAACCTTAGAAATAGGGATAATATAAAAAAGCCTGATAGATATCAAGACATTGATACACGTCCCTCTCAATCTTTTCAGACTTCCTCGCAGAAATCGGAAAGAAGAGGACGATCAGAACAAAGAGAAGAGCACGCCAAGTCCAAAGACAAGGAACCTGCTCAACTAAAAAAGAAATTACAATTTCCAAAAAAAGAAGGTAGCCAGTATCAAGGTAGTTAACAATGCCGAGAATACTGAGGACACAACTGAAAAACGGAGAGTGGGCTCAGACAATGCTAGACAGCGCAGCAGAAGTGAGCATAGCTCGCAAAGTCCTTATGAATCATCTGGAGACAGTGGACACGAATGAATATCTTCAAGTGGAAACTGCAGACACCAGGGTTAGCAAACCTCACAAGATATACGAGATAACATTACGTATAGAGGGAGATAAGACTAGGAAAATAAGGGGACTATTTTGGGATAACCTCTCCAAGGGTTATGACATCCTTCTAGCTGAAAAAGACTGGCCACCAGAGTTTGTCAGGGAGTGCCCTCATGGCGAAGAAGTAATTATGCCTGCCTTCTCAAATCAAATTCCAATTCATAAAAAATACACACTTGCCAGAAAGTGGGCAGTGGCTCTAGCACCTGCTTTATATAAAAATCATGTAGGATGGGATGAGGACTCCCCTCCTCACAAAATCCAGTTAAAATCACAACCTACTGCACAAAGGCAGTACCCAATTAAGCAAGAAGCTAAAAAACAGGTAAATGAAATACTAGATCAGCTAGAATACCAGGGGGTGATTGAAACTTGCACCTCACAAATGAACAACCCTTTGTTTCCGGTCTCCAAACCAGACAATTCATATCGTCTAGTTTTGGATTACCGACACCTTAACACATGTTGCAAAACTTTTGCAGTGCAAAACTCACACAGTGCTGCACTAATGAATAACATAGTGCGCAAAAAATACAAAACAACCTTAGACATCTCCAATGGATTCTTTTGTCAAAACATAGCACCAGAGAGCAGATATTTAACTGCATTCTCAGTAAATGGCACTCAAAAACAATTCTGTCGGTTAGCCCAGGGGTACAAGAACAGCCCGGGGGTATTCTCAGCGAGAGTAACAGAATTACTTCATCTATATGATGATGAAGCATTATCTTATGTCGATGACATTTACTTAACAGATGATGACTTGGAGACTCACTTGAAAAGAGTGAACACCATAATACTTGGGTTCGCTGCAGAGGGATACAAATTCAATTTAAAAAAATCCAGAATTGCCCATCTGACAGTCCTATTTTTAGGATATGAGTTATCAAGTGAAGGCAAAAGCCTGGCTGACAATTTCCTAGAGAAATGTGCCGTACTCCAAGCACCTAGAACACTAAAAAACTTAGTCGATTCTAGGCTTCCTAAATTTCGGAAGAACATACGTTGCAAATTACGCAGAAAGGGTCAAACCCCTTTATGATCTAATTAAACCAGATTTTAGAAGATCCAATTGGACTCAAATACACACAGAAATTTTGAGATCCTTACAAACAGACATGCTAATTAAAACAAAATTAGAAACACGTGATAACACACGCAATCTTGTGATTCGAGTCATCCCAGGGAGATGTGGATTCACATACCTGACCTCTAATGAGGGAGAAAAGGTACCAATTGCATTCAAATCACACTTGTACACAGAAGCTGAACAGAAATTCAGCAACAAAGAAAAAATTGTTCATGCAGTTCAAACCGCAATAGCTAGAGAAAAAGATCAAGCAGACGGTAGACATATCACAGTCAGAACAGCTGAATCGGCCTTTGAGGCATTAACAACACCGTGTAATTTACCAACAACAACATTGGATCCAGAATGGTTACAATGGGTGAATTCAATCACAACGGACAAAGTATACTACTACTTTGATCCAGAACTAGAAGAATTGAAAAATCTAGTATATGAAGAAACATATCCTCTGCCAATCGACATTCTGCCTTTACGACATTACGCCTGTGTAATCTATACAGACGGACATGCTCAACCGTCCGTTTGGGGAGAACAAGCATACAACCCCACATGTGAGATTACAAAAGAAGTGTGGCGCGGAGGTAAACTAAAACCTCTATTAACAAAGACACACTCAGTAGAAACTAATTCAGAACAACAAACTGAAATATTAGCTTTGAAAATGGCGCTAGATAATGCGGATCGCGAATTCCCGACACTTATAGTGTCAGATTCATATTACTGCGTCAAATCATATAACAGCGATTTGCAGACATGGATTCAAAACGGTTACAAAGATGACACAGATGCACCAATAAAGCAGAAACTGCTCTGGGAACAAATAGCTCTTTTACAAAAAGAACTACCAAAGACTCATGTGACTCACTCACTGAGTCATCAGCGTGATGGCGTTCACGTTGTAGGGAATTCATTGGCTGAAACAGCCGCAGCGGCAGCCACTAAATCGGCTCCCGTAGTTCGAAAAAAGCGTACATTAAAATACATTGACGGTGAAACAGTGCTGGCAGTGAAAACGTCATCAAAAGGCGACTGCTCAGCGTTACCGATCAACTATCCACTCAATTATACATACATAATCGATGCAAACTCCGTCCCTTTTGCTCGAATCCCTGGAGTGGGGGATAGAGTGATTCCAAACATGGACAGGAGAAACTTGTTAATCGCAGACGCACATATGGGCGTGGGTCTCAGACACCTCAAACTAAAAAATTCTCTGGAAGAATTACAATCACGGTACTGGTGGCCAGGCATGAGCCTGCGTCATACCATGTTTGTAAAAAACTGCCTAAACTGCAACAGAGATCGCAGTGGGGAGAGAAACAGTTTAATACCTCGTCGTTCTACTCCAGGAAAAATCAGGAGTAAAAAGGAAGGGTTGCGATTAACATATACAGGCTAGTTCCACTTATAATGTAGATCGCCAGCACTCGGCTGACGTCCGGACTGTTATACAAAGATTTGCGGGTCTAAATGGCATATACGCTAAGCGCATGCTACGTTTGACTATTGTTTTCACTCAAGCCCTCCAGCCTGGGGGGAAACATGGCCAAATGAGCATAGTCCAGCGGGAATCTTCTCACTTCCTTCCTGAGGGTAAGGGACGGTGTAAAGAAAAAACCAAGGCATAAAGCAATCTATAACGGAAAGGATATTAGGTTCGGGAGCTGGGTGGGTCAAACATCTAATAAGTGTCCAACGTAGTCTCAATAACTTGGCAAGAAATTCTCTGAAGGGATTCAGTGCGTACAAATTATTATTTGGAACTAGGATGATGATCTCTGACATTGATAGTCAGACTTCAGTGGTGAAAGAAAAAACCTTTGATATCAAAGACCGTTTGGCTATTTTGCAGGACTTAAACAAAACAAGAAAAGACCTGAGCAACATAAAGTTGAAACAACAGCCAACAACCACTGAAGAACCACCACCTGTCCCAGCAAGACCTGTCTGGATTCCTAAAGTCGGGGATCTAGTCAGGGAGAAGATCGCGGTAAAGAAGGAATTTGGGCCTTCTTACAGAAAAGCAGTTCCTGTCTTGTCTGTCAACGGGACAAGATCAGTTGTACTACCGCCACTTGCTGGAAAAAAGGAGAACCGAGTTGTATCCATCGACCTGGTAAAACCACAACATGTGGCCGATAACAAACAGTAGGCCAAGTGGACTCCCAATAAGTAGCAGAACACCAAGGTTTGCTACCAGTACAGAGGTCCTAACGAAGAGGCTCATCACATTCGAAACGCCTACAGAAGAACAACAAGGACTATGCAACAATGCAATAGAACTCAGACCTCTGAAAACCCAAATAAAAACATTTAGCAGAGACACACCAATCTATAATGAAGTACCAAGTGAAAATGCAAGAAACAGTAATCCTGAAGCAATTGGAACAATTGACAGAACAGCATCTGGCTACTTCATAAACTCCGATGATTCCTCTGAAGGCTTCAGTGAATCAAAGACACAGCCATCATCAAAAACCTTTAAAGATAAAGCCAAAGAACTTTTGAAACAACTGAAAGAAACATATCTGATTTCTCCATGGATTGAATTTTGGGTGGGTTTTGGTGCATTTATCCTCATACTTTGGCTCATCATGATACTAACATTGGGACGCTTTATTGAGGGAAAATATGCAAAAATGGACACAGCAAGTCAGAAAATCAACTTGATCCTCAAACCACACACATCTTCACACGTCGAGAAAAGAGAACTTTCTTCAGCCAACTTCACAGCCAATCCGATACCGGGTGGGGTAGCCTGGGACAACACTGACTATGAAATTTATGGTCCGGTCGAGATCCTGAAATATCCACACCAAATTAAGATCTCATTGAGTGACTTTGCAAAACCAAACTCATTTGCTGATGATTGGGACTTCGAAAGCATTAATAATATGATGTCTGATTTAGTAATGTCTGCTAAATTTACCAAACATGATTATTTGCAGGGTTCTACAAATTATGATAGTATGTACTGTTATAACCACTATGGTAACCATTTTTTACATAGATCTGCACAACCTAGAAATGTTTTAAATTATAATCAATGGGAACATTGTGCAACACCTCCAAAAGGGAGCTCAAGAACCGTTTACGACAAATATTCATATTTTTCAGGTTTTAACACAAGTAATGCTGAAACATTTTATTTTAAATTGTCAAACAAAACAGGGACCAAGACCATGATAACCAACACAAAATTGTTATATTCAGACTCATTCTTTGAAAAAATGAATACTTTTGGTTTTGAATATTGGGACAAAAATGTTGAATTGAAAAGTGTTTGGGGTACAAAAGAATGGCAAGTACAGGGTATAGAAGCTTTGTTTAGAGCCTGCATGATCCCAGAACAAATGATATTTTTAAATGACACTGTTCAACAAACCACCTGTCTTGGCCTAGCCAAAATCAAAGATTTAAATAAACCGTCTATTCCAAAGCCAACAATGTTTAGCAATAACTCTGATACAGATGAAGAGATAGACGTAAACCATATATTAAACCAAAACAGAACGCAACCTGATTGGAAACAGTGGTTGATCTGGCCCACAGATACTAATAACTGTCAAGACAGATTCCTGAACAAAACACAGGGGTTCAAAATGACCAGGCCAGACCCTAGATATCCTCAAAGACATCACCCAGGGATAATAACCACCTACAGTGTGGGCAAATTATGCCTTCAGTGGCTACAAACTTCCACACTGGCAGAAATTAAGCAACACCTCACTTTACTTACTGATGGTGCTGACTTGCGTGATTTCACTTTGGGACCACGCAAACAGCGTCAAAAGCGTTTCATAGCAGCCTCTGTATATGCAGCATACAATGAGGCCTGGAAGGTTACTCAAATTGAAACAGCAGAGAGAATACGGGAAATTGACCGTATTAATTTGGAAAAATCACTTTCTGTAGTGGACAATGGGTTAATGACTCTGTCCTCCAGAATTTTTTCTTTGGACAGCATTGTGTCTTCAGCAATCGACATATTATCGCAAGACTTACTGTTATTACAACACGGTCAGTCTCAATTGCGTTCTATTGTACAGCTTGGCTGGACGTTACAAAATCTGCGTTCAGGCTATGTGCCTTGGCGTTTAATCAACACAACGTCACTATTCCAAATCTTTAACCTTACTGATAGACAAATCAGTATGGCACAAAAGGGTGCTGATTATACAATCTTGAGCATTGAAAAACTCGAAAGATTACCAGTGACAATGTCAGAACGACCTGTCAGTGAATGGATAATACATGGGATAATAAATATTCCAATCTCAACCTTCAGGTTTCAATACTGCCAAAAATATATACAGGCTGGCATGTACGAGAAATTGGGAAAGGGGTACATAAAAACAACATGGAACCTGCCCTATTCACATGCATGTGTCAGTAATAAAGGACAGAAAGTGTTTCTTAGTGGCAACAATTGTGCGATGTCACTAAGTGGCACACTTCTGTGTAACGGAATTAGTTTGCATGGAGCCTGTGAAGGGAATTCATACAACCTTTCATGTCACCAGCAAGGCGCACCTGCAACAGAAATAGAACCATTCTTTCAAAGACTCTATAATGGGAGTTACATTCTTATTGTAGACCGTAGATGTTGTAGTCTTATGCCCGGGACTCCTTATCTAGTAACTACGACTGCGAAGGTCAAGTGCTGTGGACGCTCATTGTTCCCCAGCTCCTTCCCAGACAGGGAGGCAAGGGCATGGCCCGATTTGAAAATTACTTCTATTCGAATAGATACTTTAAGCAGAATGAAAACAGTGCTTCTTCAGACGCCTACCAGGCTCTCGTCATCAAAAGAAACGTATGATCTACAAGTCGCAAGGACGACTGCAGAGATACATACATTATTATCAACTAATTCCCCCGTACATTTCGCGGAAATCCTGAATGAAATCTTAAATATTTCTGATACCAATGGGGTCTCAAAGGTATTTAAGACAGTATTTTCGATGGCATTAACACCATTCAAAGCCATACTGGGTATTTTTCCAGATTTCGTCCATTCGATTTTTGCGGACTTCCCCTGATCTTGGGACTAATTGCAGGAATCCTATTCTTAGTCCTTATTTTTCGTTATGGCAACCCATGTCACAGACAAAACTCTTGCGACAAAGGAAGAAACAATCCTAGCCATTGGATACCGGGACCGGATATCAAAAATCCTGGGACTCTCCCGGCTTAGAGACCTGAACATGACTTGGTTTCTATCATTTCGACCAATGTGGCAAAGATGTGTTTTACCTGTATTGAGGTGTCTGCTATGCGGAGAAGAATGCGTGTTAGACACCTGTCTGACGCTACAATCGGATGCGCCGATGGATGCAGAAACATTGTTGAGCCCGATCAAGGTTCATGCTTTGTGCTGCCCTCAAAGGCTACCAATCCTGATGACGGCATTCGTGGAAGCTTCACCACTACGATTGATGGGTAGTGAAGTTCAAGATGAAAGCAGCATCGAACAGGTACGACCTTCTGTCAGCAATGCGAATCAGAATGTCAATGGAGACAATCATGCACAAGAATGCATGATTACACCTATTTCCGTGTTAGTGGAACTTTCCCAGGAAGCTGTTGACAGTTTTTTCGAAAGCCTAAATGATATGATGTTCTCACCCGAACAGAAATAGAGACTTTTGAACAAGCCCGCACACGGCGTTCCCTGAATTCGGCCTTCAACTTTAAATAATAAAGTCACATGAACTATTTTTCACTCCAGTTCACGGACAGCAACTCTTTCAGAAGCCCAAATTCATTTTTTCGGTTTTTCGGGACACTTATCTTCTGCTTAAAGTAAGAAACTATTCCTAAAGAACTAAGATTTCTATTTTTTAGATACTTTATAGACTTTAGCTGCCCGCTGGTATGTTCATAAATATTTTATTCTGTGATGGAATGGTCTCGAATCTTTTTTCTGTATTTAAGAAACCATTTCATGTGTAATTCTCATATACCAAACGAGCAATAATGTACACAAATGCGATTACTTTGGCATTATTCTACAACTTGAGTGCATACAATATATATGTCTGCAATTTTTCAGTATATTTGAAGAATTTCAAAATGCATTTATGTATTTTGGGGTGGTAAGGTATACACACTACTCTATAGTATGTTGTACTATGTTATACTATGCCTAGATTAGTAAATATGTCCATAGTTAGCGTGGAGTGGGTGTCATGTATTCCTATAGGTTCTGAATCGATCCCCCTATTCCTGACCCTATTCTAGTTAAACAAACCAACAAGTTAACTAGCAGTCAGCCCATGAGGCAGAAAACCCCCATGATGCAGATACCGTTATCTGACGCAGTCACACTACGGCACAGGAACGTGTTATCTGATTAGGTCATAACGCTTGCGATCTAATTAGACAAGCGATATTCCTCCAGCCCCTGATAAGGCATACGGAGTTCTCATAACAAATCAAACCTATGACAACCTGGACAAAACCCTGCGGCCATTGTTTTGATTTCACCGAGAACTTTAGTAAAAGAATGTGCTAACGAGCAAATCGTATGACATCTTTATTGACGTATCTATGTCCATCCTTACGTCAATCTCGGCACCTTAAAGGTATAAATATTACCGATCTTGCCATATGCAAACACACGCGTGGTGACGAGACGGAGCAGCCATACTTGCCGAAGCCAAGAGCAGAGCAGACCCCGCTGGCAGCAGCCCCGCCTTCCTGACGCGCTGAGAGAAGCTGCTTTCTCCTGCCGAGAATCCAGCACCGGCGTTTCCGGGTAGCCCTCGCAGGCAGCCTGGAATATCGAGACCAGAGAGAGAGATACCATTCCTCATTCATCCTAACTTCCAGGTACAGAACTGAATAACCCCTCGCAGAGAATTCTTTAGTTATTCACTTGGCAAAAACAAACTTAACTTAAACTGTAACTATCTATTCCCGCCCTCGTATTAGACTTAGGTCAGGTACACGGGGTAGGCGTATCTAGAAACACCAGTTGAGTACGTTTAGTCAAATGTATATGTGTATGTAATATATGTTATTCATTTTAAACATCTTATGGCTTAGAAACCATATCAATGTTTTTACAGTATTATTTTATACTGCTGCTCTTAATGTATGCACTTTACTTAACTATAAGTATTGCAATAATATCGATCCATTTCTCTTGTATGAGAAAAGAGACTGAGCAATAAATAACACCTTTTTATTGAACACGCCCGTCTCTTCCTTTTCTCTACATTCTGATGAGACTAAGAATGCACGTACTGACTGAGTAAAATAATTTGCCTTTTGTTCACACGACTCTCGAGATTGACTCTTGATTAGGGGAGAGCAAAGTTGTCATGTTCTATGGTTGTCAGAAACTAAATCCCTTCTTGTCTAATCAGGGAAGTTAAGTCCTCCTTGAACATTCGAGAAAGTTTCTAGTGAACTCTGAGCTAAGCTGGCAAACCCAAAACTTTAAGTCTAGTATCGACAGTAGTAGACCTAGTTAACGTCTGGCCTAGGCCTTTACTGCTGTAGGTATTATTCCAATGCGCAGAGCCTATTGGGAAGATAGGAACTACACTACAGTGGTGCCAATCTTTATTTCAGGGCCGGCTTGAGACTGATACCGAGCCGGCCCCCACACTGGTTACCAGTTGAGAATCGCGATCAGCTTTATTCACAGAAGCTGCTGGGATAACAAAGTAACATACAATCGAGAAGCTCACGAAAAAGAATAGTGTCAGTTTTGTACATCGTTTAAAAGATTCTGACCTGAAATAAAGATAGGCACCGCATTTTTTCCAAAAAGAGACCTCGACTTGACAAATAGAGGGAATCAATATCAATAAGGGCCAGCTTGCCTAATTCACGCAGAAAAGTGACAAAGCCCTGATGAGAATCCGGGAACTGGTTTTCCCTGGATTTGAAACGCGTCGGCACATCTGAAGGAGGGAGTAACGTCATTGATAGTGTAAACTAGCACCTGCTAGTTTTGAAATTGGTCCCCTTTTTGGTGAATTTGCTCCTTTTTGACTTTGTCTTTCATTTTTGGATATAGATTCACTCATTAGAATGTAAACGCATATATATACATTGTTTGTTTGTATAAAGTATTGTTTTTAGGATGTATGATGTCTATTTTTCTTTAGTAAATATGTGGAATGTAAATAAGTGTTTGTAAATGTTGTTGTATATTAGTGTAAATGTATAGAATGTACAGTTTTTTCCTTTTCATACACAAATGTGAAAAAGAGAGGATAAAAAAAGAATAAAAAATTTGAAGGGTACAAATAAAAGTACCGGGTCAAGCTAAAGGAATTTGTGTTTGGTCTATAAGTTGATATTTTGAAATCGAGATCAGTTTAGGCAATTGTTGTGGGGTTTTTCCGCATTTATTGCAGCAGGCACAGTGGGGCACTTAAGGGGCGTGAGGGTGGATAGAAAGGAAGAAGAGAGGGAGGGAGCAGTGAGAGAATGTGTGGATGGAAGGACGAGAGTGGGGGTGGATAGAGGATTTTTGCCAGAGATGCTTTTGGTTCCCAATTGGCCCTGCACAAGGCGGTCTAGAAAAGATGTGCCTGAGGTGGACAGAGACCTGGCGTTCTCAGAAAGCCTTCTTTTTAAGCATAAATGATGTTGAAAATTCGGCTGAGGTGGACAAGTTGTATGATTGTTTCTGTACATGGTCTGCGGATTTGGAGGAACAAACTAATAAAGAAATAAAAAAAAATGATGTTGAAAATAAACAGTGAGTGAATAGCTATATTGTAAGTTGTACTCGTGTTTCAGGAATTAAATTGAAAATAATTTATATGCACTTTCACAGACTAATGAGGATTTCCCTGTAGTTTCAACCTTTTCTTCTCCCATAAATCTGACAAGTACAAGTGCTTTGCTGCAGAAAAAAACAGACGCTTGTGCTTCTCTTCTCCTTGGTGGTACTTCAGTTTAGGACTGGCTTGACAGTGTATCTGCCACCAGAGGCAAAATGATTGACCTAAAAAAGAGCTTTCAGGAGTACTACAGAGAGGGACTTTGGCTCCGCTTGCATGTTGGTAGCAATGAGGGCATGCCTTTATTGGACAGAAGTGTTGTACTTCCACAGAAAAAAGTGCTTCCCTATGCAGCCTCAGAAATACGAATATTTGTGATCTAGGCAAGTGCCAGGGGCCCATCGACCGTCTGCACGGGGGTCACATCATTGTGTGTTACACCACTGTCACACACACTCCTCTAGCCAGCCCTCCCCTATTTGTGTGTCAAAGCCTAGTCTCCTACACCAGTGTTTCCCAAAATGTGGGCGGCGAGTCAATTGGTGGGTCATTAAATTCTAAACAATAATTAAAGGTGCCTTTAAACTCTGTATTTAACTTGTCACATTTTCTGCACTTCAAAGACAGAGGTCAAATGTCCGGCTATGTTTTCTGAAAAATTGCTGCTTATTATTTTAACAAAGTGTTCGGTTTTTACAAACTCCTATCTCGTTGCAGTCAGAGAAAGAAAAGTAGAGGCAATTGTGTGACAATCTTGCTGGAGTACATAGTGTGAAGGGAAAGGCTGTAGGATCTCATTTTTTTGTAACACTCAACAAAATGTAAATACCCGTAAATGAACTGTGCAGATTCAGCAGTTAGGGAAGCAAAAATGAAGCTCATTTTTTTGTAATTCTGAAGTGTGATGCAAGCAAATATTTTAATAGGATCAAAACAAATCAAGACACTTAATTTAGTGATGCACAAAATAAATATTCACTGAAACTCGATTTCCGCACATCATTTGTGCTCAGTGTAGTTTTGTCAGTAAAACTGTATGTCTGTGCAAATGTAGTGGTCATTTCAATGGAAAATGTGCTATCTGCCACACAATGCTTTAGTTACATTACAAAATTGCCCACCTCATGGCCATTAAAACTAGGGGGGTCACTAAAGTCTGTAATTATGGGAAGTGGGCTGTGGTTCTAAAATGTTTGGGAAGCATGGTCCTACACAATATTTTGATATCCGAGATTTGCTTGAAACATGCATTGCCTGTTCAAGAAGTGAACCATGCGCCTCCCACCAGCCATTACAGAGCACAGCCGCGCCGCTAATGGCACAGCCACGCGCCACTCCACCGCCATTAGCGCTGTCGGGGTCCAGGTCACTGCGGGATCTCTGTGATGGGAATTCATTTTGAAAATCAATGCGCGTGTCACTGAAAGAGCTTCCCCCAGGGAGGGGGCGCTGCACGCTTCCACTCTTGTCCGACATTGGCCTAATTTCATGTTCCGTCCTAGCCCTGACAATGGCCGCCATAATTACAAGGTAATTAATCTGGGGGCGCCATGCTTTTATTTTCTCCCCATTTTGAAACTTTTGTATCAGATTTTGTTTTCCAGCCTCACAGTCCTTTATGGGTTCACAATGGGTTGGCTTGTGCATGTGAGCGCCTCATGCAGCGTACACCAGCCTGCTGTCCTGGTAACACAGCGTGCTGTGTTAAACTTGGCAATCCAGCTTTAAGCTTTAGAAAGTTTACAAAGAAACATGTGGCAGATGTTCTATAAAGCTACCATTTCCTTGTTTGGTAATGCCTTCTTTTTAACGTGTCACAATACCCTTTTAGAGATAAAGAATTCTAGCAGGACATGACATTTACAGATACAAAAACCACATTTTTGTATTCACTGTTCCTCTGTAACGCTAACAACCTAAACAACCCCTGCTGAGTTTTAGTCAAGGCTGTTTGAGAAATCTGGGGTACAGCAGAACAGAGTCGACTGGAAATATGGAGCATAAATCTAAATTATTTGTGATTGCATACAAAACCATTTCACCTAAGTCGATGGCAATGCAGATATGTTTTGTGCATTAACAACATGCAGAATGTGGATTTATTCTCGATTTTACATGTATATACTGGCATGATGCTATTGCACTTCCCATGACGTATAGAAAGAAGTATGTTTTTTTCTGGCTTTATTTCAGAATTGATGCCTCCCTTTGCATATTTCAAATTGTGGGAGCTTCACAGCACTCCAAAATATAGCCATCCCAAAACGTACCTCAGTTAGAGTTCCCACATTTACTGGATCGGGACAGTGTTAAACCTCAATTTCTTGAAGAAATGTGTCCATTATTAAGTCACCTTCCAAAGCTTCAAATTCAGAAAAAAAACTATTCATCAAGTACATAGGAAGGATTGAATGTCCCCACCAAATAACTGAGTTCTAGATCAAATACAAGTTAAAAGTTGAATAACAGAATTAAAAAATAAAGTGCAGTAGAGCCGATGCCATAAAGACTCTCAATGC